>NC_134712.1:193202592-193806878 GCF_049634645.1 Pelodiscus sinensis | reverse complement strand
TGCCCCCTTAATCCTGTCCAGCCCATGCCCCTGCAGCCCAGGTTTGCGAGCACCACTGCGACTGAGACAGGCAGCCCCCTGCCCTTGGTGCAGACAGAGCCCCAAACAAGGCCTGCAAAGGAGGCTGCCATGCATGCCTGCAAGCTGGGGGAGAGGGCTGCCCATGCGGGCAGGACGAGGGGTGCAGGGACTGACACTTTTTAAAAAAATGATCTTTCTAAAAGCGCACCAAAAGACTAAAAATAATAAAAAGTGCACCAAAAAGTCAAAAATAAAGTTTTAAGCTAGCCATGTAGGAGAAAGATTGGAGGGCTAACAGTTAGCAACTGCCATGAATCATATTTAGCCCTTCAATCTTTCTCCTACATGGCTAGCTTAAAATTTTATTTTTGACTTTTTGGTGCACTTTTTTCATGCACTACTCCAATCTGATAATTTGATGCTACTTTGACCAATAATGATAAGACCTCCTTCTACTGCAGACCTCCTTCTACTGCAGATTGCTTTGAGCAGCTATAATTCATTTGAGGTAAATTTTGATATGATTGTCAGAAGACAAAAAAGTAGAATATTTGCTTTCATATTTTATTGTGATTTCATTAATGGAAACAGAGTAATGCTTAATTTGACGTATGTATGTAATCCCAAAGAAATCAATGTGATTTATATGCATGAACAAAGTTGAGCACACATGTGTTTACAGGATCAGAGCCTACAGCAACCACAACATTTAAACACAGATACATGAGTGATAAAATTTTTCAGATAAATAATCCGTCATTATATTCTGTTTCCTATATTACTGCTCTCAGTCTGTGGATTTTATCTTTCAATAATTATCTGCAAGGAAAATAGGTTATGAGAAGTAATTTCCTTTCTAATTTATCTGTGTTTTACATATGGTGCAAGATCTCACTGAAGAAATATATAAACATCTCTGAACAAATAATATTTTACCAAATTAACTTTATTTAATCATTTTCCAGAAAAACTGGGTGGTAACCTACCTGGTAAAGCGGAAATACAAAACTAGAATGCTTGTTTCCTTTAGATACTTCTACTTATAAAAGGAAAGTAGGTAATAAAATAACTTAAACTGGACAAAAGTTGTTTTTACAAGGCTTAAATCAAATAAAAACAGCTGCAACTGCAGTATTTTTTAAAATGTGCAGCCACATACTCTAATACAATTTTTAAAATGAATGGTGAAAAGAAACAGAAGGCAGAGACCAGGCATAAACAACTGTTTAATGTAATATTAAAATAACTGGTAGCAAAGAAAGATAATCAATGAAGTAAATATCAAATGCTATATCCTTCAGAAAACATACATTTTTGTTGATGAAAATTTGCGTCTTTTTCTTTCCACATCCTAGTTACAAATACAATTAGATTCTCCACAGTGACACCCTGCTCAGGTAAATTAAATACCTTGTCAAGACAATAACTGAAATGCAATATTAATATAAGTATACTTCAGTAGTAAAGGTTCACTTAACTTTTGATTTTACCATAAAATATGACCTTGTAAAGGCTAATTTATGCCATAATTTTTTTTAAAAAACCTATTGACTTCAATAAGTCTGTAACAACTGTTGTTTGAACAGTGTAATTGAATGTAAAAATGTTACTGGTCTCATTCCCAATAGTATATCACAAGTTTTAAAGATATATACAAAGACAGGTCCATTCTCTGAGTAGATTATAATCTAACATCCAGAAAGACATATGCACATACTATGGATTGCACACTATGGGTATGTCTACACAGTAGTGCATACCTCGAAATAAACTACGCAATTTAAGCTATGCAAATTGTGTCGTTTATTTCAAAATAGCTTATTTTGAAATTGGCACTGTCTACACAATGCTAATTTCAAAATAAATCGCTATTCTGGCATCTTCCTTAATCCTTGTGCAACAAGGTTTACAGGAAGTCAGAATAGAAAGCCAGTTATTTCAAATATATTTCAAAATAATGGGCATGCTGTTAAAACACACAGAATGCTATTTCAGGATAACAGACATTATCCTGAAATAGCGCTGCTGTGTAAAGACATACCCTGTGAGTAAGAAACCAGAAATATTTTTTTAAGACCATATTACTGGTAAAGGCGAGGGGATGGAGATAACTCAACAGTTTTCTTTTTCTATGTTTTATCTCTTTGCTTTTTTATTCTACTCTCTTTTACTATAAAGATATTATCTGTTACACTAAAGAATACATTCCCATGCAAACACAGACACCAGATAGGGATTAGTGAAACAATATGCAAAAAAAAAAAAATAGATTTCTGATGTCCTCTTTTGGATACAAGCTGTGCAGCAATGTGTTTATAAAGGAACTGATCCTGCAAAGAAACACATGATATTCTTGTATATTTTCCTGTTGCAGGACTTTTACATACAAGATCTAGTGTGTGAACCTGCTAAGCAAGAGACAAGGTATAAGAGGATGGATGGTTTTGTGGCTAAGAAACTAGGAGGCAGAAAATGTGAGTTCTATTCTTGGCTCTGTGATAGGTTCCTGTGTGGCTATTCTCAAGTCACATCATTATTTTATGCTAAGGATGTTAATTTGTATCGACTACATGATTAGTCGGTCTTGGCTCACACTGGTCCAGAAGCTACCTCTGCTGCAGCTCTGAAGTTTAAATGTAGCAGGAGCTGGGTGTGCAGGCAGCCTGTCTCATACTACATTTAAACTGAAGCGCCACAGTGGAGGTAGCTCCCAGACCGGCACGAGCCGGGACAGAGCCGCAGCAGTCCCAAACCAGTGCGAGCCAGGACTGCTCAGCCCTGGCTCACACCAGATCCAGCAGCCCGTTTGCAGTGGCCAGGATGGCTGTGGGCAGAGGCTGCTCCGGCAGCAGCCCCCATCCATGGTGGGCCCAGCTTCCTGCTGGAACGCCCCCCTCCAAGACAGTATCTGCTGTCAGAGCAGCCTCTGCCCACAGCAAGCCTCAGCCCACTGTGAGCCTCTACTAGAGACAGTAGAGGGGTTGGGAGGCAGGCAGCACTGGGGAGATGGTGCTGGGGGGAACTGGCTTTAAGCTGGCTCCCTGCCGCAGTGGCTTTTGTTCCCTCTCTTGCTGCCTCATACAGAGGCAGCAAGGTGTGGGGGGGAAGCAAGTAGTTGAGTATTTGACTCAACTACTTGCTTACGTCCCTATTCAGTGCCTCAGTTCCCCATCTGTAACAACATCTCCAAACCTCAGAGTGCTAGGAATAGGGCTTAAATTCAGACAGAGCCACCTGGAGCACAGCCCCAGTAAATATTTTCAAAGCCATGGGACCCTTGACGAACCCCACCACGCTCAAGCTGCGAGTCTGATGGCTCCAGAGAATACTTGAGGAGAATTTAAGCTCTGGTTAGGAGGATATATTTAGTCACTCAGGTATGGCGCTGAGGAGTGACACAGAAAAGCCTATAAATAAACAGATGGCCTCAATACTAATTCATTTCCACTAGCTCTAAAGCAGCAATATATAAAAGTAAGATTTCTTAGACAATCAAAGTGCAGACAGGAAGGCTCTCAGAATTTCAAAATGAGCTGTTTGACTTGGTTTTGTATTTATTTACTCCAGTTTCAACACACAAATATAAAATGAATGCTTATCCCAGCCTCTGGATGTTTTTAACAAATAACTAGAAACACATTCCAATTAAAATGTAAACAGCTGCAAAAATTCAACAACCTTTCTCCGACAATAGAAAACAGTCCACAAAGCCCAAATTTTCACTACTCCAAGACACCAAACTCCATTTCCATCAAATCCACATTCCCCATCCAAATCCTTAATTTTTTCCAAATGCCTGGACAAACAGAAGGGCTCTACAGGATGGAGGATAGGTTGATCAATGGTTATTAATCAGGATGGTCACAGATGCAATTCCCTGTGCTGAGAGTCTCTAAATGTCTGATTGACACAGGTTGGGACTGGATGATAGGGAATGAGGCATTTGATAATAGCCCATGTTCTATGCCTTCTCTCTGAAGCATCTGGCATTGGCTGCTGTCAGAAGACAAGATACTAGATTAGCTAGACTGTTTAACTGACCTAAGCTGCCATTCTTGTGTTCTTATGTCCTAAAAGTTAAACAATGCATACTATTTTGGATGAAAAATGAATTCTAAAGTCAAGAGGCTATCAAGGAGAACATCTTGTCAGCAATGCCCTTTCACATGTAAGTTACTTCCAGCTTGAGCATCTACATTGGCATAGTTGCACCAGGAAGGAAGTGATCTCTCGGATAGTCAGGTCCCTAGTCATTTAGCACTTTACAGGTCAGAACCATGACTTTAACCTCTGTCTGGAAATCGACAGATAGCCAATCTGCAAAGCACAGCCATCGTATATTAAGAAGCGGGCCACAGCCTTCTACACTGACTACAACTTCAAAAGAAGAGTATACTATAGTAGCCTAATCTTGAAAAAAGAATAGGCATGGATCACTTCACCTTTGAATTGTTGAAAGACTTTCTGAGTTCATAGATGTCAACAAAAGAGGAAAATAAATGGAATATTCATGAGGCAGCCATTGGATTAAGACGTGGACTGTTAGACATACTGAAACTACAAAACTCTGTGCCTTTCAACTGTTTTTTTAAGTGAGCTTCTGCCATTTTCCATTTTTTCAGGCATATGAATGCAACAAAGATAGCCCAGAGGCATTAGTCACATCCTGATGTTTATGAATGACAGCTCAGCAATGTGGCTATACTGAATTCAACCTCTAAAACAGCTATCAAGGGTGGCAGTGGGAGAGGGGAACAATGGAGAATTATCCAACATAACACCTCTGAATCACTTTACCAAATAAAATCTGGATAGTGTAAAAGGTAAAAGAATATAAACATATCCTTTATATAAAAAAACACTGAATATAAGGAATCCCTTCTAAAATCTGAAGAGCTACATTTTTATGCATTGGTTTAAAATCCACAGTAGAAAAAATGTTGAGTAAGATATTGTCAAGATGGTAAAATAATCAAGATCATTGTGACTTCATGTATTTAATGTATTTAACACTAAAGAGATTAAATACTCACATATACCATGCTGGTTACAAGCATTATGAACTGACTGGCATCTCTGTGTCATCAAAAATAAGTGAAAAGAAAAAGACTTGTGTACTTACCATCATTCAGAGTTGTGAACTCCAGGAAACGATACTCATATGAAACATCTATCTTCGTTTCCACCTGTGGCCTCTTCAAAGTTGAATAGATATTACCAGGCCGTTTTTCATCACGTTTCTCTAATTTGTTTAGTCCACAACCCATTTCAACAGCTGCTGATTCAAAGAGGTAGGGGAAGAGTGAAGAAAAAAAGTAACAGCATTCATTTTTCTATTTCATATGCCAAAGCTTTTATTATTTATGTATAATTTTAAAAATATGCTAGCCACAGATCATTATGAAACAGCCTAATTTAATAAATGTTCAGATATTAAACAGGCTATGTATATGCATCATGCATGACTCACTTTTTTAAAGATAAAATTACCGGGTACACTATTATTTTATTGAAAGCTGTTTTATTGAAACATGTATTTGAAACTAGATGTTTCAGCTTTTATGGGACTTAAGATAAAAAATAAATCCTGTGTTCCTTCCATCCTTCCGGTCTTTTCCAGGGTAAGCTACAGAATAGTAATCTTAGATAGCCAACTTTAAAATAGAATAAAAGCTGGCAGAATGCTGATAGCCGAAGCACAAATTGGAAACAGAAATCAACATGTGCTAAAAAGAAGATTTGCAGCTTTGCTATGAAAGTGTCCAAGAGAAATGTTACACAAATGTTTGTTATCAGTTGTGCCAAGCTTTAAGTCTTTTGCCATTTACCCTACAGGAAAAATAACATTTCTCTGTTTATTTTGGCATAATTACATGAACTTCATTATTTTATATCACTTCTATAAAGCTGGAATTAGATATTTTACTTAGTGAATTAAGTACTAAGTATTGCTCATTTTTTCTATTTTTGATAGCATAGAGTCTGTGATCAATAATGATAGTCAGCACTGCAAAAATATTTGGTAGCCAAAAATATTTAACAAAGTAATGCAATGACTGAGCTTTCTTTTACAAATAAGAATTCCTTTGCTTTGCTTTGCTTCTTTACATCCATTAACAATACAACAAGGATCTTAGGACAATATAACTAGTTCAAAGAAAACCATATGTTAAAACAGTATGACAAAGCAGCCTGCCTGTACCTTAAGCATGAGTATTTCAATGGACTTTAATGGAACTACTCACTTGCCTGACTTTAAGCATATGCTTAGGTGTCTTGCTGAATCAGGGCAAAGGCCGTAAGAAGTCTTATCAAGCAAATCAATATTTGGCTGTATTTCAGTGGTGGATGAGATAATCCCTATGTAGAGCGCATATAACTAGGCAAATGTTTATAGAGCGTTCTGGGTGAAAAGTGCTATGTAAATTGTTAGTATTACTAGTGCAGAGTCTGCAGCTTGTCTTCATGTGAGAAGTCCCAGGAAAATTCATAGGATTTTTCTTGTGTGTAAGGGGTGCAGAGGAGGTTGTTAAAGACTCTGTTAGCTTGTGAAAAAATGCATTCTGTATAATGTTGTTCAGTATTGCAGACAATTTTGTATTTTTTCTTGGGCTTGTAGGCCCTAGAGAATTAAAACCGTATCCTACCACAGAACAGTATAGCATCACAAACTTCCCCATGGTTCCCTGACAAAGTTTCTCAATCTTGTTCTCAAAGGTCAATCATTTGTGGCTTCATGCTCATACAGATGTTGATGTCTCTGCTGAGAACACCAACAAAAGAATCATTTGCTATGGACAGTTTTACAAAGCGGACACCTTTGTATTTGTGAGTGGATTGAGGCCGCCAACTATTTTCATACTGACACACTGAATAATTGTTTTCCCAATGGCTATAACTTTAGTTGCTAATGAGGTGGCCTAACATGTAGTTTAATGACTTAATGGTCCCCACCTTTCTTTTTCTTAGGTATTTTTAAATGTCTGGGTTAAAGGTATGAAAACAGGATATTTTCTCAGGAGTTTAAAGGATAAATAAGCAACAACAACAAAAAAACAGGTTCCATCAGGGCTGCCAACTTTCTAATTGCACAAAACCAAACACTCCTGCCCTGCCCCCTGCCCTGTGCTTTTCTTGAGGCCTCACCCTACCCCACCACTTCTGAGGTCCCAGCCACTACTCCGTCCAGCCCCGCTCCCTCCTTCACTCGCTCTCTCCCACTCTCACTCACTTTTACTGAGCTGGGGCAGGGAGTTTGGATGCAGGAGAGGGAGGAGGGCTACAGCCTGGGAGTGTGGGCATTGATATGGGGCTGTGGAAAAAAGGTATGGAGTGAAGGAGGGGACTCAAGGCTGGGGTAGGAGGCAGTGTTCCTTAAGCTGTGCAGGAGCACAGCCCTGCAGCTGCTTAATGAGTCCTGACCAGCCAGGGACTCCTGCACTGAGCTGCCTGGCTGGGAGACAGGCACTTCTCCCTCAGCTACCGCAGCAGCTCCTTGCTGAGGACAGAGCTGAAAACTAAAAAGTACTTCAATAAAATTTTGAATGGCAAAATTTAATGAAGATTGCTGAATACTACTGAAGATTTATTTATGAGTTCTTACAGTTGCAAGAAATACATATTTTAATAATATCTCTCAGAAGTTTGTTTTTAGTAGTGAGTGTAAGGGTCACTTCATTCAATTTACAGGTCTCTGTGTCTCCCTCTCTATTCTGAGTAAGTCACAGCTGTCTGCCTCAGTTTCCCTTTCTGTAAGACAGGGACAATATTTATCTCCTTTACAGGGCTGTTGGAAGACTTAAAAACAACTGCAGGGTTTTAGCTTTGCTGTGCAATCACAGGGACCACTCATTTTTTAAAGTTTCCACAATTTTAATCCTCCCATTTTGGACTCAATACTAAAAAGGGCTTTGCCTCTGACCCTGCTCAGTGCTTTGGCCAGCCATTAGCCTAACACATCATTAGAAGAAGAGGCATCTGAGCTGCTCCCCAAGTATGATGTTCAGTTTTAAAGAACAGCTCTTATGGAGGAAACTGGTGAAAACAGCTTGGCTCTGCCAAAGTTTTAGCCTAGCTCAGTCTCTGTCAGCCTGGAGAGGGTTGGCACAGCCTCAGTTCTCTTCTACCTACACTGACTGCAGAAAAGTAAAGAAGTTCCCAAGCCCACTCAATTTTTTTAAAGCTAAATCCTGAAGAAAGGATTTGCTTGAAAGCAGATTCCTCTCTCCACCATAAACAAAAGTGTGAAGTAGAAAAGTGACAAGAAATATCAGGGAAAGAACCAAGACTTGGGAAGATTATGGACAGCACCAGACTTGAGAAATAGAGTGAACAACCAACAAAAGCAGGAAGCCCATTATATAGAAAATTGGTCTGCAGAAAGAACAGCTGACTCCCACCATGTTCTCACAAAGTGTTTGAATTCATCCTTCTTTTACAATTTGTAATCTCTAAAACACTTTGTAAATTTTAAGGACTGTCCTTCCTATGATAAAAGTGAAATTGTCCTGAACTATCTACGTGTGCAGAGCCATCTCATCCATCAGATGGTTTGGGGCGGTTGCCTCAGGTCCCACACTTTGTGAGGCCCTGCAATGGCTGCCTCAACAGTCCTCTGGACAGGACCTTCAGGGCCCAGGGGATTAGCTGAGGGTCGGGTTCGCTCCTGCACTCACGGCGATGGCAGGAGACAGAGCGAACCAGCAGCCTGCTCCACTCCACTGCCAATCTCCCAGCTGAATCACTCCACTTCACTGTGGCAGTGGCAAATGGAGCAACTCAGCCCCAGCCCAAGTGATGCAGGGCTCAGAGGAGCAGAGGAGAGCAGGCTGGGGCTAGGGCACTCTGCTTGCCACCATCATGGTGAAGCGGAGCAGGCTGCTGAGTTGTTCTAGCTCCTGTCGCCACAGTGAGTGTGTGGGACCCACTCCAGGTCTCCCAGGTAAGCCTTTCGGTCATGTAGCTCAGGGGAGGAGGCTTTGGGTAAGGTGTACAATGGGGGCTGAAGAGAGTGGAGAAGAGGAAGGGAGGGAGCAGAGCAATGGTGGGACTTGGCAGGAAGGGGTGCAGTAGAGGCAGGGCAGCAGTTGGAAGAGGTGGGATGGGTTCTGGGGTGAGGGGGATTTCCTCCGGCCCTACGCCTAGGATGGAGGGTGCGTTGCCCTGCTTCCCCTTAGGGATCCTCCTGTATATGTGTTTTATAAGTATGTTTACAAGAATAATAGGAAAAGCAGCTTTGTTCCACACAGCTAGACAATGGACATTATGTCAATGGCTCTCAACCTCTCCAGACTATCCTTTTTAGGAGTCTGAGTTGTCTTGTGTACCCTTAAGTTTCACCTCACTGAAGAACTACTTGTTGACAAAACGAGACACAAAAATACAAAAATGTCATAGTACACTATTACTGAAAAATTGCTTTCTTCATCATTTTTACTACAAAATAAAATCAGTTGCAATATAAATATTGTACTTATATTTCAGCTGATAATATAGACAGAAATATAAACAAGGCATTGTCTTTATGAAATTTTAGTTTCTACTGACTTTACATCAGGCTTTTTATGTAGCCTGATGTAAAATTAGGCAAATGTCTTGATGAGTGAATGTACCTGAAAGACCTCTGAGTATCTCGAGTTACATACATCGCTGACTGAGAACCAATGGTTTATAAAATTTAGGTTTCTAAATGATTTGAAAGCACAAATTATTTAGCTATGTTTCCCAGCACAACTCACGGCTGTTGTAAATATTTAGTAATATTTACACATATTCAGTTCTGCACTACATTTTCATTCTCAGGCCAGGGGAATACCAATGGGAATTCCCCATATCTGATACAGTAAATGTATTATACCAATGTAAAGGTTCCTCTAAAAATGCAAGGAAGGTAGACAGAAATAAAGTCATAAATGTGACTGCTGATATTGTGAAAAATACATTATTCACATGATTTATTACTAATGTAAAAATGGAAACTAATGGATTAAAAGCATTATGAAGGAAATGTAAAAAGATTAACAACATTTTCCCCTAGTAAAATGAAGATCATTTATGTCTTGGCAATGTTAATTATTGTTTCTATTAAGGAAAAAAAAGTTAATTGAGTACCACTGGGTTCCAAATGGAACAACTGGCAATTTCTTTTAATCAGATAAAGTGCCCTTTAAAGTTTTCAAATAAAAATTGGAAACTGCAAGATGATAGAATATTTACAGTTTTACTCCCAATAAATAATTTGTTTGGGATAAAACACATCTATCATCCTAATTTAGAGCTTAGTGTTGGTGCTCGCTCTTGCCATTCAGCAACCTCTCATTCCCTTTTGTTTTCCCTATCAAGGCTATTAGTGCCACAGGAAGAGAATACTGACTTATACAGAAATCCTTTGGACACATTGCGAAGATTATTCCCATGCCATCTAGTTGTACTTTTCCAAGAGTATGTAGGGTTACTGGGACAATGACAAGCAGAAACACTAATAGCTCCTACAAAGATGCATATTAAATAACGCTAGAAAAAAGTACAGCATTCACATTTTCTAGATTACCCAAGTTCATGTTCACATCCACACAAACACATTCCTGCACACTCACATTCAATAACTGTTGTCCTACACTGCCAAAATATCACTGATGTCCATAATCTCTGTGAACCATACCACATCAGTGTATCACTGTTCTTGAGTCCCAATTAACATACTGAGGAATTTCTAGCCAGAAGGACTAACAAGCCATTATCACACTGGTCTTCAGGCATCACACAACAGCATAGTTCTCTGCTTAAAGCCAGAGAGATGCTGTATTACAGAGTTTAGGTTATGTACACTGTAGTGTAAGCTAGTTTTGCTCATTATGTTGTTTACCTAATGGGAAAAATTTCTCCAATTTCTTCCTCATTTCGGCCTTTATCGTGTGTATTCAGGTCTGGATACAGTATCTCCACCAAGTTCACAACTGTGACCTGACTTACCAGCCATAAAGCTATAACTGAAGCATCCTGACAACACAGACATACAGCCTGAAAGACTCAGAAAAGCTAGCCATGGACTGAAGTGGACATTTTCAGCCAAGAGTATTTCGGAGCTGCTAGTTCAGGCCCAACATTGCCATTAAGTGATGCCGGACTGCTAGTCCGAGCTGAATCCAATGCACGTGCTTGGCTACTTCTTTGGGGCCTGATGCAAAGCCCAGGAAAGTATCTGGAAAACCCCAGCTGTCTTCATTTGGGCTTCGGATCAGGCCCTCGCACAAGGAAACAAAGGAGAAGCTGAAGGGTGGGGGGTTCCTGCCCAGCTCCAGTTCCTATCCTCCCCCTGCACCCAAATGTCCCGGTGGAACTGCAGGCACCCAGCGGCTCGAGGGGGAAAACGAGCAGTCAAAGCCCGTCGCGCCACCGCTGCCGCCTGTAACTCAGCGCCCTGCCCAGCAGAGAGGGGGAGGGGGCGGCGCAGACGGTCCCTTGTCAAACTTCAAGAGGAAAGGGGGGGGGGAGCCGCGCGCCGCTCGGGGGCTGCCCCCCGCCGCCCCAGGCAGGGCAGGGAAGGGAAGGCGCCGCTGCCCCCAGAGCTGCTGGCTCCTCGGCCGCCACAGGCACGCACCCCCCAGCCCGGGCGCTGGCTGGGGCAGGGGCTGCAGCGCCCCGCGCCCTCGCACCTCCGCCCTGGGCGCGGCGGGAGCCCAAGCGGGCCTGGGGACGAGCCTGCAGAGCGAGCGGGGCGGTGCCGGGCGGGCAGAGGTAGCGGTCCCCTTACCTAGGGCGGGCTCCTCTGCAGCTGGCTGGCTCGGCAGGCTCCGCCGCTCAGCGCCCGGGCAGGGACACGCGGGCGCCGCCGCTCGCAGCCCGGCTCATGGCAGGGCAGAAAGTTTGTGCCGCCGGGGAGATGGGAGCGGAGGCGGCCGGGGGAGGCTCCGCTTCGGGGACTGGGAGGCGCCTCGGCGGGGACAGGCAGCTCCGCAGAGCCGGAGCCGCTGCACTTCCTCTTCCTCCCAACTCGGGGGCACACGCGGCCCCGCTCCGCAGCCTCGGCCAGAGCGCACGGGCCCCCGGCCCCCTGCCTGCCTGCCAAGGGCTCCCCCACCCGGGCCAGAACGGCATCTTCGCCTCGCAGCCACACCCCGCCCCCTTGAGCCCCGTCAGCGGCCCTTCCCGCCATCGCGCCCAACCCCTGCTCCCCTGGGCCCCGTCAGCTGCCCTCCCGGTCATCGCACCCGACCCCTGTTCCCCTGGGCCCCCTCAACTGCCCTTCCCGTCATCGCACCCAACCCCTGCTCCCCTGGACCCCGTCAACTGCCCTTCCTGTCATCGTGCCAACCCCTGCTCCCCTGGATCCCGTCAAGTGCCCTTCCCGTCATCGCACCCAACCCCTGCTCTCCTGGGCCCCCTCAACTGCCCTTCCCGTCATCGCGCCCAACCCCTGCTCCCCTGGACTCCGTCAACTGCCCTTCCCGTCATCGCGCCCAACCCCTGCTCCCCTGGACTCCGTCAACTGCCCTTCCCGTCATCGCGCCCAACCTCTGCTCCCCTGGGCCCCGTCAACTGCCCTTCCCGTCATCGTGCCCAACCCCTGCTCCCCTGGGCCCCGTCAGCTGCCCTTCCCGTCATCGTGCCCAAACCCCGCTCTCCTCAGCCCCGTCAACTGTGCTTCCCGTCATCACACTCAACCCCCGCTCCCCTGGGCCCCGTCAATTGCCCTCCCTGTCAACTGCTCTTCCCATCATCGCACCCAATCCCCGCTCTCCTGGGCCTCATCAACTGCCTTTCCCATCATTGCTCCCAAATCCTGCTCCCTTTGGCTTGTCTACAATTATTATCATGTCTGTGGACATTCTAGAACTTACCCAATGCCCCATCATCAAATGAAACATTGATCGGGAACTGCCTCCCGCCATCATACTCAAGCCTTGCTTCTCTTGGCTCGCTCTAGACTTGCTCCTGCTCGTCCCACTCAAACCTTGCTCTGCTTGACTGACTCTAAAACTGCCCCCTTCATCACATTCAACAATGCTCCCATTGGCCTGCTCTTGAATTACTTAATTACATTCAAACCTTGTTCCCCTTGGCCTGCTCTAGAACTACCTCCTTATCACACTGAAACCCCACTCACCTTGGCCAGTCTAGAAATGCCCCCCTCTTCATTAGATGCAAACCCCACTCTCCATGCCAGCCTTAGAACACTTCCCTTCCCCCTCCCCCCCATTCCTATCACAATGAAGTCTAACTCCCTTGCCAAAGTCTGGACTGGAACTTCTCCCATTATTAGTTTAGTCCCACCTTGAAGCTGCACAGTCAGTGTAGTGGTGAAAAAAAGAAGTGATTAAATATACCTGAACTAAACTTCATATTCCTCCAGAGAAGTCAGTAAATGGTTTTTACTCAAGTTACCCTCAACTACACTACTGCACACTTTTAAATATCCTGGTCCACTTTGACCTTTAATGTCAATGGAAGTCTTTCCCAAGTCAGGCTTACAAATAAATGCCTTCCTCCTTGCTACATTCTTTGAGCCTTCTTAAAGGCAAATTTGCCTGTTTGAGCACAGCAAGTATATATGTAAAGAACAGGAATCCAGTTGCCAATATTGAAAACAAACTCTATTGTGAAAAGAAAGCACTGCAGTAACTGTACTATAAGGTGCAATATTGTGGTCGTGATTACAGAATACTAATAATATTTAAGGCTGATGTGCATACATGAGATCGAGTCACACATACAACTCCAGACTAAACTGTCCTCCTACCACTTTTCTGCCAGGTGCTAAAGCATGATTATGAGCATTGCCAGTGAAGAAGTCACAGCTTTTTTACCAAATACAAGCTCTCGATGCACAGTCCGGAGAGTTGGCTAAACAAGGGTCAAAAGGTTTGAGATATAAACAACATATAAAACATTATTCTAAATGATGGGATTGTGTAGAGAAGACACAAAATAAAAAAGATTAAAGTACAGGGACAAATACACATGAATAAAGATGACACTGATAGTATAAAATGCTTCTCTTACTTATTCTTAACTATAAAGCAGCCACGTATAGTATGTTTTCGTGTAAGTTTTCCATTACCTTTACCTTGTCTTTTGGTCCCTCTTCTCTTTCTCCTTCCTTCTGTTCTTCTCTCTCCTTAGAGTTTTCCCTTTATTATTTGCAGCGTATTTCCTCTCTCTGTCTCTTTCTGTACCTCATCATTTCCCCCCACTCAATGGCTTGTCTGGCTTTCTGACTATGTGAGAAAGCAGCATGCAGTCACATCAGGGGGCCATGTAATTACGCTGTTTTTCTGATACTGGTGTTAAAGCATATGGGGAAGAGGCACTAAATCTGCGAGCAAGGAGTGAAAGTGCAGCTTTCCCAGTAGCATAATAAGCAAGTGAGGTCATGAATGGCGCCAGAACCCAGGTCCTGGGTGCTAGGCAGTGTGTTGCTGATGCCACAGATTGCACATCACAGATTGAATTTGAAGAATATCTGGCTTCAAAGCAATTAGGAGCTATTGCTATGCAAATACTTCCCATCACAGGAAAGGAGTTCAGCTTCCAAAAAGAGAAGAGCCAACAAAAATGAGCCCAAAACACAAGCTATACACTAGTCCTGCTATGAAGCAATTTTTACTTGAGAAAAGGAAAAACCTGTTTGTTTTCTAATTTATTTTAAAATTTCCAGAGCATCACTTTTTACAAACCTGTACACCAGATCACAGTCAGATACTTAACGCAAAATTTTTTTTTCATCTGAATCATTGCTTGGCGGGGCAGGAGGGGGGGGAGGCTCGGGATGAGGGGTTCAATATGCAGGCTACCCTGGGGAAGAGAGGACAAACACAGCTCACTCTCACCACAGCAACTTGGGGGCCTGGTGAGAAGTGCCTGTCCATGGCAGCTGCAGCAGGCACAACCAGGGGAGGGGTGAATGTTCCCCAGCTGGGGGAAAGAGACACACAGACAAGCACACACACAAATTCTCTAAAAGTTATATTAAATAACTATCCTCTTCTCCACTCCAGCCCCTGCTGGCCCAATGGGGTTATAGCTATTCTGGTCCTCATCTCTGTTCTCTTGATGCCCCCTTGTGGTCATTATGCAGAATAACTGTTCCCACTAGCAGTCTTCTCCCTTTCTGTTTTATGAGAAACAGTTGCATTCCAGGTACATCCCATTGTTCTGGCACAACTAAACCCTTACCATGCTGTACGTTATGATAAGAAGAAGGTCCTAGCTCTTAGTTCTTGAGCAAATAGACACAGACAGGCAGACAGAAAAAACATCTCAAATATACACACATGCAAAGTTGTTACCTACTTTGAAGTCTGAGGGATAATTAGTCCCTCTGGTTTAGCTCCCCATTCGAGTACACAGTTATGTAACAATATGGTTTTTCTGTAGCCATATTGGAAGGCCTAAACTAAAGCCTTCTTTTGCAGCCAGACTAAAAAGCAGCCATTAGTTGTAAAGCCTGGAGTCACATACTCACATTCCATCTAAATTGCATTAAAATAGTGTGTCACTGGGCTGTGAGAAGGGGATCCTATCCTAATGGCACCAACTGTCACCACATAAAAAAACAGATATCAAGATGGGTAGAGAAAACTTGGTTAACAGCATTTCCTCTGGCAAGAAACTGCTTATTAATAGTAAAGGTTGTGGAATCCTCATTCTAAGATTATTGTCCTCACTTTCCTATTGTTTGTCTGTGTGATCTCTCTGGTTTGTCTACTGTATAATTAATTTTTCTAGGTGTAAATCAACTACGGTGGTGGGGTCTGATTGGTTAGGTAATTCTGTTACAGTATGTTATGATTAGTTAGTAAAATTATACTAAAATAATTGGTTAAGGTATAGCTAAGCAGGACTCGGGTTTCATTATATAAACTAAGGTACAAGAAGGAAACAAGCAAGAAGAAAGCAAGAAAGCTCAAGAAAAAGGAGGGAAGACCTGAAAGAACTCATCTCCAAGACACAGCCTCCTCTGCATGACCATGATGTGCAGCAGCTAAGATACAGAGAGACTGAGCTTGCCTGGCCAATAGAAGTCTGCCTGCCTTTATCAGGATCAGTGAGCATGAACTGCATGCTTAGCATGCGCATTCTGCTTGCTTGGGAATTGTCAATAAACAGAGAATAAGAATATTACTGTGTAAGACTCTTTCAGTGGCAAAAGACCCTGCAAACCCACAGGAAGTTACGCCTTAAGCCCTAGGAACTGGGTAAGGGTTGTACCTTGAGCCCTAGGAACTGGGTAAAGGTGTGTGTCCCTAAAGTGTGGAAGGGATAGAGAAATTTGTGCGGGTAACAACTAATGAACTGCTTTAACCCAAGTTTGCACTCCTGGCCTTATGGAAATCTATGTCAACATTAACATTCCCATGCAAAGTGATTATATTTTTCCCCCCACAAGCATAGAATCATGGAACTGGAAGAGACCAAGAACCATGTAGATCATCCCTGATAGCTTGTCTAATTTGCTGTTAAAAATGTCCATTGAGAGAAATTCCACAAATTCCCTAGGCAATTTATTCCAGTGTTTAACCATCCTGACAGTTAGGAAGTCTTTCCTAATATCCAGCCTAAACCTCCCTTCCTGGAATCTAAGTCCATTGCTTCTTGTCCTCTCCTCAGAGGTTAAGGAGAATATTTTTTTCTTCCTCCTCCTTGTAACACCCTTTTCAGTACTTGAAAACTTATGTCCTCTTTCCGTTTTCTCTTTTCCAGACTAAACAACCCCAGTTCTTTCAATCTTCATAGGTCATGCCTTCTAGATCTTTAATAATTTTTGTTGCTAGAAATGCTAGAAAGAGTCCTTGACTGAATTACAATGAACAAAAGAGAAAGGCTTCAAGCTCTGTGGCAGAAACAACTGCACTTGCAACATTGCAGATGTATACAACCTTAGTTTGAAAACCGTTTTGGTAAGTAAAACTGATATAAAGGTTATTGTGTATACTACTGAAGTTCCTAGAAGCCCTTGTCATGGACCAGGGCTCCAGTGTACTAGGTGCTGTGCAAACATAGAACAAAAACACTTCCCCCTGGAGGTGAGTCTAGAACTAATTTAGGACACTAAGTGAAGTCCATATTGTAAGAGGGAAAGATGATTGAGAACAACGTCTCCCTCAAAATACAAATCTGATTCTCAGTGAAATTGCTACAGTATGAAAAAAAAAAAAATCAACCAAACCAATCCCTGCTTAGGCTTACAACCACCATAGTATGGCCTCCTACTGCACTCACAGTACTTTGTGAATCCCCTCTATAGTATCACGTGTTGCACACTATGGCTTTGGACATTTCCATGCTTGGCTGGACCATGCAATTGGAACTTTACAGCAGTTATTTAGGGCAAAATACCTCCTGAAGCTATTCAATCCCATGCTCACCCCCCTCTTTTTGCAGGCCTGTGAAAAGTGCCTAGTTTACACTAAGTGTGAAAGGACAGGAAAGGAGACTGGAGGCCAGGGGACATGCAACAGTATGGATTTATTGTTTGGAACTGGTCATGAACTTTGTTTTTGTTAAAGGCTTGGTGTTGATTTATTACTGCCATATTGCAAGTTAGCAATGGTTTAATATTGTGTTGTTCTAATACATGTTCAAAGATAAAGATTTTTATTTTATTAGGAAATTTCATTGCCATCACTGCATCACATCATATAGTTTGTATTGACAATAATAAAGATAAACATATGATATGAGACAACCAGGAAGTAGTATGCAAACACTTTTAACTCAATACATTTCTTTACATCAAGCCATAAATGTAATGCATAGTTCTTGTAACTCACCCTCTCCCCTTACTTCATACATAATCATATAATTCACAACTGCAATGCATGACAATCCACACATTCCCCCCCCCCCAACATTTCATAAGTGGTCATATCATTCATAACAACAAAGAACATCACTTTACTGCCCCACACATATATTACATTCTGTGATGTGACAATACCTCATTGACAGTAAAGATTATACAAGCACATTCATAAACTTACTGTTCTTCCTCTCCCATTGGCCAGAGCAAGTCCATCATGTGGGCACACAACATGTCCCTGATTTGTTTTGTTTAGGTGCATCCTGTTCTAGCTGACTTAAAAGCCAGTTCCCCGCAGCACTGTCTCTGGGGAGAAGGGGCAGGGGCACAGCAGGGAACTGGTGGTTCTTCTACCTTTGAAATGTAGCAAGAGCAAAGCTCTTGCTATATTTCAAATGCATAAGTGCTGCGGGGAGCCTGGGGAGAGCTGTGGACTCAAGCAGTCCCCTGCTGGCCCCGCACTCCCTGCTTTTGAAATATACAAGAACCCCAGGAGGCTCCTTGCTTTTGAAATGGAGCTCTTGTACATTTCAAAAGCAGGGAGGTGGAGCCATCAGGGGGACTGCTTGAGACCCCCGCTGGCCATGCTCCCCATGGTGCTTGTGCCTTTGAAATGTAGCAAGAGCCAGCAGGCTGAGGCGCCCTTATTGACTCATCAAATAGTCACTGCAAATTACATCGACTATTCAATTAGTTGATTAATCTAAATTTAACATCCTTAACGCAAAGTGCAGTGTGGATGTTGGTATCCTGGGTTTGGGCCTGAGTCCAGAAATTCTAAACATTGGGTCAATCCTTAGGCTTGCAAATGTAGGCCTCTGGACTTGTAGGCTGTGTCTACACTGCACCCCTTTTCCGGAAAAGGGATGCAGATTAGACACTTGGGAATAGGCAAATCCGCGGGGGATTTAAATATCCCCCGCGGTATTTGCATTAACATGGCTGGCGCTTTTTTCCGGCTTGGAGATAAGCCGGAGAAAAGCGCCAGTCTAGACATGATTCTGCGGAAAATAAAGCCTTTTACGGAGGATCTCTTATTCCTACTTTCAAGGAATTCAACTTGAAAGTAGGAATAAGAGATCCTCCGGAAAAGGCTTTATTTTCCGGAGAATCACGTGTAGACTGGCGCTTTTTTCCGGCTTATCTCCAAGCCGGAAAAAAGCGGCAGCCATGTTACTGCAAATACCGCGGGGGATATTTAAATCCCCCATGGATTTGCCTATTCCAAAGTGCTACATTAGCATCCCTTTTCCAGAAGGGATGCCAGTGTAGACACAGCCGTAGTGTAACATATACACAGATGTAGAAACATTGTTTGAAATTATTTTGCGTCATGTAAACCTCCATTAACAATTCAAGGAGACTTTATTGGCTCAACAAGCTATAGAAGTGCTGTAGAAACAACAAGAAAAAAAAAAGAAAAAAAAAAAAGAGATGGACCCTAAGGTACCTGGCCGAAATAGTCAAGACCTACCGAAAGGAGAATGGTCTGGGCCCATTTCTCATTACTGTTTATTTAGAATGATGTAGTAACATGCCCATTCTATCCTTCTTTCTGGGATGTCTTTCATAATAGTTGTTCTTTGATAGGTGTTGCTCAATAGGGGTGTGCCCGTGCTGTGTGCACAATCATTGGAAAATTTTCCCTAGTGCCTTCAGATCGGGCACCTGGCTAAAAGTTGGGAGCTATTGCCAATTCAGAAAAGGATTGGGATATCATACAGGAAGATCTGGATGATCTTGTAAATTGGAGTGATAGCAATAGGATGAAATTTAATAGTGAGAAGTGTAAGGTTATGCATTTAGGGATTAATAACAATAATTTTAGTTATAAGCTGGAGACACATCAGTTGGAAGTAACGGAGGAGGAGAAGGACCTCGGAGTCCTGGTTGATTATAGAATGACTATGAGCCGCCATTGTGACATGGCCGTGAAAAAGGCTAATATGATCTTGGGATGTATTAGGCGAGGTATTTCCAGTAGGGATAAAGGAGGTGTTAGTGCCATTATACAAGGCATTGGTGAGACCCCATTTGGAATACTGTGTGCAGTTCTGGTCTCCCATGTTTAAGAAGGGAAGATAATGGAGCAGGTAGGGAAGATAATGGAGCAGGTAATTAAGGAAATCATATGCAAACACTTGGAAGGTAATAAAGTGATAGGGAATAGCCAGCATGGGTTTGTGAAGAACAAGTCATGCCAAACTAATCTGATAGCTTTCTTTGATAGGATAACGAGCCTTGTGGATAAGGGAGAAGCGGTGGATGTCATATACCTAGACTTTAGTAAAGCATTTGATACGGTCTCGCATGATATTCTTATTGATAAACTAGGCAAATATAACTTAGATAGGGCCACGATAAGGTGGGTGCATAATTGGCTGGATAACCGTAGTCAGAGAGTTGTTGTTAACGGTGCTAAATCCTGCTGGAAAGGGATAACAAGTGGAGTTCCGCAAGGGTCTGTTTCGGGACCCGTACTGTTCAATATCTTCATCAATGACGTAGATATTGGGATAGAGAGTACGCTTATTAAGTTTGCAGATGATACCAAACTGGGTGGGGTTGCAACTTCTTTGGAGGATAGGGACATAATTCAAAATGACCTTAGCAAGTTAGAAAAATGGTCAGAGGTAAACAGGATGAGGTTTAATAAAGAGAAATGCAAAGTGCTCCACTTAGGAAGGAACAATCAGTTCCATACATACAAGATGGGAAGCGACTGTCTAGGAAGGAGCATGGCGGAAAGGGATCTAGGGGTCATAGTGGACCACAAGTTGAATATGAGTCAACAGTGTGATGCTGTTGCAAAAAAAGCAAATATGATTCTAGGTTGTATCAACAGGTGTGTTGTAAGCAAAACTCGTGAAGTCATTCTGCCGCTCTACTCTGCACTAGTTAGGCCTCAGCTGGAGTACTGTGTCCAGTTCTGGGCGCCACATTTCAAGAAAGATGTGGAGAAATTGGAAAGGGTACAGAGAAGAGCGACAAGAATGATTAAAGGTTTAGAGAACATGACCTATGAAGCCAGGCTTCATAAACTGGGCTTGTTTAGTTTTGAAAAAAGAAGATTAAGGGGGGGCGTGATAGCGGTTTTCAAATATCTAAAAGGGTGTCACAAGGAGGAAGGAGAAAATTTGTTCCTCTTGGTTTCTAAGGACAGGACAAGGAGTAATGGGCTTAAAGTGCAGCAAGGGAGGTTTAGATTGGACATTAGGAAAAAATTCCTAACTGTCAGGGTGGTCAAATACTGGAATAAATTGCCAAGGGAGGTGGTGGAATCTCCCTCTCTGGAGATATTTAAGAACAGGTTAGATAGACATCTGTCAGGGATGGTGTAGACGGAGCTTGGTCCTGCCTTGAGGGTGGGGGGCTGGACTGGATGACCTCTCGAGGTCCCTTCCAGTCCTATTATTCTATGATTCTATGAAACTGGAACAGGTACAAAGAAGGGCCACTAGGATGATCCGAGGAATGGAAAATCTGTCTTATGAAAGGAGACTCAAGGAGCTTGGCTTGTTTACTTTAACCAAAAGAAGGCTGAGGGGGGACATGATTGCACTTTTTAAATATATTAGAGGGATAAATACCAGGGAGGGAGAGGAATTATTTAAGTTTAATACCAATGTGGACACAAGAACAAATGGATACAAGCAGGCTAGTAGGAAGTTTAGACTTGAGATTAGACGAAGGTTTCTAACCATTAGAGGAGGGAAGTTCTGGAACGGCCTTTCAAGGGACGTAGTGGGGGCAAAAGATCTATCTGGTTTCAAGATTAAACTAGATGGGTTTATGAAGGGGATGGTTTGATGAAATAACATGATCTTGGTAACTAATTGACCATTCATTATCAGTGGGAAATAGGTCAATGGAGGGATGATAGGAGTTACTATAGAGAACTTTCTGGGTGTCTGGCTGGTGAGTCTTGCCCGCATGCTCAGGGTTTAGCTGATCGCCATATTTGGGGTCGGGAAGGAATTTTCCTCCAGGGTAGATTGGCAGAGGCCCTGGAGGTTTTTCGCCTTCCTCTGTAGCATGGGGTACAGATCACAGCTAGAGGATTCTCTGCATCTTGGGGTCTTCAAAGTATTTGAAGGCTTCAATATCTGAGATATAGGTGAGAGGATTATTCTAGGAGGGGTGGGTGAGATTTTGTGGCCTGCACTGTGCAGGGGGTCAGACTAGATGATTATAATGGTCCCTTCTGACCTTAAAGTCTATGAGTCTATGAATAGGGGTGTGCCCGTGCTGTGTGCACAATCATCGGAAAATTTTCCCTAGTACCTTCAGATCGGGCACCTGGCTAACAGCCTCCAGTCTCCAGCTGCCCATTTCTGAAGGCAGTGCAAAAGTAAGCGTGACAATATCATGATTCCTCTAAAACAAACTTATGACCCTTATATAATTCCCTTTTGGGTCAGGAGCCCCAGTTTGGGAAATGCTGGTCTCCCCCCATAAAATCTGTACAATATAGGGTGAGAGCACGTAAGACTCCAGATTTCAAGGATTTTCTGGTCATTTTTTGTAGCTGTGAATTTTTAGGGACCTAAGCATGGGGCCTAAAAATACAAGGGGCACCTGGTGTTCAGGAAATAAACAGCATATTTGTTAAAGATTGTAAATTCCATGCAGGATCCCTGGAGAAGGCTTATGTCATTTGTGTTTATAATGCATACAAATAGCAGTGTGTGCATATACACACAGTATAGGGCCTTCTTCAGGGCAATTCCACATATAATCTTCTTTTTACAAAGATCTAATACAAGATGTTTATGCTGTAAACAATATCACCTTTCATAATACTGGAAAAAAATTGTCAATAAAGAACTATTATTGGCCTACAGAATAAAGAAAAGAAAGTTTACCTGGAGAATTTTCAGGGATTTCCCCCACTATTACAATGTACTGAATTTTATGAATGATCAAGTAAGCAAAAGAAGGAGTCATCAGAAGTGTACTTTGTTCATTTATTTTGTAGTCCACTTTGACAGTACTTTATAATACTGTAGTAATTATTCTGTAATGATATCTTAGAAATTAAGACCTCACAATAGTATTCTGATATTAAGTATTATCTAAGAGATGGAAAGAAACTGGTAACATCTTGAGTGGCATCACATGTGTGGTTCTGCAGAACTGTTTTATTTTTGCTTACTGCAAATGGTGCACATTTAAAGTCATAATCAGCAAGGTGTATATTAGTATAAATGAACTTTCAAATTTTTTTAAAGTTTACATGAACAACATTATTTACAATTTTTCTAAGAAATGGATTTTGTCTTTGGATAGTGTGAATTCAAGAATAAGAACACTTCAGGAGAAATTTTCTAGTGTACAATCAGCCATGGAAGTTGAAATACTGAAAAATCCCTGATCCTCAGATGGGCAATCCCTCCAACAATCAAATCAGGGCATAGTAAACTGATTCTGAGAGACACTCCACCTCTACAGCTCTCATTAGCCTCAAATGCAAAGACTTAGCACCTATATCAGTCCCTACATGTGTCACAGGTAGCAACAGCTGGTTGTACTTTAAATAAGTAGGCACATACCAGTTGCAGATCTCTACCTGAACAGAACAAAGGAATTTGTGAAAATCCAGAAAAGTCAAACAACTTCCATATCCAATTAAATCCTAACTTTGTAAAGGACGAGACAAAATCCCATGCCTTTCAGCCTATGTTGCTAAAGATACCTGTTGTGGTATGGTCATTCAGATCTTAGGCATGGTAATGAAAGAAAACTCATTTCACATAGGTAAACTGATATTTCTGTATTTTTAATAAATGAGTCAAACTAGCTCAAGAGTTTGCTGCACGCTGTGGTGCAGCATTCACATTACGAAAGTCACTGGCTCCAGAATCCTAATAAGACAACAGGAAAATAAAGTTTCCAAAGTTATTTCATTAGATAGTTTTTTGTTAGCTTAAAGCCCCATCTACTGGCTGATGATTAAACTTCCTCGTGGCCCCTACCAAAGGAAGTCATGTGCCTATTTTTCTAACACCTCTAGGTAGCAGTATGCTGTCACAGCAGCTCACAGAACTCTTTGTGAAGGATGGGATGTCTGGCTGGGTGCAGTACTGTGTGTATAGATGAAAGAATGGTTATGTACCCTATTCTTTGAGACGTTATCTACTTATATTCCACTTCTGATGTGCATGCACCCCATTCACGTGAGATCAGACTCTTTCTGAAAGCATCTTCCATTGGAGCCAAACTTGCGCTCTATATGTCCTCTGGCGCCTCATAGCGGAGGGCATACAAAGCAGAGTAGCTGTAACCATCCTCTAGTTGCTTCACTCATATTGAATCTCAGTCAGCAGGGATTCTGTGGTAGTGGGGAAGGATGATGGATCATGGAATATATGGAGACAACATCATGAAGAACTATAGTTATTGAGCTCCGGCACATTAGATCTTAATAAGCCCAAGTGAGGCTAAGTAGGCCTATGCATAGCATGGCTTTAAACACAGCCCAAGACCCATTTTAGTAGTCTTTGTGTGGCAATAGGTTGATCCTTCATTCCACTTATAAATGCTAGGAACAATCTAGGAGAGTTCCTAAAAACAGTTTTATTCTGTTCAAATAGTAGGAAAGATACCTAGCGATGTCCAACACGTGGAGTTAAGACTTTCCTAAAGAAGTGTGAGGCTTGGGAAAGAAAGCACATTGGTGGATCAGCTGGTTAGGATGAAGATCAGAAATCACTTTGAGTAAAAGCTCCATGGGAGGTTTTAAAGACACTTTGTCCTGGTGGAATACTATATATGGTGGACCTGTCATAAGGAACCAAACCTCTCCTTATTTTCTAGAGGTGGTTATGGACACTAGGAACATAGTCTTCAGAGAGATGGTACAAAGAACAGGTGGTCAAATGTAATAGAATGCTAAACTGTATTCTACTGCTTTCCACTATCTATCACTTATGTAAAATACCTTATTCAAAGTAAACCCAGTCACATCTGGCAGAGCATTAAATGATCTTATTATGAACATATCTAGTGTATAAAAGCAAGCTCTTTGTCCAGTAAATATCTAGTACAGTGTTTCTTAAACTGTGTTCTGCGACACACTGGTGTGCCATGAAGTAGTTGGAGGTGTGCCACGGAGAACAACAGAATTCAAAATGGCCACCCTTAAAGGGGCAGATAACCTTTTTTTTTTCCAATTCTCAATAACTTTCCCCTGACCCTTTTTCCCCACCCCATCCCCTGACCTTCCCCCCTCCCCCCTCAGGAAAAAAATTCTTGGTGTTCCTCATTAAAAAAAATTGTTTGGTGTTCCTTGGTCTAAAAAAGTTTAAGAAACACTGATCTAGTACCAAAGGCTCAAAACAAAGTTCCAGGAGCCCAATCTCCCTGAATGGTTGGTTTCTCATGGAATAGACCCTTGAGAAACTGAACCACTCTCTGGAGAGAGAAAGCAGTGTCACCAGAGGATGATGGGTGGAGATGGCTGCCAGGTGTACTCTGAATAGCTGGAGAGAAAGGTCTGGATGCTTTTAAGACAAGACACAAATACAGAAAGGCAAACAGTGATGCTTCTGAAGAAGCAAAATGATTCTCCAATGCTCAGATAACAGAGACAGCAGGGAGGGGGGTACTTGTTAGGATTAAGCAATGAGTCCAGGCTCATCAGTTAATCTTTTAAATGGGTACATGCTCCCATCCTTACTCTCCATACACTAGATAGTACCAAAACTTTCATGTTCCAACAAAATCTTAATAGGCTCTAGGAGCCAATTTTAATAAGGAGGGCAATTCTCCCCGGAACAAATGGCTGCAAAATATCCAGTCATTTATGGGTACTCTCCTGCAAAAACTCTGCTTGTATTCCAAGGGAAATGGTCATGCACCATAAGAGGTCTCAGTAAGCTTTAAAATCCACTGAGATGGGCAGAGAGACCCAAGTACTGCAGAATTGGTGGGGGACAGACATAGTAGTTAATCATGCCATAACTGGATCCTGTTCCATGACTTTGGAGGCCCCAGGAGGTGAAGATTCACTGGTACATGGGCCTGTGGTGGATCAGTGATCACCACTACAGGCTTGCTTACGAGATGAGAAGTAGCATCTCACACATTCCATGAAGGCCATTAGTATGGATAGGTCATTGGTGACTAGTAGGTGCCAGGTTGGAACCCCCGCACCAACCCTGGTAGCCACAGTACTCCAGGAGCACCCCGTGATGTGCATCAGGCAATGTGGAACAGGAGGCAGAAGCTCCCAGGCAGAGTTCCTGGCTTCAGAGGATAACGGTGGAGCCAGCCACAAGGGTGTGAGCTACTGATGTGACAAATTGATAGCCCAAAATGAAGAGGGAACTGGTACCCACATTGGCAGCCAGTACTCCTCCACTGTTTCCAGTGCTGGCAGGGTGTCAACCCCATCAGCAGTACAGAGATCACCAACAGTGCTGAAGAGATGGTGGCGGGTACCACCACAGTGACACTGGCAGCACCAACACCATGGGTGCTGAAGAGATGACTTGTGCTGAGTCCAGCTCCAGCCCCTCTTCCAGAGATTGTAGAAGGGAAACAGACCCACAGGTTGTGACCTGACCACCAACCCACAGGGTAGTAAATGATGCAACCCTCACAAAGTTCTGAACCAAGAGAGGTTGGAACAGAAAGGCAGGTGATGTCTAATGCAGCCTAATACATCATTGGTGCAGAAACAGCTGGCACCCATATTGGTACCAGATTCACTGTTAATTCTAACGTGGGCTCTGGGAGACAGAGTTCTCAGACCTCCCTGCACAGTACCTGAGAACGTTTGATAAAATCTGCTTTATTTCAAGCCATTCATACCATGCCAGTGTGCACTCCCTCTGGAGAAGGCAGACTAGTCCCCAGGCAACCTGGAGTGGCCACAATCAGTCTTACATCACTTTTTTCCTGATGCACTCAACAGGGAGCAATTTCTTTTATGTCTTTAGAGGTGTACCAGTTCCAGGATGCATAGCAGCAGCACTGCCAGAACCCTGAATGACCTCCAACCCCATACAGGCCTCTGTGCCAAAGCAAGGCACATGGCCTGTTTGAGCAGACGCCACATTAGACAAAGCTCCCTTGTCACCTGAGCCGATTTGGTGAACAATTTGCAAATCAAACATCAGTCCTTGACATGGGCTTTCCACAGCAGGAAGAATGGGGATCGTGTGGGCCTGTGATCCTCCAACAATGACTAAATGTTTAAATCCTAGTGAGGGCATCATCGGGGGAACACTTATACAAAAGCTAACTACACGCAAGTAAAGTCACTAACAAACAGAGAAGTTGCGAGATTAGAAACCACATGGAGCTCTGACTTCAGCCTTGGGAGGTAAGAACGAACTTAGGAAAGTAGGGAATTGGAGCAGTGCTGCCTCATATAGCAAGGGGAGGAACTATGGCCAGGAGACACAAGCACGGTCACTCTGTAGCAGTGATGAGCAACCTAGGGTTCCACCTGCAGCCAGTGCACACCCTGTCTGCCTCCCTGGACCCCTGCCTTCTTGCACACTGGGGCACTGGAGCCCTGCACTTTCTTTTATGGAAAAAATAATCCCAACTACACATACAAAATGATGGGGACTAATTTAGCTATAACTACTCGAGAGAGAGATCTTGGAGTCATTGTGGATAGTTCTCTGAAAACATCCAGGCAGTGGCAGTCAAAAAAGCAAACAGAATGTTAGGAGTCATTTAGAAAAGGGACAGAGAATGAGACAGAGAATATCTTATTGCCTCTATATAAAACCATGGTAAGGATGTTAGATTGTGATTATCTGGTTAATCATGTAGTTAATACCATTTGTATCAACTACACGATTCGTCAATGAGGGGGCCCTCTGCAGAGCCCCAGCGGGAGCCATCTGGAGCCAGGACTGAGCAGTCCTGGTTCGCGCCAGCTCCAGACTGCTGCGGCTCTGTACTTTAAATGTAGTAGCACAGTGTCCCAGATCGGCGTGAGCCAGGACTGCTTGGTCCCAGCTTGCGCTGGGATCAGCAGCTCCTGTTCGTGGTGGCCCAGGCTGGCCACAGGCAGGGGCTGCTTTGCAGCAGCCTACTCTATCCCCCCTGCTACCTCTGATAGAGGCAGTGGGAGGAGAGGGGGCAGGCAGAACCACGGAGACGGTGCTGGGGGAAACAAGCTTTTAAGCCGGCTCCCCCCGGCACCAGCTCCTGTTCCCCCCCCCCACCTTGCTGCCTCTTATACAGAGGTAGCAAAGAGGGGGGGGGAGAAAGCAAGTGGTCAAGAACTCTATTTCACTACCCGATAAGCATAAGCTTAAGCATAAGCGAATAGTTGACTACTCGCTTTAAATCCCTAATCCATGGTATGTCCACATCTTGAATACTGAGTACAGAAGTGGTCACCTCATCTCAAAAAAGATATATTAGTATTAGAAAAGGTTCAGAAAAGGATAACAAAAATGATTAGGGGTTTGGAATGGGTCCCATATGAAGAGAGATTAAAAAGGTGGGACTTTTCATCTTAGAAAAGAGGTGACTAAGGGACAGGATATGATAGAGGTCTATAAAATCATGGCAGGAATGGAGAAAGTGAATAAGGAAAAGTGATATACTTGTTCCCATAACATAAGAACCAGGGGTCACCAAATGAAATTAACAGGCAGCAGGTTTTAAACAAAAGGAAGCTTTTCTTCACACAGCGCACAGTCAACCTGTGGAACTCTGCCAGAGGATGTTGTGAAGATCAGGACTTTAACAGGGTTCAGAAAAGAAAGCGAAGTTACTGACCTTCGGTGCAGTAACTGTCATTCTTCGAGATGGTGTCCCAGCAGGTGCTCCACTATGGGTGCTGGGCTTGCCCCGGCGCCGCAGACGGAAGCTTGTGAGAAGCAGTGTTCGGCCGGACCGCACATGAGAAAGGCACGGGATGCGTAGTCCTAGGGATGGGGGTTCCACGGCCACCACCCCCAAAAGGAAACGACGGGTGGTGGTAGTCGGGGACTCCCTCCTAAGAGGGACTGAGCCATCCCTCTGCCGTCCGGACCTGGAATCTCGAGAGGTGTGCTGCTTACCGGGAGCTCGCATTCGGGATGTCACTGAGAGGCTTAGCAAGCTGATCAAACCTTCAGATCGCTACCCCTTCCTGCTTCTCCATGTAGGAACGAATGATACGGAAAAGAATGACCTTGAGCGGGTTGCTGCGGATTATGTAGCGCTGGGAAGAAGGATCCAAGACTTTGGCGCGCAAGTGGTGTTCTCGTCCATCCTCCCTGTTGAAGGGAAAGGACTGGGCAGGGATCGTCGAATTGAGGACGTAAATGCGTGGTTGTGCAGGTGGTGTCGCAGAGAGGGCTTTGGTTTCTTCGACCATGGAACTCTGTTCCGGGCGCAAGGATTGTTAGGAAGAGACGGGATCCACCTAACGAAGAGAGGAAGGAGCATCTTCGCGGGCAGGCTTGCGAACCTAGTGAGGAGGGCTTTAAACTAGGTTCGTCGGGGGACGGTGACCAAAACCCTGAGGGGAGTGGGAAAGTCAGATACCGGGAAGAAATGCATAGAGCAAGGAGCGAGAAAGGAGGACCCCAGTTTCGAATGGAGAAGATAGTGCAATCAACTGGTTACCTGAAGTGTTTGTACACTAATGCGAGAAGCCTGGGCAACAAGCAGGAAGAACTGGAGGCCCTGGCCCAGACCAAGAAATATGATTTAATTGGGATAACAGAGACTTGGTGGGATGACTCGCATGACTGGAGCGCTGTCATGGAAGGGTATAGATTGTTCAGGAAAAATAGGCAGGGGAGAAAAGGAGGAGGAGTTGCACTATATGTAAGAGAGCACTATGATTGCTCTGAACTCCAGTATAAAGAGGGAGAAAAACTTGTTGAAAGTCTATGGGTCAGGTTTAAAGGAGCAAACAGCAGTGATGTTGTGGTTGGTGTCTGCTACAGGCCACCGAACCAGGTGGATGAGGTAGATGAGGCTTTCTTCGGACAACTGAGCGAAGCTTCCAGATCGCAGGCCCTGGTTCTCATGGGGGACTTTAATCACCCTGACATCTGTTGGGAAACCAATACGGCAGTACACAGGCAATCCTGGAAGTTTTTGGAGAATGTTGGGGATAACTTCTTGGTACAAGTGCTGAAGGATCCGACCAGGGGCCGTGCACAGCTTGACCTTCTCCTCACAAACAGGGAGGAACTAATAGGGGACGTAGAGGTGGGTGACAACCTGGGAAGCAGTGATCATGAGATGGTAGATTTCAGGATCCTGACCAAAGGAAGGAAAGAGAGTAGTAAAATACACACCTTGGACTTCAAAAAAGCAGATTTTGACTCCCTCAGAGATCTGATGGAAAGAATCCCCTGGGATGTTAACATGAAGGGGAAAGGAGTCCAGGACAGCTGGCAGTATTTTAAAGAAGCCTTATTGAAGGCACAGAAAGAAACCATCCCGACGCGTAGCAAGAGAGGCAAACCTGGTAGGAGACCGGATTGGCTTACAGGGGATATCCTTGGTGTACTTAAGCACAAAAAGGAAGCTTACAGAAAGTGGAAACTTGGACAAATGACTAGGGAGGAGTTTAAATGTATAGTTCGAGAATGCCGGGGGGTTATCAGGAAGGCGAAAGCGCAAATGGAGTTGCGACTAGCTAAGGATGTAAAGGATAACAAGAAAGGTTTCTACAGGCATGTCAACAAAAAGAAGGTGATCAGAGAGGGTGTGCAGTCCCTAATGGATGAAGGAGGTAACCTAGTGACAGAGGATGTGGGGAAAGCTGAAGTACTCAATGCTTTCTTTGCCTCTGTATTCACGGACAAGGTCGGCTCCTGGACTTCTGTGCTAAGCGACGCAAGATGGGAAGAAGATGGACAGCCCTTGGTGGGTAAAGAACAGGTTAGGAAATATTTAGAAAAACTAAACGTACACAAATCCATGGGTCCAGACTTAATGCACCCAAGGGTACTGAAGGAGTTGGCAAATGTCATTGAGGAGCCTTTGGCCATTATCTTTGAAAAGTCGTGGAGATCGGGCGAAATCCCGGATGATTGGAAAAAGGCAAATGTAGTGCCCATCTTCAAAAAAGGGAAGAAGGACGATCCAGGGAACTATAGGCCAGTCAGTCTTACCTCAGTTCCTGGAAAAATCATGGAAGGGATCCTAAAGGAATCCATTTTGAGACACTTGAATGAGAGGAAAGTGATCAGGAATAGTCAGCATGGATTCACAAAGGGCAAGTCGTGCTTGACCAATCTGATTAGCTTCTATGATGAGGTAACTGGCTCGGTGGACATGGGAAAGTCAGTGGATGTTATATACCTTGACTTTAGCAAGGCTTTTGATACGGTCTCCCACAATATTCTTGCCAGCAAGTTAAGGGAATGCGGATTGGATAAATGGACGGTAAGATGGATAGAAAGATGGCTAGAAGGCCGGGCCCAGCGGGTAGTGATCAATGGCTCGATGTCAGGATGGCGGTCGGTTTCTAGTGGAGTACCCCAAGGTTCGGTTCTAGGACCGGTTTTGTTCAATATCTTTATTAATGACCTGGATGAGGGGATAGATTGCACCCTCAGCAAGTTTGCAGATGACACTAAGCTAGGGGGAGAGGTAGATACGCTTAAGGGCAGAGATAGGGTCCAGAGTGACTTAGACAAATTGGAGGATTGGGCCACTAGAAATCTCATGAGATTCAACAAAGACAAGTGTAGAGTCCTGCACTTGGGGCGGAAGAATCCCAAGCATAGTTACAGGCTGGGGACCAACCAGTTAAGTAGTAGTTCTGCAGAAAAGGACCTGGGGGTTACAGTGGATGAGAAGCTAGATATGAGTCAACAGTGTGCCCTTGTAGCCAAGAAGGCTAATGGCATATTAGGATGCATTAAGAGGAGCACTGCCAGCAGATCCAGAGATGTCATTATTCCCCTTTATTCGGCTTTGGTGAGGCCACATCTGGAGTACTGTGTCCAGTTCTGGGCCCCCCACTACAAAAAGGATGCGGACGCATTGGAGAGGGTCCAGCGGAGGGCAACCAAAATGATTAGGGGTCTGGAGCATATGACCTACGAGGAGAGGCTGAGGGACTTGGGTCTGTTTAGTCTGCAGAAGCGAAGAGTAAGGGGGGACTTGATAGCAGCCTTCAACTTCCTGAAGGGAGGTTCCAAAGAGGATGGAGAAAGGCTGTTCTCAGTAGTGACAGATGGCAGAACGAGGAGCAATGGTCTCAAGTTGTGGTGGGAGAGGTCCAGATTGGATATTAGGAAAAACTATTTTACTAGGAGGGTAGTGAAGCATTGGAATGGGTTACCTAGGGAAGTAGTGGAGTCTCCATCCCTAGAGGTGTTTAAGTCTCGGCTTGACAAAACCCTGGCCGGGTTGATTTAGATGGGATTGGTCCTGCCTAGAGCGGAGGGCTGGACTTGACGACCTTCTGAGGTCTCTTCCAGTTCTATGATTCTATGATAAGGGGATGGTTGGATGAAATAACATGATCTTGGTAACTAATTGACCATTCATTATAGGGAACTTTCTGGGTGTCTGGCTGGTGAGTCTTACCCACATGCTCAGGGTTTAGCTGATCGCCATATTTGGGGTCAGGAAGGAATTTTCCTCCAGGGAAGATTGGCAGAGGCCCTGGAGGTTTTTCGCCTTCCTCTGTAGCATTGGGCACAGATCACAGCTGAAGGACTCTCTGCATGTTGGGGCCTTCAAAGTATTTGAAGGCTTCAATATCTGAGACATAGGTGAGAGGATTATTCTAAGAGGGGTGGGCGAGATTCTGTGGCCTGCGCTGTGCAGGGGGTCAGACTAGATGATCATAATGGTCCCTTCTGACCTTAAAGTCTATGAGTCTATGTGCTGTGGGCTCACGGCTTTCGCGCTCTTTTCTCTAGCACGCGGTCCGGCCTCCCGCCAGTTCCTCGAGATCGCCTCGGAGTCTGTAAGACACAAGAGAAAGAGAGGACTCCGAAGCAGAGAGGAGGGCAGGTAGTGGAGCATCCGTGGGGACACCACCTCGAAGAACGACAGTTACCGCACCGAAGGTGAGTAACTTCGCTTTCTTCTTCGGGGATGTCCCCGCGGGTGCTCCACTATGGGTGACTGCGTAGCAGTGGTTGCCAGAACGGAAGGGGGGTCGGAGGAGTCCCTATTTATCTGCTGTGGAGAGCACAGCAGCCGCCACGGCCCCATCTGAATGAATTCCTAGAGACAGAGTAGTGTTTGGCAAAGGTCTTGTGTGACGACCAGGTCGCCATCCTGCAAATATCCCTAAGGGATACTCCCTTAAGGAACGCTGTCAAAGATGCCATGGCCCTGGTGGAGTGGGCACGTGGTTGGGCGGGGAGGGGTAAGCGTTTTGCTGCATAGGATTGCGTTATGCATGAAGTTATAAGATTCGAAATCCTCTGGGAAGATAGAACCAAGGGTCAACGCCTATGTGCCAGGGAGACAAATAAATGGTCGGTATATCTAAAAGGTTTAGTGCAGTCTATGTAGAATGCTAAGGCCTGACAGGTGTCCAGAGAGTGTAGGGCCATTTCTCGTGGTGAGGTATGGGGCTTCGGGAAAAAAGTTGGTAGGATTACTGGTTCATTGACATGAAAGCGGGAGATGATTTTGGGTATGAATTTTGGGTGTAGTCTCAGCACTACCCCATCATTTCGGAAAATTGTATATGGTGGTGTAGCCATCATGGCGGAAAGCTCACCCACCCTGCATGCCGATATTATGGCAAGTAAGAAAATCGTTTTCATAGGGAGGAGATGCAAGGGTACGGTCGCCAGAGGCTCGAACGGTGGCCTCATTAGGGCATCCAGGTTCCACACAGGTGGGGCTTGGTCATGCGGCGGGGCCATGTTGGTGAGGCCCTTGAGCAATCTCTTAGTAGAAGGATGGGCAAGGATGGAAGCCGTCTATTGATGGTAAAGGCTGAGATCGCTGCCAAGTGTACCCTGATGGAAGCTAATGCAAGTCCTTTGTCTTTTAGGTGCAGCACATAGTCCAGTACGGAGGGGATCGACGGACGTGCTGGATCATGGTGGATCATGATACACCAGGAGGAGAATCTGTGCCACTTATGAAGGTAAGTTTTCCTCGTGGCTTGTCGTCTACTGTGTATAAGGACGTGTTGAACTGGGGCCGAACAGAGGGATTCGAATGGGGTCAACCAGTTAGGGACCATGCTGTCAGGTTGAGGGTGTGTATCTGGGGATGTTTCAGGTGCCCTCGGTCCTGGGTCAGGAGATTCGGGAGGGGCGCAGGCGGCTCGGTGCCTGTGCGGACAGACAGTAGAGGAAGGAAACCAATGTTGGCGAGGCCAATCCGGTGCTATGAGGATTAGCATTGCCTTGTCTGCCCTCAGCTTCTGTAGAACTCTGGGGATCAGCGTTATGGGGGGGGGGGGGAAGGCATAGAGGAGGGGTCCGCACCAGATAATGAGAAATGCGTTCCCCAGGGATGCGTGGCTGAGACCCGCCCTGGTGCAGTACTTGTGGCATTTCGTATTGCCTGGGGTTGCAAAGAGGTCCACTTGGGGAATTCCCCAGCATCAGAAGAGGTCGAGTAAGACCCTATCGTGCATTTCCCATTCGTGTTTCACATCGAAGTGCCTGCTTAGGAAATCTGCAGTGATGTTTGTGGTGCCAGGGAAGTAGGATGCCATAGGTGTTATTCTGTAGTAAATGCACCAGTTCCAGAAGCGGACAGCTTCCATGCATAGGGAATGGGAGTGAGCGCCGTCCTGACGATTCATATAATACATGGCTGTGACATTCTCCGTGAGTATCCTCACTGTGGTATTTCGAATGTGGATGAGGAAGGACTTGCATGTGTTGAAAATGGCTGAGTCCACAACTGGGCTTAAATTGCAGTCTAGACCCGCCTTGTATTCTCATGTTTTCAGTAGTCTCAATGGCTCCAGATGTTATTTTCAAGTATTCTCACTAAGTTCAGAATAATCTTTAAATAAAAATGACTCCCAGCTCAGCAAGATGAATAAAATTTATCTAAGTGCCTCTGTAGCTCAGATATCAGAGTCCTCCCTCTAAAGGAGCAATACTTGGCATGTTAGGCCATCAAGGTTAAGACTGAACCGTATTCAAGTTCCAGCTGAAGACATGGAAAAAGTAGTAAATATTAGGTCTGTTACTATATACCTGTAAATAGCTGCAGCTTGCCTACCTTTTAATTAGCTGATTTGAAAGACGACCTTCTGTTGCTTTAAGTCATACAGTGGCGGATTTATCATTGGATCAATTGTTCCTTGGCACCAGGCACAAGCTCAGGAGGGCCTTGTTTCTCTCTGTTACTCCCTGCTGCATGGGGAATGGTGGGAAGCCCAAGGTAGTCTGGGCGCTGTAGATCCTTGGCCAGCTCCATGCCTAGAGAGCTGGCCCTGGAGCAGAGAAGGGACTGCATTTCCCAGCATCCTCTTAGGAGTGAGTGCCACCCTTGCTGTGAATGGAGAGCTGGCTGCTAGAAGAGGTTAGTGCTATGAATGGAAAATGTGTGCACAGGGTGTAGATGCTTTGGACCAGAGCTTACCTTCTGAAGCCTTCCCCAGTGGCCTGAGTTTGTCACCACCCCAACAAGCAATTGAGTGGACAATGCATCTCTAAAGCCTAGCAAGGGAGGTGTGTGGACCTCACCAGGAGAGGTTAATAGGAGAAGTAAGCAAGGGAAGGCTCTTCTAGCTGGTCTGGGCAGCTTTAATGTACAACAGGCACATGGGAAGATTTGACTTATTCCAAAGCCATGGACGCAGAAATGGGATTTTCCTTTCCAGACTTATCTAATACTTAGAAAGGGAATTTAGCACCTGCCTTTCAGATTGGAACAGGTATGCTCAAGTTTAATTTGGGCTGCTGCTATATCTTTTCTCCAAAAATCAAATATTGATCCTCTGTAATTTGTTGTAGAAAAAGTAGAATAAAATTGAGCAATAAATGCTGGCATCTTCCCAGTGCTAACTGGGACTGGAGTTGCTATTTTCAAGTCCGCATTGCCAGTTTGTGTGTATGTGTTCTTTTACAAAGAAGACAGTAATATTTCATTGGTAATTTCCTCACAGAAAAAGAGTGGAACAAAAGAACAACAAAGGCACTTCAACTTTTCCTCATTATGTTGGACAATCTTATAGTATGGCTCTAGATATCCTCCAGTGACACCAACTGAAAATTGTTTTCACTTTACTGGGTGCTAGGATGGGGATTAGCCAGAACTGATCAGGGCGCTGCTGGCTGTGGAACTTTATTGAGCTGAGCCCAGGACCACATATAGTGACTGATGAAACAGGTTGGTCCTGGAGAGAAGACTATAGAATGCCTGGATAAGGAAGGAGATAAAATTGGCAGGGAATTTCCCCCGGTCACTATGACATTTCTGCTCACTGTGGCCAGTGGTAAACCCACATGGGTGTACAGCTCAATAAGAAAAACTGGGGGCTGAGGAAGCTATGTATAGCAGAGCATACAATCTTGCAGAGGTGTGTGAGCAAAATGAAAAATGCCACAGACTCAGTACCGGGTATACTATAGCACTGCCACACCAGACCTACACTTGAAAGGGGCTGATAAAAACTACATGGGGGCCCACAAAATCCAGCGCTGGTGATACATAAGAAAGCAAGCCCCTTGAAATCTAATTAAGGAAAGATATCTTTACAAATTACATCTTCAAGCATTAGATCCCTCTCACATAAAACACTATAAGGAATTTGGCAGTCGGTGTCTGTTTTTAAACAGACACCTGAAATGGAAATACTTTTTTTCTCTTACTGTGGACTTGTGTATACCCTAAGAGATAGACAAATAAGATCTTTTTGTCTGATAGAGTGAATTTGTCTCATGTGGTGGGCTCTATGAAAGAAAGGCACTGGGACCACAGCTATGTAGCAGGTTGGTTTGGACACCTAGCCATGGAACCAAAGAAAAAGTAGCAATAAAAAGTTGATGTGTACTTAATCCGAGTGCTAACATTATGCTTGAATATTTCTCTCTCTTGTCTAATTTCTCCTTGGGGCAGGATCTGTCTTCTCATCCATTTCTGAAATCCTTAGAACATTCTGGATGCTACCAAAAACAGCTAAGTGTTCCTTCCAGGCGCGTGCTGGAAAAAAATATTACTTTATCTCCCTCATTACTAAAAATGTTTGATCTTGTAAACGTCAATGAGATTAAACACACAAGACAGTGTTACACATTAACAATCTACTTAGATTACATACTTGATGTAAATCTTCAAGAGGCTTTAGCATGTGTATACTCTAGCAATGCCCTCAACTTCAGCCTTACTAAACAGATGTTTTAAATTTCCTGAATGGAATGTACAATAGAGATTTACCTACTGTTCCTGTGTTATGGTTATTGGGCACTTGAGAAGAACATTAAAAAGTATATGTTATTACTTGTTACTTTTATTGGTGTGTGCTACAAAATGTACAATTCCCAGATGGGAATTAAAAAACCCACAAGAATTTCCTACGGGTGCACAATACTAGCAAGTGGAAGAGAAAGTAAATGGCGCTCGTAAGAACTGGGCTATGCATTTCACTACAAAAAACCTTCACAGCATGATCATAAGGACAATTCATATCCAGAATAATCAACACTCGCCAGATGGTCTTATTTGTAAGACTATCAAATAAACACAAAATATGTATTCTATGTAGATATCTTCCTATTATACTTTTTTGAATTTTGCCATTTTGCTTTTAATCTCACTTTGTAAGTAGTTCTTATAATTGCTACATAAAACCAACCAGAAATGTTAAGCCAAATTTCATTTGGGTTTTTTAAAACACAATTACCTTTAAAAAGAAAAAGTCTGACAAATCTGATTTGAGGCAAGGACCCAGAGTTTAGTTGCTTAAGACAGTGGCAGAGAACAAAGGATCCCAAAATTCAGAAAGTAGAGAACTCCCAGTTAACTACAGGGGAATCACTTTTTTTTTTTGAAAAATCATGGCAGACGGGAGATTCCAGAAGACTGGAAAAGGGCAAATATTGTGCCCATCTATAAAAAGGGGAATAAGAACAACCCAGGAAACTATAGACCGGTCAGTTTAACGTCTGTCCCAGGGAAGATAATGGAGCAGGTAATTAAGGAAATCATATGCAAACACTTGGAAGGTAATAAAGTGATAGGGAATAGCCAGCATGGGTTTGTGAAGAACAAGTCATGCCAAACTAATCTGATAGCTTTCTTTGATAGGATAACGAGCCTTGTGGATAAGGGAAAAGCGGTGGATGTCATATACCTAGACTTTAGTAAGGCATTTGATACGGTCTCGCATGATATTCTTATTGATAAACTAGGTAAATATAACTTAGATAGGGCCACGATAAGGTGGGTGCATAATTGGCTGGATAACCGTAGTCAGAGAGTTGTTGTTAACGGTTCTAAATCCTGCTGGAAAGGGATAACAAGTGGAGTTCCGCAAGGGTCTGTTTCGGGACCCGTACTGTTCAATATCTTCATCAATGATGTAGATATTGGGATAGAGAGTACGCTTATTAAGTTTGCAGATGATACCAAACTGGGTGGGGTTGCAACTTCTTTGGAGGATAGGGACATAATTCAAAATGACCTTAGCAAGTTAGAGAAATGGTCAGAGGTAAACAGGATGAGGTTTAATAAAGAGAAATGCAAAGTGCTCCACTTAGGAAGGAACAATCAGTTCCATACATACAAGATGGGAAGCGACTGTCTAGGAAGGAGCATGGCGGAAAGGGATCTAGGGGTCATAGTGGACCACAAGTTGAATGAGTCAACAGTATGATGCTGTTGCAAAAAAAGCAAATATGATTCTAGGTTATATCAACAGGTGTGTTGTAAGCAAAACTCGTGAAGTCATTCTGCCACTCTACTCTGCACTAGTTAGGCCTCAGCTGGAGTACTGTGTCCAGTTCTGGGCGCCACATTTCAAGAAAGATGTGGAGAAATTGGAAAGGGTACAGAGAAGAGCGACAAGAATGGATTAAAGGTTTAGAGAACATGACCTATGAAGCCAGGCTTCATGAACTGGGCTTGTTTAGTTTGGAAAAAAGAAGATTAAGGGGGGACATGATAGCGGTTTTCAAATATCTAAAAGGGTGTCACAAGGAGGAAGGAGAAAATTTGTTCCTCTTGGTTACTGAGGACAGGACAAGGAGTAATGGGCTTAAAGTGCAGCAGGGGAGGTTTAGATTGGACATTAGGAAAAAATTCCTAACTGTCAGGGTGGTCAAATATTGGAATAAATTGCCAAGGGAGGTGGTGGAATCTCCCCCTCTGGAGATATTTAAGAACAGGTTAGATAGACATCTGTCAGGGATGGTGTAGACAGAGCTTGGTCCTGCCTTGAGGGCGGGGGGCTGGACTCGATGACCTCTCGAGGTCCCTTCCAGTCCTATGATTCTATGATTCTAAGTACTGTAAAATTGCTCAAAAGCATGTGGTTTTTAAACTTACTACTGATGAGAACTAGAGTAAATTAAAAATTAGTGACCAGATTTTATCTTGTCAAGAACAAGAAAGGTAAAGCTTTGGGACACACAGGAAGGTATGAAATGGAAAGGGTCAGCTCTGTCTCCTGCTACGCATAATCATATAAGGATCTCCACACAAGTTTTGAAGCAGGGGAGAGTAATTTCTCAGCAATATTCCGAATGGAGTCAGCCCACATTTTCTATTCACAATGAGGGGAGACTCAACAGGTTTTATAATTGTTAGCCAGTGACATTTATAGATCACCATGCAAGAAAACATGTATTTGTACATTTCGGTTGTGGTCTAGGATCTTTAAAATTATATCATAGAATACTACAACTGGAAGTGACCTGGAGAGATCATCAAGTCCAGTTCCCTGTCTAGGTCACCCCTGATAGATGTCTATCCAAACTCCTGTTAAATATCTCCAGTGATGGAGATTCCACAACCTCCCCAGGCAATTTATTCTAGTTACCCTGACAGGAAGTTTTTCCTAACGTCCAAACTACATTTCTCTTGCTGCAATTTAAGCCCACTGCTTTTTATCCTATCATTACTCATAGACTCATAGACTTTAAGGTCAGAAGGGACCATTATGATCATCTAGTCTGACCCCCTGCACAGTGCAGGCCACAAAATCTCACTCACCCCTCCTAGAATAATCCTCTCACCTATATCTCAGATATTGAAGCCTTCAAATACTTTGAAGACCCCAAGATGCAGAGAATCCTCTAGCTGTGATCTGTACCCCATGCTACAGAGGAAGGCGAAAAACCTTACAGGCCAAGGAGAATAATTTTTTTCCCTCCTCCCTGTAACACCCTTTTAGATACTTGAAAACTGCTATCATGCCCCCTCTCTTGGTCTTCTCCTTTCTAAACTAAAGCCTAATTCTTTCAGTCTTCCCTTATAGCTCATGTTTTCTAGGTCTTTAATCATTTTTGTTGCTCTTTTCTGGACCTTCTCCAATTTTTCCACATCTTTCTTGAAATGTGGTGCCCAGAAATAGACACAATAATCCAACTGAGGCCTAATCAGTGCAGAGTGGAGCAGAGAATGACTTCTTGTATTTTACTTCCAACGCTCCTGTTAATGCATTCCAGTCATGCTTTTTTTTTTTTTTTTTTTTTGCAAAGTGTCACACTGTTGACTCATATTTAGCTTGTCTATGACCCCTAGATCCCTTTCTGTAGTACTCCTTCCTAGACAATCACTTCCCATTAAATGGTTCTTAAAGAGTTCAACTGATAAGAGAATCCACCATATACCTAGGCAAATTGTTCCAACAATTAATCATTCTGTCAAAAACACACACTACTAACCTAAGTTTGTCTAGCTTCAGCTTCCAAACAGAGAATCTCATGTCACCCTTTTCTATTGGATTAAAGAGCTATTTACTCCCAGAAATCTCTTCTCCGTGAAAGTTGCAAATAGCTCAGTTTAACCTCAGTCTTCTTTTGAGCAAAACAGACTGAACTTCTTGTCTCTTACTTATCAGCCTTGTTTCCCAGACCTCAAGTCATTCTTGCATCACAAAACCTCTCTAACTTTCAACATCATTTTGGACATGCTCACTGGACAGTTTTTCAATTATATAGACTCGGTAATACAAAATGCAATTAATGCTGCCTCTATTCTCCCAGTCTCCTACTTGTTCTGCCCAGATTACACCTCTATGTATCACGTGAGCCCTCTTGGCTATGGCACACAATGGGATCTTGTGTTCCGCTGCTTACTTACCATCATCCCCAAATCATTTTCATTGCTACTGTACTCAAGGATGCTATCTTCCAAACTCCGGTCATCTGCAGAAGTGGGCTGTTCCCACAAAAGCTCATGATACCATCTACATGGTTTGTTAGCACTTTAGACTAACAGACCATTTGTTGTTTTTTAATGGTATCTTCCATATTGTATGTCATCTTGCATCCAAGTGTAGGACTGCATATATTCAATTAAGAACCTCCAGACCAAAGGGTACTCTGGATCATTAATAGCTGACCTGTCTTTGTTGATTATCACTAAAATTTGCATGTGAAAAATTGTAATAGCAATGATTGCTTCTTTCAGATCTTGGATGAGATAGTAAATAGCACAGGACCAAGAGCAGATAGCTACGGGTAGGTCTACACTAAAGAGAAGATTGTTGATCTTCCAGAATTTGAATCAGCAGGTCCAGTGAAGACATGCTCATTTGAACTGAGGGACACTCTGGTCGATGCTGATAGTCCTGTTTCCATGAGCAGTAAGGGAAGTCGAAGGGAGAACACTTTCCCTTTAACTTCCTGCAGTGTGGACAGCGCCAAAAGTCGAGTTGAGGTACTTAAGACTTCAGCTACGCAATTAACATAGCTGAAGTTGTGTATCTAAATTCAACCTTACGCCGTAGTGTAGACATACCCTAAGAGAACACACAAGAAACACTCCCATATAGAAATCCATTTACAATTAATTATTTTCAGATCAATCCATTTTTAATACATATAGTATGGACTACACTGAAAAGTTAGCACTATACAAAAAAAATCAAAGTGTAGAGTAATATTAAGACAGCGGCTTTGTCTACATGGGAAGATGTAAAGCGTTGTCAGCTATAATGCTGCTCACAGATCGCAGCAGTGAAACTCCTGTTGTGTGTCCACACTGTCAGCTGCCAGCACAGCAGCATGACCACACTAGCAACACTTGCAGTGGCATAAGGAGCAGCCCACTCTGGGCACCTGTCTTTCTCTTCAGTTGCTGAAGCTTGTGGGAAGGTGGCAGGTCAGTTGTGGGGAATCTTGGGCTGTGTCCCAATGCCCTAGGGTGCAGCGCTTTGCATCCCAGTAACTCTTGTACTGCTGTTTGCATGTGATGGCTTTTGTGCTATGCACTTTGCCTCCTCAGTCTGTGGGAATGGATCATGAAGTGTTGAAGAAACTGCTGATTAGACTAACATGTCACGAATTGCAGTTTAGTTATTCCTTAAGCTGCAAAGTGACAATGAGGAGTCAGACACTGAGCTTTCTATACATTGTACATACTACATGAGATTGCTTATGGCATTCATGGAGGTGCTGACCTTAGTGGAATGTAGCTTTTGGGCTTGGGAAAGAAGCACTAAGAGGTGAGATCACACTGCCATGCAAGTCTGGGATGATAAGCAGTAGTTGCAGAACTTTTGAAAGAGGAAAGTCAGTTTTATGCACAGGGATGTTAAATTTAGCTTAATCAACTAGTCAATGGATTTTCTATCGACTAGTCGATAAGCAGGGGAGCTGCAGCAGGATTAGCTCCTGGCCCTGGGAGCTAACCCTACTGCGGCTCTGCCTTTTCATAGAATCATAGAACCATAGAGCTGCAAGAGACCTCAGGAGGTCATCAAGTCCAGCCCCCTTCCCCAGGCAGTACCAATCCCAATTAAGTCAACCCAGCCAGGGCTTTGTCAAGCCGAGACTTAAACACCTCTAGGGATGGAGACTCCACTACTTCCCTAGGTAACCCATTCCAGCGCTTCACCACCCTCCTAGTGAAATAGTTTTTCTTAATATCCAACCTGGACCTCTCCCACCACAACTTGAGACCACTGTTCCTTATTCTGCCGTCCATCACTACTGTGAACAGCCTTTAAGAGTCAGCAGGCTCTTAATACAAGGCTAAAGCACAGCAGGGGGGATTCAATGCGAGCTGGGTCAACTGATTCCCGGCTTGCACCAGGTCCCCCCGCTGCGCACCAGTCTTAAATGTAAAAAGGCTGCAGTGCAGCGTGAGCTGAGAATCAGCTGTCTCGGCTTGCATAAAGTCTCCCCGCTGTACTACTTCTTTTTAAATGTATTAAACGGAGGGATGGCTGGCAACAATACTAATGTGCCCAAAGGAAAAGGGCCAGTGGCTGCAGGATCCAGTGCTGCAGCCAGTGCCACCCTATGCCCCTATATCGGTGCTGATGCTGGTGTCGGTGCCAGGGTCAGTGCATGAGAAGGGGTGGGGACTACAGCCAGTGTTGAGGGTGGAGTCAATGGTGTGCCCGGGACTGGGGTCGAGGTTATTGGCACCAGGGCAGGACGATGGGACCCTCTAGCATCCTGTGCCAGAGTGCTGAGGCTGTGGGGCAGTGCCATCTAGATCCTTGCTCCTTGGCTGGGTCTTGTGCCGAGGTAGGGGAAGAGGTCAGCTCAATTAGCTCTCTTGCTGCCTCAAAGGTATCCAGAGTGGAGGGCTATAGAAAGCCCTCTGCTGGGCTGGCCTCATGGTACGGACTCGAGCAGTGCCAATCTGACTGCGGAGGTCCTGGTGCCGTGCCCATTGGTGCCACATGCTCCACTTGAGAGCACACGGAGTGCACATGCTTTGAAGGAGAACTGTCCCTAAAAGGTCTTCTCTTCTTCTTAGGCACCAGGGACTGCGACCAGTGCCGAGGCCTGAGCGGTGCTGGGAAGACACTAGAATGGCTAGATGCTTTGTGCATCAACGCCGGTGCGCTCTGGGTTGCCAGTACCGGATCGGATAATTTTCAAGCGAGATGCTCTTTCCCACTTGGTACGCGGCTAGAAGGCCTTTGCAGATCTTCCAGGCCTCGAAGAAGTGGGCCTCTCCCAGGCACTTAAGGCAAGCTGTGCTGCAGGGCATAGGCTTCTGACACTTCTCACAAGGCTTGAAGCCGTGGGGCCGGGGCCCGGGCCCGCCCCGCCAGGTGCACTGGGGTTGTGACGTGAGCCCTGCGCCTGAGCACTTAAAACTAAGAACAACACTTAACAGCTAATAAAAACTTAGATAAGAATAATGAACTGAGAACTGTTTAACTACTAAAACAATGAGAAGAACTGCTAAAGAGGCACTTGCAGAGCAAGAGCATGTTGCAACTCACCTCAGGAGCAATAAAAAAAGAACTGAGGGGGTGCAGGGCCAGCAGGGGTATATTCCGGTGTCACTCCAGGGGGCTCCCCTGCTGGCCAAATGGGTACTGCTACAGGAAAAATCTTCCAACAATGCATGCACACAGCACGCGTACACACCTATATGGAATGGACATGAGCAACATGTCTTGAAGAACATAAGTTACCTCTCCACTTCATGCTGGGCTATGACAACTGACTGCTGGCTTTATGAAAGAAACTGACTTGGCAAAATTGCATCCATTTTGTTCTCTCAGACGATGTTCCTTTAAAGTTGTGTACTTGTGTGGCAGCTCAGGAGATTCAAACGCTGCCCAGTTGAGTAGCAGAGCGCACACAGCTAGATTTGTTGTTTCTACTGATTGTGCAAATGTGCACATGCCATGGTGCACATTAAACACGTATTTCGCACATGCATGGAAAAAAAATCAGCACATGGATGGAAGAGATTAGAAGGAACATTGCACTTAGGCATCCCTAACTAGAAATGAGAACACAACAGTCAGGAATAGCAACTCTCCATTATGCATATGTGTAGCTGCAGTATACTGATAAAAATAGACCTGGAAGAATAATGAGAATAGATGGAAGTGCGGATAGCTAACCATGGATCTAAGTGTTCCTGATTGACTTTTTGTGGCTGTTATAACCAGGGGTTGTTTCCTTGATATTAGGAAAACAGTTAATTTGTAAGAGGTTACTATGGGTTATGCGCTTTGTTTTAAGCAACCTATCGAAAGGTAAGTCACAGTGTTCAAATTGGAAATGTTTTTTCTACTAGCTTGGAGGCTGACATCCCAAATGGACGGGAGGAAGGCTGGCTATCAAAAGCCTGCCTGCTGATTGTTTCACACCATCTCAGACTTTGGGTAACTATATCTGGATTGTTGTACACTACTGTTAATTTTTATCTGTACTGTAGATGCAAAATGAACTTGTTGAATGGTACTAGCACTGACAGTTGTAGCAATCATTATAAAAGGGAAGAACTGTGTTCCCATCAATTTACTTCTGAAACCATCTGGAGAAGGGGAAATAGAAATTACAATAGTTTTGGGTTCATATAAACCTGAGCAACACTGGATAGGATTTACTTTTAGGAGCCAGTATAATTTTAGAATTTGCTCACTTTGTGGACCTTAGTCCCTTTTTACAGGATTAGGGCACCTTCTCTGAAGCTCAACTCTGGTCTAAAACAGGGGTGGACAAATTCCAGCCCATGAGCCAGCTCTGGTCCACAGGGTTAGTCCCCGATGGGCCCCCAACTCTATAATTATCTGTACCTCTGCAGCTATCGGGCGATCACAGTTCTTGTTGGCTGTGGATCACTGTTTGCAGCCAATGAGGGTAGCAGGAAGTAGGCCATCGTTTTTTATTGCCCACCCCTTCTCAAAAAGCAAGTACTATACTACAGTCTCAAATGAATTCACTATACAAACTCTTTATCTTGATCTGTAGCGGATGTTTTTAGCTACATTTGTTAAGCAACATCCAGTTATTACCAACTGAGTGTAATGTTGACTATAGCACAAGTACTACAACAAATAGTTGCTAGGAGAATACAGCAACATCTAGAAAGGCAAAATTTAACACCTATGTCAATAGCTTCAATACTGTAATTAGCATCTCCATTAGGAAGCCAACTCCAACAAAAAAATTTATTGTTTTTTTTTTCAAATATGAAAACTCTAAAATCTACATAATTATTATAAAACACATTTCCTTACAAAATCCTTTGATTAACATTTTGTGTGATATAACATAAGGTTATTCCAATGTCAATGTTTTCCCACAATTTTAAGATACAGGTATTGCTAAAATTTGCTCACTAAAAAAAGTGTAACCCACTGACTAGTTAATGTAGCTTTTTCTGTTCTTGGGTTTTTCTTTAAATTAGATTTCGGAATTTTAGAATTCTCTTAATTACTTTTACCAATCAAACTGATAGTGATACTCAGACTTCAGGTGCATAAATTGTAACTAATAAATGTAATCCCCATTGATTGGATTATTTGTAGAGAACCAGCACTATAACACTAGGTACAGACTTGAAGGGCTTCAACTGAGTTACAACTTGATGTCTTCTGTTCCACTGATTAAGAAACGCAGTTTAAAAACTACCTCTTGGGCAAATTTCTAGTTCAACTTTCGAATTATGAGCTAAACTTGTTAGGCATTTAAGATGTGTTTTAGAGAAAACAAGTGCAACATACAAACTGTACCTTAAAGCCCAGAAGAAAATTCACACATTTACAAATTAAATCAAGAGTAATTTTTTCATGCAAACTCCTTAAAAATCTTTTAACATATTCTAGCATCAAGTGAAAGGGCATACATAAAACCCAAATAATGTAACACTGAAACTTTCTAGTCTATCATAATCTTAAAATGCTAGAAACAAAATGATCTAGGAACAGATAAACAAATGTGAACAACTTCAACTTGAAGTAACTTTTTCCTTAAGATTACATAATTGTACAGCACACCTTGCTATACTGAACATTAATTTTCAATAACATCCCAAAACAATGGAATACAGGCACTTTAAATCTTCAGTGTCATTGGTTAAACACTTTTAAGCACTGCCCTACTTCTTCTAAAGTGATGCACTCTTTTCTCCTGTGGGGAAGGAGGAGAAAGAAAAATAGTTTTAAATCACCGAAAAGGTAACAATATTGCTAGATATTACAACAGAATGAAGTAATGTAAGTTGTAAAATATATTTCTGCTTTATATATTTACACTTTTACTCCTTCAAAATCCCATGTTCTAAAAATGCAAATTTTAACAAAGCTTTTTACTTCACAGATTCAGAAAAAGACAGCCTTAAAGAGCCTAATGGAGAATTTAATCAGAAGATACCAGGAAACGCTCATGTAAAACACTGTGGTTACAAGTTGCAATTAGTCCAAACACAGATTTGTGATTTTAAAGCAGTGATACTCAAACCTCAGTGGTTCAGGAGTGACCCAAAAGACACAGTGTGAATTCATTTTTGGATTTACTATAATACTATATATTTATATTTAAACTAGGGAAATATTGAGTTTATATATAAAAGTATTATCAAATCAAAATATAAATATTACTTTATCAAATGCAATTGATTAGCAACACAGTAAAAGCATCCTGATTAATAAGATAAATGGGTTAATAATTAAATCACAGGGTATGTCTACACTACAGCGCTAATTCGAACTAACTTCGTTCGAATTAGTTAATTCGAACTAAGCTAATTCGAACTAACGCATCTAGAACTAAAAACTAGTTTGAATTAGAATTCGAACTAGCATGTCCACATTAAGTGGACCCTGAACCGGGGTTAAGGATGGCCGGAAGCAGTGCCGGCAGGGCATCAGATGAGGACTGTGGAGCTGCTGTCTCAGGCTAGCCGAGGGCTGCGCTTAAAGGGACCCAAACCCCACCCCGGACAGACAGTTCTCAGGGGTGCCCAGCTTGCAAAGCAGTCCTGGCTTGGAGTGCCCTGAGGGCCCACACTGGGCACATCACAGCACTCGGCCATCAGACCGGCTGCACTTGCCGCAGGCTGCCATCTGGGAAGAGGGGGCAGTTGGGGGGCTGCAGGAGAGCTTCCACCCCCAGAAGCCCGCAGAGCCAGCCCAGTCTTCCCCATTGGGGGCTCGTACCCCATTCCTCCCTCACCTTCTTCCACTTACCCTTCCCTAGCCCACTTCCTGATGTACAAAATAAAGAAAACGTGTGGTCAAAAATAGAATCTCTCTTTATTGAACAAAACTGGGGGAGACTGGGAAAAGGAGGTGGGAGAGGGGAAGAGAGAGGGTGGGAGAGGGGAGGGCAACTACAATGATAAGAGGTTTGGAACAGGTCCCATATGAAGAGAGGCTAAAGAGATTGGGACTTTTCAGTTTAGAAAAGAGGAGACTGAGGGGGGGATAGGATAGAGGTCTATAAAAGCATGAGTGGGGTGGAGAGGGTGCATCAAGAAAAGTTCTCCATTAGTTCCCATAATAGAAGGACTAGAGGACACCAAAGGAAAGGAATGGGTAGCAGGCTTCAAACTAGTAACAGAAAGTTGTTCTTCACAAAGCAAAGAGTCAACCTGTGGAACTCCTTGCTGCAGGAGGCTTTGAAGGCTAGAACTAGAACAGAGTTTAAAGAGAAGTGAGATAAAGTCATGGAGGTTGGGTCCATGGAGTAGTCTTAGCCAGGGGGTAGGAGTGGTGTCCCTGCCCAAAGTTTGTGGAAGGCTGGAGAGGGATGGCACGAGACAAATGGCTTGGTCACTGTCTTCGGTCCATCCCCTCCAGGGTCCCTAGGGTTGGCCGCTGTCGGCAGACAGGCTTCTGGGCTAGATGGACCTTTGGTCTGACCCAGGACGGCCATTGTAAGCTCAGGGCTCAGGGTCGGGGGTCTCAGTGGACCACCTTGATTTTCATGCACACCTGCTCTTGGGTGGCCAGGCTGGCAGCTCTCCTGCCCTAGACGGCCACTTTCCTGTGCCTAGTGCGGAGGTCGTGGACAAGGTCCACGATGTCCGCACTAGACCAGGCGGGTGCCCGCCTCTTGCGGTCCCGGGCAAGCTCCCGGGAACCGCCAGCCTGGTCCCGGGAAGATGGGGAGGGCTGGGGGACATCGGGTGACTGGCTCGAGCCGTGCCAGGTGCAGGGTCTGCTAGCTGGGTGCTGGCAGGCTTGCACCTGGCACGGGCATCGTAGCCAGCCCGTGCCCCTTTAAAGGGTCCGGGGCCGGAAGGGGGGGAATAGAGTTTCCCTGGTGTTGGCCAGAGTGGCCACCAGGGAAAGCTGGGGAGGGTTAGCCTCCCACTAGTTCGAATTAAGGGGTTACAAACCCCTTAATTCGAACTAGTGAGTTTGAACTAGGCTTAGTCCTCGTAGAATGAGGTTTACCTAGTTCGAACTAAGCGCTCCGCTAGTTCGAATTAAGTTCGAACTAGCGGAGCGCTGTGTAGCACCTATCAAAGTTAATTCGAACTAACGTCCGTTAGTTCGAATTAACTTTGTAGTGTAGACATACCCACAGTGTTTTAATATGTGCTGCAAGAGGCACAGGAGACACATGAAAGAGTCACATGTAGCTCACAAGACTCTTTTTGAGTATCCCTGCCCTTAATAAATATCAACCTGAAAGGGAACTTATTCTAAGAACAAGCCATCATCCTCCATTTTACAGTTTGGAAGGATTGTAGTGACGACTCTTAACTGTGTTCTGACATTCAAAACTGTATTCTGACATTCAAAATCAGTATGACATCTCTGAAGAATATAATTTATAGAACCCAAGTCATCCTCTGGATGAGGGGGTAAACTGCTGCTTGTTTGGTACCAACAGACCAAGATTCATCTATTTCTCATCGGAGGAAAATGTTACGGAAACACACAGTATGAAATATTGCCAGTTTGAATTACACAGCAGTATTTGTGCAGGTTTGTGGTACAGCACTGTTAAATCTAAATCCTTCAAGTCAAGGCCAACAGTAGTTGGTCAAAGATTGTCAGGGCTCTGGGAAAAGGAATTAAGATTCAAGACCTTCCAAATAACGCCGTGATAGTTATATCAAAGATCTCTACAGAAAAGCAAGCAAATAACTGCAGTAAGAGTCAGAACGAGACATGGATATGGTCCAGTTGCAAATATGGAACAAGTTTATTGGCATTTGAGTTGTCACCACTGTATTTAGTTGTGGGGAAAAAAGTCAAATTTTTAAAGTTTGCTTTTATTCCATACCTTGAAATAGTCTTCCTGTGATACAATAGTGTTTCTCAGACGGTTCTCGGGATTAAACAGACAGGATACCACTGTCTGTATGCTTCGGTCCACAGACTTCTGAAATACATGTTTTCAGTAACATGCATCTACAACAATACTGAGTTTATTAACTAGTTCACTGTTACCAGCATGTCTATAGACTAGATGCTAAACTGTGAAGTGTAAACATTCAGGATTACTGACTAGTGTCAATATTTATTAAGCACTTACTGCTACTGTAGCTGAATTCTAAAAAAATGCTAGTTTATATTCACAGTATCAACATATTACACACAATTTTGTTCTGAGTTATATGAAGCTTTTCTTTCTGAAAGGAAGTTACTAGACTGAGAATTTACAGTATTATCTGAAAGACAGATTTCAGTTTACTTGTTTTCTAAAATGTGTTCTAACTCCAGACCTCAAATTAGCAATTTGCAATATGAGCAAGCGATGTTTATTAAATACCAAGTTAAATTTAAGTCTCAAAAGTTTAAGATCTATAACAAGGAGAGATGATGCCCTTTCTGAAATGAGACTTCAGCATGAAAGACAAGTGTGATATTGCCCAATGTTTTTTGTTTCTACCAATGTTAGAAGCAAAATAAAATTCAATGTAACAATTAAAAAAAAACAAACACAAGTTGTACCTTGTTTCATGTGATTCCCACAGTAAGTCAAGCCCAGAGGCTAAGCAAAGTTGTTTGCTGAATTCATGCTGATTTACCGTCTTTTAGCGTATATAGCCCATGGGTTATACACGTTTTTACAACTCCCCCCCCCATGGGGTATACATGTCCGCGGGGTAGCCTGAGCTGCGCTCTCCGTTCCCCCTGCCTGGAGGAAGGTGGGTTGCGCCTGGCTACAGCTGCACGGAGCCTGGGCACGAGTGCGGCTACCCTCCCATAGGCCAGCCAGCCAGCTTGCCTGAGCTGCGCTCTACGTTCCCCCCGCTGGCAGCAGGTTGGCTACCTAACAGAAGATGCAATTTATCCTGGTATGTGCAATTACCTTAAAGTAGCGCAGCGTTTCCCAAACTATGGGCCGCAGCCCGATACCGGCTGCCAAAAGGAGGGCTGGACGCGGGCAGCAGGGCTGGCCAAGGGAGATTGGGAGGAGAAGTGGGGGAGAACTGGATGCCCAGGAGGGGGTTGGGGGAAGTGGGGCTGGCCAGAGGCGCAGCGGGGAGAGCAAGGGGGAAGAATGAATCGGCCTGTGGGGAGTGGGACTGACCCGGCCATATGTAGATCTCGGGGCACTGCCCCCCCCCGCCAAAGCACAAGTTAGTCTGTCTTGGGGATTCTATTGTTGCGTGCGCACGCACACATGCACACCCCCTCAAATAGTTGCGAACTGTCTGGCTGGTAGACACACTCATGCAGCCTGAGCACATTTACCAGCCAGGCAGTTCGAAACCACAAACTGATACATCTAATAATAATAAAACTCACCTAATGAGAAAATACCAGACATATTATATATCTGGTATTTTTCTCAGTTTGTTTTTATGTGTTTATATTTTTGGGCTGCCAAAAACAGTTCGGGGGGGGGGGGGGGGGGGAGAAAAGGTTCCAACTAAAGTAAAAAGTTTGGGAAACACTGGTCTAATCAGCTGTCTGTCTGTCTTACAGTCCATTTATCCAATCCATATTCCTTAACTTGCTGGCAAGAATATTGTGGGTGACCATATCAAAAGCTTTGCTAAAGCTGGCACTGGGGGCTTGGGGAGGACCAGAAACAACTTATTTGAATATTCATCATTTGATTAATGAATATGCAAATGAAAATTACCAGTCCTCCAAAAGTTTGTGAATGGATTTACTGGTCCCTGTGTCAAAAAGTTTGGGAACCCCTGAAGTAGCGTATATAACCCGCAGGTTAATACACGTCCGTGGGTTATCTAAAACTTTTTTTTAAATACACATCCAGGAAAAAAACACAGGTTATGCATGGGTGCAGGTTATACACGAGTGCGGGTTATAGATGCTAATTTACAGTACACTTTTGTCTGTCATAATACCCAACAACCTTACGCTATTTGAAGCAAATATTTACCCTCCTCTTACATATGTGAAAATGAGGGACTGGGTAGACTGTGACCCTGGACAAGTCTATCAAAGTCTATGACTAAGTCAGAAACTCAGCCCAGTTTTCCAGGATCCCAGGACTGTGCCCTATCAACTACCATCCTTTTTCTACCCCTTCTATACAAGTTCCTGGAAATAGGTTATATAGGGACATTTAAGAATATACATCTTCAGAGTTGAACACTTGCCTTTTGTGGACTGTTTCCAGATGATTGTGCAGGCTCTGGAACAGAACATTCTGCTTGGATAACTTCTGGCTCTACTTCACTGCAGTGATAGTTTATTGAAGTATAAGCCTGTGTAATTAAGTGTTGCAATTAAGAAATAAAAGTACAGATGCTCTCCATCCCAAGGTCTATTACAATTTGAGTTGTTGGAGCAGCTTGGAAGCACAACTGCTGGGTCCCTGGTGCTCACCTATTACTAATGCAGAACAAAAGGATTACATTTTCAAAAACTGAAAAATGTTAGCACAAGGATATCTATTGCTCGTTGGCAGCTGGTATCTTAGGCAAAGGAAGGCACAGCCTTCCCAAACTGCCAGCCTGGCCCCATCCACACAATGCCTCCAGAATGCCTACTGTAGTGCTTGCCTTCCTCATGCTCCGGGGCCCAGGAGGCTGGGGCCACACACACCTGCCCGCTCCCTGCCCCGTAGTGATGTGAGTGTGGGCACTAGCTCACCTCCCTCTGGTTGGGGTGGGAAAGCAGTGTGGCTCTTGTGGGGGCAGAGTCCCAGCAGAAGGGACTGGGGTCAGAGTGGGGCTGGGGGCAAGGGCCCCAAGCCCTACCTTCACCGACTGCCCATGCTATTGTGCCTTCCAGACAAGTTCAATGACTGGTTATTTTTATGGTGTATTGCTGGAAGTTAGACCCAATTATAGGGTCTAGGGTTATTTTAATAGGGAATTTACCTAATCTGAGGGAAAAAGAAGGGAAGAAAAGGTGTTCACAACTGAAGCAGAAGACTTCAGACCCTGGGTCAAAAGCTGGAAGACAGCATAGGTGTATTGTTTCTGTTTGCCATCAGAAAGAATCTGGCTTTACAAGCTGAGGGGGATCCAAGGTACTGACAGATAGGTAGTGCTTAAGGCACCAACAAATTAGAGGCCCACAATCCTTTAGGGTCACTGAGCTTCAACTAGTCTCATGGTGAAAATGGAAAACTATGCCAGTCCATTAGAATACTGCACAGAAGTAGTAATTATTTCATGGTTCGACTTTTATCAAATAAAGGCAAAAAAAGATGTGACGGTATCTCCTACTTTGCATGGACACCAAAATGGGATATACTTATTGAATTACTTTAGACTGAGTTCTCAAGTTATAACTAAGCATTACAAGAAACTTTCTGGTATCTGAAACTTCAGCCAAGAAACACTTCCGTAGTCACTGAAGAGAGCCTGGCTGACTACTCATATGGCCACAACACCCTTGTGGCCACTATCCCTTTGAGAAGCCCCTTACACACAAATCAATGATAAATGTACTTCCTAAAGAGGTCTGGTTCTCCGTACTAGTTCACTATGTTCAGATTACTACAATTAATGGCTTTATTTTTCTTGTTCCAAACTATAAAATGTTTATTACATTGCCACGCTGAAGCACTATATTATGAAGATGTATGGTACTTACTACATACTAATAAACAAGAAAATCTCATTCAAAAAGCTGTATTTCTTCTAGTGAGAAAATCCGTTTATCTTATCAACTGAACAAAAGCAATATAATTCTGAAAGACAGCTCACACTACCGCACCTATTTTTAATGCATATTATTTGTTTGCCAGCCAGTAACTGGGATGGAATTAGAAGTGGCTTTTTAAGAGCCTGTTAAGAGTTACGTCCTTTAATCACAAACTGTTATTTATCTTAAACTGGCTGGAGATGGAGGGGTTTGTCCACTTCCGGAGTGCTGAGTGTCATACATCTGGTTCTGCTTCTGGTGAACTCCAATACAGGGAAGACACATTTTGAAGGATCTACCAACTTTCCCAGTAAAGAATATGTTGAGCACAGGAATTTCTCCCCATATGTTAGATAAGTATGATACCAAAAAAGCTTGGTACACATGATCCATTCAAAAACAAGACAATATATATAAATTCAGGTGAGTAACTGTTCAACATGGGGATGGGTGCCAACACCTGCAATAAGATGTTAAAGAGAAGTGTATCCCTGAAACTCAAAACATTAGAGTAGGAAAGTAATGATCATTTCCAATTCCCCACTTATCCTACGGGGGCTGTGAGAAATGGCTTTGAAGGAATATCATTCATAGGAAGAAAAAACAAGCACAGCAATTCTAAGATAGTCTATATCTACACAGGAATTAAGACTCCTGCAGCTGGCTGATACCATCGGACTTTGGCTCACTTAACTCAGGGCAAGGGGATATTTAATTGCGGTGTAGATGTCCTGTGTCTGCCTCCCCCCACCGGACTCCAGCCCAAGTTCCAACACCTACAAATACAATTAAATAACTCCTTAACCCAAGCTTCACGAGCTCAAGACGGCTGGTACAGGCCATCCACAAGTATCTAATTCCACTGTACACATCCTATCTATAAACTCAAGCAGCACAATTTCAAATCATGGACAAATGATTCATTACACTAAAATAATTATCCTTAAAGAGAATTCATGTCAGACCTTCCAATGGAAAAAAGTAAATCTGGATTAAATGTGGACAATGATTGGAATTTTACATTTCATACAAGTAGAATACAATTCTTACAAGTCTCTAAAGGGAAAATAAGTGAAAAAAATACGTTTTGTCACTTGTGCAAAGCCATGAAAGGTTGCTTTCTTTGGGATTTGGAGTACATGGTTTCCAATCATTGCTGCAAGTCCACTGAATCTGGCAGAGACACTAATATATCTTATTTCTATAGAGTTTGAAAGAAACTCAATTCAACAATTTGTACACACATTCAGAAATACGACAAGCGTTTGCTTTATTAAACACAATCAGAGCCTTTTGAAAAAAACTGCAACAGTTAATAAGCAGTAATGTCTTTGTTATACAGGTCTTGAAGGAGAAAAAAAAAAAAAAAAAAAAAAAAGGAAAGCTATGCTTTTATCCCCTCTAAGGGTACGTCTAGACTACCGCGTTTTGTCGACGGAAGTTTTGTCGACAGATACTGTCGACAAAACTTCCGTCGAAAAAGAGCGTCCAGACACATTGAGTTCTGTCGACAAAGCAAGCTGGTTTGTCGACAGAACTCCGTAGTCTGGACGCAATGTTACAGGCAATAACACCTTCTGTCGACAGAGTTCTGACGACAGAAGGTGTTATGCCTCGTAAAATGAGGTATACCAGCGTCGACAAAACTGCTGAGTTCTGTCGACGTTATGTCGACAGAACTCAGTGGTAGTGTAGACGCTGGTATAGTTTTGTCAACAAAAGTCCACTTTTGACGACAAAACTAGGTAGTCTAGACACACCCTAATTTTCCATGAAAAGGAGTTGTTTAAATTATGTTATTTTAGCGCCTTCGAACCCTCCTGTGGCTTAATCTGGGAGAACACGGAAAGAAGAAATGAAACCTGTTTTTGTTCTCCCAAGAAACTCTTCCTTAAGAGCTTCCACAGAAATATGAAACCCTAAACTGAGACTTAATCAGCAGTCCCAGTCATGAGTACCACTATCAGCATTTAATCCAGAGAGGTCTACTCTTTGCAAAGCAATTTTGCACTAATAAAAGTTTGATTTTGATTACAATTGATAAACTAGCAAAGCAACACTCAGACAAGAAGGCTGAAATTTCATGCATTATATTCTGTCGGCCTTACCGGAGGTAAAACGTAATTCCTTTGCTCCCCAGGAGGCCACTGTGGTGGGACCTTAAAGATTTAATAAATAAGAATTAGCCTGTATTTATCGTATTCTGTGCAAAGAACAATTGCTTTCAAAAATTGTAGTTATCATGTGATCACAATTCTGCTACTCATGCATACCATTTCAAACCTTATGACCTCAGCATTGTGTCCTCATGCACGCCACAGCTGAAGATACATAGGGCAGTCCAGCCCTTTGTAAATTAGTGAGGGAAATGAGAGGCAGTAACCCAGACATGGGTTCCAAAAGCACAGCGATAGAAGGTAGGTTATGACAGCTACACAGACTAGACGTCCTGAATCACAGTAATCATAAAGTGATGCTACAATTTTGTCAGAGGTGGCAGAAGTCACAGATTCCATGGCTTTCAGAGACTTCTGTGACTTCAGCCCACAGAACCTGGCAGCCTCAGCTGCCCTCCACTACTGCCTGTGATGGCTGGAAATGGTAAAGTGCCACCAGCCAAAATGGGTACTCTGGGAGCTCCTAGACAGAGTCAGCAGGGAGGGAAGACCCTACAACGCTCTGAGCCACCCTCACAGGAGATCTGGGACCCTGCAGCTCCCCATTATGTCATGAACATTTTAATAAAATCAGGATAAGTCTGTGACATTACCCTCCATATTATACAATGGAAATATGCTCATGTATAGGAAATATATCATGACTCAAAACATGATTTATGCAAAATACTTTGTGTAACATATCATTAAAGATATAATTGACTAAATGTGTATATTCAATTTGTGAGCATGTATCATTCTTGTAATTAAAGTTAGAAATAGAACGTATAAACCTGCTTACTAATCTAGATGTGCAAAGAGAGGGCCTTGCGAAGTTTTTTTTTTTTTTTTTTTTTTTTGCTTTTCTTTCAAAAAAAGAGCTTCTACATGGTGCCAAATTTTAGAAAAACCTGCTCTTTTGACATTCCTTATGCCTCGTAAAATGAGGTTTACAGGGATGGCAAAAGAGCGTGTCCACTTTTCCGAAAATTTTTTTGGAAAAGCAGACGCGTTCCTTAGACGCCACATTGCTTTTCCAGGATATCTCTGGTATCCCAAAAAAGCGCTGCAGTCTAGATGTAGCCTCTGTCATCACTGGAGGAGACTGTAGGGTATGGCATAAGCAGGACAGGGTGGTAGGGCATCCCACAGGACAGAGGTCAGTGGTAATCTGGTACGTGATTTCAGCACCACACTTTGGAATACTGTCTAAGAAGGATATGCCATTAGTGATTGGGTTTCACCAACACGTCTGGCTAACATTATAGTTTATAGGAAGGCTGTTATAACCGTGAAGTAGTACAGTGCCTTGAGTAAGGGATTAAATGAGTAATCTGTAAAGTCCATCAGAACTATGTTGGCCCGCCTATGACCACTGAGCCACAAGCAGCTCTTTCCACACCTGAGGGAATGATACACCACTGTGCAATGCAGAATTTTGCAGATATTAATGTGCACACAGAATTTTCTTTCCCCCACAGAAATGGGATGCAATTAGGGGTCACTGGATTCATCACATCCCTGCTCACACATAAAAACACGGCTGGCGAGAGAGTGCTAGCTGGTTCCTGGCAGCTGCAGTTCCCCACATGTCCTAAGAGAAGGAGAGGGCAGCGCACAGAAAACTCTATGCAAGTCTGGGACAGAGCATCAGGCTGTTTCTCCCTCTGGATTCCTTATGTATGGGGGAAAGAGGGCATATCTGGACAAATGGGGCTCCCCTATGGCTAGGCACTGGAAGGGGAGGAGGCACAGGTATCTGGGGACCCTGCAGCTACCTTCTGAGGACGGAGGGGGTGTGGGTATCTGGGGCAGGAGACAGAGAAACAGGACCTGGGCTGTCATGGGGATTTCCTTAACTCTCTACTTCTTGGGGGAATATCTATGTGTGTCTGTTGTTACAGAAATACCTGCTGACATACTGTATTTTATAACCAATTTCTAAAAATAACTGAAACGGATGTAATAATGTAGCCAGTTATTTTGACAAGTACAATCTGCAGAATTTTAAAGTTTTTGGCACTTAATGTCCCCCAAGTATAAATATCTTTTACAGTTAACGTGGGGCTTGCAGAGCTCACCCTGCATCCCGCTCCAACATTCTCCAGCTCAAACTGGGTTGGTGGAGGGGAAAAAGAGAGCTCAGTACCTCTGCTGGCAGGTTGAGGCTTCTACATAGTGAGGAAGAGGGCTCGTGGAGCTTTAGCCCCCGAGGGTGTTCCTGTTCAGCAGGAGCAGGGCTGAATCCCCAAGCCTTGTCATGCACCTTCCAGCTTTTGAACTTCTGAAGATTGTAGTTTGTGACTCAGGGTCAATAAAGTCTGGCTACCCCTGACATTATATGTTGTTGAACAGATATCTGCACCAGGATCTCACTGGGATTTCCCTCAGAAATGGTAGAAAGGTGTTGCAGGGTAGCCAAATCACCAAGTATGCTTCACAAAACAAGACTGCATTTTAGTTTTTCACCTGAGTGACTAGTGACGCTCAATCACTGATCAGTTTTCACAACCTGACCAAGGTAATTTGTGGAGCTCAGAAGAACTAGAGTAGATTGCAGCATTAAATTCAGCATTTCAACTAACCTAATCATGATTATTAAGAGCCTTTACATAAGTTTATCTTTGATAGCACCCACAGCTCAGAGGCTTAGAAGCATCAGCTGAACTTCAAAACCTCTCAGAACGGGTATGCTTGCTTCCTGGTATCAGATGCATTCTTTGGCATGAAGTTTAATTTATTTTAAGGCTAAAAGCTATGCAACGGAGGTGTGTCTTACTTTGTTTACACCTTTAACTCAAATGACCAGGAAACTTTTCAGAAAAGAGATCTCTTAAAGAGAATACTCAAACTCTCAGTTAAGGGGTGAAAGAGTTCACATTCGAAATCTCCAATAATCTGCTAGCAAAACTAGATTGGAAATTGCAAATATTTTTAAAGATTACACTCATGTATATATTTGGAAAGCCTTCCTTCTTAAGGGCCTTTTGCGCAGTCTTTATAAGTGAAGAATAGATTACAAAGAGAGCTCAAACCCCTTTTTCTTTTTCCTTTGCACATCACCTTTAAAACCATTTAGTGATTATTTTCTTCATTACAATCTGGGTTGAACAGAGCATGTAAAGCCCATAAATTACAAATTAATATCCCTTCACCAAGCAGTTTTATATGCTTTTAAGAGAGTCACTTTATCAATTTAATTTGTACCAAATTCCACTTAGTCTACAAACTTTTTAAAATAATGCAATAGGGAAGTTAGAGTATCTCATCCAGTTTGGTAAGAGTTTGAGATCAGTTATATGTGCAAAACTAATCCTACAGCTAAAGCCAATACTCCGGTGTTCGTTACCAAAGCACCTTTCAAGAATGTGTCTCAGAATAATCTATGTAGAGCAGGTGTACCCCCCTCAGTATTTTGGTTAAGTGTGTAGTAAATTTTACCACCATATCATATCATACTTCCTATTTCTTCTGTAGGAGAGGGTGATTTATTTAAAAAGTGATTTAAATCAGGAAACTGCTTAAATCATATTTCCTATCAATTTTAATCATATTTTGAATTTATACTTTTAAAATTTTCCTAAATAGACTGAGTCTCATTGGCTAGTATAATTTGGAGCTTTTTGCTAAACACTGTACAAACTTTGTACTCTCTGTCATTATCTTCAGTACAGATGACACCAACCTGGTGAATGGGGTTGCAAGTGCTCCGGAGGACAGGATTAAAATTCAAAATGAGACCATTTCTCCAGTTTGTCCAGGTTAAAATTCAATACAGACAAATACAAAGTAGGGATGTAATAGTGTAGCCAATACACCGATAAGCAAAATCTTATAAGTTAATGCTATAGAGTACATGCATTTCACACACCTCCCCCCCACTTGCTAGTAAATTTTTTAGCAGGCTGGCCAGCAGTCCAGCTCAGTCCTGGCTTGAAACGGTTACTCGAATATTCAATTAACCGATATTTAACATCCCTGATACAAAAGTACTTCACTTAGGAAGGAACAATCAGGCACACATATGAAAACTGAAATGACTGATTAGGAAGGAGCACTGTGGAAAGGGATCTGAGGGTCATAGTGGATCCCAAGCTAAATTTGAGTCAGCAGTTTACAAACAAACAAACAAACCGACCCACCCACCCACCCACCCCAAAATCATAATTCTGGGATGTATTAGCAGGAGTATTGTAAGCAAGACATGAGAAGTAATACTTCTGCTCTATTTCATGCTGATTAGGCCTCAACTGGAGTACTGTGTCCAGTTCTGGGTGCCACAGTTCAGGAAAGATGTTGACAAACTATAGGAAGCCCAGAGAAGAGCAACTATTTAAGGTCTAGAAAACATGACCTATGAGGGAAGATTGGGAAAAAATGGGTTTGTTTAGTCTAGGAAGAAGACTGAAGGGAGACATAACAATTTTCAAGTACATAAAAGTTTGTTACAAAGAGGAGGTAAAAAATGGTTCCCTTTAGGACAGGACAACAATGGTCTTAAATTGCAGTAAAAGCAATTTAGACTGGACATTAGGAAAATCTTCCTATAGAATACTATAAACTACCAAGGGAGGCTGTGGAATCTGTCAAGATGGTCTAGATAAGGGTTTTTCAAACTTCATTGCACCATGACCCCCTTCTGACAACAAAATTATGATGACCCCAAGGGAGGGAGGGGAGACACTAAAGCCTGAGTCCATACAAACCCCACTGCCTCAAGGGAGGGGAGGCCACAGTCCAAGCCCCACCACTCTGGGTGGTGGTGATAAAGGCAAAGCTCAGGCAGGAGGCCTGCATCCTGAGTCCTTCTGACGATGGCTGAAGCTACAGTAACTCTAAGCCACCCCAGTGACCCTATTTAAAGGGGTCTGCAACCTATTTTTGGGTCCTGACCCACAGTTTCAGAACTATGGATCTAAATCATTACGATATTGAACAGAACTGATCCCTGTGGGATCCCACTCGATATACCTTTCCGATCTGATTTTGAACCATTGCTAATTAATTTTGGGGTCCAGCCAGTTATGTACCCAATTTATAGTAGCTTCATTTGGTTGCATTTCTCTAGTTTATGTGAAAGTCATGTGAGACAATATAAAAAGAAAAACTTTACTAAAGACAAGATATACTGCATGTACTGCCTCCCCTCTAATCGCAAGGCTTCTTACCCCATTAAAAAAAACAAACAAGCTATTAGGTTGGTTTGACAAAATTTGTTCTTAAATAATAAAGGTGATGCACACTGTTAACTTATTGTCTAGGTCAGTGGTCCCCAACCATTTGCAGCTGCCGGGCACCAGGGGGCGGGGCTGTTCGCCCGCCGGGCGCCAGAGGGCGGGAACACTTGCGTGCCCGGGGATGGGGCCGCGCATATGCCACACCCCCCATGAGCCACGTGCTTGGGGCCAGCAACCCCATGCGCCGCATGGCCATGGGCGGGGCCGCTCATTCGCTGCAAGCCTGGGGCCAGCGCCCCTCACAGCAGCGCACCCAGAGCCGGCACCCCCCGTAGCTGTGCGCCCCGGGGCGGGGAGGCCAATTTGCCACGTGCCCGGGTCCAGCGCCCCCTTTAGCTGCGTGCCCGGGGCCGGTGCTCCCCATAGCCGCGCGCCCGGAGCACAGGCGGCCAATTCACCAAGCGCCCAGGGCCAGCGCTCCCCATGCGCATGCGCCCGGAGCTGGCGCCGCATATGCACAGCACGCCTGGGGCCAGCACCGCGCATGCGCCATGTGCCCAGGGCAGGGCCAGCCCCGAGCACTTGGCGGGCACACAGAAATGCCCCCGCTGGCGCCCCTGGGCACCGTGTTGGGGACCACTGGTCTAGGTGTTTGTAAACTGACTGCTTAACTATTGCTTCATTATCTTTCTGGGTACTGAAGTTAAGAGGAGTAGTCTAGAATTCCCTGAGTTGTTCTTATTTCCTTTTTATAGATTGGAAAAAGGGCAAATATACTGGTAGGCCTCTGACTTTGCTCCCATCTCCCATTACTTTTTAAAGATAATTGCTAATGGCTCAGACATATCCTCAGACACATCCTAGAATACTAAAGGAACTATTTCATTGGGCCCTGATGACTTGAAATAATTTTCAGCTTGTTCTTTCCCTACTGTAGCATCAGATCCTACCTAACTTTTACTGGCATTCACCTTGTTATATCCAATCACTACAAATCTTTTTGATGAAAGCTGAAACTAAAATGTCATTTAATACTTGTGTCAGGACAGGGGGCTGCAGACAGGGGAATTTAAGAGGGAGAGCAAGAGATCCTGCTGCTGAACAGGCTGCCAGGTGAGTGTACTACCTTTTGGTGCGAGTGAGTTTGCTCGACTGTTTGAAGGAGCAGCAGGGACAGAGAGTTATTTTGAGGGGCCTCTGCAGGTGAATGCTTGCCCCCGCCCCATCTAGCACCCCAAACCCTTCTCAATCCCCCACCAGATCCAAGCTCTGTTTTAGAGCCTGTACCCTGGAGCCCCTCCCACACCCCTGTCCAGCAACATCCCCCCCCACACACTCCAAACCCTTCCTTCTTAACCAACCAGTTTTTTTAATTTATAGGCACTCCCCACTCACACCAGATAAAAGGATTTTTACTGTATTTAAAAATACAGAAAGATATCCCAAAATATTTAATAAATTTCAATTGGTATTCTATTGTTTAACAGTGTGATTAAAATGGCAACTAGTTGTGATTAATTTTTAAAATCACAATTAATTTGAGTTAATCACATAAGTTACCTGTGATTAACTGGCAGCCTTAAATGAAAGATTTATGAAGTAACACTGCAGAAAGATATTTGAGGGAAAAAAAAGCACTGAACCAACAAATTGAGTTCCAACATCTAGTCGCCAGAATGTTTAGATAAGTGAGTGTAATGTTTTAAATAAATTAAGCCATTTAAAAATATGTACCTGATAGTTGTAGGTGGGCTGGTATCCTACAGGAACTTGCTGTTGTATCAGTACAGCTTGTGACCCATATGGATATGCCTTTAAAAAAAGGTTTGCATTTCATAGGTTAAAGAGATTAGGAAAAAGTACATCTGCATGACAGCCAGGGTATTATTTCCTCCTTTGATAAACCTACTGGCACCATTGATTGGGCTAGCACACAAAGTTAGCAATATACGGGCAGTGCATAAGCTAGTTAACCAAATAAATCCCTAGGGATTCAGGTGGGTTTGTACTGAGAGTGGCTAGCCCACAAGTACCAGGGATATAATAGTGTAGTTGATTAAACAATAAGTCGGTGCTTATTGGTTAACGCTTTCGACTACATGCAATGCCCCCGCCCTCCGCAAATAAATTTTTTAGCGAGCAGCAGCTCTTAAAGGGTTTGAAATGCAGAGCAGCAGCAACGGTAGTTGCTAGGACCCGGTGCGAGCCAGGCCTGAGTGCTTGCAATGCAAACCCTTATGATTAATCATGTAGTTGACAAAATTTTTATCCACTACACGATTAATGAATTACACGTTTAACATCCCTAATAGGTATATGCTATTTTTAGCATAGTAAATGAATCACAGTCAGCATGGGTGGTTATACGGGAGCCAGTAATTACACCCCTGGCTACAATGTGAACACACCTTAAGTGTCCAAGACCTATTTTCAAAAGGATCTTCAGCACTTAAGAGCTTAATGGCTTGTCTACACTGCTACCTACAGAGTAGCAAACCATGGTGTAAATCTACAGTGCACCAGCTTGCTGTACAGTAAGCAGTACCCTCATAGAATGTTAACATATTCCAACATCACTCTGGGGCTTTCACTGCATTGAAGCAGTTTCCACAGAGGACATCAAGGCCCAGAAAGCTAGGGCATTGTAGACCCAAACTTTGGCTTGCCACAGAGTAAGTCAGTCTCACTGAGCCTCAATGAGTCGATAGACAGACAGACAGACAGATTAGTTTGTGCATTATCTGTTTTTTTGTGAACCCATTTGTTCTAGAACTACTCCTAAATAGTACGAGCTAAGACCACCAAGTTTGGTATGCCACTTCCTCTTATCCTAACTTAAAGCAAGATCAGGGTTTAGTTGTGCCAGGAAAAAGGCATGTACCTGGAATGGGACTGTTTTCCTTAACACGGAAAGGGAGGGGGCTGATAAGGACAGTTATACTGCAGAGTGACCACAGCGGTGTGGTTGCACCAGGAAGAAAGTGATGTTGCTGGCCACCAGCCTACGTAAAAGGGCGCCTGCCCTGGGCCTTGGCCGCAGTGCTGGATGGGAGGAGGGCACCAACCAGCAGCACTGACCTCCCTCGGAGAAGCTCCGCTGGTGGTCGAGGACAGGCATTGCAATCCCGTCCCCTTGGCTGTCCCTCCGGAGCCGGGCACTACAACCCCAACCTCCCAGAAGCACCGCAGCTCTCCCCTCATATCCCAAGAAGCTAGTGGCTGGGACTAGGCACCTGCAGTCCCACCTGCCCCAGGAGCTTGTGGGGGGAGGAGCTGCACTGCCATCCTCCCCCTGGTGAGTCCACCCATATCTCCCAGCCCCCTACCTGTAGCCCCCCATTCCTTGCTCTGACATCTACATCACTACCCCCTACCCTGAGCACCTCCCATCCAACTCCCTGCACTGACTCCTGCACTCCCCACACTCCTAGTCCCCCGCCCTGAAGAACCCAAGGAACAACAGAAACTTCATGGCTTATCTATACAGATACAGAGTTTAAAAGCAAGACAGCAAGTAAATCTAGCTTCTGCACACTAAAGGCACATCTACACAGCAGGGCTTAATGCAAAATAAGCTATGTCAATTGCGTACCTTATTTCAAAACAGCTTATTTTGAGATTTGGTGCTGTCTACACAGCACTTATTTTGAAATGGAGCACTCCTCCTCCGATTTCCCTTACTCCTCATAAAATGAGAATTACAGAAGTCACAGTAAGAAGTCCACCAGCTTGACAGTATTTCAACTGTATGTTATTTTGAAATAATACTAGTTATTTCAAAATAACATTGCTGTGTAGACACAGCCTAAATGTTTGTATAGACAAGTCCTTAGCCACGAACTGCATTTGACCATAAATTAAAGTAGTTGTTTCTAAGCATGTCTACCCTGCACCTGTAGCTCAAAATAAGCTATGCAATTTGAGCTATGCATTGGGAGCAACCTCCAAACTACTCAAGATCTCTTAAAAAAAATTAAAAGTTACAGATTAACTTGGCTACCCCTCTAAAGCTCAAGATCTCTTATTTAGGCAACTCCCCTGATTCTCTTTTCTCGCTTCATTCCGAGTAGCATTACCAGGCTGAAGATTTTGGCTTTACCAGAAGCTGGGAATAGGTAACAGTCATGAAGTAATCCATCCCCTAACTGTTTAGCTTATTCCCTCTGAAGCCTCTTGTACTGGCCACAGTCAGAATCTTTGGTCTGACCCAGAATCTGGGCTAGATGAACTTTTGGTCTCACCCAATACTTGTTTTTATGCTTTAACTTCATTTGAAAGCAATACTCTTCCTAAATATAAAGGGAGTTTCCATAGTTCAGAGATATTTTGTAATACAGTCGGTTAGTAAGTGACTGCAAACATCAATATTCTAGAAAAAGTAGAAGTCTACTGAAAGCTTTATGACGATGGTACTTCTAAATCTGCCTGCTTTAGAAGGCACATCTGTCTGCACTTGGTGCATTATTTGCTAGTTACAACTATTTTTTTTTAAATGAAGAGTAATCAGATTACCTATCTTTAACTTTATTCTAACAGCACTTTGTCTATAATCACTCCTCTCCCCACCTCAATTTTTCTAATGGGGGGAGGGTGTGCAGAAAAGAGAAATAATAGGAAATAGATTGTTAAAAAATCATAATAATGGACAGGAGGACTCCAGGGCAGGTACAGTACAAAAAAACTATAGTTTAATCCGTATTTCAAAGTAGATTAGATTTCAAGTTGATGGTATCTTTCAAAATGGCCACTCTATACAAAGATTTGCTATTACAGGTTTCACATTTTTAGGTGTATGAATGTCAAGATTTAAAATTCATATTGTACTTATTTCAGAGGTCAAATAAGCGTGGATCAGAAGTGTTACATTCTAGTGCTTTGAAGAGCAGAGTTATGATCCAAAATATCAGACCATAAAGAAATAAACTTACCTGAACATATTGAGTTACTGGGCTCATCACAGCTGGAGGAGGTATGTATGTTTCCGTGTTTTGATTACTCCACATGCTATGAAACTGTGGCACAGGAGGATTAAAACCCAGATGTCTGGGTTGCACATGGTAAGCACCTAGTTAAAGAGAGAGTGACGATTCACAACATTTTTTTTTCAGTAGTTTAGGCCCAAAATTAAGGTCTTATAATTCAGATAAGTATGGTTAAATGATTTTTTAAAAATTTAAAATTAATTGCAGAACAATTGAGGTGTTCAGCAGTGTTTGCAGTTTACATGCTGGGACATTAGGATAGTAAAAAATGAATCAATTTTTTTGGGGGGGCCAAATCTAAGTAAAAAAAGTCTCAGTATTGACCGATAGCAATTACAGTAAACTTCCAATAATCCGGCACCTTTAGGACCCAGGGGGTGCCGGATTATCAGATATGCCGGACTATCAGGAGGGGGAGCTAGGAGGGGTCTGGGGTGGGGGGATGCCACCCCAGGCCCCTCATAGCCCCCCCTTCTGATAGTCCAGCTCTGCCCCGGGCTTCCCAGAATCAGCCGCTGGTCAGTTTCAGCAGTGGCTGAATAGGGGCGCCTGGGGCAGAGCATCTGGGGTGCTGCCGGGTTGGTTCCGTAGCACCGCCCCTCGGCACTGCGGGACCAACCCGGCAGCACTCCAGCTGCTCTGCTCCAGGCATCCCCAAGAGCAGCTGGGGTGCTGCTGGGATGGTCCCGCCGCCCCGAGGGACGGCGCTACGGGAACAACCTGGCAGCACCCCAGCTGCTCTGCCACCAGGTTCCCTGATTCAGCTGCTCGTCAGTTTCAGCAGCGGCTGAATCAGGGAAGCCGGGCGCAGAGCAGCTCCAATTGTCCGGCTGCCCCAGCACTTCCAGGTTCCTGATGGTGCCGGACCATCAGGAGTGCTGGAGCATTGGATGCCGGACCAATGGAGTTTTACTGTACTTAGATTTACTTTAGTTGTAACACTTTTCATACTAATAATACAAGTTTGTATGTACCATAGAAACAAATGACAATGTTATATTTAAATCAGCATCCTTTCATAAGGAGAAACAAGCTAAAATACCAGTCTAGATGTACTTACATAAATTTTGTTGTTTTCTGATTGCTGGGCCCAGTTTCAGTTTTTTACCATGGAAGTTTATTTGTGACTGAAAAAAAAAATCAGCAAAATAATTAAAAAGCAAAAAACCTGACTATTCTTTCAGATTCATTTATAGCAGCATGTAGAATATAGCCAGTGCATGCCCAGCAACTATGTTTATAAACAGCAGAATACAGATACAAATGTAGGCATCCCCAAATAGCTAATTAACTTACTTCCACTATCTTTTGAACATCTACGTTGTCCAAAAAGGATACAAATCCGTATCTGCAAAAGGAAAAGGAAAAAAGTTCAGTGTGACTTGCAAGCCTGTTTTGAAAAAGCTCAAAGCATAAATTGGGTTAACATGCCCCAAAAGACAGTCAAATCCAACTCAATATCCTGCTGCTGGATTCTGTGAACGAAAAATGGATATGAATAGTGTATTTATTACAAAGTGCCAGCTAGATTCCAGTTTAGGGATTTGATTCTCATTTGAGACTGAGTGTGACGTGATGCAATTCACTTCACCATAGTTTTGGTTTCCCCAATTTGTGAAACTGGGAGGCTACGTCTAGACTGACAAGATTTTCCGGAAATGCTTTTAACGGAAAAGTTTTCCGTTAAAAGAATTTTGGGAAAAGAGCATCTAGATTGGCACGGACGCTTTTCCGCAAAAGCACTTTTTGCGGAAAAGCATCCGTGGCCAATCTAGACACGCTTTTCCGCAAAAAAGCCCCGATCACCATTTTCACGATCGGGGCTTTTTTGCGGAAAACAAATCTCAGCTGTCTACACTGGCCCTTTTGCGCAAAACTTTTGCGCAAAAGGGACTTTTGCCCGAACGGGAGCAGCATAGTATTTCCGCAAAAAGCACTGATTTCTTACAGTAGGAAGTCAGTGCTTTTGCGGAAATTCAAGCAGCCAGTGTAGACAGCTGGCAAGTTTTTCCGGAAAAGCGGCTGATTTTCCGGAAAAACTGGCCAGTCTAGACACAGCCGGATTGTATTTGGTCTTATCACTGAGATGATGTGAGACTTGGAGCAACAAGAGTGTATTATATTAAGCATAGACAAAACAGTAGTTTTGATCCACATTATTCATCTGTCTAGCACATTACCAATAACCATGACTTCTACTTCTATAAGGTACATCACAATCTGCAAAGGAAAGGATGGGCCAGGAGGTATAAAGGAGCTGATCAAAGAGTTCTTTCCAGGTGAAAAAGCACATGCCTAGGAATTGGATCTATGATTACTGTTCCTCCAAAACAATGAAAGCAGATGATCTAAAAAGAATTTCATTCCATCTCAAGCTGTTTGCATTTGGCAGACAATGCTAGTTTGACCAATTCAGTGGTTATACCCCTAAATGCCCACAGAAAAGCAAGATTTATTAAGTGAACTAAAGCAGGGGTTTTAAACCTCTGGGTTACAGCTTGTAAGGGCAAGCCACAAGCTGGCCATGAGACACTTTATTTGACCGTACCTGTGGTGATGCAGGTAATCACAGCTCCCATTAACCATGGCCAATGGGAGCTGTGGAAAGTGGTGACCATACCTGTGCCTTTGCAAGTAAACTAAGCATCTCACAGCCAGGTAGCAGCTTGCCCTTACAAGCTGTGACACAGAGTTTGAAAACCCCTGAGCTAAAGCACACACTATTGTTCTTTATAAGATCAGCTACACCTTAATTGAGTCTGTGGTAGCATATGGGTTATCTGTAATTCACCACTTCCAGAATTAGTAATACAGACAGGGCTCTACTATTTTAATAATATGTTTTATGGTTGAGTTAGTCCAATTCCCCATATGGTGATGTCTCCTCTGGTGATTTGTGGCTACCAACATTACTAGGTTAGCAAAGATTTAATGACCAAGACAAATCATTAATTTTCTACTTACCCTTTGGAAACACCAGTTCTATCAGTGATTATCTTCACTTCTTTCACTGTACCATATCGTGCAAAGAAGCTTCTAATTTCTGTTTCATCCATCTAAGGAACAAAATTTGTTTATCATAAAAAAAAAAAAATACACCACTGGCCACCACCACAAGAAACTCTTAACTCCTTTTCCAAATTTGTGCTCAATTGTTTGAAGTGGGTTTACAGAAAAAGCAGCCATTTTCAAACCCACCCACCGTTTTGCACAGTTCAGTGCTGCTCACCTAGTTAAGGAACAAAACTGGAACTGAACTCAGATCTCACACAGCAGTGCAATACCATAAAACTGGTAGATGCCGTGGGATCAGCCAATTCCTATAAGAAGTAAAATTCTGTTTTCTGCCCTCCACTTCAAAAAAAACCAAAAAAACAGTCCAGTCACTGCAGCATATATGTCACAGTTAAAACATGTAAATACCCTTATATCAATTCCACCAACAAAGACTGTGTTCGGCATGATTTTTCCTTCTGGTAAAACATATCCTTGACTGGTTGTTGACGACAACTGGGTGTTCTCCTCCCTGGAGATGCTTGCACACTGGGACTCTGGATTTGCTGCAGACTGTAAGTTTGATAAAGTATATATTATAACCATTTATACACTCCATTTTAGGACACTAAAGGTTCAAATGTTACCTTACATACAATATTTTCCATTTCCAATTTACTCTATTTGCAACAGAAATGCTTCAAATAATTTCTTTTCAAAGATGTATATTCTGAATTAATTCTACTTCATAGACTGGTTTCGATATTAAATCTCTTTACCTAGCACTAAGCCACATTTTGGATAGATTAAGTATGTTTAGTTAAGCTGCTTTTCCTCAAAGCTCCATGGCCACGTTAAATCTCTCTTTAGCACTCTCGGACCCTGCAACATCTGTGGTGCGGCCTGGTTTTAACTAGGGATGCTAACTATCGGTTAACTGACTCATTGAGTAGTTGATGGAACTTCCATCGACTATTCGATTAGCTGATGGGGGTGTGTGCTCCTGTTGCAGCTCTGCATTTTAAATGTAGTATGAGCCCCCTGGGTTCTTATTACATTTAAAGCACAAAGCCACAGCGTACTGGGGATGGCACAAGCTGGGAATGTTCAGTCCCGGCTCATGCTGCCCCCAATAGTCCCAGCTTGTGTTGCCCTGGGACCCAGTGGTTCTGCACTTTAAATTTAGTAAGAGCCTGCTGGTCTCTTACTACAATTTGAAGTGCTGAGCTGCAGCGGGGTTAGCTTGCCAGTGTGGCGTAAGCCAGGTGACCCTGCAGGTCTGCCTCCCCTGTCCACCCCGCACCACGGAGACAGTGCTGGGGGGAGGGGGGCTGGCTTTTAAGCTAGCTCACCCCAGCACCAGCTTTCCCCCCTTGCTGCCTCCGATAGAGGCAGCAAGGGGGGAGGGAGAGGCGGAAGAGAGTAGTCACTTGACTACCCAATAATTAACCAGATGTCCACTTATCATGGGTGTGGCCAAATTTGTCATGATCCCATAAAGTTTGTTTACAGCCACCAGTCCTGGCTCTCAGTGTTCTGTGTTATTTAGCTCTAATTAGCTGAAAGCCCAGTAAGCAATGAAAGTGTTGGTAATGTTGCTAGACAATATTGACCAACCATGGTTTGGCAAATTCTCTGGTTCAGCACCGGTCTGGGCCTGAGGGTGCCAAATTAGATAGGTACAATCTTTACTACCAAGTCTAAAACGAAATTGCTGAAAAACACACTTGAATATCTGTCTTGAACCCCATGTGGAAGTGGACACCACAGACTGCCAGATTTGCTTGCAAAGTTCCAGAATTCCACATTATCTGATCAAAAAAAACCCTTAAACAAGTAATTAATGCAGCACTCAAGTATGAACAGTCCCAGAACAAAACCCAGCAGCTACATATGGAAGAAAGTTAGCTTTAATTTTTTTCTTTATAGTCACTGCAACTAGCTTTTAATATGATCACACTATTTACATCCCCCTTTACAAAAGGGGGATTTTGTGTTGTCAAAATTTAAAGTTAAACCAAATCAGAGATCAAGATCTGCCAACTTTGTCTAAAACAGCCTGAAGAGTTTGAGGTTCAGTAAACTGTACAAATCACTTATGTTTGAAGTAGGGTATACACATGGACAACCCCTCCTTAGATTACTCAGAAAGAAACACATTCAAAGAACAATCTTAAGTCAAGCACTCAGAAATTAAATAAAGATTGAATTTCTATGGACTGGCACCCTCGGGACCTAACCGATTCTGAAGGAGGAAGTTTGACAGACCAGGGAAGGTTAATTGTGGCCCTTCTGATGCCAGCCTTCAGGTACACCCCAGGCCCTCCCCCCCCCCCCAGTCTCTCACCTTCTTGCCACCACCCTGAGCCACTGGCAGCTTTTTGATTTGCCAGGCAGATGAAGGAGAGAGAAATTAAACCAACAAGATTCACTACCAATAATTTCTTAAATCCAGCTACAAAATGGCCTCCAAGGGAAGATATAGTTACACTTTGTGTCCTTTCTGCTCAAAAGGCAATCTTAGTTTATTTCAGGAAGCTTCAGCTTTGTATCAGGAGAACGTTCCAATGACTTTGCCTGGTTTTGCTGGAAGACACAGTGTGAATTTTGAGTTTGTCACATCTTAAGGTGCCGAGCTCTAGATCTAGAAATTTCTTCTCCAAGAAGTTTATTAGATACTGGGATTAAAGAGGTTAATGACAGATTTAAACCAGGGATGAGGAACCTTTTTTTCGGGTCGGGGGCCACTGACCCAAAGAGGAATCAGTCGGAGGCCACGTACAAGTGAGGAGTTCAAAAAAACAAACATCCTCATTGGACATGGCCCACAACTAAGAAGCAGAAAGACATTCCCCACATTCCCTTCACACAGCAGATCCTAGGGGATGGGTGGCACAGACTAGTAGATTTTGTGTGCTCCAGCCCCATGGACTCCCCAATGCCGTGGGGAAGCCCTGAGCCTCGAGGGTCAGATCCACACAAGATAAGGGCCACATCTGGTTTCCAACCCCTGGTTTAAACATCCAACTACAAAATCCTTTTATCTTTTCAATAGCTCAGTTGTTACTCCTGTAATTGTTCTAGTTTTCCAAGTATCCATGAGTTCCTGAATAGACCACATCAGTTTTTTTAGTGCTGAGAAGTTTAAAAAGTCTTCTTACACAATTAAGCAGCAAAGAATGAGTACATGCCTATTTTTCTCCTTGATAAGTCACCTTTCAAAGTCTGTAATGCCACAATACATTACAGTCATATCACAGTTTAATCATCAAGGGGAAAGATCTGGCCGTTTTGGCCTTAACTTTTATTATTTGTTCTCATCCCAAATGAGAATCTATTTAAATGCAAACATGTAGACTAAGGATGTAAAAAGGATTTAAAAATACTATGTGTAACTCATAATTCCACTGGTTACAGACTTAGATGGGCACCTGCAGGATCCTGGCCTTGCCGGCTTTGCGGGCTGCTGGCCCCGCAGGCTGCCAGCTTGCAGGAGTTTAACCGTTAACTGTACCAACGAGCATTAGCTTATTGATTAACCAGTTAAACTCTCACATCTCTTATGTAGACTCTTGGCCCTTATTCCAGCCACTATGATTTCAATAAAGCAGTAGCAACAGGGTTTTTGCCTTGAGTCCTATATGAGGAAGAAGCAAGAAGTTACTATTTCAAGTAATCTCTCACAAGGCAAAGATTATATAGCCTTTTACCTTATATGCTGGCTGATCCTCAAGAGCCCCATGTATTCCATGACTACTGAATTTGCATCTTGGCAGAGAATTACACTAAAAAGGAGAACTGAAATTCCTATGTCTTTCTAACCTTTGTGGTCCAAAATTAATCATCAAGAAGTGAGCCAAAAGTAGATATCTCTGAGGGTACATCTATACAGCAGGCTAAAATCAGAATAAGTTACACAACTGCAGCTATGTCAATTGCGTAGTTTAAGTCGAAATAGCTTAGTTTGGCTTTTGGCACCGTCTACAGAGCAGGAGCTCAAAGGAAGAACACTTATTCCTTGACTTCCCTTATGCTTCATAAAATGAGGGTTACCACGAGTTGAAGTAAGAAGTCCTCCAGCTCAACATTATTTTGAAATAAAGGCTTGTAGTATAGACACACTCTTTGTTATTTTGGAATAACTGAGGTTATTCCAAAATAACACTGTTGTGTAGATGTACCCTGAGTGAGCTCACAGCCTGTAACAATATCTCTAAGTGTAGTGGGGTAACATGCCTCATTCGTCTCAGTCTGGTCTATGTGAAATCAGATTCCAAAATACCAATCAATTCAATATTTCTATTACAGCATCACACCATTTGCTGTTTTACTACAGCCATCTATCTGACTAGGGATGTAAGGGACTAGTAGACAATTTGATAAGCTTTTGCTTATCGGGTAGTCGACTAGTTGCTCCCGCCCTTCCCCTCCATCTCTATCAAAGGCAGCAAAGGGGTGAGGGAGAAGGAGCTGGTGCGAGCTGGCTTAAAAGGTATTGGCTGACTTCGGCTCATGCCCCGTTCACCCCAGGACCAGCTCCGCGGGGAGCAAGGGGACAGTGGGAACTAGATGTAAGCCAAAGTCAGCTGATTCCTGGCTTGCACCCACTCCTAGACACTGTGCCTCTGCTTTTTAAATGCATTAAGAGCCTGCTGCCTTTTAATACATTTAAAAATCAGAAGTGTAGCAGGGGGACCCAATGCAAGCCAGGGGCCCTTGTACATTTCAAAGGAGGAATGTAGAACTTCACGTGCAGCTGGAGCCAAGGTAAAGTCCAGCTGACTCCGGGCTGCACATGGGAGTGCCAGCTTTGAAATGTACAAGAGTCCCCAGCGGGGGTTCTTGTGCATTTCAAAGCAGAAGCGCCCTCATGGAAATGCTGATCCTGGGCTCTGTGTGGCATTTCTGCAGAATCCGGGATGAGCTGGGACTCAAAGGGACAGCACTGCATGGAGCCCGGGGTCAACTCCTTACAGTGCTGCCACTGAAGTACCCCCTCTTTCCCCCCCACTGTGCTGCCTCGATCTGCAGCGAAGTGGAGGGAGCGGGGGGAGGGGGGGAAATCGACTAGTTGACTCAACTATCTGATAAGCATTTGCTTACTGGATAGTTGACTAGTCCTTAACATCCTTAGTTCTGACCTAGACTGGCTGGCCATCACCACAGGAACCAAAGATCAAGGAGTGCAGCCAGGCTGCCTGGAAAATTTTGTGGGAAAAAAGTATATTCAAAAGCAGAGAGATAGTTGAAAGTACTAACTGATATAAAAACTATGAGCCATAGACATATGTACAGAAAGAGATGACAAATGGGAAAGGAAATAGAGAACATTTCACGACAATCACAAATTTAAGAATTTAGGCATTGTTGCTAGCACCGGGTCCTATTCTCCCTTTGAATAGGCAGGGCGTCTGTTATACCTTACAATACTGATAATGAAGCAGAGTTTATATTTGTGAAAGGCAAAGCAGAAAAAAAGAACAAATCTAACCAACTGTTCTGTTGGATCCTCACTAGAGCTTCAACTAGCCCACTGCAACAATATTCCTGTGCTTCCCCCCCGCCCCAGGAGCATTCAATCCTACCCCTTCCACACCTTGCTCAGAATATAAAGATATGTAAAGTCTATTCATACTCTTGCCATTGACCCACATGTGTAGCATTTCTATGTACAGGAGTTGCAGTTACCATGACAGCGTATTACCTGAAAGGGAGAAGGAACATGGCTCCCTGTAACAGTGATAGTGTAGTTTACACATTAAGCAGCAGGTGGAGCTATTAGCCAAGTACTGTACTGTACATACCTTTTGCAAACTAGGTGATATCCCAGTCAACTTTAGTTGTTGGTTGTAAGACCAAAAGGGGTTTGGTTTTTTATGTATATCAGTGATTCTTAAAGTGTGGGGGGCATGTCCCCTACAGGGGTTAGGAGGAACAAATGTTCTGGGGGCAGGGGGCGCACAGAGCAGGAAGATATTGCTATGTTTCCAGCCCCACATTACCCACAGGCCAGCTGTACCTCAGACCCTTTCAGCCCTCAGTCTTGCTCTAGGTCCAGGCCCAACTCCATCCTCGCTCCTTCTCTGCCCCCAGACTCAGCTGTGCCCTCCTTTCCAGTTCCATCCCCATCTCTACCTTCAAACCAAACTCTGCTTCTGAGAAAACCTTGGCTGTGCAGTAACTGGAGAAAGAGAGCAGACAAATTCCATTATTGATTGGGGGTGGGAGAAAGAGAGGGAAAGGAGAATGGCACAACTGGAAAAGTTTGAGCACCAGAGATGTAGACCAATACAATTATTTTATTGCAATTCAGGGGTGGGTGGACCAACATACTGGCCCTCCCAACCCACATCTGACTGTCTTCAAAAGTTCAATGGCTGGGGCACAACTAACAGAGGCAGTTGCTCAGGGCATTTGCCCTTTGGGAGGCATCCATTGGTCAGGAGCTCTATGAACACCCTCCCCACTGGGCAAAAGCTCCTACTCCCACCACAAGGCAGAAGTCCCAAACAATGTTCCCGCTAATCTTTTCAATCCATGTGTGGAACAAATATTTTATGTGCACCAAGGCATTTGTGAATGTGCACCTCCAATAGAAACATAATACCTAGCTCTGTGGGTGCTCTGCTAATCGGGTGGGTGGCATCCGAATCTCTCCTGAACAGACACACAAGCGCACAGCTTACAGAGAACAATTGTCTCTTCCTCTGGAATCTTGTAAATCAAGAAGTAGGGGGAAGGGGAGGGAGGAGACACAGACTTCCTGAGCTGTACTTTTAACAGTAAGGCTGTGTCTACACTGGGCCACTTATTACGGAAAAGCAGCCGCTTTTCCGGAATAACTTGCCAGCTGTCTATACTGGCCGCTTGCTTTTTGGGAAAAGCAATGACGATCTACTGTAAAATTGTCAGTGTTTTTCCGGAAAAACTATGCTGCTCCCGTTCGGGCAAAAGTCCTTTTCCGGAAAAACTGTTCCGGAAAAGGGCCAGTGTAGACAGCACAGGAGTCTTTTCCGCAAAAAAGCCCCGATCGCGAAAATGACAACCGGGGCTATTTTGCGGAAAAGCGCATCTAGATTGGCCATGGACGCTTTTCCGGAAAAAGTGCTTGTAGACGCGCTTTTTCCGGAAATACTTATAACGGAAAACTGTTCCGTTTTAAGCATTTCCGGAAAAGGGTGCCAGTGTAGACGTAGCCTAAAAGTATGTAAACTATATCCCTTTTTCAATAAAGGGATGTAAATTAGACATATCGAAATTATAAATGAAGCTGAGATTTGAATTTTTTGCACTTTACTTACATAATGGCGGCCACGGCTTCCCCCCCCCCCCCCCCCCAAAAGCCACTTTTTGGGAAAAAAAAGCCCAATGGTCAAGACAGGGATCTTTTGAGAGAAATGCCATTTCGAAAGATCCTGTAAATCTCATTTTTTGAGGGTTACAGGATCTTTCAAAATGGGGCACTTCTGTCAAAAGATCTCCATCTTGACTTTTCTTTTTTTGGAAAAGCAGCTTTTCGAAAAAAAGCCGCAGCCGCCATTATGTAAATGAAGCACAGGAAATTCAAATCCTGGCTTCATGTACAATTTCAATATGTCTAATTTACATCCCTTTATCAAAAAAGCGACGTAGTTTAGACATACCCTAAAAGAGCTGCCTGTGGCTCACAAGCCAGTTTGGCCACCCCTGCTATAATTATCTCAACCTCTACTTTTATCTACCGTATTTTCCGGCGTATAGGGCGACTGGGCGTATAAGACGACCCCCTATCTTTTTAATTAAAAGATAGGGTTTCATCTTTTACCCCAGTGCCCCTCCGCCTCCTTTGCTCCCGGTGTTCCTGGTCTGCTGGAGATGGTCCCCAGCAGACCAGAGGCACCGGGAGCAAAGCCGCCAGGAGCGCCTGGGCTGCCCCCCCCCGCCGGAGCCCCTCCACGGCTTTGAAAGCCTCGGGGGAAGCCGGCGGGGGGGCATCCCAGGCGCGCATGGGCTGCCCCCCCGTCGGCTTCCCCCGAGGCTTTCAAAGCCGCGGAGGGGCTCCGGCGGGGGGGCAGCCCATGCGCGCCTGGGATGCCCCGCCGCCGGCTTCCCCCAAGGCTTTCAAAGCCGCGGAGGGGCTCCGGCGGCGGGGCATCCGGCGTACAAGACGACCCCCGATTTTTGGGGGATGTTTTTTAACTTCAGAGGTCGTCTTGTACGCCGGAATATACGGTAATCTTATAAAGAGGCTGGAAACATGAAAAAGATTATCTAGCAAATAGTTTTGGAACTAACACTGAAGGTGAAAAAGTCTGTTCCACTGTTAAGTTCAATTTAATAGCAAAGCAGTTTACGATAAATGTGCCTGATAATACAAGATATCTTGAATGGGGAGAATGAGGTGCCCTAACTTTTTCACCTCCCCTTATCAGTACTGGAGTATGTCCACAAGCCCACTCCATTATTGTACAGATGGCTCAGCACAGGAGCTTGGGCTGAAGGTAATGCTGGCCTTAGAGAGGAGAACTGCACCTGGGTCTGGAGCAGAGCTATGGCTGGGGACTGAGCTGCAAGGCAGAGAGTGGGGATGGGGGTGTATAGATGGTGGGAGACTCCTTCCCCATGGTAGCTGGCCTCTGCTCTGCCACGCACACCCTGTTGCCACAAGGACCATTATAAATTGAATACTTAACAGAACTCGTACAGTCTGAAAGTTGATATACGATCAAGTTGTTAATATGACAGGAAGACACTTTTGGATTGCGTGTTTAGCAACTCGTTACAGTAGCTGTAAAAAATAGTAGTGTCATGCTACCATAAATGAAAGTGTGAAGAGCAAAACTGCATTTAAACATGAAAGGCAAGACACTACTAAATTTACTATTTTACTAACAATAGAAATATTAATAAACAATCAGCTTCAGAATACAAAGGTCACAAATTAGTGTCACCATTTAAAATATGTTAAAGCCAGTAATAAGATCTTTCCATGCACACCTGCAGGAAAGGTAGTTTTGTCCCATATTTATACAAAGCACAGTACATTTTCATAATTACAATACTACAACTGCTATATTGCAAGTGATATTCTTGATTTCTAGTGTCTTTATTTTACCAGTTTAGTCCTATTGTTTGCATCACCACAAGCTTAATGCAGCACCCTACTACTCCCAGACAACAGCATGATTTACAGAAAGATGTGCAAACAACATCAAGTTGTTTCTTGAAAGTCTTCATATTATTATTTAGTAAATGATTAACCTGTATATGGGAGCTAAATATATTCTAGTGCATCCTAAAGTAAGAAGTGTGAGCTAATTCCTCTCAGAAACAAGACCTTTTCAGTTTTGACACAGAAACTAAAGCCTGCTTTTTTCCTCTAACAGTTTCAACATGAACATCTGAGAAGTACACTTTTTTTAAGAGCAGCAATGAGTTGCAAACTCATAATATGAAACTGTTTTTGAAAAAGGTCAAAAGATTCAAACTAAAGCTTTGGCTCAGCTGAAATATATGTAACTTATATAATGTACCCAAATCTGAATTGCTTTGTGCTGCATTTCCACAACAGGAGTGGAAGTGAACACTTCCAGGCGTGCTTGCATCCACGCCTGCTAGAGGAGAACCTGCCAGGAGAAGCATGAGTTTCAAATTAAACCAGGGGTCTGCAGATTTTGACCTCACATGGGGCGCGCACCAGCCACAAGGAGGGCAGAGGGGGTTTGACGCCTCTCCTGAAGATGCTTGCTACAGACAGACTGACCTGAGAAAACAGGGCCCTGGCGCTGAAGCCTCCACCCCATGGGGCATTAGAGAAGGGAAACGCGTCCAGAGCCTGGTTAAGCCCAGCCCCGAGGCAAGCAAGCGAAACTCCCCAGGCCTGCGGGCTGCTCCGCCCAGCACCTGAGGGAACGGGCTGGGGCTTCACTGTCACTCTCCAGTGGGCCCGCGGGGAAGCAGCCGGGACCCCCGCACCCGCAGGGGACGGAGCGGGGCAGGCCCCGGCACAAGGGGCGGGCGGCGGCGGGAGCCATTTGGCGCAGTGAGTGGGGGGCTTGGGGGCTGCGTGGCCGAAGCGCGGGGAGGCCCCAGGGAAGGGGCGGCGGCCGCAGCACCACCCGCCAGGGCGTTGGGCTGCCGCCGCGCCGGGGCAAGGAGCGAGCGGAACGGGCCCGGCGTCGCAAGCCGGGTGTAACAAAATGGCGGCGCTTGCGAGGCATGGCCCAGCCTCCTCGACGTCCCAGGGCCCGTCTCAGCGGCCAGCGCCGCGCGCGGCTCTCTCCCCCTGTCCCCAGCGGAGCCGGCCCGTTGCACCCCACACGGCCCCTCAGCCATGCCAGGGGCGGGGGACCGCCCACCTCAGCCACCCTAGGCCGGGGCGAGCCCGTCTCCACAGGGACGCCAGCGCTGCAGCCCAGCCCGACCAGGACAGCGGCTTTGGGCCCCGCCAAATCCCATTCCCCGCCGAGGTTCCTGCCGCCGATCTCCGGCCTCGGCCCCCCTCTCCCAGCCCCCTTAGCCGCCAGCCCCACTCACCATCCTTCCCCACACGCGGGGCAGCGCCCATGCACGTCTAAAAACCGCGGGGTGCTTAAAAACTGACCCCACCAGCTCCCTCCCTCCCACCCCCTAAAAACAGCAGCTCCTCCCGCTGGCCCCGCCGCCTCTCTAGATAATCATCAGAGAGAGAGGCCAAGGGGGCGGGGAGAGGCCACACCCAGCGGGGTACCCAGGAAGAGGGAGGGAGGGAGGCAGTCTGTCTGTCTGTCTGTCTGCCTGCCTGCTCCAAGACGGGCTTTTCCCTGTGTGTTCCCACCTCTCCTTTCATTTGGTGTAGGTTTGGGGTGGATTTTACTCTAACCTTTCTGGAGTTAGGAACGGTATTTTACTGCCTGACCTGTGGCTTCCCCCTCCACCGCCAGTAAAAAGGATATAAAGTTTTGCTCTGCAGCATAATCTCATTTCATCCAATGGAGGCACTTTGCTCAGTAAGTGTTAATTTTACTGGGACACCCACTCTTTGTGAAACGTTCTTATTTAATTGGTCCTTGCTTATCAAAGACATGGCCTCGGAGATGAGGTTTCTGTTTGCTTTCTTCGCTTTAACAATCACCTTCAAACTGAAGGGATTGTTTTTGAATATAGATTATTTTTAAAAGGGAACTCGCTCTTAGCAAATCTTGAGATGCACTTGTTCCATTCAAAGCCAATGGGAGTTCTGTTATTGACTTCAGTGTCAAGAGGTCTGGGAGCATTGCTTAATCTCTGTGCTAGTCTCCTAAGGTTATGTCTACAATGTAGTTAGACACCTATGACTGGCTTGGACTAAGGGACTGTTTAATTGAGGTGTAGCTGTCTGGGCTTGGGCTGCCTCCTCAGAAGGTGCTAGAACTATGTGAGCCCAAGGCCAAATGTATATGCTGCAAATAAACAGCCCCTTAAACCGAGTCCCAAAACAGCCACTAGCCCAAATCAACTAGCATGGGCCAGTCATAGGTTTTTTGACATCTGCACTGCCCAGAAAAATCAGCTGCACTCAGTCTCATAGGGCTCAGGCTTAAAAAGTAAAAAGAGCATTGCAGACATTCATGTCCATACCGCTATTCTTCAGTTGGTGGTGCACATCCTCATAAGGAGTGCTTTCATTGAGATAAGAGAACCATCTGTCTTCTCCTTTTGGCTCCCCTCACCACCAAGAATGGGGTAGGTGCCCCCTCTCCCACCATGGCACCTAACTGGAGCTCCCTGGCCAGGCAGCTATGCTCTCAGTGTGTTTCAGGAAGCTGAAAACCTGGCAGGGAGGACGGGCTTCTGGTGGGAAGAGCAATGACGGGAATCTGGTTGGCTGCTATGCTCCTGGTGGGGAGCTAAGAGCCTGGCTGGCCAAGCAAGTCCCTGGTAGGGAGCTCTGTGTCCAGCTGGCTACTCCATTCCTGGTGGAGAGTCAAGAAACCTAGTGCAGCTGCATTGTTTCCAGTGCGGAGCTTGGAAGCCTGGTATGGCTGCCCTGTTCCTGATGGGAAGCTGAGAAGCCTTGTGAAACTGCACCATTCCTGTCAGGGAGCTGAGAAACCCTGGTGTAGTTGCTCTGTTCCCAATGAGGAGTGGAGCGCCCCAGGACGGCAACTGGGCTTCCTGTGGGGAGATCTGTGCCTGTTGGCTGCAATGCTCTTAGCAGAGAGTGGAGAGACTGGCAGCAGCCTGGCAGGAAGCCCTGGGAGCTGGTTTTCAAATCTGCCTTATGTTGACCAATACTGTAATGTAGACCAGGACTCAGTCAAAAGAAAGAAGTAAAAGATCTTGGTACTTAAGACCAGTGAGGGGACAATATGCTGGCACAAAAGTCTGTCCATGACAATCTTTTTGGAGGATTAAAGCCTACTGTTCGTCTCAAATTGTATAAAGAGACTGCTTGGTAGCTTTAAATCTTGTTTGGTCACAACTAATCAACTTTCCAGTGATCCTCATTACTAATTTATTTACAGGGATTTTTAAATCTATATTTGACATTGGCTAAAGGGATGTATGCAGTGGTTAAAAGATTTACCCTAAGTTTTAAACCTATAGATTTGTGTCAACTTAGGGACAATTTTCATAGTTTCAACAAAATCCTTTTTAATAGAGAGATATTTCCCCCTTAAAATTGATCCACATTAGTGAAGAACACATCAAGGCCTGGATATTTTCTGCTCTTTATTTCTTGCTTTGTGCCCCCATCCTTTCTACCTAGATATGGATAGGCTTTTTCTTTCCTTTTTATTTTTAAGTTTGCAGGAATTCTTGATCATTCCCACTGAGTAAAACTTGTTTAAACTGTTTATCCCATAAATTCCCAGTTTTATTTCTCAATAATTTTAAATATACTGCAGTCTAATCTCATGCCACTTGTTTTTATTGCCACAATGACAGGAAATTATTCTGTGAAGGTGGACTCACAGATGTGCACTTATACATATACTCTTTGATATCTGCTCTGTGCTATTTAACTGTATTATCATTTTGCAATAAATTGTCATAAAAACCCAGTGCTTTGTCTGTTTTGGTCCCAATGAACTGCTCATTAAAGCCTACACAGAGGCATAATCTGAAATAATGATATAATTTATCTCACTTTGTTCTACCCTGTGAAGATTACTTCTATCAGTACAAATTAAATCAATTCTAGAGACAGAGATGCAACTCAGAGTAAAAATATAATTTTTCCTCTGCATTTCTCTCCAAATATCCACAAGCTGTAGTTTAGCTAGTTTTTCTGATTGTATCCATATCTTTTTCCTTGCTTTCCTTCCTTGAATATTAACAATTTTTCTTGTCAATGGCTTAGTTAAAAGGTCAATACTAGGAATGTTAACTATAGGTGACCTGATTCTGCGCAGCATTACAGTGGAACCTAATCCCAGGTTCTGGGGAAATGCTGCACAAAGCCCAGGATCAGCTGGCAAGTGCACTGCCCCTTTGAAACGTGCAGAATCAGGGCCTGGAGGTGGGGGAAAATATGCACAGTTTCCTCCACCTTGCCCCTGTCTTGCGAGGCGCACATGGCACTTAGAAGTGCTGCGCACTTCTGGCAGGGCGGGAGGAGGCTTCGCGTGCTCCCCAGGCCCTGATTGGCCTGGGGGCGGGGGAGCATGTGAACTCTCTTCCCACCACCAGGGACATGGGTGCTTAGTGGGAAGGGGGAGCAAAAGGGCTCCCACACCCCCAGGCCAATCATGGTCTGTGGGTGGGGAAGCCTGAAGCCTCCTGGCCCCACCCCTTCCTTTTGAAGCCCCGCCCCTTTTGGTGCAATCCTGGGCCACTTACAAAAATTTTGAAATGGCACCTGGCAAAAAAATGATTGCCCAATCCTAATGTAGACCAATGCTGACCAGCTTTTAAATAGCTCCAGTGATGGAGATTCTATAATTTCCCCAGGCAATTTACCCCCAGTGTTTACCTACCCTGACAGGAAGTTTTTCCTAATGTCCTAGTCTGCAATTTAAACCCATTGCAGAATGGCAAGGTCAAGCATGCTGGAGGAGAATTGATACTAATTGAAAACCTTTTGAAGTAATTTTCTGTTGTGTTAGTATAATGCTGATGGAAAGACCTTGCAGAGAAAAACAACCCTTTATTTTCTCTATAATTTTGCTTCCCTGGCCAACTAATAATCTAATCTAAACTTGTCTGAGATCTTTGGTATTGAACATAAAGGACAGAACATCGAAGCTCAATCAGTATCATCTCAACTTTCATTATAGCCCTCAAGTCACTGTGTCATATCTCTGCCGTGGAACCTGATTTTTATACTGTACTCCCATCTCCTGGATTGTAGGAAGAGTTTGGGAGGGGCATAGGTAGGGTGAGTTGCACACCTGTCCTGAAGAGATGGGGGCAGGGCCTGAATCATGAACATTTCCACCATGTGTCACATAAGAACAGTCATACTGGGTTTAAATCACCTGGAAAGAGGACAGTCACTGATAAAACTACCCCTAAACCTCCTCCAATTACCTAAACAGAACAAAAAGTGCAATCTCTATTTATGTATTTTATTCAGTTACACAAATGATCAGCAATGCAGAGTATACAATAAGTGAAGATTTCCCCATATAGTGAAGGTTCATATTACATTTTATGATTAGAAGGAAATATAACACAGGAGTGAAACATCCCTAAGTTTTTGGACTGTTATTTTCTTGAATAAAACACCCAAACATATTTCTTCTTTCTCTTTTTATTTTGTCAGGTAGCAAAAAGAAACTTTGGGGACAAGGATGTGGGGAGGAGCTAGGATGAAAATCTCATGTTTGTGCATTTGCCATAGTAGGCAGGTATGGCTAGAACTCACCATAGTGTAAACCAAAGAGTCTCAAGCCTTATGTGAATAAGAAATTCAAATAGAATGGTTGCTCACAGCGCTCAAAATACATCTGCTAACACCAAGTAATTAATTTAGTAGGAACTTAGAGGAAGAGAACATAAGAATGGCCATACTAGTCACACCTATGGTCTAGGTAGCCCAATATCCTGTTCTTCAACAGTGGACAATACCAGATGCTTTGAGGGAATGTACAGAACAGGGAAATTATGGCTTCACCCCGTATCATCCAGATAATCACTTGTCTCTTCAGATAGTCAGGATTACACACACAGAAACATAGTCAATCCACCCTAGCTAACCTTCAGTGTATTCTCTCTGATAAATTGAAAAGCCCTGTATAATGGTATAGCCATGCATGACCACCATATCTTTATAACCTAAGAGATATTGCCAACCTCTTAGTGCTGAAAGTTGGACTGTCATATTCTTAGAACTACAATGATATCTGTGTTCTTTAAGAGAATAGAATTATAGAAGTTTATCTTTATTAGCTCTTGTGGGGTAAAGCACTGGATACAGAGATGTATCTTTTAAGGCCTCCATGTTGTTGTAACCTAAGCCCATAGTTTTGCTGGAAACTGATGATGTGTTAGAGCTGTGAAACTATGGAACAGGCTTTCATAGCTATGCCAACAACAATATTAATCTTGTACCACTAGTGTGCTTGGATTTACTTTCCATAGGACAGTACACCCATGAGAATAATCTCTCGTCTTGTGTGAGATCTCTTGGCTAATAAGTCTTAAATCATCAATTACATGCAAATGTTGATTAAACTAAAATATAATCATTCTTTAAGCAAGTAACAAATATATTAATCATTATTGCAGCAGTTGACTCATCCTCAAACTGCGCTGTATTCAAATCAAAATAGTGCTGATTATTGTGATTCCTGGAAATGTAACCTGCACTACAGGGCTACGTCTACACTGGCATGAATTTCCGTTAAAAGCATTTTCGGAAAAGCGCGTCTAGATTGGCAGGATGCTTTTCCGCAAAAGCACTTTTTGCGGAAAAGCGTCCGAGGCCAATCTAGACGCGGTTTTCCGCAAAAAAGCCCCGATCGCCATTTTCGCGATTTGGGGCTTTTTTGCGGAAAACAGTACTATGCTGTCTACACTGGCCCTTTTGGGCAAAAGTCTTTTGGAAAAAGACTTTTGCCCAAACGGGAGCAGCATAGTTTTTCCGGAAAAGCACTGATGATTTTACATGAGATCATCAGTGCTTTTCCGGAAATTCAAGTGGCCAGTGTAGACAGCTGGCAAGTTTTTCCGGAAAAGCTGCTGATTTTCCAGAAAAACTGGCCAGTCTAGACACAGCCCAGATGTTTTTCTATGTTACAGCTTCTTAAAAAATAAAAAAAGGTTACAAAAAGAATTGGATGATTGAGTAGTACTCAGCAGCGTTATTTCAGAATAACTGACATTATTTCAAAATAACAAAGAGCACATCTATACTACAAGCTTTTATTTTGAAATAATGTCGAAATAGAGGACTTCTTATTCTGACTCCTGTAACCCTCATTTCACAAGAAGTAAGGGAAGTCAAAGGAAGAGTGTTCTTCCTTCGACTTCCTGCTGTGGAGACAGCACTAAAAGCAAAAATAAGCGACTTTGACTTAAGCTACGCAATTGACGTAGCTGAAGTTAGTAGCTTGTTCCAACTTTAACTCTGCTGTGCAGATGTACCCTAAGGCTACATGTACACTGCCCCATCTTGTGCAACAAAATATGCAAGTGAGGCAAAGTGTGGAATATTGCCATGCCTCATCTGCATAATTAACAAGGCTCCATTTTTGCACAAAAACCCCCTCTTGCGCAAGAGCCGTTCTTCCTCTTTTTTAAAATTATGCAAATGAGGCACAGCGATATACCATGCTTTGCCTCATTTGCATATTTTTTGCACAAGCAGGGGCAGTGTAGATGTAGCCTAAGTGTATTGGAATAAGCTTCAAAAAATTAGTGATGAGGTACAAAACAGATGAGAGCTTTTAGCAGTGGTTGCTGGTCACAAATGTAAAAATGACTAATAAATTTTTCAAAATGAATAGGAAAAAAGTTCTTGAACTTAGACCTCATAATCTGGGATCTCTTGAACTCTGATATCACATGAAGTCAGACAGTGAAGAAAGAGGAATAGTTAGCTCTTGAATTGATTATAAACATTCTCTTAAATGAATTGTTGCCATAACTTTGCAATCTCATTTTTTCCTGTCTTCAGAAGTGAAGAAACTCTTGTACATGCATAACAGGAATCAGCAAAAACAGTACACATTCATTCCTTGAAAGGAAAACTTTGCAGCAGACTTAATGGGTCAAGTAGAAATATGTGCTGAATACACACATACTTTAGTCATGGCTTCCTGGTGACATGGACATAAAATCTGGATCCTTTAATTTTTATAAACCTCAGCAGGGATTGCTGGTCTCACAATATACTCCTGTTGTTGGCCCATATATTTTTTTACTTGGTGTTTGAACACATTGAGATAAAATCTGTTCTCATTTACACCTCTGCCACAACTCTGAAGATGCTGGTGTAACAATGGGTATAAAATACAGTAGAATTTGCCCTGTATGTTATACTAGAAGATTTACCTAGCATTGTTCGGGTTCTTAATTCAGAAAAGTTTTGTTTTTCTCCATTTAAATCATTATGCTAGGGTGAGCCTAGGGATGAGGTGTTCAGTATGCAGGCTATCCCAGGGAGAGAGGACAACTCCTGCCCTCTCTCACCACAGCAGCTTGCGGTCCGGTGAGAAGCACCTATCCATGGCCACTGCCGCTGTAGCAGGCACAGCCAAGGAAGGAGTGCATGTCTCCCGGCTGGGGGACAGACAGACACACAAACAGACAAACTCTCTGAAATATGTAGTAGGTCAGTGTCCCTGGGTATGTCTACACTAGCCCCCTAATTCGAACTAGGGAGGCTAATGTAGGCATTCGAACTTGCAAATGAAGCCCGGAATTTAAATATCCCGGGCTTTATTTGCATGTTCCCGTCCGGTCACCATTTTTAAATGCCACTAGTCCACGCGGCAGTTAAACGGTAATTCAAACTAAATCCTTAGTTCGAATTACCTGTTACACCTCATTCCAGGAGGAGTAAAAGGTAATTCGAACTAAGAACTTAGTCCGGACTAGTGGCATTTAAAAATGGCGACCGGACGGGAACATGCAAATAAAGCCCGGGATATTTAAATCCTGGGCTTCATTTGCAAGTTCGAATGCCTACATTAGCCTCCCTAGTTCGAACTAGGGGGCTAGTGTAGACATACCCCCTTTCTCAACATCTGTCCCCTACTGGCCCAAAGGGTTTATAGCTATCCTGGTCCCCATTTTTGGCCCCTTGCTGCCATCATGTGGTCATTATATAGTATAACTATCACTGCTAGCAGAGCCCTCCCTTTCCATTTCATGATAATTACATTCCATGCACATTCCATTGTCCTGGAACAACCAAACCCGTACCTTGCTTTAAGTTAAGATAATAGGAAGCTGAATACCAAATCTGGTGGTCCTAGTTCTTACTCTTTAGGAGGAGTGGGATGGGGGCTTGAACCCCTGCACTAAGAGCAGCACTGCTCTGCTGTGCATTCACGGCTGCGTGACCGAAACCAGCGGGGCTTGAGACCCGGAGCGCAGGGAGTTTAAAGGGAGGCCAGGAAGTGGAAGTGTGTGTGTGTGGGGGGGGGGTAGAATGGGAGAGCCAGAAGGAGTGGAGCAGAGGCTGGATGTGTTCCCCCCAGCAGGAGACCGGAGGGATGTGGGTGAGCCAAGAAGATCCCAACCCAGAGCGCCCGGCCCCATCCAGAGCAGAGCGGAGAGACCGGAACCCTGGAGGAGAGCCCCACTCGGACATTGAGTGACAGGGACAGCTGGAACTCTGGGGCATAGACATTGGGGGAAGGGAGGCCATAGAGGGATAAGAAGCATAGAAGGGCAGGGCAGGGAATATGACACGTGGTGGACCCCCGAGGCAGTCCGTGGACTCTGTTGCACTGGTGGAGAACGTGGGTACAGGTGATTTAAGCACCAAAAAAAAAAGGCGGGGGGCGGGGGGAAGAGAGGGCGTTCTTTGTCTTTCTCCAAATAGGAGTTGGCAGGGGACCCAGGCAGTAGTGGAGGAAGTTGGATTAAGGGACGATGAACGTGAATAAACTGTTAGAGTGGCTGGCTGACAGTCAACGTCAGCAGCAACAGCAACAGACGCAGCTGCTGCAGCAGATGACGACCCAGCAACTGGAGCAACACCAGCTGTTATGGGAGTTGGTGGAGCTCCAACAGAGACAACAAAAGAAGTGGGCCCAGCAGTGGGCTCCCACGCCAGGGTTAGGTGCCTCCGGGATACCCCTGGAGGGGGCATTTGGAGGAGGATCATTGCTAGCCTTGCTGCTCCGCCTGACGAAGATGAGCCCTGGGGACGACGCGGAGGCCTTCTTAGTAACATTCGAATGGGTAGCTTCTGTGGTGCATTGGCCAGAAGAACACTGGGTGACACTACTGGCACCCTACCTCACAGGCCCCGCCCAGCTGGCGTATAGGAGTTTTTCGGCTCGGGACGCCCTACACTATCATAAGGTGAAGGAGGCCATATTGGACCAAATGGGGGTGACACCGGAGGTCTACCATTGGTGGTTTAGGGCCGAGTGATATCGACCTGGCAAATGGCCGCGGGTGGTGGTCCAGTGACTTTGGAAAGTAGCAGGGCGGTGGCTTGAGCCTGAAAAGAAACCTAGCACTCAAATAGTGGAGATGATCGTACTAGATCAGTTTTTGCAGATCCTTCCAAGCGACAGCAGGACCTGGGTTCAGCGACACCAACCGTCTACCCTTGGGGAAGCCGCCGCTATTATGGAGAATTACCTGACTGCGGAAGGACGGGAAGAAAGAGGCCGTGAGCCCCGAGAGCCCACAGAAAGGAAAGGCGTAAATGGCTTGGCACAGCCTAGCCAGGGACATGGGAGACAATGGGCCGCCGGCCTATCGAGTGGAGGACCAGGAGACGGTGCCTGGCGTGGCTTGGAGCAACTGAGAGGATGGGAAGGTAGAGTGGAGAACCTGACACACCCGGAGGAAGGACTACGACCAATGGTACTCATGCCTGTGCCACACAGGGCCTGCTATGAGTGCGGGCAGGAGGAACGTTTCAAATGTGACTGCCCCTTTATAGATTGTTCATATGGACAAGTGCTGGCAGCCAGCCTCCGAGCCCGGGGGCAGGACCCCTCCAAGATCATGGTGCAGGTAAGAATAGAGGGGAGACTGGTGGCTGCTTTGGTAGATTCGGGCTATAGCCAAACTCTGGTGACAGCAGAGCTCCTCCCGGAAGAAGAGCCCTCAGGCCCCCCAGTTTGTATGCAGTGTATCCATGGGGACGTTAGAACTTACCCAGGAGTGGTCTGAGGCCGGCTGCGGCAGCTGGCGCCCCAGGTGGGAGGCGCGATTGGCGTCCCCGCCTGCACGGCCGTCAATGGCCGTGACGTAATCATCGGGCACCCCATTGAAGATGGGGCCCTAGGCAACCGCCAAGTCTGCCTATGCTCACGGGCCGCCCTTCAACTTACCCCACAAAGTGGGTGAAGCTGTCAGACAGGGAGATGGAAGCAGTCTGTAAAGTAGCGGTGGCCGCAAAGGTGGTGTACCCGGTATTGTTGGGCCAGGACTGGCCTGTATTTGACCGCCTCATAGTGAAATGGGGAAGGTGTAGGGGGAGGCAAAACCCCCCAGGACAAGGAGGCCATTACCCGGGGATCGGGTGTTGGAGGGGGGCCCAGGTCACTTCAAACCTGGAAAAGGGCGGTATCGGGGAGGACGTACCCCGGGAACAAGAGGAGGACTCCACTGCGATACCGGACGGGGATCAAGCATGGACGGCAGGAGAAGATTTCCTCTGAGAACAGAGGGAAGACCCCTACCCTAACACATGCCTGGGAGCAAGTGGTCACCTGGCAGAGGACACCCTTCAGGAGGGGCAGGCCCAACTGTCTCCCAGGTTTGAGGTAAGGACAGATCAGCTATACTGGATAGAGAGCTGCTGAGGGGACTCGGGGGAAATGTGGCAGCTCCTAATACCTAGGTGGTTCTGGAGACAGGTCCTAGACTTGGCCCATGCTAATCCCTGAGCTGGGCACCTAGGATGTAAAAAGACTATACAGCAGATCACCAAACGCTTTTATTGGCCCGGGATCCACAGGGAAGTTAAAGACTTCTATGAGTCCTGCCCGGAGTGCCAGTGGGCTAGCCCGGGAACGGTGGCCAGAGCCCCTTTGATTCCACTACCAGTGGTGGATGTGTGGGTCACTATGGACCTGGTAGGCCTCATGGAGAAATTGCAGCGGGGAAACCAGTATATTCCGGTGTTAATAGATTATGCCACCCATTATCCTGAAGCTGTACCACTTAGGAATACCAAAGCGGCTACCCTGGCCACAGAACTAGTGAAGATCTTCTCCTGGGTGGGCATTCCCCAAGAGCTATAATGGACCGGGGCCAAATGTGATGGGGACGGTAATGTCGGAACTCTGTCGGTTAATGAATATTGTACCCTGCGTATGTCGGTATACCATCCACAGACGAACAGCTTAGTTGAGCGTTTTAACAAAACCCTAAAAAGCATGCTCAGGTGGTTTGTAGAGGTAGGCCCCAGCGACTGGGACATTGTTCTACCGGCCCTACTATTTGCGATTAGGGAGGTCCCTCAAGTGTCTACAGGCTTCTCTCCTTTCGAGGTGTTATACGGGAGGCAGCCTAGAGAGATATTACACCTACTGAAAGAAACTTGGAAGGAACAGGGCTCACAGGTGAAGGGGACGGTCCCTTGCATTATAGACCCGAGGAAAAGGCTGCAAGCAGTGTGGGAAATAGTAAGGGAAAATCAGCTTCAGGCCCAAGGAAGACAGGCCCTATATTATAATCGGGGTGTCAAAACCCGTACATTCCAACCCGGGGAAAGAGTACTCCTACTCTTGCCGTCATTGGACTCAAAACTGCTAGCAAAGTGGCAAGGAACCTATGAAGTCCTACATCAGGTTGGCCCCGTGGACTATGAGATAACACTGACGGACAAGCACAGAGGTACCCAGGTCTATCACGTAAATTTGCTGAAAAATGGAGACCGCGGGAGGGAATGTTAATAACACTTCAGCCCTCAGAACCCGAATTGGACCATGGGGAAGTAATGCAGCCAAGACGGGAGACGTTTCTGCAAGGATTCTCGCATGTCCTCTCAGCCAGGAAAAACTCCGGTGATGAGCCATCATATCCACACAACGCCAGGGCAGAAGGTACATGAGTCTTTGAGACCCCTCCCGAGGAAGCTGTGGGAATCCATGCGGTAAGAGATACAGCGAATGCTGCAGATGGGAGTAATTCGAGAGTCAAGGAGTGAATGGAGGAGCCCGATAGTCCTAATCCCTAAAATGAACGGGTCCCTGCGGTTCTGTATTGACTTCCATAAAGTTAACACCATCTCACGTTTTGACACATACCCTATGCCAAGGGTTGATGAGGTGATAGAGAGATTAGGCGGGGCACGGTATCTGTCCACAATCGACCTCACAAAGGGGTACAGGCAGATCCCCCTCACTCTGACATCACAAGAGAAAACAGCCTTTGCTACCCCGTACGGACTGTATCATTTTATAACCATGCCGTTTGGATTGAACGGGGCAGCAGCCACGTTCCAGCGGCTGATGGATAGGATATTGCAGGACCACCGAGAATACATGGCTGCGTATATAGATGATATTATTATTTATAGCACCTCTTGGGAAGGGCATGCACAGCATATTAGGACGATTCTGAAAGCCCTAGCAGCAGCGCAGCTGACAGCAAGCCCCTGTAAATGCACTTTTGGAAAGAAGGAGGTAGTGTACTTGGGATACATAGCAGGGGGCGGAAAGGTGAGGCCACAAGTGGACAAGGTAGAGGCCATGAAAGCCTACAGGGCGCCCACCACTAAGAAGCAGGTGAGACAGTTTTTGAGGTTAGCAGGGTATTACAGATGGTTCATACCTCACTTCGCCACGATAGCTGCTCCATTGACTTATCTCACGGGGGGGGGGAACCCCAGAGGATATGCTGGAATGAGCGACGCCAACACACCTTCTGGACATTGAAACGCTGGTTGACCCAGGCACCAGTGTTAGCACAGCCGGACTTTGCAAAACCGTTCATTGTACAGACGGATGCATCAGATGTAGGACTGGGGGCAGTGCTTTCCCAGGAGCAAGAAGAGGCTGAACACCCCATTTTGTATATTAGTTGGAAACTGTTACCGTGGGAGCGACAGTACTCGACCATCAAAAGAGAAGCCATGGCGGCTAAGTGGCCAGTAGAGATGCTCCGGTATTTCTTATTAGGAAACCCCTTCCAGCTGGTAAATGATCACGCACCCCTGCAGTGATTACAGTCAATGAAGAAGACTAACCCCACATTATGAGGTGTAATTTGTTTCTACAATCTTATAAGTTCCAAGTGTTACATAGAGCGGGCAAAGCCCACGGTAATGCAGATTTCTTTTCGAGGTGCCTAACCGAAGAAGGAAACTCAGAAGAAGGAATAGCTGTAGAGGGGGAGTGGTGTGACGGGAGCTTGAGCTACTGCACTAAGAGCAGCGCTGCTTCTGCGCTCTGGGGAGCGGGCTCCGAGCCGCACTGGGTCTGCCATGCATGTGCGGCCGAGCGGCTAGAACCGGCAGGGCTTGGGACCTGGAGGAGAGGGTAGGCGGGGGAAGCCACAGAATTGCCCCGATGCTCCGTGGACTTTAAAGGGAGGCCAGGAAGTGAAAGTGTGGGGGGGAGAACGGGAGAGTCAGGAGTGGAGCAGAGGCTGACTGTGTTCCCCCCAGCAGGAGACCGGAGGGACGTGGGTGAGCTGAGAGGACTCCGACCCACAGTGCCCAGCTCCATCCAGAGCAGAGCGGAGAGACGGGAACCCCAGAGGAGTGCCCCGCTCAGACACTGAGTGACGGGGACAGCCGGAAATCTGGGGCATAGACATTGGGGGAATGGAAGCCATAGAGGGATAAGAAGCATAAAAGGGACAGAGCAGGGAACACGGCGTGGGGTGGACCCCGGAGGCGGTCCCTGGACTCTGTTACAAGGAGTACTTGAACAAAGGGATTCACAGATGGACAGACATGCACATTTCTGAAATAGATAGTAAGAAGATTATTTTCCCTCTTTCCAATAGCTATGATGACAAAATGTACATCCAGTGTAGTATTGCAGATTTTAATTTGACAGCATTTGTCATGCAGCCAATATATAAGTAGAATGTGGACTATATAATAGCCTTAAAGTAATCACTGGAAAATAATCCAATTTTGTTCATATATGAATCAGAGACTACCAGAGTGAACTCTTCCTGTTGTGAATAGCATTAACTGATGAAAACATTCTTTTTAGCACTGGCTTTTTAATGCAGGTTATATTGATATAAATGTGGAATGATCCAACTTAATAATTTAGTAGAGGTAGTAGAAATGGTGTTATTTAATTGTTGGTGTTTAAATGCTGGTGTTATTTAATTGTTTCTTATGTAGTGGTGCTATAAGACGTACTGGGATTTCTTTCTCGTGTTTGTGCACAATTCATTCTCCAGCCTCCCAAGTCTGTCATGTTCTATCAGTTTATCAATGTCTACAGTATGTCCTCACATCTTTGTAATTTTTGCATTAAAGGTATGATTTTTCAGACCTGGTTAGGAGCGGGGATGGAAAAAGGAATTACAAAAAGCTGCTCTTTTTAGAGACTAATTCTTGAGAATTTTACTGTTGTTTTTACCTTTTCAGTCACAAAGGGATTTTTACTTTTAATGTTGGTGTTATTCTGTCATGTCTACAGACAAATATTGGAATAAATTGCCAAGGGAGGTGGTGGAATCTCCCTCTCTGGAGATATTTAAGAACAGGTTAGATAGACATCTGTCAGGGATGGTGTAGACGGAGCTTGATCCTACCTTGAGGGTGGGGGGCTGGACTCGATGACCTCTCGAGGTCCCTTCCAGTCCTATTATTCTATGATTCTATGACAGCCTGAAATTTCCATAATGATAAAATCCAGTCCTGCCTTTACAAGTGCACAGACTCAACAGACAGTGGTGGAACTAGTCCATTTCAACTCAACTAAGTGAAGAGGAAACTAGATTTGGGATCCAGGAGGACTGTTTAAAGATGTCACACTCTTAGCACAAAACTGAGTTTTTCAGGGTTCTTCCATGGAGAATCACACTGGAACAATAAGGGGGAAAATATGAGTCTTACACTGTTCATTCACTTCTATTCTCTCTTGGCAGGAGATTCATGTGAGAATCCACAGGACCAAGGGCTGCAAAGTGCCACAAATCCAGTGTGACACACATTTGACAGCCTGCCACACATTCCTGCAACCCCTCTGAAATAACACACATTCAGCTGGACTACAAAAATAGACTGCAATATTTGATACCATTTTTAGGGATCAATGTGATAGGTAATGAACAGGCAGTGTCACTGCTCCTTATGCTGGGTTCAAGCATGAAAGAAAGCTGCTGAAAGGAGCTGTCATTATTTTCAAGAAGAACAAATGGGCAGGTGACAGCCTCAGAAACACTAAGGTGCCTAGCACAGGCCCTAGCTTTCTTCTCAGCATTGTCATCAAGCTTACCCCCAGAAAACCAGCAGCCCCTGAATCCAGATACTCTAACACTCTCTAGTATCTACCCACCTACTCAACACCTGCCAATTCCAAATTTAACATTCAAATGTTATTCCTTTCTGTACCTTCCCCTGCCATTTTTACCATTTTCTGAAGTTTGAGGGTTTTGCATATAACAGATGGTAAATAATTCATGGTAAATCCTAGTGTGGACAAATCAGTTGTATTGTAACCTGTTAACACATGCTAACACAACTGTTCTCTCTGTGTTACTTCCCATGGGTTAGTAAAACACATTTTTTAGTGTGGATGCACATTTAGTATCTGGGATGACAATCTTACAGTTCTCTGTAATGTAATTAACGAGAAAAAACTTTTAACACATAAGAATTCTTTTTTTAGGGTTTTTCTATATATCATACAAAAAGCAAAAGCAGGACACAGGTTCCTGTCTACCTCCCAACTTTTCAGGTCACCTTTAAAATTAGAGAAAAAGGAGGGTGGGGAATCTTTAAGACTCTCTCACCAACTTGGTGAACTGACAAGTGTCCAACTTTATCAGATAAAAGCCAGCAATTAAATTAAAACATATTGCTATATCTATTCCTCATTTTGTGTATATGTAGTGTAGGTTTGTGCTGTGCTTACTTATAGGGAGAAATAATTAATCCTGTATAACCACTCTGGAATGATTACGATGTCTTATTTCACGAGGAGTAACGGTAGTTCGGACTAGGAAGCCTAGTTGAACTACCTAGTCCGTGCCGCGGAGTCTGCACTAGCGGACATTTAAAAATGGCGGCCCCTGGCTTTATGCAAATGAAGCCCGGGAAATTCAAATCCCGGGCTTCATTTGCAACTCCGGTTGCCTACATTACCACCCTAGTTCGAACTAGGGTGGTAGTATAGACATACCCTTGCTGGTTTCAACTAGTATAAATGGTGGATTCTCCATAACTTGGCATCTTTAAATCGTGAGCTAAAAAGATCAATAACTTAGTCACAGACTGAGTACAGGAGTGGACGAATGAGGTTCTGTGGCCTGCAATGTGGAGGAAATCAGACCACATGATCATGATGATCCTGTCTGCCCTTCAAGTCTGAGTCAATAAGACCTACCTTTTGACTTGCTCTTGGACTCCTGATCCCTGCTTTGCCCCAAGTCTTTCAATCCTGATTTCTGACTGCCACTATTCTGACTGCTAGACATGACTGCTCCAGCTATGAGTCTAAGGCTATGTCTAGACTGTAGGCTTCTTTCGGAAGAAGCTTTTCTGGAAGAGATCTTCCAAAAAAAAAAACTTCTTCCGAAAGAGAGCATCTGCATGAGTCACGATCTCATTTGCATATTTCCTGCTGATCCGTTTTTTCGCTAGGGTTTTTGCAATGTGGATGTTTCCTTTTTGCATAAAACCCCTTTTTCTGCAAAATGCTAGTTAAAAAATCGGAGCAGCAGAAAATATGCAAATGAGATTGCGACTCATGCAGATGCTCTCTTTCGGAAGTTTTTTCGAAAGATCTCTTCCGGAAAAGCTTCTTCCGAAAGAAGCCTACAGTCTAGACATAGCCTTAGACTCATAGCTGGAGCAGTCATGCCTAGCAGTCAGAATAGTGGTAGTCAAGAAAACTCGTAGAGTAGACGTAGCCTGAATGGACGCTATCTCGCATTTAAGCTATGGATGGAGTGGCCACCAGGGCACCTGTGCTTTTTCCTCTTCTTTTGAAATAATTCCCTCTTCTTCCCCATCCACATACTCCTTTTTCTGAAAGATCTCTTTTGGAAAAAGGCTTCTTCCTCTAGAGGGAGGTTTACCAATGTTGGAAAAATACCTCTATTCTTTCCATTTTTTTTTGAAAGAACGCGATTGCAGTGTGGATGTAAGTGAAGGATTTTTTGGGGTTTTTTTTCCAGAAAAACCTCTGCAGTGTAGACATACCCTAAGAGGGCTTTGTTTGTGGAAGTGGTATTATGCCAACAGAAAAATTCTTGTGCATGTCAGCTACTCTAACTAGGTGGCTATGCTGGCACAACTATGTTAACATAGGCTCTGTAGTGTAGATGCACCTCAGCTTTCATGTAACAAAAATGTTTCAAGGCCTCAGGTTTGCAGAGAAAATGCTGAAAACATGATCGGAGTGTGTCCTTGAGGCTCAGAAAGCAAAAACACATAAAAAAGATGCAAAATGAATTGTTTATTTCACTTTAACCTCATTAGTTTAAGCAAGTCTCATGAATGTTTTATTTGGCTTCTGATGTTGGTCTGCCTGAGGTTGGCTGTGCTCCCAGGATGAAGAATTTTGCATTGATTTAGCAGCTCTCAGAATCTAAGTTTCATTTTTGCTGTTCCAGGAAATTAAGGAAGAGGCAGCAGGTGGCAGAAGACTACAGAGTTAGTAGAAGGTTTTATAAATTCTGGCTGATATAAATGGCATGTAGAATAGGGATGTTAAAATACATTTAATTAAGTAAATGTATCACTGCTGAAAAATGTTAATAGTTATATGGTTACACATGGGGCAGCAGTGCATGCACCAGCTCCTGCTTGCTCCCTCCCCCCACACTGCTGCAGCTGATAAGGCAGCAGTGTGTATGGAGGAACAGGTGGCGCCCTGGTAAATTCTGGCTCCCCGTGCATACTGGCTCCCGCCTGCCCCCCTGCTGCTGCCTGTGATACAGAGGCAGCAGTGCAGAGGAGAATGGCGGGGGGCAGGAGGAAGGCAGGCATCTCCCAAGGAGCTGGTACACACAGGGAGCCAGCTTTTTAAGCCAGCTCTCACACATACCAGGAGTCTGCATGTAACCATGAAGGTTAACAGATGAACCCAGGTCACTTAATGCAAGGGATACTGATGTTTGACAGGCATGCCATGCATCTGGATTCTTGGACATGACCTTCTTTTTGGTCTTCCAGTCTCCATCCAGACAGATATTTGAAACTAGCAGGTGATGCTAGTTGTTGACCAGCCAAAGTCATTTTGCTTAGATTACACTTACGGGAAAGTTTAAGAAATTATGTCACAGAATTTTTTATGAATGTGTTTGCAAAAGGGAAGTAAAATAAGTTTTAAATTTGTAGGAAATCAACTTCAAACATTCATTTTAATGAATAGTTACCATACATAGTACATTTGAATCAGATTCTCGTGAAACTTCTATTACTCTTTCTGTAACTAATTTACTATTAATCACAAAATAATTAAAAAATGATTTGCACTAAAACGACAGTTGAATAGGCAACTTGATTTTAATTTGTTAGCAAATATTTTAGTAGCTCTAATCATAATAGTCATAACTTTTTTCCGATGAAAAACAAAAGTTAAACCTTTCACCAAGCATATTCCAGTGAAAAAACTAGTTCATTCAGCTAATTTAAATATCAGAATTGTTTATGCAAAATTTGGTATCTGTAGGTAATCTTGAAGTATGACTTTATTTTGCACAAACTCTTAACAATATATAGTAGATATGAAAAACTTCCCTGAAAATCTACAACCGCTTCCATGAAAGTTGTGGGAAAGAGTCTGTCAAGAGTCACTGACTGTGTTGGACCTCAGGGTTGTAAAGGAATCTCCCGGTGCAGCATCTCTCAGACTGGTGGTCCCACCTCAAAAGGGGATGGCAAGGTGAGTATAGAAAGGTCGCTCGTAGGGTCACCACATGTTTGGGTTTTCTGGCAATGACCTCTTCTTTAGTCCTCTGATCTTTGTCCAGGTAGATTTTGGAAATATGAAAAAATGTCAATGATTTTTCTTGCTTTCAGAGCTGGATACACTGGAGTGGCAGCTGCTCTTAACTGACCAGCCTGGAAAACATTTCCTTCTGAGCTGCTGCTGGCAGTAGCAGTAGCATGACTTGCTACACTTCCTTCTGTGATGGTGGTGGTGGTAGCACTGACTTCAAAGCTGGGCTCCTGCTCTCTGGCCACCCTGCTTGGAAGATAAAAATGCCACCCCACCCCACCTTCTGTGCTGCCGCTAGCAGCAGTGCTGCCATCCAAGCTGGACACCTCACCAGAGGCCATTGCTCTGCAACCACCCAGCTCAGAAGGCAGCCTCACAACCAGCAGCAGTGCAGAAGGAAGTGAGGCAATACCATATCATTCCAAGCTTCCTTTTGTGCTGTACTGCTGGTAGTGGTTCTGAGCTACATGACCTGCCAGTGGCCACTGCTCTGCTGCCACCCAAATCCAAGGGCAGTGTCATCACCAGTTGTAGTACAGATGGAGCGATGGCAATAGCATACCACAGTACCTTTTCTTCTGTTCTGCTGCTGGCAGCGGAACTGCCATCTGAGCTGGGCATGTAACCAGAGGTCATTGCTCTGTGGCTTCCTAGCTCAGAAGGCAGCTCTGATGCTAACACCAGTGCAGAAGGAAAGGTGGCAATAACTTTCCATGCCACTCTTCTTCCTGTGCTAGTATGGGCAGCTGGGTTGCTATCTAGGTTGGGCACCTGATCAATTGCCACCATTCCCGGCCATCTTCCTTATAAAGCAGTGTGCTGCCAGTAGTAGCACACAAGAAAGGGGAGCAATTAAGGTTCCCTTCAAGCTGCTTAATCAGCCCCACCGAGTCAGGGGCTCAGGGTTCCGTGCACAGAGCTGCCTGACAGGGTAGGGCTGAGTAAGCAGCTGTGGGGCTGTGCTGCCATGCAGCTTACAGGGAACCCTGGAGGCAATACCATATCACGCTATCTTCTGTCAGTGCTGCTGCTGGGAGCGGTATTGACTTTTGAGCTGGGTGTCTTATCAGTAACCACCACTCTCTGGCTACATCTAAACTACATCCCTTTTTCGATAAAAGGATGTAAATTGAAATTGTAAATTAATTTGAATTTCCTGTGCTTCATTTACAGAATGGTGGCCGCGGCTTTTTTCGAAAAGCCGCTTTTCAAAAACAAATGCGGTCAAGACGGGGATTGTTCAACAGAAATGCCCCATTTTGAAAGATCCTGTAACCCTAAAAAAATATGGTTTACAGGATCTTTCGAAACGAGGCATTTCTGTCGAATGATCCCTGTCTTGACCACAGGTTTTTTTGAAAAGTGGCTTTTCGGAAAAAAAGCCTTGGCCGCCATTATGTAAACAAAGCACAGGAAATTCAAAGCCTGGTTTCATTTACAATTTTGATATGTCTAATTTACATCCCTTTATCAGAAAAGGGATGTAGTTTAGATGTACCCTATGGCCCCTCAGCATGGAAAGCAGTGCTGCCCCCAAGAGAGGCACAGAAGGAAGGGTGGCAGTAGCAGAGCATGCTGCCTTCCTTCTGCTCTGCTCCTGGTGGTGGGGTGGCCTTCCAGGCCAGGTGCCTGATAAGTTGCCACCGATTTCTGACAACCCCCTAAGAAGCAATGCCACTGCCAGTGGTGGCACAGAAAGTAGGAAGGCAATATCATACCATGCCACTGTTCCTTCTTTGCCACTGTTGGTTGTGGCACTGCCTTTCCAGCTGCCCAGCTTAGAAGATAGAGCTACCACCAGCAGTCATAGAATCATAGAATACTAGGACTGGAAGGGACCTCGAGAGGTCATCGAGTCCAGTCCCCTGCCCTCATGGCAGGACCAAATACTGTCTACACCATCCCTGATAGACATTTATCTAACCTACTCTTAAATATCTCCAGAGATGGGGATTCCACAACCTCCCGGGGCAATTTATTCCAGTGTTCGACCACCCTGACAGTTAGGAACTTTTTCCTAATGTCCAACCTAAACCTCCCTTGCTGCAGTTTAAGCCCATTGCTTCTTGTTCTATCCTCAGAGGCCAAGATGAACAAGTTTTCTCCTTCCTGCTTTGGGGCACTTTGCTAATTTCTAATGGAAGGGAAGGAGAAGGGATTCCATCAGCATTCTACTGTCAGCTCCCAATCTCCCCTGGGCCAGGAGTCTCTCCCAAGTCCATCAGTTGGAGATACTGGGGAAAAGGAGCTAGACCTCGACCTTCAGCTCCTTCTGTCCCCAAAGAATCTTGGAGCAAATGGATGTGGGTAGGGCCCTCCATGAGGACTTGCACCCTCAGTTACTCTAAGGGTACAAGAAGAAACTCAAGATCAGGCATGAAACTGGCTGGAGCAGGAGTCGCTAGGGGTCCTCTTAGAACAGGGGTGGGCAATAATTTTTTGCCGGGGGCCACTTTGGAAATTGTTGAAGTGACCGCAGGCCACACAAGAAGGGGCAGGATATCAAGTGGAAGGGGCGGGACCAAGATATTTCTAGGTTCCCCACCCCCAGACAATAATTAGTCTGGGGGTGAGGGAGTGCCTTTGCCCCCCCCCCATGTACTCTCTAGGTGCCCATGCCCCTGATGTGTGAGGAGACTACCTGCGCTCCCCTGCCCCTAGGCCAAATAAGGTCTGGGGGCGGGGAAACACGCAAAGTCTCCTCCACTCTCTCCCTCCATATGCTCCTGGCAGGACGGGAGGAGGCTTTGCGCACTCCCCCACCCTCAGGCCCTAATTGGTCTAAGGACATGGGAGCAGCAGGGCCTCCGTGGGCCGGATCCACTCACCTGGTGGGCCAAATCCGCCTATCGGAGGCCGTTTTGCCCACCCCTGCTTTAGAATCTGAGTATCTCCACTGAACTAGAGGAAAATGAACTTGACTCAAATCTATCTCATTCCCTGTTCTGACTATGCCTTCTCAAGGGGAACAGTCCCAACCCATGGTCCCTGTAGCTGCAGGTTCTACAGCCTATCAGAGCCAGCCTGCTTACACCTGGTGTCAGGAAGCTGGAGGTCAGAGGTCACTTACATCAAATGCAGGGACTGCAATGGTGAATCAGAAGGTACTCTACTGCTCCTTATGACTCTCTGGGGACTCTGAGCCAGATGCAGAAGTTGACACTCTCTGGCAGGGTAGGAAGGGTGGGGGGGGGGGGGAAGAGAGGAGGAGGAGGAGGCAGGTGAGGATCAATAGATTGGTCTGCATTCTGTTCAAACAAGCACACCCCCATCCTCAGCTTTGAGACATTGTGTTCAGGGTGGAATATCTGATTGATCATGACACTTGTGAAAGGGGATCACCACAATGTTTTTTTGACTCTCTGGACTGGGACAATGTGCAGTGTATGGACTCATCCCATCCTTTCTGAACTCCTGATTAATGAAGAGCTCATCAGGATAGAGACATATTCCCCACCCTCTCCCTGGCTCAAAAGAAGCCCCTGCTCCGAGGAAAGGAGTGACTGAGGAAAAATTCCTCACCCTCCTGAATCTCAGTGCCAGCAAGAAAGAAGACTGCATATGGCCTTTGGAGGCCAGGGTAGCTGACCTGGAGGAGGTGAGGGAGGCAGAGTGGTACGTAGATGGGGCTTTCCAGAACACTGTAGAATTGTCCCACTTCCAGTCAGACAGACCCTGCGCTGTTAAGGAGGATGAAAGGCTCAAAGAAGGAGAGCAGTCTACGGGAGCAGAGGGAAACCGTTCCATAGTTGGGACCCTCCTTCCAGATGTTGGGGTATCCTCTCGTACTGAGGTTACCTCTCCGGGGGAGGGAACTCCGGTCAGTAGGAAAAGGCAGTTGTTAGTAATGGGAGATTTGATCATTAGAAATGTAGATAGCTGGGTTTGTGATGACCAGGAGAATTGTATGGTGACTTGCCTGCCTGGTACAAAGGTTGCAGCTCTCTCAAGTCATCTAGATAGACTTATGTATAGTGCTGGGAAGGAGCCGGTGGTCGTGGTACATGTAGGTACCAATGACATAGGGAAGGATAGCAGAGACCTCTTGGAGGATAAATTTAGGCTGCTAAGAAAGAGACTGCAATCCAGGACCTCTATGGCGGCATTCTCAGAAAATACTTCCAGATCCACGCGCAGGGCCAGGTAGGTAGGCAGAGCTTCAGTCTCAATGCGTGGATGAGACAATGGTGTAGGGAGGAGGGATTTAGCTTCATAAGGAACTGAGGAAACTTTTGGGATAGGGGGAGCCTATACAGGAAGGATGGGCTCCACCTAAACCATAGTGGATCCAGACTGCTGGCACTAAATATTAAAAAGGCTGCAGAGCAGTTTTTAAACTAAGAGATGGGGGAAAGCCGACTGGTGCAGAGGAGCACATGGATTGGACAAAGACGTATCTTAGAGGAGAGTCTATTGATAGAGATTCTCTAGGTTTTAGTCAGGAGGGGTGTGTCTAGACTACATGCCTCCGTCAACGGAGGCATGTAGATTAGCCAGATCGGCAGAGGGAAATGAAGCCGCGATTAAAATAATCGCGGCTTCATTTAAATTTAAATGGCTGCCCTGCTCTGCCGATCAGCTGTTTGTCGGCAGATCGGGGCAGTCTGGACGCGACGCGCCGACAAAGAAGCCTTTCTTGATCGGCACAGGTATGCCTCGTGAAACCAGGTTTACCTGTGCCGATCAAGAAAGGCTTCTTTGTCGGCGCGGCGCGTCCAGACTGCCCCGATCTGCCGACAAACAGCTGATCGGCAGAGCGGGGCAGCCATTTAAATTTAAATGAAGCCACGATTATTTTAATCGCGGCTTCATTTCCCTCTGCCGATCTGGCTAATCTACATGCCTCCGTCGATGGAGGCATGTAGTTTAGACGTACCCGAGGAGAGGATGGAAGAGGATAACGTATGAGCCAGATCAGACGAAAAACATTCACATAAAAAAGAATGATGCATCAGAAAAGGGCAGACAAACAGTGACAAGTTTTTAAAGTTCTTGTACACAAATGCTAGAAGTCTAAAAAATAAGATGAGTGAACTAGAGTGCCTCGTATTAAAGGAGAATACTGATATAATAGGCATCACAGAAACCTGGTGGAGTGAGGACAATGAATGGGACACAATCATTCTGGGGTACAAAATATATCAGAAGGACAGAACAGGTCATGCAGGTGGGGGAGTGGCACTATATGTGAAAGAAAATTTAGAATCAAATGAAGTAAAAAATCTTAAATGAATCAACATGTTATGGATAGTAATTCCCTGCTCTAATAAGAATAAACAGTAGGGATCTATTATTGACCACCTGACCAGGACAGTAATAGTGACTATGAAATGCTAAGGGAGATTAGAGAGGCTATCAAAATAAAGAACTCAATAATAGTGGGGAATTTCAACTATACCCATATTGACTGAGTACATGTCACCTCAGGACGAGATGCAGAGACAAAATTTCTTGATACCTTAAATGACTGCTTCTTGGAGCAGCTGGTACAGGAACCCACAAGGGGAGAGGCAATTCTCGATTTAGTCCTGAGTGGCGCGCAGGCCCCAATCCAAGAGGTAACTACAACAAGATGGCTTGGAAATAGTGACCATAAAATAATAACATTTAATATTCGTGTGGTGGGAAGAACACCTCAGCAGCCCTACACTGTGGCATTTAATTTCAAAAAGGGGAACTATGCAAAAATGAGGTTAGTTAAACAGAAATTAAAAAGGTAGAGTGACTAAAGTAAAAAATCCCTGCAAGCTGCATCAACACTTTTCAAAGACACCATAATAGAGGCACAACTTAAATGTATACCCCAAATTTAAAAACAAAGTAGAAGAACTAAAAAAGAGCCACTGTGGCTTAACCATGTAAAAGAAGCAGTGAGAGATAAAAAGACATATTAAAAAATGGAAGTCAAATCCTAGTGAGGTAAATAGAAAGGATCATAAACACTGCCAAATTAAGTGTAAAAATGTAATAAGAAAAGCTAAAAAGGAGTTTGAAGAACAGCTAGCCAAAAATCTCAAAAGGTAATAAAATGTTTAAGTACATCAGAAGCAGGAAGCCTGCTAAACAACCAGTGGGGCCCCTGGATGATCGCAATACAAAAGGAACACTTAAAGACAATAAAGTCATTGTGGAGAAACTAAATTAATTCTTTGCTTCAGTCTTCACGGCTGAGGATGTTAGGGAGATTCCCAAACCGGACCCGTCCTTTGTAGGTGACAAATCTGAGGACTCGTCACAGATTGAAGTGTCATAAGAGGAGGTTTTGGTATTAATTGATAAACTTAACAGTAACAAGTCACCGGGACCAGATGGCATTCACCCAAGAGTTCTGAAAGAATTCAAATGAGAAATTGCGGAACTATTAACTATGGTTTGTAACCTATCCTTTAAACCAGCTTCTGTACCCAACGATTGGAAGATACCTAATGTAACACCAATATTTAAAAAGAGCTCTAGAGGTGATCCCGACAATTACAGACCAGTAAGTCTAACGCCAATACCAGGCAAATTAGGTAAAACAATAGTAAAGAATAAAATTGTCAGACACATAGAAGAACATAATTTGTTGGGCAAAAGTCAACATGGTTTCTGTAAAGGGAAATCATGTCTTACTAATTTATTAGAGTTCTTTGAAGGGGTCAACAAACATGTGGACAAGGGGGATCCACTAGATATAGTGTACTTAGATTTCCAGAAAGCCTTTGACAAGGTACCTCACCAAAGGCTCTTACGTAAATTAAGTTGTCATGGGATAAGAGGGAAGATCCTTTCATGGACTGAACTGGTTAAAAGACAGGAAACAAAGGGTAGGAATAAATGGTAAATTTTCAGAATGGAGAGGGGTAACTAGTGGTGTTCCCCAAGGGTCAGTCTTTGGACCAATCCTATTCAACCTAATCATAAATGATCTGGAGAAAGGGGTAAATAGTGAGGTGGCAAAGTTTACAGACGATACTAAACTGCTCAAGGTAGTTAAGACCAAAGCAGACTGTGAAGAACTTCAAAAAGATCTCACCAAACTAAGTGACTAGACAACAAAATGGCAAATGAAATGTAATGTGGATAAATGTAAAGTAATGCACATTGGAAAAAATAACCCCAATTATACATATAATATGATAGGGACTAAGGGGCTAATTTAGCTACAACTAATCAGGAAACAGATCTTGGAGTCATCGTGGATAGTTCTCTGAAGACATCCACGCAGCGGCAGTCAAAAAAGCAAACAGGATGTTAGGAATCATTAAAAAAAGGGATAGAGAATAAAACGGAGAATATCTTACTGTCCTTATATAAATCCATGGTATGCCCACATCTGGAATACTGCATACAGATGGGCTGTGTATACATTGGCCCCTATTCCGTAATAGGGATGCAAATGTAGCACTTTGGAATAGGCAAATCCGCGGGGGATTTAAATATCCCCCGCGGCATTTGCATTAACATGGCTGCCGCTTTTTTCCGGCTTGTAGATAAGCCGGAGAAAAGTGCCAGTCTGGACACAATCCTCCGGAAAAGAGCTTATTTTCCAGAGGATCGCGTCCAGACTGGCGCTTTTCTCCGGCTTATCTACAAGCCGGAAAAAAGCGGCAGCCATGTTAATGCAAATGCCGCGGGGGATATTTAAATCCCCCACGGATTTGCCTATTCCAAAGTGCTACATTTGCATCCCTATTACGGAATAGGGGCCAATGTAGACACAGCCATGTAGTCTCCTCATCTCAAAAAAGATATACTGGTATTAGAAAAGGTTCAGAGAAGGGCAACTAAAATGATTAGGGGTTTGGAACTGGTCCTATATGAGGAGAGATTAAAGAGACTGGGACTTTCCAGCTTGGCAAAGAGGAGACTAAGGGGGGATATGATAAAGGTATATAAAATCATGAGTGGTGTGGAGAAAGTGAATAAGGAAAAGTTATTTACTTGTTCCCATAATATAAGAAATAGAGACCATCAAATGAAACTAATGGGCAGCAGGTTTAAAACAAAAGGAAGTTTTTCACACAGCACATAATCAATCTGTGGAACTCCTTGCCTGAGGAGATTGTGAAGGCTAGGCCTATAACAGAGTTTAAAAGAGAACTAGATAAATTCATGGAGGTTAAGTCCATAAATGGCTATTTGCCAATATGGGTAAGGAGTGGTGTCCCTAGCCTCTGTTTGTCAAGAGGGTGGAGATGGATGGCAGGAGAGAGATTGCTTGATCATTACCTATTAGATTCACTCCCTCTAGGGCTCCTGGCATTGGCCAATGTTGGCAGACAGGCTACTGGGCTGGATGGACCTTTGGTCTGAGCCAGTACAGTCATTCTTATGTTAAGAGCTGATTCCCTTCAGACCCACCTGGTTCACTAAGGAGGAGTCTGTCATTTTTTGTGAGCATCATCATCTCCTGGACCTCATGGCAAGGGGTGGGGATTTGAGGCTCTCACTGCCACAGCCAGCCAGGGCCCCAACTTGAAGTTCCAGCTCCTTCCTCTATTCCTGAAGGAAGGGCCCAACTTGGCACTGCCCTGACCAAGGATGGCCCACTGCAGTGCAGGCTAGAGGACTGACTGGAAAATGGATTTCCAGTCTCTCCTTTCCATTTCTCCCCAGCACTGAGGAAAAACTGCCACCTGCCCCTTCTCAATTCCAAGAGGTATTGGAGCCTGTCTGTGTCAGGGGACTCTACCAGCAAGTTCCCCAGCATGTCATGCTTGAGGTCAGACAAGGCCTGGGTCACAGCTGAGAAACTGGGAAAACTTCTCTATCAATAGCCCCCTGCTCAGCTAATCATCATCGAAACTCTGAGAAGTGGGAGGCTGAGGGTCTCAGCAGATATCCTGAAAGAGGTCCCAGGTCACCAGAGGGATCTCAGAGCACTATTCCAGTTCCACCTCTTTGGGATGGCCTCCCACAAAGCCAGGGCGGGTGTCTGAGGTTGCCCCTGTCTTGCACCTCTGTCCTGCCAGACTAATGTCACTCCCTCCCTCCCACCTTTCCCCAATAGGCTTGAGATCTTGCAACAGGTTTTGTGACGTCACTGCAACACTCTTCCCTGCAAAGCTGATGTCCTGCCCCTTTGGACATTTTGATCAGAATTAAGTGCTTTCAAATGAGCTACAGACCAACAGTTGTTCAGTCATTATTCAGCAAGTATTTAAGAAGAACTGGCCCAGAGAGAATCAGGAACTGTGCAGAAACAAGAATTGCAGAGAAGCAGCAATTCATCTGATGAAGTGGGTTTTACTCATGAAAGTTCATTATATAAGGTGCCACAGGACTACTCATTGTTAATCAAATACATGCTTTCTTGTGACTTGTTTGGTCTTAAGAGAACAAAAGGACCTGAGTCTTTCCTGTTGATTTCCACCTGCTCAGGCAATCAGCATGAAGACTCTGAGACCTGGGAGGGAAAGAGAGATGTGATCAGTCTGAGCACCATTCCAGCCCCACCTCTTTGTGTGGCCTCTCAATGACAGCAACCTCCTGGATCAGGAAGCAGCTGGCATATCCAGCTTCCAGCAAGCAGCCAGAGGGGTTTGCATGCTGCCCCACCACCCCTGCCTGCAGGTACATTTCACAGTGGCTGGATTGGGTCAGGGCAAGGGAAGAACTAGCATGACTCATAAGTGCACAATAGTCAAATACTGTCAGACTCTCTTCTTGTGCTTCTCCTGGTGACCTATGCGCGAGCCCACCCAAATGTCCTGTCTTGGCTGCACCACTAGGCCTCCCACCCTGAACAGGTAGAAGGCAGCCCCTTTTGGTCCAGGAAGGAACTTTTGGAAGGAACTTTTTCTCCCTCCTGAGGAGCCTGCACTTGGTTCTTGGCTCCCTGAAATATATTGAGAAACAGAGAATTCAAAAAAGAGCCATACAACAGCACCAGAGGATGGTAGGGCTGATTTACAGCAAGAATTGCATCACAGCTTCTGATTCAAAGACCAAATAGTCAACAATATGGACTTTGGATCAGATCCTAGCTTTTAACATGAGTGACTCATGATGATTTTTTTCCCCCAGGGGTCAACGGCTCCCGGATAGAAAAACAAATGTTCTCCACCTCTAGTTTTAGGTGGATGAATCTTTTGGATAAGAATTTATGGTCAGTATCTCCCACAGTACCCTACGTAAGTAGGATGTTAACCATAGGACCTAGGACAAGTTCCAGTTTAAGTAGTTAAATTCTGCCTACCTAAAATACACCTTCAGTTTCATTTTAATAAGATATTATTGATTTTTGTCTAGAAACCACTGAGTTACTGCATGTCATTTCAAACAGTTGCCTTTTTGCACAGTGGTGGCATTTCAGTGGTTGATGAAGTGATCTCATATTTTGTTAATTCACTTGAAATATAAATACAAGACTGTTATACTTTAAAATTATCCTATGAAATATAGTAACAAAATAAATTTGTATAATGGTATCTATTAAAATAACCACACTAATACAACTGAATCTTAACAGTGTTAGTAAGGTTGTTAATATAGGAAGAGAAGAGACATGTTGTCAACTTTATTGCTATGCTCATAATACACAAAAGCAGATCCAGTAAATTAACGTAAAAGTATTTGTGCTGCAACTTAGCACCTATTTTCTTGTTCTAGTTCCAGACAGAGAAATTTATCTTGTCTTTTGGATTCTTTACACTTTACTATTCCTGTCTTTTCAATACACCACACAAACAAAACATGGCAGAAACAAATAAAGCCATTAGACCACCATAACCACAAGATAAATCTTTGTCTCTGTGTAAAATGTAATTTATGAGAAGGTAATCTGCCCCATTAAGGGTAATGGGGTCAACCCATCTCCATGCTGTGATGTGGTCCTTAAGGATTTTGAAAGGTCTTATATGTACAAGGACCTAGGAATGATAGGAAGCAGTTCTGGGCATATGTAGTGTTTGGGAGGAAATCCCATCACTGTTTGTGTGTCCAGGGTAGAGACCCCTTCCATCATCTGCTTCAGGCAGCAAAGTTCTCTTCTATACAGAAGCTGTGCCTGCCTCTTGTGGTCTTATTTATAACAAAGCTTTATATGAAAGTGTCTGTATCCTGACAACTGTCTCGTAAACAACATTTATTTGCTTAAATGCACATTTATTTTGACTAGCTGTTACAAAGTTACTGAAACTGTTATTCCATTTCCAGTTGACTTAATCTTACTTGCGGCCATAAAATTTGCACATATTCTGTTCAGAACTGTGTTAAATAATTTCTGCTGTAAATCAAAGTAGTGACATGAAAGTTGTTTGCATTAGGGGAGGGAAAGAATCAGATTTTGCTGAAATGATTCAGAGTATGGTTGAGGAAAAATGCTCCTGGCCACACATTGCACCTTCCCTTGGTCTTGCCCCCACCCTCCTGGTCAGACACTCTGCTCCCAGCCTTCTGCACCCCATCTCCTACCCAGTCCTCACACCCTCACCCCGTCCTGCACCCCACCTCCTGCCCAGATCCTGCACTCACCCCTAACCCACTCACTGGAAGCCCTGTCCTGCACAGTGAACCCTTCATTGTTGTTCCACCCCAGAGATGTGGGGGGGTCTACAAAATCCACTTGTGTGGTCTCCAACTGATTTTTCTGTGAGTCATTGGCCCCTGATCGAAAATAAGTTCCCTGCCCCTGCCAGATAGGAAACATTGAAACCTTGTGTGTTGGACATTTAAAATTATGTTTGATAAACTAACATGAGACAGTTAATGCGCGTCATCTGTTTAATAATTGAATATTTCCTTTCTTCTAGTTACATTTAACTGTTCTCACTAGCTGCAGCCCTAGCAAAATGGCTAGGTGGCAATGATGTAATTAACAGCGAGTTTCCATTGGCAATTGGTGGTCCACAGAAAAGTTTGCATTGAGCCTGTTGGGTCATAGGCCAAAAAATTTGAGGACTGCTGTGTTAGGGGGATGGGAGAGTGCTGTTTTGTGGGGGGATGGGGAGATGGGGTCAGGGGAACTGCATTCTCCACCAGTGAGTGGCCAGGGCCCAGCCCCACTAGCTGGATGCCCTGTCCACATTCATCCGGCACTGGCGTCACTGAGCAGATAGAGCAGCTGCAGGCAGCAGTGGCCAAGGGAGCAGAGGAGCCATGACGGCCTTACTGCCTGCCATGATCCCAGAAGGTAATTGCTATAAAACCTTTATTACTGTATACATTTTTAATATAACAAAATCGTTTACCAATCACTGTTTTCGCTCAAATTTTTCATTGACCTCTCTTATGCACACTCATTGAATGACTATTTTGAACTCCTTTATGTTTAAAAAAATTGTGTTCCATATTTACAAAAAAGTGTCCTCCACAGAAATTCCTGTAAGGGCTATATTCTTATTATTAGAGCATAGAATTACTATCCATAGAGTTTCTATGGAACAGTTTGGGTCATAGAATATTACAACTGGAAGGGTCCTCGAGAGGTCATGGAGTCTACTCCCCCTGCCCTCACGACAGGACCAAGTGAAGTCTAGACCAGGGGTGGGCAATAATTTTTTGCTGGGGGCAACTTTGGAAATTTTTGAAGTGGTCCTGGGCCGCACAGGAAGGGGTAGGGCATCAAGCGGAAGGAGACTTCTCAAACTCCCCTATCCCTAGGCCAAATAGGGCCTGGAGGTGGGGGAGCATGCAAAGCCTCCACCGCTCTCTCCCCACCCTGCGAGCAGTGCGCAGCGCTTCAAAACGTCATGTGCTCCTGGCGGGGCCAGAGGAGACTTCGCGTGCTCCCCCGCCCCCAGGCTCTAATTGGCCTGGGGGCGGTGGGGAACAGCAGGGCCTCGCGGGCTGGATCCACTCACCTGGCAGGCTGGATCCCGTCCATGATGTCTAGCCAACCGGTTCTTAAATATCTCCAGATACAGAGATTCTACAACCTCCCTAGGCAACTTATTCCAGTGTTTTACCACCCTGACAGTTAGGAAGTGTTTCCTAATGTCCAACCTAAACCTTCCTTGCTGCAGTTTAAGCCCATTGCTTCTTGTCCTATCATCAGAGACCAAGGAGAACAATTTTTCTCCCTCTTCCTTGTGACACCCTTTTAGTTACTTGAAACCCACTATTATGTCCACTTTCAGTCTTCTCTTTTCTAAACCAAACAAGCCCAATTCTTTCCATCTTCCCTCATAGCTTATGTTTTCTAGATCTTTAATCATTCTTGTTGTTCTTCTCTGGACCCTCTCAAATTTCTCTATCTTTCTTGAAATGTGGTGCCCAGAACTGGACACAATACTCCCACTGAAACCTAAACACTGCAGAGTAGAGCAGAAGGACTTCTTGTGTCTTGCTCACAACACTCCTATTAATGCATCCCAGAATCACGTTTGCTTTTTTTGCAACAGCGTCACACTGTTGACTCATATTTAGCTTGTAGTCCACTATGAACCCTAGGTCCCTTTCCACAGTACTCCTTCCTAGACAGTTGCTTCCCATTCTGTATGTGTGAAGTACATTGTTCCTTCCCAAGCGGAGTACTTTGCATTTGTCCTGATTACACTTCATCCTTTTTACCTCAGACCATTTCTCCAGATATTTTGAACTATGACCCTATCCTCCAAAGCAGTTGCAACCTCTCCCTGCTTGGTATCATCTGCAAACTTAAGTGTACTCATTAAGAATCATATAAGATTTTTACTCCCCACCCCACGTATAGTACCACTCCTCCACCAGCATGACCCTTTATCTTTCCGATATATTTTGTACTGTTATTACTGTGTCCCATTGATTATTCTCATTCTGTCAAGTTTGTGATACCTATTATTAAATGAGGATATTGATATGAGGCACTCTATAGGCCTGTATACAGGAATTTGTGGGGAGGTGCTTTTATATATATATATATATATATATATATATATATATATATATATATATATATATATATATATATATATATATATATATATAAAGTGTGGTGCAGTGTGTGGCCAGGAGGAGGGATGCAGGAGCAGGCTTGGGGTAGAGTGTCTGCCCAGAGGGAAGGGTGCAGGAATGGGCTTGGGGTGCAGGGTCTCAGTGAGGGATGGTGCAGATGTATGGTTGGGGGAACGGAGTCTGGGCATGAGGGGGTTGGGGGCACTTCCTTGCTTTGCACCCCACGTCACTCCCAGGCATCATGTCTCAGACATGCTGCTCCCATTGTCCTGATTCTGGCCAATGGGAGCAGTGGGGAAAGCCTCCAGGCAGTGCATCATGTCATGTATGCTTAGCAGCTCTTTAAAATTAATTCTATAGCAAAAGCACAGACAGCTATGTTTAAGAGGAAGTAGCCTAACCACAGACTACATGAATTGTCTTTTTGCTGTTAAGAAGGAGTGTATTAGGAAATGTGTTAGGAAACATGATATGTTAGGATAAGCAGTAAAATTTGTAAGAGTAGAAATCCTCACCTGAGTCGCTAGCTCTTGAGTAACGCACCAAATTTGGTGCAAGTAGAAAAAAATCCTTGCACCTTAATTACAAGATCCTCAGCTAATTTGCTAGCCTTTAAAAGAAAAAAAATTATTTGCATCTCAAATTAACCCACAGAACTGAATAGACAATGAGAGATCAGGCCATAAATACCCTGTGGGTACCTCATCATCTACAACTCATTCTGGAAACTGAACTCACGTGCTGCTCTCTGACGACAAGAGGCAAGAGGTCCATAATGAGGCAGACATCGTAACAGCATTCGTCATCCTCTACCTGGCCAGTAGAGAGATGCTGCTACACCTGATCAGGTGAGTCAAAAAACTTAACAAAAGGAGTCAAAAAATCTGACAAAGTGTCAAAAAATCAAATCAAGAAAAACAAAATAATCTTGATAAGCTATAAGATCGAGGATCCTCAGAGTTGCAGTTCTTTAAAAAAAATTAATCTAGAAGAAATTAAAAAACTAGATAACGAGTTAGCTGACATCACTAAGTATCCTTGTAATCACGCTAGCAGAAACAATTTGCTTTTTGTATTTTTTTTAATTAATTTTCTTTTAATTCTTAGCTGTTATCTTTTAACTTTGTTATTCATTAAGTGGCAACATCAATAAAGTTATGCTCATTAATTAAAACACAAATTGGTACTTGGTCTAAATTTATTGACGACTTCCCAAGTAAGCAAGGAGGCAGACCAGAGTTCTGCACAGTCCTAGTGAACACAAGGGAAGGGGGCGGTTTGCTTAATCGTGACCACTCACCGCACATTAATGCACTGTTGTTTCCCCAGCCGGGGGAGTAGGGGGAGGAGGCGGCAGCAAGCAGGGTTGCTTCTAGCTCAGCTTTGCTCCTCTTCCCCCCCCCCCCACCGCCCAGAGGAAGCCAGCGCTGGTGCTCCAACCTCACGGGGGGGGGGGGGGTGGGCCACAAAGCTGGAGCACTAGTGCGGGCTCTCTGCTGTAGGGAGGTGGGGGAGCTGAGCTTCAGCCACAGACCACCTGTAAGGTGGCAGCTGCAATTTGAGAACCATTGCCCTAACTGAGCCCCCTCACACTTACTTGGGGGCCATGTCGGGGTGTGTTTGCACCCTTTGCACTCCCCCTCCACACGAGGCTATCTAGTTATCCCTATTGTATTATCGTCTATCCTCTCCTCTTTACTAGTCATATATATAGTATCCCAGTGTCTGAGAGTCTGTAATGCTGAAATGCTGGCTGTTCCCTCTGGGCTGCCTGTGCTGCATGGGGAGTGCGGGGCCCAAATGGCCGCTTGCGACACTTGCTCCCACGCGGTGGCCCAGCTAAGCAGTGCAGAAGTCAGCCAAGCGCCATGGCAGGAGGCGAAGGGGGGACGGGGCAGTGACGTGCGGCATGACAGCGACTCCAGGCCCTGCCCCCTGGCCGTGAATGTCACCACCCCACCCCACCCCCCTTCGCCTCCCGCTGTGGCACTTGGCTGACTTCTGCGCCACTCAGCCGGGCCATTGCGTGAGAGCAAGTTGCACAAGCGACCATTTGGGTTCCACAGTCTCCATGCAGCACGGGGAGTGCGGAGCCCAAACAATCATTTGGGCTCCGCAGTCCCCCGAGTGAGAGGCAGAAGGGGGAGGAGAGCTGAGAGAGATGGGAGGCAATAGGAGGAGGAGAGAGAGAGATTAACGTACGGCTCAATGTTACGACTCAATCATTCCACGAGGAGTAACGGTAGTTCGAACTAGGAAGCCTAGTTCGAACTACCTAGTTCATGCCGTGTGTAGCCGCGCGGCACGAGGTTCGAACCAGCGGGGATTAAAAAATGGCGGCGCCCCGCTTATGCAAATGAAGCCCGGGAAATTCAAATCCCGGGCTTCATTTGCAATTGCGGTATGCCTACATTACCCTCCTATTTCGAAATAGGAGGGTAGTGTAGACATACCCATGCATAGTCTGAGGGCCAGGAGCAATTTGTACCAAGTGCACACATGTCACTTGTCCATACATGCAATATTGGTTGCAATAAATTAGATACACCCTCCCACACACACTGTTGCTGGGCTTCTCCCAGCATTCTCTTTTCATTTCTAAAGCTAATTTCAACATTTGTATGCTGGGCCAGGTATAATCCACAATTTGAACCCCTTTTCTAGCTCCTTTAACATAGGACAGCACAGAATTTAGACCTTCATCTTCTCCTCTTATTATAAGCTTGATGTACTCCTTACTCAGAAGAAGATACTCAAATGAGTTGGGAAGTCTGGTAAGTATCACAAAGAGAAATGGAGTAGCCACTGTGGTGAAGCAGGCTGTGTTGAATACACACTGAGAAAAGGGGAAGAACTAGATTGCCTAGGAGAGAGCCCTGGCAGATGTTTAATACAGGAGCAGAGTAGTGGAAAATGGAGGGACCTAAACTCAAACCCCCAAAGAGGAAGTAAGTGGGTTTAGGGGTTTTATTTTATGGTTTAGGAGTTTAAGGGTATGTCTACACATCAAAGTTATTTCAAAATAACAGCTATTACTTTGAAATAACTTTCCTAGTGTCTACACAAGCCAACCACTATTTCGAAATTAAATCAAAATAGCAGAGGCGTACCTCATTCCACAAGGAATAACGCCAATTTCAAAATTGCTATTTTGAAATAAGTGCTGTGTAGACACTTATTTCTAAATAGGGGGCCTCCAGCCCCTCCCAGCGTGCCCTAAGGCCAGAGTTGCTACCAATTATGAATACTCCTCTCCCTCCCCTCCTCTCTGGAGCCCTTAAAGGGGCTGACTCTGGCCACAGTGCCTGTGCCAACTCCAAGCCTGCCAGCCCAGAGCCAGCAGTCACTGCCCCTGTCCCAGGGCCCCCAAAACATGAGCCAGCAAGGCACTGGCAGCCAGCCCTCCACCGCTCCCCAGGAGCCGTCTGCCAGCTCCCAGGAGCCTGACAGGGCTCAGAGAAGGTGGGCACCTTCCTGGTCCAGGGCGGATATCATGGACCTTATTCAGGTTTGGAGGGATGCCCCCAACGTCCATGATCTCCGTACTAGATGAGGGAACACGGGCATATATGGCAGGACAGCGGCCAGCCTGGCCACCAAAGGCCACATGAGAATCCAGGAGCAGGTTCGCATGAAAGCCAAGTTAGTCTGGCGAGACCCACCCCCCAACTCTGAGCCCTGAGCTTCCCCTCCCCCTTCCCCTTGCTTTCCCCTTCCAACTCCCTCCTCCCACTCTCCCCTCTCCCACCCTCTCTCCTTCCCTCTCCCGCCTCCTTTCCCCAGTCTTACCAGAGTTTCATCCCCCCCAATATTGTTAAATAAAGAGTTTGTGTTCATGAAAATACATGTATTTTAATTGACATCAGGAAGGGGGGGTTAGGGAGGGGTAAGTGGAAGGACGTGAGGGAAAAATGAGGCACAAGCCCCCAGTGGAGCAGACCAGGGAGGCTCTTAGGTCTCCTCCGGGTGGAAGCTCTCTCACAGGGCCCCCAGGATACTGACAGCCCCCCCATTGGACCCCTCGGATGGCAGCCTGCAGAAAGTGCAGCCAGGCTCGCAGCAACGTGCTTCTTGTAGACACCACAGTGCCTAGGGGCAGCTCTGGCTCCATGTTGCTGAGTACTGTGGTGTTCCAAGTGAGGGCAACCAGAGCACACAGACACAAAATGCTTTGCTGTCCTTCATCGAGGTAGGCAAGCAAGCAGGGAAACCTGAGAACTGGCTGTACGGAGGAGGGTCACTTTAAGCACAGGCCTCAGATAGCCTCAGGCAGCAGCCACACAAAGTAACTCCTGACCTGATGCGCTGCCGGACCTGGTTCCAGCAGGCCTTAAATGCGATTCAGTGTCCACTCAGTGTGGACGCACTATTTCGAAATGCATTTTGTGTGTAGGTGCGTTATTTCGAAATATCTTATTTCAAAATAACTATTTTGAAATAAGATATTTCAAAATAATGCTGTTGTATAGATGTACCTTAAGAGATTCCAGGGGTGTCCCAGGCTCTGAGTGTCCCCCAAAAAGAGTAAGCCTAAGGAGACTGTGGAGGAGGAGGCCTGAGCAAGGCTGGGTAGGAAGAAGCTCCTGGAGGGCTCAGCAAGAATTAGGATGGTGCAGCCCTTGGATGCTGGTAATAATCCCTGGGCTGGAATGTAGGAAGAGGGAGGGTCTTTGCTCTCACACCAGCCACTGATACAGTGGCATGAGGCTGGAGAAGAAAACAAGGATGAGAGAGCCCAGAGAAAAAGAGAGTGAGGCCCACAGTGGCCCAGAGTTGGGAGCAAAGAGCTGTTAAAAGGTCTTGGAAGGGGTGGATTTAAATCATGATTTGCAGGAGACCCTAATCACAGGAAGAGCAGACCAACAGTGTTTGCCATAAATGCATAGCAAGAGCTGTCATGCCTTGCCATGAGAAGGTACTTCAATGGTGAATCCACTTTTTTACACTGTTTCTTTTCTCAGTCCTTCAAGACTTACACCATTGTAATTCCATTGACGTTCGTGCAGTCACTTATAACTGACAACAGTGTAACTGAAAACAGAATGAGGGAATATCTTTTGCCCTATACAAAGATACAGGAATCAAAATCATAAGAGACTAGAGGGCCAAGTCCACTTAGTTACTGGATTATCATTTACTTCAATAAAATGCTGGGGGGGATAGCTCAGTGGTTTGAGCATTGGCCTGTTAAACCCAGGGTTGTGGACTCAATCCTTTCAGAGGCCATTTGGGGCAGAAAAAAAAAAGTTGTCAAGGATGGTACCTAGTCCTGCCATGAAGGCAGGGGACTGGACATGATGACCCTTTAGGTCCCTCCCAGTTCTAGGAGATAGGCAATTTAAATTAATAGGGCTGTTAGGTGTAAATGAACATAGCATTTAGGCCACATCTGTAAACAGAAGGCAAATCAAGATCATCTCTTATTCCAGTAATAGAAAAGCTTGGCTTCTATTGCATTTAAAATAGAGAGGATAGAATGTTAGTGTTATTACTAAGACATAAGATTTTCCCCCTCTAAGTTGTAAGTTCTAGTTCACTTCTTGGATATAGTCTACTCACAGGTACTAACTAACATCTGTTTACAACACATTTTCTGCAAATTTGATCATCTATAAAACTTCATATATTTCCACATTTCTTTACCCTTAAAGACGAAAACAGGCACAAATCCATCTGGTTCCTCTTGAAAGGTTTAAAGTCTTTGCTATTACATATGAGAATTTGAATTATCAGATTATGATGTGAAGAAGAGAAGTACAGTGAAATATAACCATCTTAGCATTTATGATTTTCTTAATACTGGTATATATCGTATCATGTATGAGAATTGAAAGCTTTCAATCTGGCACACTGGTACCAATTAGTGGAGATTTTCGAGAGATTCTTGGCCCCTGAAGCCAGTAACAGAGGATTAGGAAGAAGTCCAGGGTCCCAGGAAACAGAGGGAATGGCAGTCAAATTGCTAAAGCTTGCTGTAAAACAACTGCTGCTGCTTTTCCTAACTTTTTCTTAAAGTCTCTTCTTTGTAAAGATGCCAAAAGGAAGTGTTAGGCAGATTAGTCCACCCTCCGCTGTTTTATCCATCCACAGGCCTAATCTTGGTTCATTGATTTTTTTAAAAAATTCTGTTCCCCTTGTTTGCCAGTCATAATCTTAATAGTTCATTGTGAGAATGTATACACTTTAACTCACTTTTTACAGTTGAGCTTACACTTAGACTAAATTTATAGGCCCAATTATTGCAACATAAAATGGGTTGCAGCATAGATTTCTTTCAGGTGTTCTGGCCTTCCTAATTTGTAGAGAAGATGTAGCTAAAGCAAGGGTAGAGATGCTCATGTTCTGATAGTCCTCCAATACCATGTATGATAAAGTCAACCCAGCAGGCTGCAGTGGAGTAAGAAAAGGCAGCCCTAGAAAGATAAAAAGCCAATTACCCTGTTAATTAGAAGTGGGTTACTGCAGGTCAGGCAGGAGCAGCTGACAAGGAGTTGTTTTAGGATGATTAGGATCAGCTGGGACAGAGCTATCTTGGCCCAGTTAGGGTCAGCTGATTCCACTTCAGGCCTGCCTGAGAACCTTTTAAAGCCTCCCCTATTGAACGGTGGGGAGAAAAAACAGAAGCACAGATAGACATCTATTTTAGCTACTGAACTAAAAGACTTGAGGAGCTCTAGGAGGAGAGGCTGGACTCCCTATCCCAGGGAAAGACTAAGCCCAACTCCCAATCGAGGGGAAGGCTGACTGCCCAGACATAACAGGTTGGTTACCCGAGGCCCTTCCTGCCAAGGGGAGAAGTGCAGAGTCCCTCAAGGGAAAGAGGGAAACTTGTATGTTCTTTCTCTTCTGCCAACTCACTTCCCAGCAGCGTTCTAAGCATTTGAAGTTATATGCCAGTTTATGTACACTTTACTGGTATCTAGCCCTTTATTCTACATGTTCTGCTCTATTTCTGTAGTATTCAATGCACCTCAGTCAGCAACTCTAGAATGTGTCTACTCAGTGTAGAGCTAGCTGGCCAGAGAAGAAAGCATGGTTTTGCTTAACCTCCAATATGACTAACGTGCATTTGTATGATACCCATCTTTGCCAGCCTTTACAAGATGTTATCAGACAAGTGTTTGTTCAGTGCCTGAAGCCTGCTAAAAACTTCAGTGGCAACTGTCACGAGGCAAAGGATGGAAACTGGGAATCCAACAACTCCCTGTCTTCCTGCTGGTACTACAGAGAATTGACCAAGTGCTTTTTTTTTGTTTAAAAAAAAAAAAGTACTGATACTAGAGTTGCTACAGGTCAAGCAAAAAATAAAACCCCACCCTGGGAAAAAGTTGTCGAGAATTTAAAAAAAAACCCCACTGGGGCCAAAATGTACTCGCGGCCTCTAATTGCTGTGTGTTCCAAGCGGAGCTTCCATCCAACATGGCACAAGTGCTCCCAGGGCCAGCTGAGGGTGGCTTGCTACAACCCCAGTACAAAGCCCACAGTCCTGCACAAAATGTTTGAGCAGGAATGGCCTTTTAGACTGAAGAAGGCAGAGGACAGAAGAGTAGGGACAGACCCCAATGCTAGAATGGTTAGAACAGACTCTGGAGCAGGCCATTTTGCTGAATGGGTAAGGGACATCCTGGGGCCATGTTCCAATGATTTGTTCATGAATAGCCCCTGGGGAATAGCACAGAAAGGAACCAAACCAGGAGTTAGAAAGCAGGTCCCCCTATTTTAAAAAACAAATTAAAATTTAAATTGTTTTCATTGTATGTTTTTCGGGTGGTGATATAGCTATCAGAAACTTGTGAACAGGCCACTATGTAGAGGTGAAATAAAATACTACCAAGTTGATGAAAGTATAAACCTGTGGCCTTGCCATGACAGAACAAAAGTGGGGAGGAATTTTCTGGACAAAAATTATGGTCTTAATTTCTTTGACAGGACTCTCTGGGATAAGGCAGCCAACTATGGCTCTTAGGGATAGATCCCTGAACAAGCAATGAGAAAAGAGGTTCAGGTCAGATCATGGATATCAGGATGACTGACTATAAGGAAAGGGGGGGGGGAGAGGAGAAATAGGGGGAAGACCAAATGGTTGTGCAGTTCCTCAGGCATGACAGGAGGATGAGGGAAAGGCTGCTCAAACAGGTCCTTCTGCTTTACTCAGTCAACTCATTCTGCTGACCACCAAGCTGCAGCTCCATCACTGGTGCTCACAGATTCACCTCCATGTTTCCATGTCCTGCAATGGCTGGACAGTTCAGCAGTTGGGGGTGGACTATGAACCGCTTAGGGATGGGTGTATCCCATCCACTGTACACCCACCCCCATACAAGTGAATCCATCCCATACAGCTGGAGGTAAAGAACATGGTACACTTCTGACATCCAGTTCCACTACCAGTGACACTGTAATGCTTATCCTTTACTTAATGGAGCAGTTTTGCAAACATCTGATTCCCCCCCAGCCCCATTTCCACTTTTAGTGTTTAGAGGCAGTTGGCATATCTGCAATGCTTTTTGCAAAACAGTATTTTTAATAAATTGGTTGGCTTGTAAAATGTAGAAGTGTTTAAGTGCTTAGAAAAGAAGAGTTAGGAAACTGTAGCCGAAGAGCAATACATTGTGTTTCATATAACACTACGCAGCATCAAATTCTCCCTTCATAGCATCACATTTCTTCTATGGTGTCACCTTGAAGTGACAGATGGGGACACATGAGGCATTCCTTATTTTCTTTGCTCACCTACACCCATTTCTGGTCATGCCACATATACTTCCTAGATGCTTGTAATGGGCTTGCAAATCACCAGCATCTTGAGCCCACTCTTGAGGTCATTAGCCTGTGAACCCTTAACCTTCATTAAACTTAAAGATCTCAATATATCTAGTTTATTACTGTATGGCAGGTTTTCTTATCCTTTAATTATCCTTCTTAATGCTTCTCTGAACCTTCTCCAATTCATCAATATCCTTGCATTGTAGACACGAGAACAGATGCAGTATTCCAGCAGCAGTCATATCAGTGCCAGATAAAGAATTAAAATAACTCTACTCCTACTCATGATTCCCCTGTTTATGCATATGCCCAAGCAGACAATCTGGCCTCAGAAGTATAAGTAGTTCCATCCACGTAAAAGATGTAATTTTGTAGTTGTCTAATGTGCTTAGTGCTCTGTTACCCTGATTGGATAATTTGGCTCAGAATTGTAACATTACATCCTTTCTAAACCTTTGCAGATGATCTTTAACACATGAATTCACACAACAAAAGCTAGTTCAATAAATGTATTACTCAAACTGATGAGCTCAAATTATTCCTATTCTATTCATTTCCATAGGCAGGAAGAGTAATAATGCCAGATTTCTTATTATGTGTATGTATCTGCAAAAAATTCTGTCCAACTTGTATGCACAGTAGCTATTTCTATGTTTAAATTAGGCATCTACATGAACCTAACTGACAATTTGGTGGTGAACACACACTTATTTGTAGTGTTTTTGAAACTGGGAGCACAAGCTGGTTGTCAGCATGGTGCAGGGGTGGGGGGTCCTGCGAAAGTCATGGGAGGGGGGTACTTCCAGTCCCCTCTGAGGCAGACCTTTAGTCCTTTTACTCCTCTCAACGCATGCTCCACCCCATTTGTGTGTCAGTCTCTAGGGCCTAGGTCCTCTCACTACACCCCTTTGTCAATACAACAGTCTGTCCTAGCAGCCACCATCACTAAAACACTCTTCTGAAAGGGTAATGGGGGTCCAGCCAATAGAATCAGTAATTGCCCCTCTTCTCTTCAGGAGGTGAGGCCATCTCCACCCCCTTCCCTCTAGGCAGCGAGTCAGTTCTCACTCTCTTCCCTTAGGGTAAGTGAGGCTAGCAGCCAGTTTTAGTAGCAGTTCCCCCTAGTCCCAGGGCAGTAAGGCCTAACAGCCTCAGTCATATCAATCGCAGCTGTACCCCCCCCTTTCAGGTGGTTTAGAGGGACACAGGCCTTTCCTCTCCACCAGGTCCCAACCCAGGGCCCTGTCAGTGGCGGGTGAGTCCTATCATTAGCTCATTAGGAAATCCACTTGAAACACTGAGCTTTCAGGGATTTAACTCCCTGCCATGGGCTACTTCCTACTAGATTCACGGCAGGCAGTTTCTTCAGTCTCTTCCAGGCTGAGGGCTTCTCCAGCCATTCCCCACCCAGCTCTTTTTACAGAGCCCTGACAGCAGCTCTTTGCTCTGCAGCAGTCAGCCCTTACTGAGCTGTCCCACTGGCCTTTATACCTGTCCTCCAGCTGGAGCATGCCCAGGAGGGCTATGGAGGTAGGGCTCTCTCAGCTAGGTAGCCCTGGTTAACACTTTCAGGCCCAGTGCGGGGTTGGTACACCTGTCGCAGAAAGTTATTCCCTTGGCAGCTGTGCCAGTGCATCACAATTTGTTCTACCACACAACAGCCCTGGTATTTCAATCCTGGATTCCATCTGAATACACACTGTCCAACATGCAAGCTCAGCTGGTGTTTTTGTGATACACGCATGTCATCTAAAGACTAGATAGGACAATGATTTGGACCTTTTTTGAGTTAAGTTTATAGTTAGGTTTTCTAGGGGGAAATTATTAATATGATGTGTAGGCCCTATGCTAAATCTTGTTGAAGGAAGTGGAATCCACTGTAAATTATGAGACCACTGAAGCCTGAACACTGTTTTCTAAGGCTAAGTCTAGACTATGTGGAAGATTTTAAAGTGAAAGTAGTCGGTATGCGGCTTTTTCGGCAACCCCCTCCCTTTTTCAAAAAGCCACTTTTCCTAAAAAAATGAGGTTTACATGGCTTTTCAAAAAAAGGGGGGGTGCCAAAAAACTGCGTCCTGACTACTTTCACTTTCAAAAGCTCTGCTTTCGAAAGTGAGATCAGAAGAAGATATGGAAATTCTGTGGAACTTGCGTATCCTTTTTCGAATCTTCTGTGTAGTCTAGACGAGCCCTAAGTGACTGCTCAAGTTCAGGGTAGCAGTCACCAAGGCATAGTCAACGAATCTTCAACATGTCCCTATATTTTATGGTTTATGCATGCATAATTTAACTTCAGTGCCCTACTTAGCGGTGTCTTCAAAGCTTTTGTCTCCTCGATAGTTCAGCTGCTCTTGCAATTTGAACTTTATAATTAATAAAAACCTGTATTCCTTGGAGGGTAATTAAATACGAGGCCATATAAAATTACAGTGAGTAGCACAAGAACAGATTCAGCATGTACCATTCTCTCTTTGGTTAGAGGTTTCTTCTCAAAGTGCACTTGCTGCATTTGAGTAAATTGACAATTTCCTGAAATGTTTCTAAATAACAAAACTTTTGCATGGAATTTTAAAAAAGCGACATAATTTTTCAGCAAGAAACAAAAAGGAAAGTGGAGAAAAGATGCTCTCGTTTCATTGCCTGAAGCATTAGTCTGTTTTTTAAAAAAGGATATTTTTATTAATATCTTTAAGAACAGATTATCCATCATCAAATCCTGCTACTTCAGCTCATTATTTTTGTGCTTGTCTCAGATGGGGGTTTTTTTCCATCAAAGAGGGACAATGAAGGGATAAGAGATGTAATTGAACCTGTTGACTTGTCTTAGCATTGAGACAGATACGAAGCTGTTTACCTCCTCTTGTAAAGAACTCCTTAGTTATGAATAAATAGATGAGACATTGTAGTGCAGAGATTATACAGTGTCTTTCTGAATAACACTTCTGTACTTTTTCAACAATAGCTGTTAAGCCATGTCCAGTTGCTTTACTACTTTGCTTTTTGAAATACTCTCAAGTTTTTTCTCTTTTTTTTGCCTTTAATTACACCTGTGCTATCTCTCTGATTTTAAAGTGATTGCATTGTTGTAATCAAGAGCTAAATTTGCTCCTTGTGACTTCTTAAACAGTGAAATACTGGCTTCCTTTAAATACATGAGATCTTTAACTCAGACTTCTTTACCACTTGCTTTGTCACACTCTGTTTGAACAAGGTTTATAGTTACTCTAGACTGAGATTACTTTAATCACTCCACCTTGAACCTTGAGCTGATTCTTGGTCATCCAGGCTTTACTCTACATTGACTACTGGTTCCTACTTTTGATACCATACTTTCAACTTTGTCTGAGACACTACCTTGGATTTAGCTCAATCCTAACATTTGATATATTTTTATACTCACCAAAACTGCGTGCATATCTGAGATTAGAATTTAGGCCCAAACATCCATGTTATTTAGGCCTCATCTACACAAAGATTTCATATCAGTATAGCTATATCTCTCAGGAATGTGAAATATACACTCTAAGGCTATGTCTAGACTACAATAATTTATCAGAAAAAGGTACGCAAATTGCACTTTGCAATTTGCGTACCTTTTTCCGATAGTTTTTTTGGAAGAGCTTTTCTGAAATTTGGCCCGTCTACACTGGGCCAAGTTTCAGGGAAAAAAAATCCTCTTTTGGAAGAGCCCTTCTTCCTCGTGGAATGAGGAAGACAGGGCTTCTGAAAGAGCACATCTGCTCTTCCGCAAAAAAAAAAAAAAAAAAAGCAGAAGACAGACACATTCCCTGGACGCAGAGGAGCTTTTCCGGGATTCCAGAGGTATCCCGGAAAACCACCATAGTGTAGACATAGCCTGAGAGACATAGCTATAGCAGGCTATTAGCAGCCTAACCCCTGGGGTAACAGCACTTTGTCAATGGAAGAATTCTTCTGACAATTTAGCTACTTCCTCCAAATGAGGCGGATTACATATGCTGATGATAGCAGCACTCTGCTTGGTACAGATATTGTCTACAGTGAAGCACTATTTTGGTGTAGCTGTGCCACTCTAGGGTTTTAAGTATAGGCAAATCCCTGGAAGATCCGTAGTCCACAATAATTCTAAAGCAAAGGTTAAATGTTTCATCTCAGTGTTCAGGCAGCTGCTGCTGTAGTCTCAAGTGCTGAACTAATTGGCTGGAGTCACCATGGCTCCTGCAAGGGAAATCTGCAGCTAACTAACACCAGGATAGCAGAGCAAGATCTATGTAGAACAGTCCACAGCAGTGCAAAGGCATCTCAAAATTGAGTAATTATTTACAGTGCAGCCAGTACAGTCTTACTCATAGGGGGACTAAATGTTCATTGTCTGCTTTTTTTCCTTCCCCCTGCTAGATTGTGTTGTGTGGTTTGTATGCAGCTGTGCAGAGATGCACTAAGCAGGGTACATTTGGTTAATCAAATTCATGGAATAGTACAGAGCCTAGCCAATGCCAGAACTGCCTAGTGGCTGCACTGGCCACAGAACATAGCATGAAGGAGATTCTGTGGCAACTTGTGATGGTGTTAGAGCTGCTTTTAGGGGCTTGTAAACGTGTTGGGCTGTGCGCCCCGTTTTCACCTGGTACCACTTCCCTTTCCCCATGTTTTCTTTACCCTTTTGAGCACCCTTTAGTGTTTGAGTCTGTTTTGTTCAAGGCTTGCTGGGCCCTCACTTGCCTAGGATTTTGCTGACCCGTAAGCAGGGACCGGTCTCGCACCGGCTGCGGGGAGAGGAGGGTCCGGGCCCGCCCCCTCTCACAGACCCCAGCCCAGGGCCCTAAGGACACAGACTCTTCTACTGTCTGGTCCGGCTGGCGGGGCGTCAGCCATAACTCACCAGCCCACAGGCTCCCTTTGCCCACCCTGGGCTACTTCTTCTCTCCGCGGTCAGATATCCCCTTGCCTCTGGGCTCATCTCTTCGCCTTGGGTTCCATCCGCTGCTGGGCCTTGGCGAGAGGCCGCTTCCTCGGACCTCTCCTCTCTGCAGCATCTCCTGGGGTTTAGACCCCCACGCAGACTCCCGGACCGTGGGATCCCGCCCCTTCCAGTGTGGCCCTGCTTCCGTTCCGTTGGCGGGGCCGTGGTCTGACGTCACTCCCTCCATGTCGGTGCCCGGCCTCCAGGCGGTGCGTGGGCGTTCTGCCGGGGCAGCAGCCTGGGAACAGCTGCCGCACAGCCAGTAGGCCGGCCCCTGCGCCACTTGGCCCATGTCACGCGGTGCGCCCGACGCTGCTTCCCTGCCCCCTGCCCCAAGAGCCGCCAGATAAGCTGAAGCTCACAAATGTGAATGGCCTCTTAAATAAGTCCTTCTGTTTTTCTCTATTCTCTGCTCTCAACTTCCAGTCCTACTCAAGGAACTGCATGACCATTCTCTCTCCCTGCTCATCCATCTCCTTCTGCACCTTCCACTCCTCCTTGTTCTCTGGAAGTATTGCTAGTCATCTGAGTTGACCACAGTGTCATACAGCAGTACATCTCTGAGCCTTTTCCATCTCAACTGGTTGAGAGTCCTCTCCTCAAAACTCCACTGCAGATGTCTCAATCCAAGAGAAGTAGCAGGGCCTAGCAAGGAAATGATAAGGCACATTGCAGTAACTTCTTGTTTAACATTATAGTTATGTTTCTGAAAATGCTACTTCAAGCAAAACTATATTAAGCAAATCCAATTTCCCCATACGAATTAATGTAAATAGTGAGGACTAGATTCTAGGGACATTTTTTTCGTCCGAGAAAAGACAATATACACATACTGTATAAGTGTTAAAAACTTAAAAAAACAATGAAAAGTCTAGTAGCACCTTAAAGACTAACAAAACACGTAGATGGTATCATGAGCTTTCGTGGGCAAAAACCATTTCTGCATATGACTGGAGTATTAAAGTCCAGATCCAGAATAAATAAGGGAAGGGGGGGAGAAAAGGAGGGGGGAAAGAAGAAAAAAGACAGTGAATAGAATGTTCAATTTTAAACAAACAATTTAATACTGTATACAGCAATGATGATTGTGAAGTTTTGTTGAGGTCATGGAGTCAGAGGGTGGAGTATTTCTCAGAAAATGTCTTGCTACTAAATGATGAACTAGCACTTGGTTGAGCCCTCAACGGTTAACACATTGTTGTTAATGTAGCCCCATGCTCTACAAGGCAGCATGGCCTGAGACAGAAGGGAGGAAACGCATTAGACCTGCTTTGTGGAGATGGGGTACCAGGTAAGGGGCTCAGTCAAGGATGGGGAGACATCCCGACATCATCATCCTTTCCCCCCTTCTCCCCTTCCTCCTCACATAGCAAGCAGGGGGCTCCCTGCAGCAGCTCTAAGGAAGAGGGCAAGGAACAGGGAGGAAGTTGGGGAAGGGGCAGCAGAATTGCTGCTGGATGCTGCCCAGCTACATACAGTACTTTACAAGGAACTTAGGGGAGCTGAAGGGAGGTTGCTGGCCCATCCTGGCTCCAAGTCTCCAGGAGGACAGGCTGATTTTCCAGAAAATCCTGCTAGTAGGGAACAAAGCAGGAGGCCTAAATGACATTATAAGGTGGCATTGCACAACTTTAAACCACCATGTGTGGTAATAGATAAGCAACATAACTAGGGTTGCCAGATGTCCAGTTTTGAACTGGACAGTCCAGTATTTGAGCTTTCTGTTCAGGAAACAAATTGAGAAAATATAAATGTCTGGTATTTTCTAAATAAGATGTAATGTAGATTGTGGTGTAATGTCAAGTGTGTCCGGTATTTTTGTTGAAACCATCTGGCAACCCTAAACATAACATTGAAACCAGTTTGTTATCCAGGACAATGTTAAGTGAGGAGTTACTGTATCGTTTGATTATGGAATGAAAGAAACTCTCCCTCACTTTCATATTCTGTGTCATGACAAGGCCATAGGTTGGTATTTTCATCATCTTGGTATGCTTTTATTTCAGCCTATTAACTGTCTTTGTCAGAAGCTCCTGCTAATGTTACCAGTCAACAGACACACTACGGTAAGAAATGCATACTGAATACAAAAAAATTAAAACCTTTAGGTCCTGGCTGGGAAGGGAGGGGCAATTGTGATAAGGTTCTGTTATCAGAGCAGGTTTTAACATTACTGCAGGTTGGGGAAGCTTTGAGAGAAATGTGTTAGAGATTCCAGAATAGAAAAGTGTCCCTTAAAGTGACTACGTGGCAAAGCTTTCATGTTAGAGTTTTGGTCTTTCATGCATAACATGTTAACATTTGTAAGAGCCCTTTTTCCGAACAGAATTTTCATACTTTAAAGGCAAACTGCAAATGCAGAAATTCTGTTTATTTCACTGTCTGATGAATGCCCTCAATAACTAGGATAAGTGAGGCATTTAGCACATAAACAACTAAAAATTAACCTCTTAACATTCTTTCTGATGTCACAATCCTGCTGTCTGGATCTACTCAAATAGTTCCCTAAAAAGACTTTCTCTGTAGATATATAATAGCAAGTAAACATGTGTTTACTCCCACTATAAAGTAACACTCCTATTTCTCCTCCTGGCTGAGAAAAAATAAAGATTGTTATTTTATGTTTAAATATTTGGAGACACTGCTACTATTGTGGGGAACACATACCTGCCTAGATAGGCTTATGAAAATATGCTATCTGCTGAACATCTACACATAGTTGCCCTTTAGTACGCCAGTCTCATGCATCAGCATCGGTGTCTGACATCCTTGGTGGCATTGCCTTCCCAAACCACCAGCCTGGCTCTGCTCACACTCCACCCCCAGAATGCCTACTGAAGGCATTCTGGGGGCAGAGTGTTGCTGCTCCCAATTGCCTGCCCTCCCTGTGCTCCTGGGCCAAGGAGGCTGGCGCTGTATGCCCTCCTCCCTCCCTGGTGCTCTGAGGCCAGGAAGGGTGGAGCCTCATGCCCGCCTACTTTCCCGGTGCTCCGGGGCTGGGGAGGCTGGGGCTGCGCATCTGTCCTCCTCTTGTTCCCTCCCAGTGGAAGGTGGCAGGGAGGTGGCTTGGCTCCTGTGGGGGTGGATCCTCAGCAGAAGGGGTTGGGGGCTTGCCTCCCCCTACCTTACCTTCACCAACCACCTATGTGCATCAAAATGGTTTCCTTGTAATTAGGATGTCATAGAATGATATATTCTGAGAAAGTGGATAGTCTCAGAGAAGTAGCCATGTTAGTCTGTATCTGCAACGACGAGTCTTGTAGCACCTTAGAGACTAACAGATTACGTGTAGTCTCTAAGGCTATGTCTAGACTGCAAGCCTCTTTCAAAAAAGCCTCTTTCGAAAAAAAGCGTCTAGACTGCAAGCAGTACTTTCGAAAAAGCAAGCTGCTTTTTCGAAAGAAAGTAGCGAGTGAGTCTGGATGCTCTCTTTCTAAAAAGCCCTGTTGGCATTCAAGAACGCCTTTTTTTGAAAGAGCACTTTCGAAAAAAGGCGTTCTTCCTCGTGAAATGAGGTTTACCGCCATCAAAAGAAAAGCCGCGTTCTTTCGATTTAGGCTACTTTTTTCGAAAAAAACCCTGAGTCTGGACACAGCCTAAGCCTTGGTCTACACTAGGGAGTAATCCCCCTTATTTCGAAATAATCAGCAAAGTGTCCACACTACCAAGCCCATTATTTTGAAAGAATGGACTGGTTATTTCAAAATCTGTACTCCTGCTTTCCTGAGGGAATAAGCTTATTTTGAAATAATTATTTCAGGAGTAATTATTTCAAAATAATTTCCTAGTGTAGACATGCCCTAAGGTGCCACAAGATTCCTCGGTGTTGAGACAGTGAAGTGAGGCCACCTCCTGGGAACTATGCTGTATTTTTAAATTAATATGTTTAGTAGTCAGTCTGCCGAATGTTCTTCTTACCTGCCTGGACTGGAGATATTCTGCACATAGGAGTGAAGTAAACAGATTTTTAACATTGCATTTGCAGTTCATTTTTAAGATATGTATAAAAATTCTCTTGCTACAATGTTTTCTTTACAACATTTAAAAACTCCTATTTACACAGATTCTAATGCATGCTAAAGTAGGACAGAATTTATGCTCATCCATCTATCTTCATAATATTATCTTGTGCAATTCTCTTACTTGCCTTTCTGCTTTTAGTACTAAGACCTTGCTTTTACTATCCATTCTCCCTTAATGTTTGTGGTTCTCACATTCTGTTTTGACATAGGATTAGTTTTGCTGCAACTTGGGGAGTTTTGATCACAGTTAAAAAATGCATAAGAAAATGAGGATTTTAATTTATCATCTTTTTCTCTGCAGTAAGTACTCTGATTTTTTTTTACTATCTCTGTCTTTTTGCTCCTTGAGTGGCTTATCAAAAGAACCCCTTGATTCTTAGCTTCCTTTCTCTAGCTCTAATTCATTGGCTCACTGCTTAGCACCCTTCCTCTCTGTTCATTGTAGTGGCTTTCTCTTTGGATGGTATACTGAGGCTGTGTCTAGATTACATCCCTCTTTCGACAGAAGCGTGTAAATTAGACATTTGGAAATTGCAGATGAAGTGGGGATTTGAATTTCCCACGCTTCATTAGCATAATTGCATCATGGCGCTTTTTCGAACAAGCACAATTTCAAAAGTAAAACTGCTTCATTTGCAATTTCCAAGTTTCTAATTTACATACCTCTGTTGAAAGAGGGATGTAATCTAGACACAGCCTGAGAGACAGCCAGAAGCTCAATGGGAATTAGGCACTTTAAGTACCTTTGAGGATCTGTCCCCTAATCTTCTCTTTGTGTGGTTATTAGTTGTTTTTCCTATCTTGTCTTCATATGACAATTGGCCCTTCAGCCCTGGCATCTCTAAATTTGTGAATGTTGGTAATTAAGCTAGTTAAGTGTGTTTCTGTCCTCACTGATGCAAATCTTCTTAAACTAACTTCTCCCATTGATTTGGGACAGTAACACTCTTTACACAAGATTTACCTAGAAACTGATTCCCAAGCAAATAAAATAGAATAAGGATTTACATCACAAAGATTTAAAAGTACAGTAAACTTCCGATAATCCAGCACCTTTAGGACCCAGGGGGTGCCGGATTATCAAATATGCCGGACTATCAGAAGGGAGAGCTATGAGGGGTCTGGAGTGGGGTGGGAGGGGATGCCACCCCAGACCCCTCATAGCCCCCGCCTTACGATAGTCCGGCTCTGCCCCAGGCGTCCCCGATTCAGCCGCTGCTGAAACAGATCAGCGGCTGATTCCAGGAAGCCCCGGGCAGAGCTGCTCTGCCTGGAGCTTCCTGGAATCAGCTGCTGATCTGTTTCAGCAGCGGCTGACTTGGGGACCCCTGGGGCAGAGCAGCTGGGGTCCTGCCGGGTTGGTCCCGCAGCGCCGAGGGGCGGCGCTACAAGACCAGCCCCGCAGCACCCCAGTTACTCTGCCCCAGGCATCCGGATTCAGCATGCTGGTGAAACTGACGCTGCTGGTCAGTTTCAGCAGCGGCTGAATCCCGACGCCTGGGGCAAAGCAGCTGGGGTGCTGCCGGGTTGGTCCCTTAGCGCTGCCCCTCGGCGCTGCGGGACCAACCCGGCAGCACCCCAGCTGCTCTGCCCCAGGGGTCCCCAAGTCAGCCGCTGCTGAAACAGATCAGCGGCTGATTCCAGGAAGCCCGGGGCAGAGCAGATCTGCCCCGGCTTCCTGGAATCAGCCGCTGTTCTGTTTCAATAGCGGCTGAATCGGGGACCCCTGGGGTAGAGCAGCTGGGGTCCTGCCGGGTTGGTCCCGCAGCGCCGTCCTTTGGTGCTGTGAGACCAACCCGGCAGCACACCAGCTGCTTTGCCCCAGGCGTCCCCAAGAGCAGCTGGGGTGCTGCTGGGTTGGTCTCGCAGCCCTGAAGGGCAGCGCTACGAGACCAACCCGGCAGTACCCCAGCTGCTCTGCTCCCGGCTTCCCCAATTCAGCTGCTGGTCAGTTTCAGCAGCAGCTGAATGGGGGAAGCCTGTCCGGCTTCCCCAGCACTTCCAGGTTCCTGATGGTGCCGGACCATCAGGAGTCCCGGAGCATTGGATGCCGGACTAATGGAGTTTTACTGTATGTTGTGCCTAATTATTCCCTGAAATATTATTTACACACTGATAGTTTAGGGGGTTGGGTGGAGGGAGCCTGTCATAAATTGGTTTAATTAAACAGTTAACAACCAAACTGCTTCTGCAGAAAAGCTTATTCAAAGACTCAAGATGAGATTTAAAATGTTACTGGTTCTGAATTACTATAGAGTTATAGCAGTGGGAGATGCTAATTATAGAACTGGAAGGAACTTAGAGAGGTCATCAAATCTAGTTGCCTTCACTCATGGCCAAATGCCATATAGACCAGAGGTTGGCAATAAGTGGCCAATGGGCCAGATGCAGTTTGCCAGGGTTAGCCAAAGGCAATCTGCTGATACTTAATTTACCTGCACGTCCACAGGTAAAGTCGTTTGCAGCTCCTGCTGGCCATGGATCACCATTCTCAGACAATGGGAGATGCAAAAAATGGTGTCCTGGTCCACACCACTTCCCATGGCTCCCAATGGTCAGGAACGGTGATCAGCAGCCAACTGGCGCTGCAAGCGTAACCACCGCCGGCAGATTTGAATCTGTGACCTCCAGAATTTAATGTAGGAGCCACTGCAGTTTGAGCTATAAAGCCAGCTGGCTCTCAGTTTAGGCTGTAGAGCTCCCTTGTTCTTATCTCTTGCTGTAAGTGGTCTAAGTGCCACAACATGGGACAGTGAACTACACTAATTGTGTGGGTTACACAAGCAGCCGTGGATTCTTAAGTAAAGTGTCGGTTGCCCGCTATGGGCTAGATCTGGTGAACCACTTCCTGCTTATCGCCCATCCCTGATCAGGACTATCCATGATAGGTGTTTATCTTACACGCTTTAAAAAAAACTCTAATGATGGAGATTCCACAACCTCTCTAAGCAATTTATTTCAGCGTTTAACCATCCTGACAGGAAGTTTTTCCAAATGTCCAACCTAAACCTCCCTTGCTGTAATTTAAGCCCGTTGCTTCTTGTCCTATCATCAAAGGTTAAGGAAAATAATTTTTCTCCCTCCTCCTTGTAACAACCTTTTAGGTATTTAAAATCTGTTATGATGTTCCTTCTTAGTCTTCTCTTTTCCAGACTAAACAAACCCAGTTATTTCAATCTTCCCCCATAGGTCATATTTTCTAGATCTTCATTAATTTTTTTGCTCTTCTCTCAACCTACTTCAGTTTGTCCATATCTTTTCTGAAATGTAGCACTGAGGACTGGACACAATACTTCAGTTGAGGCCTAATCAGCACAGAGAGAGCAGAAGAATTACTTTTCATGTCTTGCTTACAACACTCCTTCTAATACATCCCAAACTTATGTTTGCTCTTTTGCAAGTGCCACACCATTGACTCACGTTTAGCTTGTAATCTCTTTCTGCAGTACTCCTTCCAAAACACTAATTTCCCATTTTGTATGGTTTATTCCTTCCTAAGTGGAGTACTTTGCACTTGTCCTTGTTGAATTTCATCCTATTTACTTCAGACCATTTCTCTGATTTGTCCAGATAATTTTGAAATCTGTCCTCCAAAACACTTGAAAAATTCCTCCAGCTTGGTGTCATCCATAAACTTTATAAATGTACTCTCTATGTCATTATCTAAATCATTGATAAAGATATTGAACAGATCTCATCCCAAAACTGATCCTTGAGGAACCCTACTCATTATGCCCTTCTAGCATGACTACGAGCCATTGATAGCAACTCTTGAGGAATGGTTATCCAACCAGTTATGCACACACCCTCCTCCCAGACCCAACTAGTTTGTATTTCCCTGGTTTATTAATGAGAAGGTCATCCAACTCTGTATTAAATGCTTTTACTAAAGTCTAGTTAAACCACATCTACCATTTTCCCCTTATCTACAACATACGTTGTCCTGTCAAAGAAAGCTGTCAGGTTGGTCTGACATGATTTTTTTCTTTACAAATCCATGCTGACTGTTATTTATCACCTTATTATATTCTAGATATTTACAAATGAATTTCTTAATTATTTTCTCCATTGTATTTTCTGGTACAGAAGTTAAGCTGACTGGTCTGAAGTTTCCTGGGCTGACACTATTTACCTTTTTTTATAGATGGGCACTATATTTGTCTTTTTCCAGTATTCTGGAATCTCTCCCATCTTTCATGACTTTAAAAAAATAATAGCTAATGGCTCAGATATATTTTCAATCAGCTCATTCAGTATTCTAAGATGCATTTCATGAGGCTCTGGTGACTTGAAGACATATAACTTGTCTAAGTAACTTTAACTTGTTCTTTTCCTATTTTTAACTTCTGAACCTACCTCACTTTCACTGTCATTCACTATGTCAGGCATCCAGTCACCACCCACATTCTTGGTGAAAACCAGAACAAAGAAGTCATTAAATAACTCTGCCATTTCCATATTTTCTTTTATTGTTTTTCTCTCTCTGTTGGGTAATGGGCCTACCTTGTCCTTGATCTTCCACTTCCTTCTAATATATTTGTTCCTATGATCAAGTTTGCCCAGAGATAGTTACAATGGCACATGTTATTTATATTACCATAGGTGCTTACAATCTCCAGGCAAGGACCAGGACGCCATTATAGTCAAGGCACTGTACCCATACAGAACAAAAATGGTCCCTTCTCCAGAGAGCTTGCAATCTAACAATCTTAAGTAATCTTGGAACCATTAGCAATTATCTTTAAGAACTCCTGCAAGATTGGTGAAGTCCACAAACATAGTGCCTGTAGTAGAAGGAGAGCATGAGACATAAGCCCTTATATCAGAGGCCTGGTATGTGACCTGTAAAGGGAAATCATGTCTTACTAATCTATTAGAGTTCTTTGAAGGGGTTAACAAACATGCAGACAAGGGGGATCCAGTAGATATAGTATACTTAGATTTTCAGAAAGCCTTTGACAAGGTCCCTCACCAAAGGCTCTTGTGTAAATTACATTGTCATGGGATAAGAGGGAAGGTCCTTTCATAGATTGAGAACTGGTTAAAAGACAGGAAACAAAGGGTAGGAATAAATGGTAAATTTTCAGAATGGAGAGGGGTAACTAGTGGTGTCCCCCAAGGGTCAGTCCTGGGACCAATCCTGTTGAACTTATTCATAAATGATCTGGAGAAAGGGGTAAGCAGTGAGGTTGTAAAGTTTGCGGATGATACTAAACTGTTTAAGATTGTCGAGACAGAAGCAGACTGTGAAGAACTTCAAAAAGATCTCACCAAACTGAGTGAGTGGGCAACAAAATGGCAAATGAAATTTAATGTGGATAAGTGTAAAGTAATGCATGTTGGCAAAAATAACCCCAACTATACGTAAAGTATGATGGGGGCTAATTTGGCTACGACAAATCAGGAAAGAGATCTTGGAGTTATCGTGGATAGTTCTCTGAAAACTTCCACACAGTGTGCAGCAGCAGTCAAAAAGGCAAATAGGATGTTAGCAATTATTAAGAAAGGGATAGAAAATAAGACACAGAATATCTTACTGCCCCTGTATAAAATTATGGTACGCCCACATCTTGAATACTGTGTACAGATGTAGTTTCCTCACCTCAAAAAAGTTACTTTGGCCTTAGAAAGGGTTCAGAAAAGGGCAACTAAAATGATTAGGGGTTTGGAACGGGTCCCATATGAAGAGAGGTTAAAGTGACTGGGAATTTTCCGAGTTTAGAAAAGAGGAGACTAAGGGGGGATATGAGAGAGGTATATAAAATCATGAGTGTTGTGGAGAGGTTGAATAAAGAAAAGTTATTTATTAGTTTCCATTATAGAAGAACTAGAGGACACCAAATGAAATTAATGGGTAGCAGGTTTAAAACTAATAAAAGAAAGTTCTTCTTCACACAGCACGTAGTCAACCTATGGAATTCCTTGCCAGAGGAGGCTGTGAAGGCTAGGACTATAACAGAGTTTAAAGAGAAGCTAGATCATTTCATGGAGGTTAGGTCCATAAAAGGCTATTAGCTAGGGGATAGAAATGGTGTCCCTGGCCTCTGTTTGTCAGAGGCTGGAGATGGATGGCAGGGGACAAAATCACTTGATCATTGTCTTCGGCCACCCCCTTTGGGGCACCTGGTGCTGGCCACTGGGCTAGATGGACCTTTGGTCTGACCCAGTACAGCCATTCTTATGTTCTTATGACCTGAGCTAAACTAGTGGGTGAGCTTTGCAAATGTAAATCAAAATTAGCAAAAGTCAAGCTGTTATCAAAGATTAGACTGATATTGCAGATATACACATTTCTAGTAAATGCTAGGCACAGAGTACTCATCAAAACATTTCAAAAGAGTGGTACCAGAACATCCCGATATTAAGGATGATACAAAAACAATCCCCAAAGATAACAGGAACACTTCGACCACTTCTCAATTATAAGTTCAGCATGACAGTGTGATGAATACAAATATATTGATCGAATCAGCACATACAAGGAAATGGGTGATAACTAGCCATGTCGGGGGCACTATGTAATTTGTTATGTTATAAAGAAGTAACTCAGACAGTGTCTTGGTCCCACCATTAACTCAGCTGCATTCATTGTTACGGGCATGCATGGCTTAGTGTCCTCGTAGAGTCTGTGAGATGCTATTACTGTGCTTTGTTAACAATAAATCTGACCTGGTACTTTTGTATCTAGATGGATCTTGTGTTCATTGAAAAGTTTGCTTGAGGTCTGCTGTGCCAGCTATTTACACAGAGCTGAGGCAGTGCACGGGAAGAACACACCTAAAATGCTGCATAAATGTGCACAATCTAAAAATGCTGCATAAATGTTTGCTGATCTGGGAAGTAAACAAGAAATTACAGTCTAACATGACAAAAACCACAAGCTAGGGAGTCCTTTTATCCCCTCCTTGCAAATCCCCACAGAGTCTGGTGAAATTTGGACTCATTGGATTGCCAGTAAAAGGAGCCCAGATTAATTAAAAAAGAAAGTGGAAAGACATGGCCTGAACTATGTAAAACAACGGTAGAAATCATAATTGTAAATATGCTTAATAGATTATTAGACAATCATTTTGTACGTATCTAGAGGATAATAGGATGGTAAGTAATAGCCAGCATGGATTTATCAAGAACAAATCATACTCAACCAACTTAATTTTCTTCTTTGACAGAGTTACTAACTTGATGGAGAAAGGGAAAGCAATATATATATATATATCTTGATTTTAGTAAGGTTTCTGACATACGGCATTCTCATAAGCAGACTTGTGAAATGTGCTTTTGATGTAATTACTATCAGTGGGCTGATTGAAAGAACACAAATAATTATCAATGGATTACATTAAAAAAGCTACATTAAAAGAACAGTCTTAAGGTTGCAAAGTCATGTACTCCAAAGTCAGAAAATTAAAAAATTAAAATTAACATCTATCCTCATAGTTCAAGGTGTGGCTTGAGTCCTTACAACTGCACACCATTAAAACCCTTCTCTGAATAAAACATTATTCATTTCTTCATAGGCTTTCCTGTGGAAATAATCCTAATATCTGGATATTTCACAAACATTAATGAATGTATTTTCACAAAACTCATATGAGATGATCTTCAGCTGCACCTGTTTAAAGTATCCTGAAAGAGAATGCAAACCTGATGCTGTTGACAGCAGTCATCTCTGACTCCATATCTTACAATCTCTTTGATCTTGAAAAATAAGATATTTATTGTTGACAACAATATGTGAAGTAACAACATTTGAAAATAAAATCCCTGTTAAATAACAAGAGCACTGTGGGTGCTTTGTTGACATGTTCTTGGATCTGTCAGTGCTTAAGGTACATGACGGCTACATCTAGACTGGCATGATTTTCCAGAAATGCTTTTAACAGAAAAGTTTTCCATTAAAAGCATTTTCGGAAAAGCGCGTCTAGATTGGCACGGACGCTTTTCTGCAAAAAAGCCCCGATCGCCATTTTCGCAATCGGGGCTTTTTTGCGGAAAACAAATCTGAGCTGTCTACACTGGCCCTTTTGCACAAAAGTTTTGCGCAAAAGGACTTTCGCCTGAATGGGAGCAGCATAGTATTTCCGCAAGAAGCACTGATTTCTTACAGTAGGAAGTCAGTGCTTTAGTGGAAATTCAAGCGGCCAGCGTAGACAGCTGGCAAGTTTTTCCGGAAAAGCGGCTGATTTACCAGAAAAACTGGCCAGTCTAGACACACCCGACAGGTTTTAAAAAATAAAAATCGCTATAATGTTTCTTTCATACTCCTGGCTATTGAGTTATTTTAGGAGAACTAAGGTGATGGAAGTAAAATGCAATCCATTTGCAAGGCCAGTAATAGCCTTTGAATCCTAGCTTTATACTTCATGCAAACAAATTTGAGTGCTTTATATAGCTTTCCAAATTCAGGTGTGGATGTATGGCCCTAATAAACCATATTGGTAGTAGTAAGTCTAATATGTTGAAATCTTTTAAGAAGTTAGAAAATTCTAAAAAGGACAGTTTGAGAGCTCTGAGGAAACCATTGCTTTAGTTGGTGATATTTGGGGATGAGGACAATCTGGACATGTCTACACTAGGAAATTATTGCAAAATAACTTATTTTTGAAATAATAACTCCCAAAATAACAATTTCAAAATAGTGTGTCCACACTACAGGGAAACCTCAAAATTAGTCCAAGGCAGGCTCCTTTAATGTAGATGCACTGTCTCAACTTAGAGCCCCAGGAAGCATTGGGGATTAATTACTTTGAATGATAGGGGAGTAGTTATTTTGAAATAGCAGCAGTGGAGCATCCACACTACCACCAGCATTCCCTCTAAGATTTTTTATCAGGTTGAATTTATTTTGGGCGGGTTGAAATTTCTTGTGTGCAACACCAATATTGAGGTAGTGTGTGGATGTGCACCCACCAGCACAAACAAAAATCATAGATATAAATATATATTTTAAATAGTCCATAGGTGTGGAAGAAAATATATTGAAACAAGGAATAATTAGCAAGGAGGAATGCTTATTATTATTTAATATGAAATCAAATAAAAAGAAAATTAATACTTCCCTTGGCTGAAGAAGTAGGTTGTGCCCATGAAAACGTATGATATTGTTTATATACTTTTGTTAGTCTAAGGTGCTACAGGACCATTGTTGTTCTTTTAGTTACAGACTAACATTGATAACTTTCTGAGACCTTGAAATACATATATGATCATCCTTTCTAACAGACAGATGCATGTTTCAAAGATCTTGCAAATAAGATTTCATCCTACATAAACAGCTAGCATCACACCTAATACTTACTACTTCTGACTCACAAGAGCCAGAGCTCTACCAGATAGCAAAGATCTGGCCTTAATGCAATACAGTTTACCATATATTAATTAGTAACACAGGATTTTTAACCCCCCCCCCCATTAAGATCAGAGTTTTAGACATCTGCAACACTCATAAAATTCTGCTAAAAGAATCTCTTACTTTCTTACCTTAAACCATTAACACAGGGGTGGGCAATAATTTTTTATGAGAGGCCACTCCAAGAATTTGGTAAGTGGTCGAGAGCTGCACTCTTCCATTATATTAGTGGAAGAGGTGCAGGGTCTGGGATGGAGGGTGGATGCAGAAGGAAGCTTGGGGTAAGGGACTGGGGTGTGAAATCTGGGAGGGAGTTTGGGTAAAGGAAGGGATTGCGACCCGGGGAAACAGACTGGGGTGAGGAGAGGGTTCAAGGCCAGGAAGGGGGTTGTGACCTGGGGCAGGAGTGCAAGAGGGGGTGCAAGGATTTGGGCTGTGACCAGGGATAGTGGATTGGGGTACAAGGTCTGAGAGGGGGTTGTGACCTGAGGAGTGGTGTAGGAGGATGCAGTGTGTGGGAAGGTATATGGGGGCTGAAGGAGGGGTGCTGAAGGTTTGGGTTACATGGGGTAGGACAGCAGAAGGCTGATGTGAGAGAGTGACTGGAGTACCAGAAATAGGCTCTGGCTGGGAGACCTTACCTGGCTCCAAGATAGCAGCCCGCAGGTTCTTTAGCTAGGGTCCTCCCTGCCTTCCAGCCCCTGTACGTGCTCAGGGGAGCTGCAGGAGCCATGTTTATTGCTCTAAATTGAATGTTGTGAGTCCAGGGGATGAGGGAGGAGGGGCACTTTACATGGTGTCTGTCCTGCAAACAGGCAGCTGCTATTGGTCAAAACCAGCTTCTGCTCCTCTGAGAGGGCGAGTGCCTCGCCATCCCTCCCCAGACGATCAGCTGAGCTCCCTGCTTGTGCGGGAAGCTCTGAACCTCTGCACGGGGCTCAGAAAAGGGCTGCATGCCTGCGTGGACACACAGCTGACAGGGAACCTTGACTACCGCTATTTCAAAATAATTATTTTGAAATAAGCATTATTCCTGATGGAAAGCAGGAGTTATTATTTTGAAATAACCAATCTCTTATTTTGAAATAATGGGCTTCGTAATTTGGACTCTTTGCTTGTTATTTTGAAAGGGGAGTTATTTCAAAATAACTCCTTAGTGTAGTCCAGGGCTCAGACAGAAGAGATAAAAAAATTCCCAAAACACAAACCAAACACAAAACAAAAAGCAAGAAAACAGGTCAGAATATAAGAAGGAAAATACATATACAGACAGGGGAGAAGTAACGAAAATGTACACAAAGCAAGCTAATTTGTATAAGTAAAAGCAGCAGACCCTGTCCCTTTATGATCATAGCTGAGTAGCTATGTGATTGATGCATGCATCACATATAGTCCTTTTATAAATTAGGTGTGTGTTTGTCAGCACTACTGCAAGGTCTGCACTGCCTGTTTTATTTATGCAACTTACAAGTCTAATATTTTTACCGCTATTTTCTGTTTAAAATGGCCATATCAGCTTCTGAGTTGTTTTATGGTCTAGCGCAGGGGTCTCCAAACTTTTCTGCCCGAGGGCCGCATTAACTATCAAACAGCAGTTCGGGGGCCGACTACACACTTGAGGTCCAAATAAAAAACAATCAAAACATGGATGTTGTTTTTAATTATTTATTTAATATTATTTTATTCAGTTATTATTTAATAACACATTGATACACTACACATGAACACCTGTATTAGTGTGAATGGTGAAATTGTTTCCTGGATGCCAAAATAGAGCCCAGCCCACTAGTGACCTCATGAGAGAGCTAGCCAATAGGATAAGAACGCACTGGCCAATAGGGAGCAATTGTCCACGCCAAGTCCCAACCCCTCTTGCTGTGAGGGACACGCAGAGCCCGGGCTCGGCCGTCAGTCCGCAGGGCGTGTGGCCGTCCGTTGGCGGCTCCGATCCCCCGCACCCCCGGCCGGGGAGTCTCGCTGCCCAGGGCAAGGGCTGCGCGGGTCCAGAGTCCCTCCTCCGTCCCGCTGGCTCCTCTGGCTTCCCTCTCCTGGCTGCCTGCCCAAAAGAAAGTGAGTGCCGGCCGCCCCTGTCCTTCCGGCCCCTCCCCCTTTTGAGCCGGCACGCACGGGGCGTGCCGCTCACCCTGGCGTCCCTGCCCCTTCTCCTCCTGGGTCCTGCCGCCTTCCTCGCCTGCCGCGCCTGCGGCTGTGCGCCCTCGCTCCCCTCCCCGTGGGCTTTCCCCTGGGCTCCGCTGCGCTGCGCCGCTCGGCGCTTCTCCGGGGGAGGGGCTGTCAGTGTGGGGAGTTTCTTCCCTGCCCCAGCTCCGCGGCGCTGCGCCGCTCGGCGCTTCTCCAGGGGAGGGGCTGTTAGTGCGGGGAGTTTCTTCCCCGTCACAGTCTCCACGGGCCGGATGAGAGGGCCTCGCGGGCCGCATCCGGCCCGCGGGCCGTAGTTTGGAGACCCCTGGTCTAGCGGATAGAGAAGGAGACAGAAAACCTGTGTTCTAATCCTGGTATTGCTACTCACCTGCCATGTGACTTTGACCATCACTCTGCTTCTTTTTCCTGTTCCCCATTCTTTTCTCTATTTTGAATGCATGCCTCTTTAAGGCAGGGTCTATATCTTACTGTGTATTTGCATAATTGAATTATACAGATTTGCAATAAAAGAGGCCCACTGTGGTGGGCTGCCTAGCCCTGTGACCCTCCCAAAGAGGATCTCTCCCCATCAGGCCCAGATGTCTAGTCTCTCCAAGTCAGGCCCAGCGGCCTAGTCTCTCAACTCCTAGTCTGGGAGCTAGTAAAGGGAGGTAAGGGGGCCTGGGCCCCAGCCCAGGGCCATATCAGTGGTGGGTGGTTCCCACCACTGGCTCGGTGGGGAGTTCTCCCAGACACACGCTGAGTCCGCCGGAGCGCCTCCTGCTCTCCGCCCCAGGGTGCTTCCTACCCCACTCCCCTGACTGGCGTAGGCTCCACCTGTGCGTGCAGACCCTGCTGCGGTGGTGGTGTTGGCTGGCACGGCAGCAGTGGCTGGTGCAGCAGTGGCAGCTGGTGCTGCAGCGGCGGCTGGTGTGGCGGTTGATGCAGAGGTGGACTCTGGTGAGGTGGCTGGCCGTGGTTGGCGCTGCGGCAGAAGCCAGCACCGGCTGTGGCTGTGGCTGTAGCTCTGGTTCAGGCAGCACAGGCCGTTGATGTAGGCAGCCACATACCCATCATGTGGACCCAGGATTCGATTGATCAGGCACTGGAACATGGCAGCGGCTCCGTGCAGACCGAACGTCATCACTGTGGACTGATATAGCCCAAAGGGGCTCGGGAATGCCATTTTCTCCTTTGCGGCGGGGGGTCAAGGGGATTTGCCAGTATCCCTTTTGTAAGATCTAGCATGGAAAGGTACTCGGCCTTTCCTATCTGTTCAAGCAACTCATCCACCTAGGGCCCGGGGTAAGCATCAAACCATGATATGGCGTTCACTTTACAAAAATCGACACAAAACCGCAACGACCCATCCGGTGTGGGAACCAACACACTCTTGGACCACTCTTGGACTCACTCTTGGACTCTTTGACGATCCCAAGGTCCAGCATTTCCTTCAGATCCTGGTGCACTGTGTCCCACATCTTCCGGGGCAGAGGCTGGTGGATGTCTCTCACTTTCTGGCCGGCGAGGGTGACAATGTGGTGACTCGCCAACAGGGTCTTCCCTGGCTGCTTCGACAAGATATGCAGGAATCAAGTGATCAGGTTTTGTACCTGTTGCTGTTGCCACTCATCCAGGTCTGACCCAAGGTCTACTGGTGGGAGCTCCCCTGAGGAGCTGACCTATGGCCCAAATTCTGACTCTGGAATACTAGGGGCTAGCTGCACGGCCTCTCGCCCTTCCAGACCTTTAAGAAGTTTATATGATTATATGCGGGTCCCTTGTGCCTCCCTGGGAGTCCATGGGGTCCACTTTCCGGATCACCTCAAACGGACCCTGCCATTTTGCTAGTAGCTTGGACTCAGCGGAAGAGAGCAGGAGCAACACCCGATCCTCCAGTTGGAAGATCCGTGCCCTTGCTCCCTTGTTGTATTGCTGTGCCTGTTCCCCCTGGGCCTTCCGCAAGTTCTCTTATGCTAGTCATCCCAGTTTTTCCAGCCTCTCCCTCAGGTGGATCACATAGTGGACCAATCCCTGAGCAGGAGTCTCATACTCTTCCCAAGTCTCCCTCACCAGGTCCAGGATTCCCCTTGGTTGGTGTCCATACAACAGCTCGAAGGGGGAAAACCTCATGGAGTACTGGGGTACCTCTCTCACCACAAAAAGGAGCGCCGGCAGCCACTTATCCCACAGACAGGGGTCGTCATCCACAAATTTGCATAGCATGGTCTTCAGGGATCTATTAAAATGCTCCACCAGTCCTTCGGTCTGGGGGTGGTACACTGAGGTTTTTAGGGTGCATATATTCAATAGGTGACACAACTCGGCCATGAGCTTTGATGTTACATTTGTTCCTTGGTTGGTTAAGATCTCCTTCGGGAGCCCGACCCTTGCAAACACCTTCACCAGCTCATCTGCGATGGCCCTGGCAGTCATAACTCTCAATGGTTCCGCCTCTGAGTAACGGGTAGCGTAGTCCACATTTAATAGGATATACTTATTCCCACTTGTGCTTCTTTCAAGTGGACCCATTAGATCTAAACCTATACATTCAAATGAGGTCCCTACCATCGGTAGTGGCACTAAAGGTGCCCATGGGACCCCGCCCAGGCCTGTTTTTTGGCATTCTGGGCACGAGGCACAATAATCACCTACCTCCCGATGTATTGTTGGGCCACCCTACGTAGCATCTTTTCCTGGACCAGGTGTCCAGCCCATGGTATGGCGTGGGCCAGCTGGAGCAACAGCCGGAATCGGCGGGACACCAACAGCTGACAGATGTTGACCTGTGTCTGTGGGTCCGGGACCAGCTGGTAGAGGAGGTCATTGTGGATTTCGAACCAGGGTCCCTGAGTTCTAACGGACAACTGTGACTCTCCTTGACAATGGGTTTTCGCCTGGTCCCAGGCCTAGCTGAGCGACGGAACATTCCTCTGTTCCTTGCGAAAGTCCCCTTCCAGGTCTATGCCTGCCTGTTGGGGCTCTATACTCAGAGTGACCCTAAGGGGCTGGACCCCCTCCCTTGGGGCCCCTGAGCTTCCTTCTTCCGGGTCTACCGCCGGTATCTGGCCTGCCAAGGCTGCCTGGGAGGGGCTTTTCCCGACATACATGCCAGGTTCCCATCCCGTAAGAGATCTGTGAATTAGGGCCAGTCCTGGCCCAACACCAGAGGGTATGTCAATTTCGGGGCTATTACCACCGTACGGTGGTCCTCTTGTGGACCTATTGCTAGCTTCACCTGGGTTATAAGGTACGTTCTCATGTCCCCATGGATACATTGCAGCTGTATCGGTGCTCCCCACCAGTCTGGCCTGAGGATTAGCCTCCCTCGAATCAGGGTTTGCCAGCAACCCGAGTCCAGTAGGGCTATTGTCTCCAGGTTGTTCACTCTCATGGGAATTACTAACTTTGCTCGGTCTCTTTCACACTCGCACCCCCGCCACCGGTACCTGTCCATAGCTGCAATCCATGAACGGGCACTCACACTTAAAATGGCCTTCCTGGCCACACTCATAACAAACCATATGGTTCGGACCAGCTGAGGTCACCTCCCTGGGAGGGGTCCGCCTTTCCCGGAGTGGTTCCGTCTCTCCTCACCCTTGGATTCCCCGTCCTGGCCTTCTGACTGGGCTGCCCTTGCCAAGTTGGGCCACTCTCTTTGGAATAGCTGATCCTCCACTAGGCCGGGCCCTGGGAGGGTACTCTTCCTGTTGCAGCTGCTGGTGGTAGGTCTTGGTGCTGATACCCACTTGGTCTAGTATGGCCGCCTTCACCTGAGGATAATCCATTGCCTCCCGGGGATCCATGTTGTGATAGGCTAACTGAGCCAGCCCTGTCAAGTAGGGGGCTGGCATGTTAGCCCAATGTTCTGGGGGCCATGTGGTGGCTGTTGCAACCCATTCAGACATTACCAAGTATGCCTCAGGCTGTCGCCAGGACCCATCTTGGTAAGTCTCAAAGGTAGTCCCTCCGGGCGCAGCCCTCAACCTCCTTCTGCTGCATCTGCGAGAGAAGGGGGAGTAGTCTTCCACAGGGCAGCCATTTGTTGTGCCCAGTGTTCCTATTGGGCTTGCTGTTGGTTGGTTAGCTCTCTCAGGAGCTGCTGCTGTTGTTCCTACTGTCTCAAGGCTTGCAGCTGCTGCAGTAATTGGTTCTGTAACTCCTGCTGTTGGGCCGTCTGCTTTTATTGGTGATCCATCAGCCAGTCAAAGACCTTGCCCAGGTCCATGGTGTCGGCCCATCCGCTTACCGGCCCTCTCCCTTTGGGGAGAGAAATGCCCCCTCTAAAAAGGAACCAAAGAACAAAGATTTCTATCCCCCCCTTCTCTCTCTCTCTCTCTTTCTCTCTCTCCCCGCCGCCGCCGCCGCCGCCGCCTTCCCCCATTTTAGAGTGCCCACATTCTCCACCAGATGTGGTGGGGTGCCTAGCCCATGGACCCTCTCAAAGGGGATCTCTCCCCATCAGGCCCGGAGGCCTAGTGTCTCAAGGTCAGGTCCAGTGGTCTAGTCTCTCAAGGTCAGGCCCAGCAGTCTAGTCTCTCAACTCCTAGTCTGGAAGCTAGTAAAGGGGGGTACAAGGGCCCAGGCCCTCCCTCTCCACCGGGCCCCAGCCCAGGGCCCTATCAGTAGTGGATGGTTCCCACCACTGGCTCAGTGGGGAGTTCTCCCAGAAACGTGCCGAGTCTGCCGGGGTACCTCCTGCTCCCCGCCCTCGGCTGCTTCCTACCCCGTTCCCGACTGGTGTAGGCCCCACCTGTGCATGCAGACCCTGCTGCGGTGGTGGTGTTGGCTGGCATGGTGGCGGTGGCAGTGGCAGGTTCAGCAGCGGCGGCTGATGGGGCAGCTGATGTGGTAGCGGAGTCTGGTGCAGCTGCAGACCGCAGTTGGCGCAGTGGTAGAAGTCGTCGCAGTGGCTGCGGCTGCAGCGCCAGCTGGGGCAGCTGCTCCAGTGCTCCAACAGGTTTCAAAGGACCCCAGGCTCCCAGCCACTACTTCTGCTACTGTAGCAGTGGTGGTGGCCGGAGTCCTGGGCTTCTTAAAATGCTGCTGGAGTCAGGCATGGTGAGATCTGGGCAGTGCTGAGGGCTGCCTGGAATAGGCCTCTGATAATAAATATTATTATAAATTATTATTATTATTATGTATGCACAATAAACTTTAATACTGTCTCCTCCTAGCTTTGAGTGATTGACTTTGTAACTTTAATATTCTTTTTATTTAGTTGTTTTTAATATAATTTCCTGTTTTTAAAACTTAATTTTTATTTTTTAAATTTTCATGTCATGTGGAACCATGCTAACTTCCCACTCTAATCATCAACAAGACAGGACCTTTAAATTAATAGTAATGGCCTTTACTGGTAAATTACTGAATAACTGATAGTAATAGCACCCTGTTTTCCACGTGGTTCTGCCATTCATGGATGATGGGGGCACACTTTGCTGGCAAGTTTCAGAGTTGTTTGGTAGACAGTTGTTTGGTACGTCTACACTGCCACTTTTTTGTGGAAGAGGAAATGCAAATGGAGCACTAATTAGCATATTTTGTGCTCTCATTTGAATAATCTCGTCTGATCCTTTTTGTGGAAGAGGTTTTTGCGCAAAAAAAGCTGTGTAGACAGCTCCTTTTTGCGCAAAAACCCCCTCTTGCCCAAGAGCCGTTCTTCCTCTTTTTTCAGGAAGTAGTACTCTTGCAAATCAATCTCCAAGATCTCAAGCTGGCTACGTAGAAAATGGAGAACACAGTGACCGCCTGTGACGGGTTTGATTAAAGTGCTTGTCTAGCATCACATTGGAAGTTCATGGGAGAGGCAGGGAGAGAATACAGTTCTTCAAGGTAGCAGTCAAGTGCTGTAATCATGAGACCCTCCTTTCACTTCCTGAAATCCCCTGCCTCACTCACTTTCTTTCTGTTGAAATAAATGAGGCAGGGGTCCTATGCACAACAGTTTCCTTCACTTACATATCCTGCTCTGTTATATTGGAGTAAACCTGAAGTTGTTGATGGAATTTTTTAAGTAACACTCAAATATATAATATATGCAATAGTATATGTTAAAACTATATAAATAGCATATGTTTTACATACTGGTCTTATGTGGAATCTTGAGTGAAATATTGATTTATATGAAAAACTAATATGAAAATCGTCCTTTTCATATATTACAGTCCACAAACATAATGTCTGCTACAATTATTACTATTATTTATGTATGTGAAACATATATCCATTCGGCATGGGTTGCTAATCTTCTGTTTACAATTATTACCCTTAACTGGTAACACAGGCACAAAGATCAAGTGAGTGTAGTTACTAAGTCAGACTGTGTACGTTGTTGGACACCTCCTGTGTTTCCTAGTACAGTAAAACTCCGATGGTCCGGCATCTGTTGGTCCGGCACTTCTGATGGTCCGGCACCATCAGGAACCCGGAAGTGCTCCGGGCAGCCGGACCATTGGAGCTGCTCTGCCCCCAGCTTCCCCGATTCAGCCACTGCTAAAATTGACCAGCGGCTGAATTGGGGAAGCCGGGGGAGAGCAGCAGGAGTGCCGCCAGGTAGGTCCCATAGCGCTGCCCCTCGGGGCTGTGGGACCAACCCGGCGGCACCCCAGCTGTCCCCGATTCAGCCGCGGCTGAAACTGACCAGCGGTTTACTCCAGGAAGCCCGTGGCAGAGCAACTCTGCCTCGGGCTTCCTGGAGTCAGCCGATGATCAGTATCAGCAGCAGCTGACTTGGGGACACCTGGGGCAGAGCAGCTGGGGGGCTGCCAGGTTAGTCCAGTAGCGCTGAGGATTGGCGCTGCGGGACCAACCCGGCAGCACCGCAGCTGCTCTGCCCCAGGCATCCCCAAGAGCAGCTGGGGTGCTGCCGGGTTGGTCTCACCACGCCAAGAGTCGGCGCTACCGGACCAACCCGGCAGCACTCCAGCTGCTCTGCTGCAGGTGTCCCCGATTCAGCCGCTGCTGAAACTGACCAGCAGCGGCTGAATCAGGGATGCCTGGGGCAAAGCCAGACTATCGGAAGGGGAGGCTATGAGGGGTCTGGGGTGACACCCCCCCCCCCAGGCGCCTATAGCCCCCCCTTCTGATAGTCCGGCAAATCTGATAATCCGGCACCCCCTGGGTCCTAAAGGTGCCGGATTATTGGAAGTTTACTGTACATGCTCTTAGCCTTGACAACAATCTGGCAAGGTGAAAGAATGTAAATGCTAACAGGTATTTTGGAGTGACTGATAGAAGCAAATTTTGAAATGAGTAACTAGTCAAATATTTAATGTAACAGTCTTTCAGTTGTTCACATAATTAAGATATTTGTCACTGATAATTGGGGATGAAGGGGTACTTATAGTATTTATAGTGTTGCTACCTTAAATATATTAGATTCGGCTATTTTGTGTATCTGGGGTATGTCTAGACTATATGCATCTGCTGACAGAGGCATGTAAAATAGGCTACCCAACATAGTCAATAGTGCCGGGATTTAAATATCCACGGCTCCATTATAATAAAAATGGCCGCCGCACTGTGCCAGCTCAGCTGATTGTCGGCACAGCGCGCGAGTGAAGACGCGGATCAGTCGACAAGGGAAGGCTTTGTCGACCGCTCCTGTGAACCTCGTTTCACGAGGCATAAGGGAGCGATCAACATAGGCTTTCCTTGTCTATTGATCCGTGTCTTGACTCGCTTGCTGTGCTGACGATCAGCTGAGCCGGCACAGCACGGCGGCCATTTTTATCTTAATGAAGCCGGTGATATTTAAATCCTGGCTTCATTGACTGTCAGGTAACCTATTTTACATGCCTCTGTCGGCAGAGGCATGTAGTTTAGAAATACCCCTGGTGACCTGATATCCCATTTTCAAGGACAGTCCTGTTTTTCAGTAGCCTCTCTCACATCTGTGAAGCCTTAAAATGGAATAACTTCCCGTATGCTGTGAAGATATTCTCTCCATCCCTTAGGAAGAGAAGTTGTATCACTGCTTCACTAGGGATTATTTTGGGAATGTTCTATGGCCTGTGTTATAGAGGAGGTCAGGCTAGACCAGTGTTTCTTAAACTGTGTTCTGTGGCACACCAGTGTGTCGTGAGGCAGTCGGAGGTGTGCCACGGAGAACAACAGAATTTCAAAATGGTCACCCTTAAAGGGGCAGGTGACTTTTTTTCTCAATAACTTTCCCCCTGACCCTTTTCCCCTGACTTTTTTTTTTTTGTTCAACTGAAAATCCTTGGTGTTCCTCATTTAAAAAAAAATTGTTTGGTGTTCCTCAGTCTTAAAAAGTTTAAGAAACACTGAGCTAGACTATCATAATGGTTCCTTAGAATCTATTAGTTCCATTTAGAAGGTGTCAGCACTACGAAGGAGGTTCTAATAATGAGGACCAGTAGGTGATACCAGGAACAGAAGACCCACAGAAGTAGTGCCCACCAGCAGCAATGGCACAGTGTACAGTGGCAGAAGTGAGTCTCAGGTGATTTTGGTGCTGGTAAATTATTTCTGTGTAAGGGGAATTTTTATACTGGAAAGAAGAATGTTTTTATGGTTCAAGTACAGGACAAAGCATAATATCTATTTACTTCATCCCGAAAATGGTATACCAATACTTACCTATCTAATCGTAGCTTCTAAGTAAAGCAAAAGCATTGGTGTTTGGGCAGTTGAATTTTTCATTATCTAGTGATTCTGATGGCCATCATTAATCTGAACCTCTCATACCATTAAAATGTTTCTAATCCATGAAAAAAATGATACATTTAAGATATTTATTAGTTATTTTTTATTCTAATGTGAGCATACTGATATGTGCTGAATGGTGTTTGTAAAATTTACTTGTCATTTAAAAGAGCTTCTCAATTTTTAATTTCTTCAGAAAAGCAGGGCTGAGAGTATGTGAAAAGTACGGAAGGTGTTGTAATAGTCTCTTTCCTATAAAAATTAAAACAGAATTTAAGAGGGAGATTTTCAAAGGTGCAACTATTTCTCATTGAAAATCAAGATGAATTGAGTGCTTAACTCCCATTTGTACTTATTATTAGTGTTGCTACCATAGTGCATAGGCGCCCCAGTCATCGACCATGATTTCATTACCTCAGACAGACCACCACAGCAGTCATTGACCCAAAAAGCTTATGCTTGTACCATTGACAAATTCCCTCTAAAATATTAATTTATTTCTGATTACTGGTATATGCTACTGTGTAGATGTACAATAATGTGACACTTTTACCCAGCAGTAGATATTTTTTCAGGCAAACAGAATTATTTTGTACCATAAAATCCATCTACTGTTTCCTGATATACTTTACCCTTATATCAGGTCAATGGGCATGACATTTTCTTTCATGAATTAAGTTCTGAGTTTGATTTCTCTAACAGAGAGAAACAAACTACATAGAAAAATGCATTATTCAGCCAACCCTGCTTTTAGACGTATATCTTCAAGTGTGCTGCTCCACTTCTGGGATATTGTATTGTCATGTAAATTGAAGATGGCATCTAGGTTGCTGGAATTTACAAGAAGCACAATGATGGTGTCTGTGGGAAGTAACTTGTACCGTCAGTGCTGGTCTCAAGTGGTTAGAATCCTGTACTTTTCTGAAAAAAATGGTGCATAACTATTCTTTGGTGTAGTAAATATCTTCGGTCAGCTTCTCTTGCACTACTTGGTTCAGTGTAAGTAGATTTTGAGGTAGCATGAGAATTAGAGAAACTTGTTGATTTGATTAAGCAATATCTACAGTACCTTCTAGTCCTTTAGGAGTATGCTGGTAATCTCTTAACCATCCCAGAGAAGGTGATTTTTTCTTAATTTTCACTATAAAACAAGGAAGTATCAGATGGGATATCTTCTCAGTGTTTTTGAGTAGGTCCCAGTGAAGGATTTTCTACTGGGAAGTGTGGGTGTGAGGGGTCCTGAACAACAGAGATTTCTGGACCAGGATCCACGCTGCTCCCCACTACACCACTGCTGCGCCCCACTACAGGCCTGCTGCCCCCAGCCTTACATGAGCTACACATCCTGCCCAGGATCAGAGCTACACTCCCCAGTGTGCTGACTCCTGTTGGGGCTGCGCTCTTGCCTCCAGCCCGGGCTGCACTGCTGGACGCTGGCCCCACTGACTCTGGCCCAGGCAGGGCTACGCCCTCCACTATGCCAGCTCAGCAAGGAGTATGCTGCCAGCCCGTGCTGGCCTGGCTGCCTCCAGCCAGGTGGGACTGCCCTCCCTACTGTGCCAGGGAATAAATAACATTTCCTTATTCTATTTTTCCACATCATTCATGATTTTCAAGACCTCTAACATATCCCCCATCCCTTTAGTCATTTCTTTTCCAAGCTGAAAAGTCCCAGTTTTGTTAATCTCGCCTCATATGGAAACTGTTCCTTACCCCCAATAATTACTGTTGCCCTTTCTGTACCTATTCCAAATCCAATATATCTTTTTTTGGATGGGATGACCAGATCTGTATACGGTATTCAAGATGTGAGCATGCAAGACTTTATATAGAGGCAATATGGTATTTCATCTAGTTATCTATTCCTTTCCTAATGATTCCCAATATTCTGCTAGCTTTTTATTTTCAGACTGTCACTACACATTGAACAGATATTTTCAGGGAACTATCCATAATGATTCCAAAATCTTTCTTGAGTGGTAACAGCTGTTTTAGACTCCATCATTTCTGTATATATTGTTGGGATTATATTTTTCCATGTGCATTACTTTGCACTTGTCAGTACTGAATTACATCTGCCCTTTTGTTGCCCAAATCACCCAGTTTTGTGAGATCTCTTTGCAGTCAGCTTTGGATTAGTCACTGTTCACCCCATTTTCAAGAACATTTATAAGTTTAAGAGCAGTTTTTTTGTTAGTTGTCTAAAGTGCTACAGGAGCACTCATTTTTTTAAGTTAACAGCAGTGATTCAAATGCAAATCCCAACAGCACAACACTCATTCATATTCTTTTTTTCACTCCCATCTTTTAAGATGTTTTCATGATGATCTAACAGCCCTTCAATTACTTAAATGCTTGGCCTTTTGTTATTCTTAATAACCCTGTTATTCTTAATCAGCCTTTTTTTATAACATACTCCCTGCTCCAAAGGTAAAGCTGTAAACAGCTCAAACTCTGTTGCAGTTAAAACCTGCCTGTGGAGTCAGGGCATGCAGCTTTAAGCAGACCTCAATTATAAAATGCAGATATTCAAACTTGAGAGGGGGCCTACTGCCACCTTAAGCCCACATAAATGGTGCTGCTGATAGAGGAGTATTGAATCTAGAGAAATGCAAGAGATAAAAAGTGTGCATTGCTGCTCATAGCTCAACACATATATCCATGCAATTCACAAGTTATAATAATATGGTGAAGAATATGAAGTCAGTTTACAAACATATTTTTACTGTAGTTAGCCTCTATATTTATAATAACCTTCATCTGTTCATACTGTGCCATTTACCATATCCTTCAATGCTTGGAGAACAAGCATTTTAGGGTCAAGAAGGAATTTTCTCCTCCGTCAGATAGGCAGAGACCCTGTTCTTGTTTTTGATTCTTTCCTCTTCAGCATAGGGCATGGGTCACTTATATGTTTAAAACAGTGTAAAATGATAGATTTTTCTATAACTTAAAGTCTCTAAACCAGTGTTTCTTAACAGTCGGAAATGTGACGCAGAGAACAATAAAGTTCTAAATGGCCGCCCTTAAAGGGGCAGGTGACTCTATTTTTTCCTCAACAAAAAAACCTTGGTGTTCCTCATACAAAATGTTATTGTTTGGTGTTCCTTGGTCTTAAACAGTTTAAGAAACACTGCTCTAAACCATTATTTGAGGACATCAGTAATCCAGCCAGGAGTCAATTACAGAAGTGGGTGGATAAAGTGCTGTGGCCTGCAATGTGCAGTAGATCGAACTAGATGATCATGATGGTCCCTTCTGATCTCAAAGTCTATGACACAAATATGTTCACTGAACACAAAGGTTATTGTGCTCTGTGGTAATGTGGGCTACTGAATTATATTGCAAAACCTCTGGTTTTTGCAGCACTCTGGAAAAATATTATAAACACTTAACATTTAAAAATAGATTTTTTTATTGAACTACTCATGAAAATGAATAAAACAATCTAAGGCAGTAACATGCATGGGTATTTCTAGCATATTTAATTTGTACTTTAGATTGGCCCCTCATTTTAGTTCTGAGTGTGCTGCAGATTTTTGCATTGATGTCATACAGCTGCATTGTAGAAGTTGTCAGGGAATGATGGAGAGTTCAATGGATAAGGAGAGGACAGTAAGGGTCTGAGACGTGATTGCTTCTGCTGAAATGAACAGCAAAGAATGTAGGAAGGATGTTTAGCTTTTCACCTCTAGGTTTCAGAGTTTACACCAGGGCTGGGCAAAAGGGCCTCCGCAGGCTGGATCTGGCCCACCAAGTGGGTTGATCTGGCCCACGGAGGCCCTGCCACTCCCCCGCCTCCAAGCCAATTGGGGCCTGGGGCCAGGGGAGCAAGCAAAACTTCCTCCCGCCCTGTGAGGAGCACACAGCACATCACGTGCTCCCACACCCCCAAGCCCTGATTGGCCTGGGGGCAGGAGGAGCACACAGTTTCTTTCGCCCTCCCCCAACGAGGAGCACATGGCACTTCAAAGTGCCATACGCTCACAGAGACGGGGGCAGGGTGAAGTAAGCTTCACACAGCTCCCCCACCCCCGGGCTCTGATTGGTCTGGGAGCAGGAGTGCCTGAAGCCTCCTTCCGCCCTACCCCCGCCCTGCAAGGAGTACATGGTAGGGTGTGGCATGGGTGCCTAGTGGAAAGGGGGGGCAAAGGGGCCACTTCCAGACCAATCATGGTCTGTTGGTGGGGTAGCCCAGAAGTGTGCTGGCCCCACCTCTTTAAGTTTTGGCCCTGCCCCTTCCAGGCAGCCCGGGAGCACTTCAAAACTTTTTGAAGTGGCCTCTGGCCAAAAATTATTGCCCGTCCCTGGTTTACACCTTAGTGAAAAAGGTGGCAGTTGTCACTAATCAGAGCATTTTTTCCTCAGGCTGCCATAGGATATCCAGGTGTCTAGTTTTCAACTGGAATGTCCCGTTGGAAATGGAACCTGGCAGCATCTGGTCAGTCCAGTTGGCTGCAGCTGGAACTACATGGAAGTGCTGTTCTCTGCTCATTTGCTGATGCATGACAGAAAACAGTTGCTGAGTTCCTGACTTGGGTTCAAGAGGTAAGTGATGCTGCCTGGGAATGGTGTGTGTGTGTGTGTGGGGGGGGGGGGGATCCTGTCTCCCTCCGTTCTGCCTTTTTATACCCAGATTTTCCTGGCCCCTGGTAACACGGACCAAGTCTGACCCCTCCCCTCCATGGATCCTTGTCCCAGGAACCAGTCCCTGATTGCTCCAGCATTAGTCTCTCGTTGCATGGAGCGACTCCTCCCTCTTGCTCTGAGGACCAACCCTCACTGTGTCCCAATTAGGCAAATGGGAAGACTCCACACCAGCTTTTCCCAGCCTGGGTCTGAAGGTAGCAGGGGAGTCTGGATGGTGGTGGAAATAAGCGAAGAAGCACTGGAGAACCAGTAACAAAGGGAGAGGAGAGGAGGCCTTGAGGAAGTAGCAGAGCAGAGGGAGAAGCAAGAGTCTTCACTTTTCAGCAGTTAGAAAACTGGCAAACCTAGGCTGTCAGCAGGCTCAGTACAACAAAATTATATTAAATTATGGTTGGTTTCTGTTAAAAGTTTTCTTTACAATACAAAGGAATAGAAATATAATTCTTATTTTTACATGAAAGCTTAGATTCTGAAGCACAACTCCGTAGTGGATTTGTTGGAAAATGTTACAAACATCGGAGCATGGAAAACTCTTATCTTCTCTCTACCACCAAGATCTGGTGCTAATGGGATAATCAGCTTTTCTTATTATCAGTTTAATTGCTGCAAAAAAATTTGATGAATCAGAATGTGGTAAAATGTATCCCATCTGGCCATAAATGTCCATGTTGCAACATTTGGAGCGGAGATCCTGTAGAGTCTTCTCCTTCCCCCACAGCTCAAGGAGGAACAGAATCTCCGCTCCAGACCATGAGGAAGCCCGCTGCTTGGTACCCCTCGGTGGATCCTGGGAGCCCTGGTGCTGCTTCCTGCGAGGGCCAGGGGAGTCTCGGGGGAGTGGGGATTGTGTCTGTGCCATGGATCAGCAGGCCTGTGGCAGGAAGAACCACGTGGTCAGGGTGCTGCTGCATGGCCAGCTTCCTGCCACAAAGCTTGTCTAGGGTGCCTGCGGCTTTAAGAGGGGCCAGGAGACAGGAACTATAGAGTTGTGATTACTTTGGATGGAGTGGCCACCAGGGCACCTATGTTATTTCCTGGAGCCTTCTTTCAAAATAAAACCCTCTTCTCCTTCCACACATGTCTTTTTTGGAAAGAACTCTTTCGGAAAAGGCATTCTTCCTCATAGAAAGAGGTTTACTGCTGTAGGAAAAACTCCTGTGTTCTTTTGATTTTTTTTTTTTTTAGAAAGAAAGCAATTGCAGTTTGGATGTAACTGAAGTTTTTTTTTTCCAAAAAATGTCTGTTTTTCTGAAAAAACAAACAAACCCTCTGCTGTGTAGACATACCCAGAGCTCCCTTTCTTGTTCTGTCCCAGCCAGGAACTAAACTTTTCAGCCCCTGCAACTCTTTTTATCTGAGCCTGCTGTGTTCTGATTGACTGCTTCCTTACAATCTCTCTAGGCAGACCCAGAAAACCTATCGTCATAGCTTCTTTCCTGGGGTGGGTTGTGGTAGGACCATGAGGCCTCTAGCAGGAGGCATCAAAGCACTTAGTACACAATCTCATTTTCAGAAGAGACCTAGATTCAGTTCCTCAAAAGAATGTAGGTGCCTATCTCCCATTTAAATTAAAATAAAATTGGGGATCTGGGCCTACATTATATTTTAAAATTGGTCTTTGGCTCTTAAATCACATAATTTTTTTTAAATGTTGTCCAAGGATCCTAACTCTAATTTAATTAAGGCCAGTGATCCAACTGTGGCTTGCCAGCTGACGATGCATCTATCTTCCTTCCTGATATGACTTTTTTTATCACCATTAATTCCTGTTGGTTTCACCTCTCATTTCTCAACTGGTGAATCACTGGTGTTTAATTGTCATTTCCTCTGATGATAGTTTCTATTTGATAGAGACAGCAAGGGTGGGAAAGCGACTAGTCGACTCAACTATCTGATAAGCATTTCCTTATTGGATAGTTGACTATTCAACTAGTCCTTAACATCCTTACTGCAGAGCTGGTAGCACTACTGCCAGCCCACATGCTGCCCAGGTCCGCATTCCCCTGGAATGGGGCTGGTAATTACTCTATAAGGGTATGTCTACACTACCCTCCTAGTTAGAACTAGCGGGATAATGTAGGCATACCGCACTTGCAAATGAAGCCCGGGATTTGAATTTCCTGGGCTTCATTTGCATAAGTGGGGCGCCGCCATTTTTAAAACCCCGCTGGTTCGAACCCCGTGCAGCGCGGCTACACGGGGCTCGAACTAGGTAGTTCGGACTAGGATTCCTATTCTGAACTACCGGTTCCACGAGGTGTACCGGTAGTTCGGAATAGGAATCCTAGTCCGAACTACCTAGTTCGAGCCCCTTGTAGCCGCGCTGCACGGGGTTCGAACCAGCGGGGTTTTAAAAATGGCGGCTCCCCGCTTATGCAAATGAAGCCCGGGAAATTCAAATCCCGGGCTTCATTTGCAAGTGCGGTATGCCTACATTACCCCACTAGTTCGAACTAGCGGGGTAGTGTAGACATACCCTAACAGAAAAGTTGATAAATACAAATAATTAAGAAATAAGCAAATGATATTTGCTTGTCTTCATTAGGGATGTTAAAATGTGTTTAATTCAGTAACCATGTAACTGCTGGAAATTCCAGTGGTTATATGGTTACACATGGGGCGCCAAGGCATGCGGAGAGCCAGCTCCCCATGCGTACTGAGAGCCTGTGTATAACCATGCAGGTTAACCAATGAGCCTCATTCTCATTAGTTAACCATGTACAAGGTTACACTTTCACATCCCTAGTCTTCATCAGTATATATCCTTAATTATAAATGTTTTCTTGGCAGTACAAAATTGTCATATAAGTGTATCTTCAGTGACAAACCTTGTATCTCATAGATGCTATTAAAGGTTGTTCTACATCATGATAAATGAAATATTTTATTTCCTTTCTCAATATCATCTTAAAGTGTGTCTTTTAAACAAATGTAGTTGTTTACTGTTGTGGAATTAATAAGAGCAGTATTATTCAGAAAATACCATTGGTGGTTATTCTCCCATAAGACTATTTTCTAGAAAAGCACATTGCATAAGCTGGATGTGAATTCCATGGTTACCTTTATCAGATAATGGGGCCAATAGCTGTTCTAGCTCTGCTTGCACATTAGCCTGAAATGAACCTTTTGGTTCAATGGTGTCATGCATCTCATCATTTACAGTCACTAGAGCATAAAAAAAGTACATTGCAATCATTTGCAAGCATTGCCTGAGTTAGAGAACAGCATTCCATGAACACCTTGACACTGCATACCTTACTTCTGCCTGCTCTTGAGGTATTAGTGTGCATTTTTGTATTTGCTATTAAGATTTTGTTCCTCATTTTGATAGTTTTCACTTGTTTCATTATTTTTTCCTGGCCTGCAGTGAAAACATCTCACTTACGATGATTGTTGTGATTGGTATAACCAGGGCTCGCCAAGCGGCGGTGACCCCCACTCGCCAGCTGCGTGGTTTCGTGCGATTCTGCATTGTGCGCATGCGCAGATCGCTCTGCACCAGCTCTTCCAGGTTGTAATCTACTTGCCCCGGGCAAGTAGATTACATTATTTGTTGAGCCCTTGGTATAACTATGATGGCTAGAGGTAATTTTTTTATGTCTATAGTTATATTGGTATAACCATCAGGGCAGTCATACTGGTATAAAGATGGCCTTCTACCATTATAGTTTATTTCCTTTCTCATATGGGATAAGCTATTCTAGTAAAAGCACCATTTGTATTGGTATAACTAACTCTATGCACACTAGAAGAGTTGTATTGCTTTAACTGTACTACAGGTTTGAACCGCTCTAGTCCAGCACACTCTGGTCTGGCAAAATTTGTGGTCTGGCGTGGTTTTAGTTAGCCAGCTGTCCACCTATCATGGGTATGGCCAAGTTCCCTGTGGTCCCATAACTTGTGTTCCCATCCACTAGTACTGACTGTCAGTGTTCTGTGCTAATATTGACTTCCCAGGGCTGGGCAAATTCTCTGGTTCAGCACTAGTGAGGTCCCAAGGGTGCCGGACTAGAGAGGTTAAAGTGGTAAAATGCTTGTTGTAGACAAGCTCGCATTTGCCAAAGCCTTCCTTAGATACTTAGAACACACAGTGCTTCTGGCCAGTCTGCTCATCACTATGTCCCTTCACCCTGTACACAAACCGTGAAGATAATAGTATGCTGTGTATCAAATCTCTCTTAAAAGCTGGAAGCACATGAGATATATGCAGCAGTATTTCTCACAGCAAGGCTGTGTCTAGACTGTATCCCTCCGCCGACAGAGGGATGCAAATCAAGCACTTCGGAAGTACTAATGAAGCCTGATATTTAAATATCCCGGGCTTCATTTGCATACTCATGCTCAGGTTCTGTGCTGATCACACGCCCTTTCAAAAGGGAAAGTAAAGTGTAGCTGTGGCTCTGCCAACAGCGGGGAGCTTTTTCGGCAGATCCGGTACTCCTCAAAAAATGAGTATGCAAATGAAGCCTGGGATATTTAAATCCCGGGCTCATTTGCACTTCCGAAGTGCTTGATTTGCATCCCTCTGTTGGCAGAAGGATGCAGTCTAGACGTAGCCCAAGAAAGAACACAAACAGTTCAAAGGGTTTTTTAAGTATTTTTGAATGAGAGGCGCCTCCAGGTACATATATAGTATGATTTGAAAAGCAATTGCCTGTGCCTTCAGCTGATTATTTTACATTCAAAACCAAAAAGCAGGCATGACAGTGATCAAAGAAGGGGTTAAAATGGGCAAGGTCCAAGAATAAAACTCAGCTTTTCAGAATTCTAAAGGTCCAGTTTCACAGCCATGATTTTTATGCTCACAATTTTATACATAACTTAAGGCACTGTGTATGCAGACTACCCTTTTTACAAGGAACATATTTATAGATTATACCCACAATGTTACAGATGAGGGAAACTGAGAGGATGAGTATTTCACACAAAATCATGAATCTAGATGAGGACTAGAATCAAAATTTCAGTTTCTGTGTTTTAGCCACTTCACTGTGTTCCCTCTACAAAAATCCACAGAATTTTAGAAAACAACCTGTAGAGGTTTTCTAAAGGTGTCTGAATTTGTTCAAGAACATTTAAATAAAATGCATCCTTAGTTTCTTCATAAATGCACTAGTGTAATTTATATATGTAGACCTACATAAGCGACTTTTTAAAATTCAGCATATTGACAGTAAAATGTAAATCAGATAGTATTTGTAGAGTTCCTACACATTTATTTTCTTCATTTAATCAGAGCATGCCAGACTTATGCATTTTATAGATATGGCCGTGCTTATTGGGAGAGCCAATGCAACACAGCACAAGTGAAGATTATTGACAGCAGTAGCTGGCATTGCAGCATGAAAGTCAAGGGACAATTTTAACTACATTTCAATTAATTGAATATAATAACTTCATTTGGGATGATTTTATTTACACTTAGTCTTAGAGTATCCTCACTACTTACTCATGGATCCTGCTTGCCTGTGATCCTGTAATAGAAGGCAAGTGAACACACAGAGGAAGAGGAAGAAAGAGGAAGAAAATAGAAAAGTAGGACAGATAATAAAAGATTTAAGGGGTACAAATAATGTGCTACAGGCAACACAGGAAAAGTTTTTATGGCTGGAATATAAAGTTTCTCACAGCATGACAGAAGTATTTAGATATTCGGTGCTAACTCTTCTTCCTCTCAAAGATAATGCAACATTATAGATAGACAATAGGGCTACGTCTACACTGGCCCCTTTTCTGGAAGGGGCACGTTAATTTCAGAGATCGTAATAGGGAAATCCGCGGGGGATTTAAATATCCCCCGCGGCATTTAAATAAAAATGTCCGCCGCTTTTTTCCGGCTTTTAGAAAAGCCGGAAAAGAGCGTCTACACTGGCCCCGATCCTCTGGAAAAAGCGCCCTTTTCCGGAGGATCTTATTCCTACTTCAAAAGGGTGCTTTTTCCGGAGGATCGGGGCCAGTGTAGACGCTCTTTTCCAGCTTTTCTAAAAGCCGGAAAAAAGCGGCGGACATTTTTATTTAAATGCCGCGGGGGATATTTAAATCCCCTGCAGATTTCCCTATTACGATCTCTGAAATTAACATGCCCCTTCCGGAAAAGGGGCCAAGGTAGACGAGCCCTAGGTGTGTGTCTAGACTGCAGAGTTTTGTCAACAAAAGTGGACTTTTGTCGACAAAATTATACCTGCGTCCATACTGCCTTTGAGTTATGTCGACATAACGTCGACAAAACTCAGCAGTTCTGTCGACGTATGTAAACATCATTCTACGAGGAATAACTCCTTTGTCGACGTAGTTCTGTCGACAAAACAGCAGTGTGGATGCAGGGGAAAAGTTATGTCGACATAAAAGGCCTCCAGGGAGAACCCCTGGTGGACACTCCTGCCACAGCTTGCAACTCTATTGTTCCTGGCCGTAGCCATCTTTAAAAAGCACAGGCACCCAGGAGCAGCACTCTGGCAGCAAGCGAGCTCCAGAGCAGACCAGGGCTGTACTGCTCAGTTCAGGTTGAGCTATGTCGCAGGGACAAGCCCCCGAAGACCCCTCTGGCCTTTCCAGGGAATCATCCCCCCGGGAACCCCGGGGCACCAAGCGCTGGGCACCCGCCTGGTCAGGGCCAGAGATAAAAGCCCTACAGGCCATGCACTGTACAAAGAGGCGGAATGTAGACATCTATGCCCGAATGGCAGAAGAGCTGGCCAAACAAGGCCACCATCACCGCACACTGGAGCAGGTCAGAGCCAAAGTAAAGGAGCTGAGGCAGGGGTATGTCCAGGCCCGTGAGCAGAGCTCCCGGTCCGGGGAAAGGCTGCACTCCTGTGAGCACTATGAGGACCTGGACAGAATCCTGGGGGCAAGAGATCCTCTGCCTCCTGAGAGGCTCGTGGAGTCTGGCCTGGAGACCCTGGTTCTACCGCGGCCGCAACACCTGCTGGAGGACCAGGAGCACCAGGAGGAGGAAGGAGAGGAGGAGGACGGCACCCAGAGCACCCAAGAGCCAGACACAGGAGGCCTCCCAGACCACCTCGGACCCCGGGGACGGAACATCAGGTGAGTGCTGTGAGGGTCCAACACACACAGGGCAGGGCAGGGCAGGCGGGAGCAAAGGGGACGGTGCAGTGCTGTGACATGTCATGCTGAGCAAGGTCCGGGGGGAGGGAAGGGGCACACCCATGGCTGCCCTCAGGGAGGACCGTGCTACCCCCCTGCACCCACACGGCTGCTAGGCACCTCCTGTTCCTGCAGGCAGGGATGCCACATGCAGACATGGGCTGGAGACGCTGGGACAGTCTCACAGCTGCAGGCCTCTCAGCACTCAGTGGGAACCCTGACCGTGGCCCGACACTCATCCGTGCTGCTCAGCCATGGGGGATGCGTGGGGGTAGGAGGGTACGACGGTGGTCTGCACACCGCCTGGGCCAGGCCGCACCATGCCTTACTGAGACACACATGAGCAGCCTCTGACCCTAGCACAGGCACTGCCTGCTGAGAAGGAGGACATGCCCTCTCAGGGAAAGGGTGAGCATGCATGACTGACAACTTTTCCCTCTTGTCCTCCACAGCCGGAGCAGCTGACCAGGAGGGGGATGCCCCACCTGCCCGACCACCCAGACGGCCGCAGGGCACCTGTAGGGACTGGTGCAGCTACTTAGAGCTGGTGCGCCAGCACGTTGGAGTCCTTCAAGAGATGAAGGATTCCATGGAAAGAAGGCTGGAGGCAGACGCCGAGTGGCGCCGCCAGTTGCTGTGCGAATTTACCCAGCAGCGCAGGGACATCTGTGCAGTGATCCGGGAGGCCATAGCCTTCCCCGGTCCTTTGCCTGCTCCTGCCCCTCCTCCTCAGCCTGCCCCCTCCTCTGCCCCTGCCATCCCAGCCCCAGCCCCATCTCCTGCTCAGCCCCCTTCTGTGGCATCCTGCACGCGCAGCTGGGCACGGCAAGGCCGCCAGAGCCAAAGTAGCAGGAGCTCGGCCTCCAGGCAGCCCCCTCAGCCCTGAGCCTCTCTCCCCCCTTCCAAGTTCACATTCCCCCTTCCCACCAGTGACACAAACTGAGGGACGCATTTTTTTTAAGCACTTTATTTTCTAAAACAAAGATGTTTATTTTTATTTTTTTCTCTGAATCCAAGAGTTATTTATTTTCATTTGTTAAAAAAAACAGTTAAATAAAGTATACTCTGTTGTTCACCATCACCTGTCTCCATTCTCAGTGAGTGGGGACTGAGTAGAATGGGTGAATGTGGGGCAGGGAGGGGTTGCAGGGAGGAAGGCACCAGGGGTATGGGGCAATCCCACATATGGAAGGCCCTGGGGACAATCAGGGACCTCCCTGTGAGAACTGCTTCCTCAGGGCTTCCCGAATGCGTAGGCCCAGCTGGTAGGCTTGCCAGGTGGCAGCTGTCCGGGGTTGCCCAAACTGCCTCCCCTCCATCTCCGTCTGTGTCCTCCACGCTGGGAGGAAGGCCTCCCCTTTCCTGTCTATGAGGTTGTGCAGCACGCAGCATGCTGCAACCACATCAGGGATGTTGTGTTCCCCCGTGTCCAGCTGTGTCAGCAGGCACCTAAACCTGCCCTTCAAATGGCCGAAGGCGCACTCCACCTGCAAATGAGCCTTTTTGAGGCGGGAGTTGAACAGTTCCCTGCTCGCGTCCAGGTGGCTGGTATAGGGCTTCATGAGCCAGGGCATGAGAGGATAGGCCACATCGGCCACAATGCACGTAGGCATCTGCACATCCCCGACTGCCAGGTTCCTCTCCGGGAAGAATGCCCCAGTCTGCAGCCTGCGGTACAGGTAGGAGTTCCTGAACACACGGGCATCGTGTGCCCGGCCTGACCACCCGACACAAACATCCGTGAACTGTCCCCTGTGGTCGACCAGAGCCTGCAGCACCATAGAGAAGTAGCCCTTCCTATTGATATACTGTGCCGGTCGATGGGGCGGGGCACGGATGGGGATGTGGGTCCCGTCCAGTGCTCCACCGCAGTTTGGGAACCCAAGCCCTGCAAATCCAGCCAGGATGGTCTGCAGGTCTCTGAGGCGAATGGTCCTGTGGAGCAGCTCCGCATTGATGGCCGTCACCACCTGCAGAATGGGACAAATAGAAACACACATCACAGGACTTTAGAGGGATTGGCTCACCTGATGAGAAGTGCTCCCTCCTTTGTCCCCCAGACAATCCCTTCCCTGACCCAGCACCATGGCAGGGTGAGGCTGAGAGGGCTTCTACCTCTGCCACCCTATCCCCAATTCCCTGTGCCTGGTCCTGACTGCCCCTCTGGACTGTCCCCTGGGAGTGACTTACCTCCATCAAGACGGCCCCGACGGTAGACTTCCCCACACCAAACTGATGCCCCACAGATCGGTAGCTGTCGGGGGTGGCCAGCTTCCAGAGCGCAATGGCGACGCGCTTCTCCACAGGGATGGCAGGCCGCAAGTGGGTGTCCTGGCATTGCAAGGCAGGGGTGAGCCAGGTACAGAGCTCCCGGAAGGTGGCCTTCCTCATCCGGAGGTTTCTGAGCCACTGATCGTTGTCCCACTGCTGCAGCACTAGCCGGTCCCACCAGTCCGAACTGGTGTCCAGCCTCCAAACCCACCTCTCCAGGAAAAAGTTGGGGGGCAAAGCCAGCAGGGCTGCAGCCTGAGCGAGGGGCTCAAAGCTGGGCTCAGGATCCAGCTCTGCTGCCAAGGTCATCATGCTCTCCTGAGGATGAAGCAGAGCTTCCAGCAGCACTGTGTGGGGCCATCGCCTGCCCAGGGGCAGCTCAGGCTTCATGGCAAAAAAAGCCAAAATAACACACAAACAAAAGAACCAAACAAACAAACCAAAAACCAAAAAAGTCAAAACCCAAGCAAACAAACAAGCAAACACACAGACAAACAGACAAACCAGATAATACACAGCTGTGGTGTCCGACAAAGCAAGGCAACCAGAGCCAGGAAAACTGCAGCAGCTTTGCTTTCCCTGTAAAGGTTGGCAAGCTAGAAGCAGGAGCAGAGGAACAGCTATCCAGGAGTATCCCTTTAAGCACGCGTCTCTGCAGAGAGCATGCAGCAGTGCCAGGGCTTTATGGCTGCCCCTGTGACCTTTCAGAAGCACTTCCAGGTGCCTTCTTCTGTCGACAGAGCGTCCTGCAGTCTGGACGCTCTTATGTTGACAAAGCTGATCGCTTTGTCGACAAAGCAATGTAGTCTGGACGCTCTATGTTGACATAAGTTTTGTCAACAGAATCTGTCGACAAAACTTATGTCGACAAAACTCTGTAGTCTAGACACACCCTATGTGTGCATACCCATTTTAGGGAGTTTAGAGTTCCCACAGCAACTGTAAGTCAGACCCCTCTGTGACAATGTAATATTGTATATGCTAAGTGTATGACTCACTATATCTATGCAATGTGGCTCTTACATTTTCTGTGAGAAATAAAGCTTTTAATTTCCTCACTTTCATGCGTATTAATTCTGATTTGTAACATTGCATTAACATTGTCCCATTATTTTTTCTCTTATTTTAAGAGTCAATTTGAAAAAAAGAAAATTCTGTTTCATTGTGTTTATTTTGGTGTGAAATAAGTTCATTTGAATATTGTCTCCCATTATATTGGGAAGTATACATTCAAATTATTTAAGTTGCAGTGTCAAGCATACCAAGTGAGGAAATGCCAGATTGAGGGTTGCCCACACAACCTTAGTTCTGTCCCTTTGGATATGTCTAGACTACAAGCCTCTTTCAAAAGAGACTCTAGACAGTGACAAGACTTTTTCGAAAGAGAGCACTCAGGCAATCTGGATGCTCCCTTTCGTAAAAGCCTGGTTTGTGTTCAAGAACAGCTTTTTTCAATAGAGCTCTTTTGAAAAAAGGCGTTCTTCCTCGTAAAATGAGGTTTACTACTGTTGAAAAAACTGCCTCATTCTTTCAATTTAATTTCGAAAGAACACGATGGCAGTCTAGATGCAAGTGAAGTTTTTTTGAAAAAAGGCTTTTTTCGAAAAAACTCTGTAGTCTAGACATAGCCTAAGTGTATGTCTTCTGTGCAATGAATGAGGCCAGGGTCATGTGGAAAAAAAGTATGTGATTATGCAATTAAAGACTCTCATAATGCATATGCACCAGGGAATTTAAGTTGTAGAGTCAGTTACAAGTCTGTTATTTCCTAGACTTTTGAATGCTTGACTCTGCAACCTAAATAACTTTGTTTTAACTTAGTTTTTTAAATGAAATGTCATTGTTTTCCTTAAAAATAGATTAAATTTTTATTATGTGCAACTCAAACAACTTTCTCATCATGCACCATCAGTGGGATTTGGACTTCATTATTGTAGGGTAGATTTTTTCCACTTGAGCTACAGAACTAACTCCATAAGTTGGTAGAAGGAGAAAGCTGGTATCTGAGAGGTATATGGACTTCTTGGTTCAGGAAGGTTGGGAGAAGGAAAGGATATACTTACTTTCCCTCTCATTCTCCTCAAGAAATTGGAACAGCTCCTGCCCATGCAGTGTCCCAGGAGGCGGCACAGATCATATACTGATTGAGTCCGAAGGGGAAACCCAGCTCTTCTCTGTTTCCTCCCCTGCGGCAGTTCCAGCAACTAAGTGTTCCTAGAACAAGGTGTGCAGCTGATGCTTTTTCTTTGGTGGCAGTGTGAGATCATTCTGCAATGCAGGGCTTTCTTAGTTATTATTCTGACAGACAGCAGAAATGAACCCAAAGAACATATGAGATGTGAAACAGTATTATTAAACAATTCACATCTCAGCAAAAGCTGAACAGAATTTCATGGGACAAAAAAAAAAAAAAAGACTTCTGTAACATGAGGCCTATCCCTTTTCATAATATAAAAAGCCTGCTGTAAAGAGTCACAGCAGCTCTATTAGGCACATGACAGGATTGCTACCACAGCACTTAGAAACCTTTCTCATGGACCCCTTGTACTAGGACAGGGTTGGGCAATAGTTTTTGATGGGGAGCCACTCCAAAAATTTGGAAAGTGATCAAGGGCTACATTCTTCCATTATATTAATGGAGGAGGTGCGGGGTCTGCGATGGAGGTCGGATGCAGACAGGGCCGGACTAAGGGATGGGCTAGCCGGGCAGCTGCCCAGGGCACCAACCTATGGGGGGCGCCTGGCTTCCGGCAGGCTGCAGCAGCCGCCCAGGGCGGGGGCCGTGTTAACCCCAGCAGCACCGGCCAGCAGCGCCCTTCCCCCCGCAGCTGCAGGGCCCTGCCCGGCCAGGCACAGCCCACCTTGGGCTGCGCACCATCGGCGGTGGCTGGGTCGACTGGGCAGCACATGTGCAGTGCATCCGTTCACGTGCCCGGGAGGTGGGCCCGCACATGCATCGTGTGCCTGGACGCGGGGCCACGTGTCCTGGGGGCGGGCCCGTGCATGTGTTGTGTGCCCAGAGGCGGGGCCATGCGCCCCGGGGGCGGCGCCATGCACCTGGGGTCCGGGATGCCAAAATGGCTCGGGCCAGCCCTGGATGCAGAAGGGAGTTTATGGTATGGAATAGGGATGTTAAGGACTACTCAACAGTCACTCCCCGACCCCCTTGCTGCCTCTATCAGATTGGCAAGTTCTCTGAGTCTTGAGAATTATTTTAAGATATCTCTCTTGAAAATATAGCTGTACCCTAGTTTGTAATGAGTTGATTTAGTTCCTTTTGAGGTGAATCTTTTTATTGTCTATTTATTTTTCTTGCTACAGCACAATAAAATAGAATGACTGAATAATATAGTTAAATGGAAGATAGAACAGATTGTTTAGCATAAGAAGTTAGCACATATGTCAAGGTGCCAATCAACTTGAAGTGGCCCTTTAAGAGACTTCCGGAGTAATTCCCATAGCTGATCAAAATGGGAGTTTGGCCACAAAACTTGTAACGCCTAATACCCAGCTCCAGGCTTTTGCTTTGCTCTTTGAAGTGTATTCTACATTTTTTGTGGATGCCCTCTGCCTTTATCATCTTTAATTTAGCTTCACTTCTATAGTACTCCCTTCTTATTTAAATCAGATGCATTGCTATTGAGCCACGTTAGGAAAAAAACAAGTTTACATCAATTTTTGACAAAAAAATGTAAGGGTTTTTGTTTTCACCTAGATACAGTAGCATCCTGGTCCTCCTTTGTCTTATCCTCTGGCAAATATCTTATAGCCCAATTCTCTTAACTCGTCTTCACATTCATTTGGCCCATTCAAATCAAATGTCAAGATTCTCAAAAACTTCATTTAATATTCAAAATATATAGACAGCCAATGACATGCTGGTGCTATACAGATGGGCGACCAGAATCATATGCATTCTTCATCCCTATGTTTAAGAAAGATGAAAGCCAGCAGCTTTCTCTGAGCTGCCACCACTGATCCAGTGAGAGAGATTCACATCTGTAGCAGAACTCTTGACACAACAAAAGAGAAAGGAACAAGAGAAAGCCTTGGCATAACTCTCAAAAAAATAAGGCAGGGGGAGGAGGGAACCACTGAAATGAGCTAGATTTTTCTAAACATAGCAGCAGGAAATGATGGCCAACATAGATATAAACAAGGAACAGATTTAATAGTACAAAATATTGTAACCTTAAAATCTCACTCCAAATTATCACGTGCTTTGTCAGCAATGAAAAATAAGAGATTTGTGTCTGGTTGCTGTTATGGAAAAATTTATGATTTCAGAGAAAACATTAGTATAATGTGGACAAATTATCAAGACTGTTTGGGAAAGATCTCTGATATTTGTTTTTTCAAAAAAAAAAAACCCATAAAATTTGCATTCACTGGGGAGCAGTTGCTGGCAGCTAAATGGGATGGATGTGATGTGACTAAGCTACATGCTTTGTTGTGTTTATTCTTTTTTACGTGTTGGTTTTTATTTACGTTGTGTTTGCCAATCATGAATCAGAATTCAGGGCTTAAGTGGGCAGAGAGAAGGATGATTGACACAACTGGGACTATTTTAAATATCGTGTTGACCTTCTGGAGCTTAGCTTTGAATACTCGATTGGAGGAGATAAATAAAAGACGAGAAAAGCTCTTGGCTAAATTTAACATAAAAACTGTTTTGGCCATTGTTAGAGCATGTCTTCTGCAAATGCAAAACAACACTAAAATGAAAAAGAACCTATAATATGAAAAACTTACTTTGCAATTGGCAACTCCAGTTCTTTGGGGCAGGCCAGCTCCCCACTCTGGGTGTTGTGACCTGGTACACAGGATCACAGTGCAGATTAGGTTCAGCCTGACTGCCCCTCCATTATGTCAGGGATTGTATGTCCCGGGCAAATTTGAGTGAGTGGAGTTGTGACCTAGCACATGTAAGTTGCACCACCACACATTGTTTGCAGATTGCATAGCCATAACTTAAGATGTTTCTAAGGCTTTTTTTAGATAAGCTAATGTGAATCAGTCCAGGTGGGTCAGGGGTTGAGTGACCAGACATCCCAATATTAGGGGCTTTGTCTTATATATACAACTATGCCTCCTGCAATTTCCACTCTTCTCTCTGGAAAAAAAAGTGTCCCCATTTTTCACACTTGCTATCTAGTCATCTTAGCCAAGGGCATGTTCCCAAAGTAGGGAATTTTTTGCCTACAGCTGACTTCCATTTGCACAAATTGGGGGTGGGGGTGGGGATTGTGCGACTTAAAAGTGAGGAATGGAAGGACTTATAATGCATCAGTTCCTACAAGCGTCAATGACTTTAGTGCAGAACAGATGTATACCGGGGCGACTTATAGCGGGGACATCCTGTAGGATAAACTTACCCAGAAATGCTCACAGTCCTGGTAGCAACAGCATGAGACAGACACATAGATACAACTCAGGTGACTTTTAAGCTTAGTTTCTCAATTGTTTTTATTGAGAAAAAACAAAAATTGATTGTAAAGGTTCTTCCCAAACACTGTTGGCTCCCCCATCAGCACTTCATAGCTTTCCAACAGAGCCATGGCTCACTGTTTGGGAATCACTACTCTAGAGTTTCTCTGATCTTCAGAACAAGAAATGAGCACTGACAGGTGAACTGAGAGAGTATGAGACTGTACCAAGAGAATTATATTTTCTTTTTGGGGGATTTTTGGGGATTTTGAACTGACCACACATACTTAATGAAAATCTCTGCTACCACTTTAAAAAGCATAAAAGCCAAACAATATCAGCTTTTCATCACTGCTAAATTATTGGATGGGATCTTCAAAAGCATGTAAGAAAGCTAGGTGGCATGCAACTTCTACCGATACTTTGGAAAATCCCATCCAATATTCTACAGTGAAACCTAACCTACAAATAAATATTTGCCTAGAAAGGGTTGGTGTTTTAATAAAGATTGAACAAATACATGCTGGTAACTTAGAGGAGACTCTTCAGTGCATTGCTTGACATACAACTGTGACCTCTATTTGGTGTTTGATCAAATATATGTAACTCCTCCTGTTGGCTAGCCCAGTGTGAGGTTATTCAGCATAGGGGAAGCCTTGTGACTTCTTACACCTCTGTGGGAGACTAGGCCTGAGGCTGCTTGGTGTGCTCTGCGTTGTGTATGTGTGAGTGCACCTCAGACCAGACCCACTCAGACAAATCACCAGGAACAGGCTTTATTCTGTAAAAAACATAGAACAGGAAAACAATTCAGCAACCCCTTCTCTCAGCATGCAGCCTGTGTACTGCTTCTAGCACAGTGCTTGCTGAGACCCTGCTGGGGGCAGAGGGCACATCCTGGCAGGAACCAGGAAGTTCTCCCAACATGCCACAATTTGTAGTCCACAACTCGTAGTTCCCAGGGTTGCTGCTGAAACACACTGGACCTTGGGCTACATATATATAAAGAAGATAGTGACTCTTAGAAAGGGTTGGAGAGTAGGCTAGAGGGACTGAAGTGGTGTGTGAAGGTGCCCGGGACAAAAGGCAGGAGGCGGAGATCAGGGAATCAGATGGGCTCCTAAGATTAGGGAGAAGAGGCACTGAGTGGGAACAAAGTAGGTATTTTGAAGATGCACTCTGGGAAGAATGCATAGGTTGAGGTTATGTTAGGTACTCTTGCGGGGGAGAACAAGACTGAGATTTGAGTACTGGGGGCTGTAATGGGGCACCCACCCTACACTGATCTTTTAGCCCTAGGGTGGCTGCACAAAAAAGAACCACTAGGAAAGGAGCTGTTAGGAGCAACCAGTTGGGCCCAGACAGGTCCATATAATAAGAGCTTCAGGGCAGAGCAAGTTCAGTAGCTGACTGAAGCGTTGTGAGAGAAGATCAAATTCCTGGTCAGCCAGAAGAGAACTAGCATCCTAGAGAAAGCAGTGTTGTTTGCAGCAACTAGGGGCAAAGGAGAGCTAAAGAAGGCTCCTGATTGGCTGCAGAGATTTATAGGCTGAGGCCCTGAGGCAGAGGCAAAGGCAAAGGCAAAAAGGGTTCTGAGGGCTTTAGAAAAATGGCCAAGGAAAATGAATTGAGGGGTTGGAGGGAATGCAGCAAGTGGCAGCAATTTACAGAGTCCCTGGATTGGGATCCAGAGTAGAGGGCAGGCCCAAGTCTTCCCCCTTGCCACTGAAGAAGTGGCCAGACAATTGGGGATGCAGGGCCCATGGCTATCCTCTCTTCTGTCCCAGGCCCCACCCCTGCCCTGCCTCTTCCCCCCTACTCCACCCTACTTGTCCCCTTTGCCCAAAGCCCTCTCCCCCAGGTGATGTGACCTGGAGGATTACAGGGTGTGAGCCTGGTGCAGGGTGGCAGCAGGAGTTGGGCCCCACCATTCACCATGGTGGTGGGAGCCAGAGGAAGTGGAGCGACCTAGCAGCCTGCTTCACTCCACCCTCTCCCAGCTGGGTTGCTCCATTTCACTGTGGTGGTGGTAAGCAGGGCATCCCAGCCTCAGCCCAAACCAGGGCCTTCAATGAACACAGCCAGAGAGGTGGCTCTGGCTCAGCAGGGCAGGGTGCTAGAGGACAGAACAGTCTCATACTTTTCTTCACTCACCCCGCCCTGGGCCCTGCCCACAGGGGCCATGGAGCTGTTCTGTCCCCTAGCACCCTGCCCTGCTGAGCCAGAACCACCTCTCTGGCTGGGTTCATTGAAGCTCCTGCAGTCAAGTTCCCTGGACACTGGCGCACAGTGCATCCTTAGGGCTTAACTCCTTCCTGCCCACGCTGTAGCCAGGGGACAGGAGGTGACTGGGTTACATAAGTGGCCAGCAGCAGGCTGGAGGTCTTAGCTTCCTTTTGATGCTATGCGACAGGAAGGGACGAGCTGCTGCCAGCCACAGGGGAGGTGGGGGTGGAGATGGGGGTAGGGGAGAGTAGAGAGATGAACTCTGCAAAGACAAGCCAGTTATCCCTTACTCCCCTCCTCCTTCCCTGTGACTGGAAGCTGCTCCCATCCCTTCTCCGCTGTACAGTGCTGAAAGGCTGCTGCTGGCCACATTCCCTGGCAGAAATCTGAACCCTGGCAGAAATCTGTGGTGGAGATAACACCCCCTTGCATAACACGCCCCCCCCCCCCCACCACACACACACGTTGTCTCTTGGAGATGCAGTGGCAGGTATCAGGAGAGACAGGGCCATTGGGGGGGGCCTAGGCAGGCATGAAGGGCAGCGAGCACTGTCCAGTAATTCCTCCTGTGTGAGAGAGTGTACGTGTGTCACCTCTCCCCATATGTGTGGGGGAGTAAGGATATGTCTACACTACCCTCCTAATTCGAACTAGGAGGGTAATGTAGGCATACCGCACTTGCAAATGAAGCCCGGGATTTGAATTTCCCGGGCTTCATTTGCATGAAGCCGGCCGGCGCCATTTTTAAATGCCGGCAGTTCGAACCCCGTGCCGCGCGGCTACACGCGGCACGGAGTAGCTAGTTCGGATTAGGCTTCTTAATCTGAACTAGCTGTATTCCTCATTCCATGAGGAGTACAGCTAGTTCGGATTAGGAAGCCTAATCCGAACTAGCTACTCCGTGCCGCGTGTAGCCGCGCGGCACGGGGTTCAAACTGCCGGCATTTAAAAATGGCGCCGGCCGGCTTCATGCAAATGAAGCCCGGGAAATTCAAATCCCGGGCTTCATTTGCAAGTGCGGTATGCCTACATTACCCTCCTAGTTCGAATTAAGAGGGTAGTGTAGACATACCCTAAGAGAGTGTGTGTCATCCCACCCCTTATGAACCATAAAGCCTTAAAGAGAAGGTAAATAAAAAGAATCCAAGTACGAAATATTTCTTTTTAACATGTCCACTTGATGTTAATTTGAACATCTGTATGACTGATTGCCATAGAATTTGCTTGAATGAGTAATTTTACCAGGTATCCTATATTCAGCTTTGATTTTTGGATTTGGAAAAGGGTTTCTTTGTTTTTAGTGCACCTTCCCTCTTTCTTTCCCATTTTACTTTCCTGATTTCACAGGGAAATAAAATGGGAATCCTCCACAATTTAAAAAACTGCTTCGTGGTCCCTCTCCCTGTTTTACGTTAGAAGTACAAAAAGGGAAGAGAATTTTTGTTTAAAAAAGTTTGATGGATTTTCCATGAACTACATTGCCTCTACATGGCTGAGTATGGCTTAGTCAAGGGTCAGCAACCTTTCAGAAGTGGCATGCCAATATTTAACTTATTCTCTTCTATTTGTGGATATGCATGCTGGGATAGGGAGGGGGCAAGCTGGGTATGGTAACCATATTTTCTGAACCAGCTGCTGCTAGGGAGAACAGTTTAATTTAAATTATTAAACAGATTAAGCATTTTAACTTTCTCATGTTAGTTTATCAAACTTCATTTTAAATAATGTAAAATATTAATTTGTCCAATTGGGCTTGTTTAATTTGGAAAAGAGAAGACAGAGGGGACATGGGAGCGGTTTTCAGGTATCTAAAAGGGCATCACGGGGGGGGGGGGTGAAATTGTTCTCCTTGGCCTCTGATGATAGGACAAGAAGCAATGGGCTTAAACTGCAGCAAGGGAAGTTTAGGTTGGACATTAGGAAAAACTTCCAAACTGTCAGGGTGGTTAAACTCTGGAATAAATTGCCTAGGAAGGCTGTGGAATCTCCATCACTGGAGCTATTTAAGAACAGGTTGGACAGACATTATTCAGGGATGATCTAGACGGTGCTGTCTTAAACCAGACAAATGGGCTGCCTACTTACCTAGGTCAGTTCAAGTCCCAGGGACTAGGTTGCAAGATTAAGCTGCCTGGAGTGAGAGCCAGTGTGTACTTCTGTGACCGGGCACCCCCCAGTCTGGTCTGGGGGCCGGCCAGCTTTTCTTCAAATGGGGTGGTCTTGCCCTTCACGTTGGGGTTTTGGTTGTATTTTCCTTCTCCTCGGGCGGGGGAAGGAAGGGCGGCCCGGGCCCGCCCTCACTCTCGGGCCCCAGCCCAGGGCCCTAAGGACTGAGACTGTGCCCCAGTCTCGGTCCGGCTGACGGGGTCGTGCCCCTAAACGCGTCAGCCCACAGGCTGTTTCACCACCCTGCCCTGGGCTACTTCCTTCCTCCCCCCTTCTCAGGGTTGTCCGTACTCACGGCGTCTAGGCGCCCCGGAGAGACAATCACGGGAGCGTCCACGTCTCGTTTCTCTCTGGCGAGTCCGTGCCGTCCGCGAGTCTCTCCCCCTCTCCGGTGGCCGGCAGGGTTTTAAAGTTCCCGCCGGGCCGGGAGTTTTACGTGCCCCACCCCCACGCCGTCCGACCCAGTGCGTCACGCCTCCCCGTCTCACCGGCGGGGCTGGGGCGGGCTCAGCTGTTCCACGGCGTTCCTCCAGCTGAGTGGTGGCTCGGGAGCAGCCGGAACACGGCCGGTACCCGTCCCGCAGCCCCTCTGAGAGGGCGCAGGTTCCCCGGTGTGGGGTGCGGGGTCTCTGTACCCCGTCACAACTTCCAATATCTCAGGAGCAGGCAGGTGGCTGGTGCAGCCACCTCACCCCTTTGCACTGCCTGCTCTGGGCTCCACAACATGTTTGGGAGTGGGCCTTTATATTAGGATTGTCACTTGGCTGTTTTTGAACTGGCCTGGGTGACCTTTGTGTTTCCTTTTTGAGTTAGGCACATTCAGTATTCTTTCTCCCACCCCAGGACAAAGTAGAGTGCACAACCATTTGCTGGACTACAGTGCAGTGCATGATGAGGTAAAACAAATATAAGATGATTGTGCTATTTTGTGTAAAAGGGCTCGCTGAAACATTTCATAGTATAGTTGGTATTAGGACACTGTTCAGTAGTGAGGGATGGTGGCCAGTGGTCATTTTTTCTGTGTCTTTGGAGGTGATCACCCTACTCCACTTGTCTTGAAGGCACAGTTCTGGCCCAGTGGCCGTTGTTGTCCCCACTTGCTATGGTGACCATTAGATAGCAAGCATAGAAAAAAAAATCAGGATGCCTCTTCTTTGGGAAACAAAATACAGGACTATGTAGCACTTTAAAGACTAACAAGATGGTTTATTAGATGATGAGCTTTCGTGGGCCAGACCCAGTCTTCCATTATTTGATCTGAGGAAGTAGGTCTGGCCCACGAAAGCTCATCATCTAATAAACCATCTTGTTAGTCTTTAAAGTGCTACATAGTCCTGTATTTTGTTTCAGCTACACCAGACTAACATGGCTACATCTCTATCACTATTCTTCTTTGGGAGTAAGGGGCAGAGTTGTCTATTTAAAACAGATCCCCTAATACCAGGACATCATTACCCTACCTACTACCCATGATTATAGAAGCAAGCACTGGGGAATAAAGGCATGCCTTAGACCAGTATTTCCCCAGGGCTCCGCGAGACATCTCCAGGGGCGCCACAAGGTTGACAAACTGGAAAGCCTTCAAAAGCATAATTGAGAATTGCCTCGAACTGACACAATTAACACACACTGCTGGGGCTCCGCATAAATTTTTTATGCATGTAAAGGGCTCCAGAGCCCAACAAGTTTGAGAACTGCTGCCTTAGACTATATGACAACCTCAAATTCAAAAATCATGAGCAGACTAAATCATGTGGCATTTTAATCACATTTTTGAAGGTGTGTATGTGGAGGGAGGTTCTGTTTTTTATTTTGTTTTGATCTCCTGGGAAATCACATGTATGCACACATATGGCATTTAAGGGGGATTAATCTGGAATGTAAAAACAAAACGCTACCCCTACACATTGTGTCTACCAGTCAGACAGTACGCAACTAAGCAGTAGAGAGGAGGGGGGCGGGGCAGGCTGGAATTCCCAGGGCCGGACTCGCCTGTGCGCCGTCGGGACCATGCGCAGGACTGGCAGCACCCCAGGATCTGCATGCGCCCAGGCCAGCCCCACTCCCTGCTGGCCAGTTCTCCCCCTGACCCTGATTTCCCCCCAGCCAGTCCCACTCCCCGTGGCCCTCTGCCAGCCAGCCCCGCTCCCCTGCCCAATCCCCTCCCGGCCAGCCCCGCCCCTCCTCCCCCCATCTGAGATCAAGTGTGTCCGGTATTTTTTTGAAATGATCTGGTAACCCTAGTCTATATTTACTGGAAGTCAATGCTCTGGGGGTTGATCATCTGGCATTGGATTTAGCAGACCTGTAAATCGAATGCTGAGAGCAGCCCCCCCCCCAATCAGTCGATACCACCAAGGCTCATCTTAAGGCAAGGTAACTCCAGCTATGCATTTTAGGTAACTAGAATTGTGTATCTTAAGCTGACTTTTCTGGTCTAGTGTAGACCAGGACATAGTGCCTTCTGCCTATTCCCCATCACCACTGCAAGAACGCTGCCCCAGCTCAGCTCCCTCCCCTGGGCCTTGTCTCTACTCAGAACTTTCCCTAGAAAGAGCTCAATCCCCTGTCCTGTTCTCTCCTTCCTCAAGACACTATTTCTGCTCTCTGCCCATCTCCTCCCATGAGACACTTTGTCTGTCCCCTCCTGCTTCAAAATAAACCCAGAGGCTGTGATTGTTCTGTGTTCAAGTATGCAACATGAGACAGAGCCAAGACAGGACAGCATTAAACATTTTCAGAACAGCCAAAGAAAAACACATTCATAGCTAACTCTGAACTGAGTATCCAACTCTTCAAAGCTGTTCTGTGCAGAACCACGTTAGCATCAAAGAATTCTACAAATATGGTAGGAATCTTTTCAATGCAGTTTAGGAATCTGCCAGACACAGCTGAAAAGAGAATGTAATACTTAAAAAATTGAAGTGTAAAGATCAACCATATAAAATATCCCTATTTTTCTCTCATCAAAACTGGCTCCACATCACGTGCAGCATCTATGTCCCACTTCACTGCAAGAAAGAACATGCAGGAGCAGAAGGGGAAATGGTAGCAGCAAGCTTAGTGTCACAAGTTGTGTCAGTGACACTTCTAGGATCTATCTTTTGGGTAGCATATGGTGTGTAAAGCATTTGGCAACTGAAGGACGACACCACTCCAGTCTTTCCTCGCTTCTAGGGTTTTTAAGAAACTTTGTTGGTGCTGATTCCCCCCCCTTCAATGTTGACCCTTTCTAAAAATTACATATTTTCTAAAAAGCACTGTCAGCACCAAAGCTATCCATTCCTCCAAACTGACAACTGTGACAGTAAGAAAATCACAAATTTTTATCACCCTGCTTCTGAAGAGAGAATTGTTGTCAATTTCATTCTGTTGTTAGGTCAGACCAATAGAACCTAATGTGCTCCTACAGGGAGAGTGGAAAGACAATCTGATTTGAAGGCACTCACACCATGGGAACATCTGCACCACATACACTTGAGTTGTATAAACCCCCATCATCTAAACAAACTGAGCATGCAGGCTCTGTTTTTAGTAGTAAAACTGCACCAGAATTGCAGTTTTAACAGCATAGTAGCTTTCTTTGGAAGGGGTTGTTAGGTGTTTTGTTCTCTTTCCCTTATCTTCACCATTTGGAGAATGTATTTTTAAAGTGTAATTTCCAGGAAGAGTGTTGCTTTGAATCTGTCATTTATCTTTCTGGTTTCAGTGGGTTTCAACCTTTTTTCATATGTGATCAGCTAAAAATTTTTTTTTCAAATGGAGGTGCAGTTTCCTTTGAAAATTTGACTTCTGGTCTGTGGACCCCTACCATTAGAAGTCTTAGAATGAAAATTGACTGAACAGCATTAAATTATACATGCACAACATTCTCAGCACAGGATTTGACAATGTGAGACACTGGCGCTAAATGGTGGGCTTCTATGGTAACAACAACACTCCCAGGTTTTGACTATAGGTGGTGGTATTCTCATACTTTTGATTGATCAGAAAATGGAATGACTTTTGGGGATCTAAAACTTTATTTCAGAGCCCATGGACATAGTCTGTGGACCCAAAGAATCCACAAAAGCACAGGTTGAAAACCATTGTTTACATTACGGTACTAAAAAGGGTATTAGAGGATGCAAATTAGAGATGTTTTATCAGTATACCTCCAGATTTATAATCTCTATATGGATAACTAAATATGTTGCAGACAAAAGCACAGAATGCTTCTCTTGTTGCATATTGACAAGTAACCCTGTTACAAGACATGTCAAATAAGTTGTCTGGAGAGATCAGCTGCCCTTTTCCCCACTCCCACCTCAGACTTCAATTCTTACAGGTAAGGTGCAGAACAGTAAGACTAAAATGAGTACCTCATCTCATTACTTTGACTCAACATTCAGATAATTGGCAGGTGCATTTTAGTAAATTATTGCAACACTGGCACATTGAAGTTCTGGTGGAATCAGAAACTATAAGGAAGCATCAGGTCATGCAGGGTTATATGAGGAAACTTTAGAAGGAATGTTTTGTTGCAGAGTGGACATCTGGCAAATGTTTTCCTACAGCTGTTTATCATGGAATGGAAAATGTGGGTTGTTACATGAGCAGTCAATAGTTTTCATACTATTGACTGTTAGAATGACTATTGATTGGTTTTCAGGCTATTGCACAATCTATTTTGCCACTTGGTCCCACTTAAAATTACTAAATTGCAAGTGTATGTATATAAAATGAAGACTCAATATGGTACATAAGAAAGATCAATGTAATTTGTTGTACTTGGGTTTTTTGGCACACTTAGAATTTTTAACCACAGCTACCCAGTGCACTTCACACTGTTCAATTTACAGACAAAAAGATTTGTTGGTGTTGAAAATGTTTTAGTGGAGTCCAGTTAGTGTCTCTGCCCCTCTCCTGCAAAAGAAAGAAGTTACAGGGGCTTTACAAACATTCTGTACTTTTGGGGGAACCCAATGTTACAAGGTTAACAGTTAAGGGATCTAGCTAGTTTATATATAGTTTAGTAAAGAGTAGCTTCAGCTGCCCTGAGCTTGCAGGTGTGCTGAACTTCAGACACTTCAGCTGAATTGGGCTTCCTGTTCTGTTGTTAGTCTGTGTCTGGAGAAGAGATGAGGAGAGGTTCATGGGAGAAAGGGCCTAGCCTAGAAATCATGAATCTTTGTATTCCAGTCTCATGGGTAGATTCTGACTATAAGATTAAAAAGAAATTTTCAGCAACATGTTCTAGTGACACCTGTTTATGAATGTGCATTTTACAGCTTTTATTATTGATTAAGGCCTCAAAGCTCTATATTAAGTAATAAGGTAACTAAGAGGTTACACAAGGTCACTACTGTCAAAGCTGGGAATAGAATCCAGGTATCTGATATAGTTGAGTCAAGTCACACCCACACTGCCTTTTGGAATTAATACTATGCCTATGCTCTGTACATGTCTATTACTGTAACCACAACTTGACCTCATACTTTCCTGTGAAAGCCAGAAATAAGACCCAGAAATCTTGATTCCCAGCTTTCTATTGCTGTCTAGCAAACAGCTGTGTAAATTTACTGGCAGAGGGTGTGTCACATGCCCTTTCAGGGTGAGGCAGTGGCCCACGAAAGGTCAGTTGGTAAATGTTATGTAGCAATCCAGGGATCAAACCCTGCGAATAGTAGGTTTTTATCCACATCGAAAACTTCAATCACAGAATTTTATATCTAGAAATAAAATTCAACTTGTATTAATGACTCTCCCTTTCTTAACTATTAACTCAACTGCTTATAAAGCTGTTCAAAAAGCAAGTCAATCCACTGTACGAGGAAATCATGCCATTTAGTCCATAGATTCAATTCCTTTGCTGGAACAGTTTAAAATAAACTCATTTAGTATATACTTGTAAGGTCTACTCAGTTGAGATTCATGCCATATGTGTTTGAAGCTGGGACTACATACTTTCACAGTAATTAATAATTCATTTCACTTGTCTTGTACAGCCCAGTGGGATTATCTAGGTATTAGAACATTGGTTTACAGCTGAAAATTTCTCTGATTTTGGAAACATGAAATAGACTGTAGTAAAGCCTTCAACTTCCAATTCCTTTGACGCTACATAAAAAAAATGGTTTTATCTGAAGTGGGAAATTTGGATCTGAATCGAAACAACCCTTGACTGCAGATGGCAAACCCAAGCCAATGGGAGCTGGAGGCTCTGTGGCTGCAGAGCTGTAAACAAAAACAAACAAACTGGAGTGGCCAGTTACTAGGTTTCTCTTTGAGAAACACTAATGTACACCGAACTGAAAAACAAAACAGAAGAAAACCCAGCCTTATCCTATGCAGTCAAACCTCAGAGTTTGAAACTGACTAGTCTATCACATACCTCATTTGGCACTGGAATTATAAAATCAGACAGCAGTAGACATACACACATACCCCCAAAAAATCAGGACCGTATTATGTTAAACCATTAAAAAAAAGGGGCAGTTTAAAGAAATAAGATTTGACAAAGTAAGAAAACTTGATGCTTAAATATAGCATTTTTCTCCTGCATAGTAAAGTTTCAAAGCTGTATAAAGTCAATATTCAACTTTTGAAAGAACCGTAATAGTTTGTCCAGAGTTATGAGCATTTAGAGTTACGATGTGTTCTTAACTTTGAGGTTCTACTGTAGTATTAATTAAATTTCCTTTGACAAAATAATGTCAGGTACCTATGATCCAGCCAGTTTTTCACTGCCATGATCCTTCATTGATTACAACATAAGTTTATGAAAGTGTAAGTAGATGTTACTTCACATAGTTCATATAATTAAAAATATAAACAATTGTTTGTTTAGTGAGTAATGTTGTAGTATGTGTTAGTGTTATAGGGTTCACACTTATGGGAGTTCCTCTGAGAGGTTTCACAATTCAGTGTGTCTGAGTGCATGAGAGAGAGAACAGCATTTTCAAAAAGTTAGTTCAAGTTTTGTGATGTTAGATGCTCAGACAGTAATCTAGGATATTTTTATTTTCCTTCTTTCAGAAACCGTGCAATATTAAAATTCAATGTCAGTGATTGCTGGAGGTACACACACAGTGGTATCATTCTGTTGCTTGGCAACAAGCAGGAGGGAGGAACCTTGGAGGTACAGATAAAGAAAGAAAACTGGGCAGCACACATTTATGCAGAAATACTGGTAGTTTGGCATGTGTTTCAGATGGGTGTGAGCTCCATAAGTACAGAAATGTTTGGTCCAAAGTGTTTGAGAGGTTTTTTGGGTGGAGAGAAAACCAGACTGTTTTGGAGAGGTGCTTGTAAGCTTACAAACTTACCTTTTTCAGAAATAGGAAAGGTAATATTTATTCGTATACATTCTTAAATGTGATGTGGGACTCTGTTCATCTTAGAGTAACAACCAAGTAGAAAAATAATGAGAACCTACAGATAAATCTCCCAGGAAAAGTAAGCTTTAGGATTGGTATTCTTGAAACATAACAGTTCTTCTAGAGCAGCAAAGCTCATGTTTTTTTAGGCAAAATGTGTTAGCCGTTCGGTTTCAGGACTACTTTGCCTTGTGATAAGGAGATTAAGAAACAAGAGATTTGCTGAGTCAAGAAAGCCAAACATTCTTACAAAAGGGAAGAATGATATGCTCAGCAACATAGGAACATATTTTATTATGATTTTAGTCTGCATTACTTTCCATATTATGTGCAACAGAAATTAAAATTAAAATTAAAATTAAGGGGAGGTGTAAATTAGTTTATTTATATGATGAACCAATGTGACCTTTGAGCAAACTGAAATGAACTACTGTTGAGGTTTGAAAACATTTGGTTACTTTTTATTCTCTTGCAGCTTTGCACTTCCTGATTCTAGCTGAGATCAGAAACAGAAAGTCTTTTCTTAAGGTCTTTCTGACTCAGCAGAAGTGGGAAACCTCACTCTTGCTAGAGAGTCTGTTATTGCAAGACTTGCAACACAGTTTGAGGAATGGTCAGATTCATGTAACTTAGATGCAATTTGAATCAGCCTCAAAACTTTTATGGTCTTATCTAAATATAATTCAATTCAACTCAAATTTCCACATCAACTAACATGGGCAGTTAGTGAAGGCAAGCCCCAGCCCCACCCTTTTTTCTAGGCCCCACCCCTTCCTTGCCCCCAGAAGATACAGTATGAAGCTATGCATGCAGATGATTATTTGGTCAAGCTAATGTAATGCAGACTATTATTCGGTCAAGCTACCAAATTCATGGTCCATTTTGGTCAATTTCATGGTCATAGGATTTTAAAAAGAATAAATCTGAAATTTCATGGTGTTGTAATTGTAGAGGTCCTGACCCAAGAAGGAATTGTAGGATGGTCTCAAGGTTATTGTACAGGAGGTTCCAGTGCTGCTACCCTTACTTCTTCACTGCTGGTGGTGGTGGCTCTGCCTTCAGACCTGGGCAGCTGGAGAGGTGGCTACTGGCCAGGAGCCCAGCTCTGAAACCTGGGCCACCACCTGCAGTGGTATAGAAGGAAGAATGGCCTGGTATGGTATTGCCAACCTTCTTTCTGTTCTGCTGCCATCAGTGTACAACCTTCAGAACTGGGCTCCTGGCCAAAGGCCACCTCTTTCCAACTGTCCATTTCTGAAGGCAGGGCAGCAGTTAAAGTGGCAATACCACAACCTACCTAGAATACCCTTGTAACATTCCTGTGACTTTGTTGTGTCAGAACCTCCAATTTTAGAAACACTGGTTTCCCCTGTATACTATGGGGTAAAAGCACACAAAAGAGCAGATTTCATGGGGTATGGCCAGATTTTTAAAGCTCTGGTAATAGACCCAGAGAAATTTTACCTTTCATTATGACTTCTAGATTAATTTCACTTCCAAAAGAGAGACAGAAATTCTCAGTTAAGGATCTCAATGAATAATATTTCTCATTTTCTTATAGAGATATAGTTATACACTAACTTTTCAAAGTGACAACTCTATTATGATATTAATTATGGGAATTTTCAGAGCATAAGAAATTATATGGAGAAAGTCTGAAGGGTCAAATCTAGGGCTCAGAATGGAATGAGTGTTACATTACTTCTGAAGTCATTGCTATGACTCCAAAATCATGTTACCTGTTGAAGTCCTCTAGTGAGCACTTAGAGACAATTCCTGGACCCAGATGCAGCTAGAGGAGACAGGCTTTGGGGGAACAGGCTGCAGGGGCCAGAGTTGATTAAAACTTCCTACCAGACCTCAGAACTGCTGTCCAACTGAAACTAGACAAATTCAGACTAGAAATAAGGCATACATTTTTTAAATCAGAGTAACTAACCTTTGAACTATTTAGCAAATGTGATGGATTCTCAATCAATTTTTAAATTAAGATGGGATGTTTTCTAAAAGATCTTCAGGGAATTATTTTGGGGAAGTTCTATGGCCTGTAGTCTGATCTCCTGCATAATAGATGAGATTTCAACAAGTAACATGATTTTGGTGTCATAGCAATGACTCCAGAGGTAATGTAACACTCATTACATTCTAAGTCCTAGTGAGATGCAAAACACTACTGTGTGCAGGGTTAGAGATCTCCGCATATCATCCTTATACAACGGAATGTACCAGTAATGCTGGCAGACAACCATCCCTACCACATACATGAAGTAAGGTAGGATTTGCTCTTAAAGTAACAGGAAAACATAAGAGCTAAGTTCTGTACTTAAATGGGTTATGGACAGGAGAGTAGGCCTGTGTCAGCTGTGAATCCAACGCTAGAAGCATCCTGCTACCATAGTGCAAGTTGATTCCTGGCAGGCTAGCTATAATGTGTTGCCAGGTGTATCTTAATGTTCCCTTAAAAAAAAACCCACATATATTCTAGTTTGTTAGAGGTCTGGCCACATGCCAAGAGTCAGAACATACTTCTGTGAGGCTCTGGTGTACTGAGCAGCAGTGTAACCAGTCCTGCTCTAGAGAGTTAACCCCTTTGTGTAGGATAGGGATTACAAAGTTTCCTTATGTTCTTTTCTCAGGTTATCTCATACACGTACCACAGAGCAGAATGATACAAGAGAGTCCTTCAGATCTTTAGTTTTTTGACCAAGGCAGTTTAGTGATATAGAACTAAGAATTTAAAATATCTGATGTTAATTGGAAGTAATCCTAGGTTTCTATTCTCTAGCAGTGGATGGAGTTTGATTTGATGTAATTAGTTATCAAGTCTAGACTTGTATATTTAAAATAATTTGAAATGCAAGTACTGTATAATTTTTCAGCACCCACATATATAGTATAATCTTACTAAGGGCTTGTTCTACAAGGTACTGAACATTCTGGACCCAATCTAGCAAAGCACTTAAGCATGGGCTTAATTTTCAAGGGATGAATCATCCCTTTGACTTAGATGAGAGCACTCACCTGCTTAAAGTTTAGCACATGCCTAAGTGCTTTTCTGGATTGGGGCCAGAATACTCAACCCTAGAAATGAGCCCTAATTTACAGGGAAGGCCAATTACAAATTACTGTATTTTGTGAAGGGCCAAATGAGGGAACATGCACAATAAAAAGCCCAGATTCGGAGTCATAAAATGTACATTAATTTGACAGTACAGTATTAATGATTTATAAAAATGGATAGCATACCTTTATATGTCATGCTATACATAGGGAAAATATGCTATACATAGGGAAAGTCTGAGTGACAAAAATATCTCTCAATATTCTTAAATCCTTTTGCTGAGGAATGGGAAGGAGACCTTATCTCTGTATTTGCATTATGAACTATGTAGATTAACAAAATCTCTATCAGCAAGATATTTACAAATTACTTGATCAAATATCTTCTTATCCTTAAATTACTGACATTTACTCAATTTTAACTCCATGTTAACATTTTTGTAATTACTTTGTTTTTATCAGAGACTAGATACAAGTATGTGACTGGAGATTTCACAAGATTTCATTAGCACAGTTTTATACCAATTCCTCTCTGGACTGAGAGTGAGGGAAAACCCACAACCTACAGGGCCAAGGAGATTCATCTGAGTCCAGAGCCATACAACTGAGGCCCTGTGTTCTTGCACCAGCTCTAGAGTCTCTTGGTTTCTCTCTAGCAATGAGAGAGATAGACAGACAGATACATAGACAAGTCTATCCAGATACAGTAAAGCAGTCTCACCACCAGTCCCACCACCATGTTATTGAGGTAGAAAAGTCTCAGAGAAGGAAAACATCAAGTTGCAGTGGAGGGAAACAATCCCATAATACCCTTCAAGACATCCAGATAGATTTATGTGCCATGCTGGGGAGGAGCTGGTCATCATGTTACCTGTAAATACTAGTGACAGAGAGGTCCTGGAGGAAAAATTTAAACCGCTAGGGTGTGTCTACACAGCACCCTTACCTCAAAATAAGCTACGCAATTTGTATAGCACAATTCTAAAGGAACTCAAATATAAAATTGCAGAACTACTAACAGTGATATATACTGTAACCCATTGCTTAAATAAGCCTCCGTATCAGATGACTGGCAGATCATTAAACTAATGCTGATTTTCTTCAAGGCCTCAGAGGTAATCCTGGAAATTAAAGGCTAGTACATCTCACTTCAAAGCCAGGCAAATTAATTGAAATCGTACTAAAGAACAGAATTATCAGACACCTAAATGAATTAGATAGGTAGGGGAATAGCCAAACACAGCTTTGTAAAGGAAAATCGTGCCTCACAAATCTATTAGAATTCTTTGAGGTTGGGTGTCTACAAATATGTAGATGAGGGTGAATCAGTCAATACAGTATATTTTGATTTTCAAAGGTTGCAGTCAGGAATAAGAGAGAAGGTCATCTCATGGATCAGCAACTGGTTAAAATACAGCAATAATTTTCACAGTGGAGAGAGGTAAGTAGCCGAGTGCTACAAAGATCTTTATTGGGACCACTGCTGTTTAATATATTCATAAATGAGCTGGAAAAGGGAAAACAGTGAAATGGCCTTATTTGCAGACAATAAAAAATTCTAAAGATAGTTAAATACAAAGCTGACTGAAAGGTTGCAGAGATCTCGCAAAACTGGATAACTGGGCAACAAAATGATGGATGAAATTCAGTGTTGATAGGTGCAAAGTAATGCATACTAGAAAATATAATCCCAATTACCAGTGCAAAATGATGGGGTCTAAATTAGCTGTTGCCACGCAAGAAAGATCTTGGTATCATTGTGGATAGTCCTATGAAAACATCTACTCAATGTGCTATGGCAGTCAAAAACGCTAACAGAACGTTAAGGAACCATTAAGAAAGGGATAGATAAGAAGGCAGAAGGTATCATAATCCCACTATCTAACTCCATGGCACACCCACATCTTGAACGCTGCATGCAGTTCTGGTTCTCCTATCTTGAAAAAGCTACATTAGAATTGGAAGTACAGTGAAGAACAAAAATGCTTAGGAGTATGGAACAGCTCAAAAGGAGAAGATGGAAAATATTATGACTTTTCAGTTTACAAGAGAGTTGAATAAGGGGATGGGGCTATGATAGAGATCTATAAAATCATAAATGGTGTAGAGAAAGTGAATAGACAAGTATTATTTACCTCTTTTCTTAACAGAATAACCAGTGGTCACCCAATGAAATTAATAGGCAGCAGGGTTAAGAACAAACAAAAGGATGTATTTCTTTACAAAATGCACACAGTCAACTGATAGAATTCATTGCTATGGGATGTTGCGAAGACCAAAAGTATAAGGGAGTTCAAAAAGAATTAGGTAAGTTCATGAAGGATAGGTACATCAGTGACTTAGCCAAGATAGTTAGAGATGCCGCCCCATTTTGTGGGTGTCCCTAAACCTCTAACTACCAAAATCTGGGTTTGATGGGGCATTTGCCCTACACTGGCCCTTTTAAGGGAGAATTCTCTGAAAAGTCCAACAGGAGGTATGTGCAATGGAACTCACTTATTACTGCATTGGAGTGAGAGATTGGGATGTATTTGATCCCTTTTGTACACAGGCCAAAGTGAAGGTGATGTTTTGGGCCCAAGTGTGGTACTAACTACGTGGACCAAAGTAGCCTCAATATATTAGATGTGCTATGGTTCAGACCCAAAGCTAAAGTGGTGAAAGTCAGCATAGCCTCTATCCCAGGGGTTGGCAATAATTTTTTATGGGTGCTACGCCAAGATTTTGATAAGTGGTCAAGGGCTGCACTTTTCTATGGAGGGGGTGCAGGATCTGAGACAGAGGTTGAGTGCAGAAGAGAGCTTGGGATAGGGGATTGGTGTACAGGAGAGGGTGTGGGGTCTGAGAGGAAGTTTGGGTAAAGGAGGAGATTGTGACCTAGGGCAGGGGATTGGAGTGCAGGGTCCAGAAGGGGTTATAGGTACAGGACGGGATTCAAGCCTGAGAGATGGATGTAAGAGGGGGTGCAGAGTCTGTGACGGAGTTATGACTGGTAGGAGGAGGGAAGGGGTGCAGAGGATTTGGATTGTGATCTGAGGTAGGAAATTGGGGTGTAGGAAGGATTGCAGGGTCAAGAATGGGGTATGAGTACAGGAGAGGATTCTGGCTTGGGGGAAGGTGGAGGTGCAAGGTCTGGGAGGGAGTTGTAACCTGGTTGATGGGGAGGGGTTGTCCCAAGGTGATACACTTGTTCCCCTCCCAGGGAAGCTGTCATGTTCCTGGGCTTCTTAGAACTATGGCCAACCCCACAATATCCTACAATGCAAACTGTGGTTATACACCCAGGGTAGTACAGCATAGCAGCCAGCATCTCTAGTCAATGCCCCTCTCACCAAGACAGTGCAGCCTAATGGCCAGAGTTTATAGTAAACACCCCTCTCACCAGTGCAGTGCAGTTTGACAGCTGGAGTCTGTAGCACATAGTGCTAGCACCTCAGCTCAGGGTTGGAGGAATTGGTAGGGGTACCCAGGTCCTCCCTACTCCACCAGGTCCCAACCCAGGGAATCCCACCACAACACACTGAGAGCCACAGGATACAATCTCCCACCCTGGGCTACTTCCTACCAGTCTTCACAGACCTCCTTCCAGGGTCCTTCCTCCATATCCTCTGCTGCAATGTTGGCCTCTCACTGGCTGGTCCCTCTGCAGTTCACCTGCAGGATCTCTGAACAGGCTTCCTTCCAACCAGACTGAGCCCCTCTCCAGGATTTTATACCTATGCTTCAGTCTGAGCATGCCCGGCAGGGCTGCAGGACTTCTTCCACCAGGCCAGCCTAGTTAGACTCAGCTTTCCCAGTGCAGGGCTGGTACACCCCTTCACAGGAGTACAGAGGGTTTTGGTGTTGACCAGGCACAGCGAGTTGGGATATGGGAGGGGGTGGCATGCCAGGTGCAGGCTCTAGCTGGGAGACACTTACATTTGAACCTTATGACTGTGGACAAAATGACAAAATATACCAAAGACGATGATGACAGCATGTAGAAAGCACAAAACCTGTATAGTGAAGCAACTTCTTTAACTACAGGATGTACAGTATTTAATGTCTAGTTGTTACCAAGCTCTTTTTGCTCCCAAAGGGAATAGCTGGCCTCCTTCTTGTATTATATGGAGTTTCTGTCTGTCTGATGACTAAGGAGCATACACATCACCTTGAAATGCAGCACAGCTTCTTGAGTAGGATAAGGCATAAGGAAGGGCACATCTGAATATGAGCTGCTATTAAAAAACCATTTCTATGTGTAGACTGGTATTTTTAACAACATTTGCATGTTCTAAAAATATTCAAGGCATTAGATTAAAGGGTAAATTCAAGCAGGAAGCCTTGCTTCCCTGAGAGATTCTGGATTTAAGGGATCCTGTTGTTGGGTAACTTGGTCACACCTCCACATACGACAAGAAGAGAGAACTATTATGTATTGTATGTGTGTAATATGTTGATCCTATTAAAACTGGAAAATATACTAGAAAACTGAAGGCCTATTTCCAAAAGCTGAGAGACAAAACAACCCCAATTCCTTAGAACTGTTAAAGGAATCTGTGCTTTCATAAGCAATTCATTTTGAGTTCCCAGTGGATTAACAAAGCTTTTATTTTTCAAATTCTTAAATATATTCCAAACCATAAAAGGAACTAGCATAGATAGCTCAAGAACTTACTGCTTTTCAGGCTCCTGGGTAATAAATTCTCTCTGGTTTTTTGGAGGTGAGAGGATTCTTGTTTCCATTTGCAAATAGCGTAATATAGCTTTTGCAAAGCATTCCCCATAATTGCTACCAGAACACCACTCTATGTGGAGTTCTACTTCTCTCATTTCTATATCTTAAGCTAGAACCTCCTTTTACATCTGCTTTCTGTAGCTTTATTTTCTTGATATACGTAATTTTTATTGAAAATTTTTAAATTGTAGTATATAGAGAGATAAAAAAGACTGGGACTTTTCAGCTTAGAAAAGAGGAGACTAAGGGGGGATATAAAACCATGACTGGTGTGGAAAAAGTGAACAAGTTATTTACTTGTTCCCATAACATAAGATCTAGGGGTATGTCTACAGTAGCCCCCTAGATCCATCTAGGGGGCTAGTATAGACATACCCTAAGGGTCACCAAATGAAATTAATAGGTAACAGGTTTAAAACAAACAAAAGGAAGTTTTTCTTCACACAACATATGGTTAGCCTGTGGAACTCCTTGCCAGAGAAGGTTGTGAAGACCAGGATTTTAAAGCTACATCTACACTGCACAGTTATTTTGTAATAAGCTATTCCAGAATAGTTATTCCAAAATAGCTTATTTCAAAATAACACGTCTACACTGCATGGAAGCCTCAAAATTAGTCCAAGGCAGGCTCCCCTAATGTAGACATGTTATCTTGATTTAGAGCCCCAGAAGGAATAACTTAGAATGGCCCCGGTGAGGGGCTATTTCAAAACAGCAGAAGTGGAGCGTCTACACATGCCTTATTTTGAAATAACTATTTCTGAATAGGCATTATTATTCATAGAATGGGTATGTCTACACTACAAAGTTAGTTCGAACTAACGGACGTTAGTTCGAACTAACTTTAATAGGTGCTACACTAGCGCTCCGCTAGTTCGAATTTGAATCGAACTAGCGGAGAGCTTAGTTCGAACTAGGTAAACCTCATTTTACGAGGACTAACGCCTAGTTCGAACTAGCTAGTTCGAACTAAGGGCTGTGTAGCCCTTTAGTTCGAACTAGTGGGAGGCTAGCCCTCCCCAGGTTTCCCTGGTGGCCACTCTGGCCAACAACAGGGAAACTCTATGCCCCCCTCCCAGCCCCGGACCCCTTAAAGGGGCACGGGCTGGCTACGGTGCCCGTGCCAGGTGCAAGCCTGCCAGCACCCAGCTAGCAGACCCTGCACCTGGCACGGCACAGAGCCACCCACCCGATGCCCCCCAGCCCACCCCCTCTTGCCGGGACCAGGCTGGCGGCTCCCGGGAGCTTGCCCTGGACCGCAAGAGGCGGGCACCTTCCTGGGCTAGTGCGGACATCGTGGACCTCGTCCACGATCTCCGCACTAGGCACAGGAAAGTGGCCGTCTAGGGCAGGAGAGCTGCCAGCCTGGCCACCCAGGACCAGGTGTGCATGAAAATCAAGGGGGTCCACTGAGACCCCCGACACTGAGCCCTGAGCTTACAATGGCCGTACTGGGTCAGACCAAAGGTCCATCTAGCCCAGTAGCCTGTCTGCCGACAGCGGCCAACCCTAGGGACCCTGGAGGGGATGGACCGAAGACAATGACCAAGCCATTTGTCTCGTGCCATCCCTCTCCAGCCTTCCACAAACTTTGGGCAGGGACACCACTCCTACCCTCTGGCTAATAGGACTCCATTGACCCAACCTCCATCACTTTATCTCACTTCCCTTTAAACTCTGTTCTAGTTGTAGCCTTCACAGCCTCCTGCAGCAAGGAGTTCCACAGGTTAACTATTTGCTTTGTCAACAACAACAACAACTTTCTCTTACTAGTTTCAAGCCTGCTACCCATTCCTTTCCTTTGGTGTCCTCTAGTCCTTCTTTATGGGAACTCAGGAAGAACTTTTCTGAATGCACCCTCTCCACCCAACCCCTGCTTTTAGAGACCTCTATCCTGTCCCCCCTCCGTCTCCTCTTTTCTAAGCTGAACAGTCCCAGTCTCTGTAGCCTTTCTTCATCTGGGACCTGTTCCCAACCCCTGATCATGTTAGTTGCCCTCCCCTCTCCCAGCCTTTCTCTTCCCCTCTCCCACCTCCTTTTCCCAGTCTCCCCCAGTTTTTTTCAATAAAGACAGAGTCAATGTTGGAAGAAACGTTATCTTTATTTTGTACATCAATAAGAAGGGGGGCTAGGGAAGGGTAAGTGGAAGGAGGTGAGGGAGGAATGGGGTACGAGCCCCCAATGGGGAGGACTGGGCTGGCTCTGTGGGCTTCTGAGGGTGGAAGCTCTCCTGCAGCCCCCCAATTACTCCCTCTCCCCAGATGGCAGCCTGCGGCAAGTGCAGCCGGGCTGATGGCCGAGTGGTGTGATGTGCCCAGTGTGGGCACTCAGGGCACTCCAAGCCAGAACTTCTTTGCAAGCGGGGCACCCCTGAGAACTGTGTGTCCGGGGTGGGGGTCGGGACCCTTTAAGCGCAGCCCTCGGCTAGCCTGAGACAGCATCTCCATGCTCTAAGTCCTCCTTTTATGCCCTGCCAGCACTGCTTCCGGCCATCCTTAAGCCCTGTTCAGAGTCCACTCAATGTGGACTTACTAGTTCGAACTAGCAAAACGCTAGTTCGAACTAGTTTTTAGTTCTAGATGCGTTAGTTCGAACTAGCTTAGTTCGAATTAACTAATTCGAACTAAGTTAGTTCGAACTAACTTTGTAGTGTAGACATACCCAATGAGATTTACAGAAGTTGGAATAAGCTGTCCATTATATCAAAATTATTTTGAAATAATGGAATTGCTGTGTAAACACTTGCATAGTTATTTTGGAATAACAGCCGTTATTCCGAAATAATGGAATTGCTGTGTAGACACACCCTAATAGAATTCAGGAAAGAACTAGATAAATTAATTGAGGTTATGTCCATCAATACTTATTAGTTAGGATGGATAGGAATGGTATCCCTACCGTCTGTCTGTCAGAGGCTGGAATGGGTGATGGGAGAGGGATTGATTGAAGATTCCCTGTTCTGTTCACCCCCTCTGTTGGAAGACAGGATACTGAGCTAGATGGACCTTTGGTCTGACCTAGTATGGCTGTTCTTCTGTAGTATGAAACTCAACAAGGAGTTTGTAAACTATGGAAGCAATCAAGGTAATGCTGGCATGAGTGTGTGTTATGTATGTGTGTGTATGTATAATCAACATCCAGAAACCAAAGGAGTATAAAATATGAAACAAAGTATTATTCATGCTCAGCAAACAAGACAGTAAGTCAACAAAAGCTGTTTTTTCAGTTGAACCAACTTTTTTGTTTTAGTACCAGAGTTAGAATTAGCAAGCAATGCTTAGAACTTTGAAATGGTCTGTGCAAAGGAGCACAGGTTTTCCAGACAGAAATAAATACACCAATGTTTCCAGGTCATTAGCGAGCAATGTTGAGATTTTGAAGGTTAAAGTCTGCATAGATTAGTCCCTGCCCTTCATTATCTACACTGCATCACGTTAAACGGTGGTACCTCACAAAGTAAAATCAAATTTTGATTTTCATCCATATTACGATCCACTGCACATATACAGGCTCACATCTATACAATTATTGTGCTATTGCAACTCATGCAACATGCAGAGACTTTGAATCATCTCAGAGTATATTAGCTCACCTGATTTACGGTTAAAGCTGATGAAAGTAGGAGAGGGAGCTTGCCGACTTTAGTGGTTGGTCTCACAGGTCCTGATGTTAATTGAAGGTATGGTTGTGCATCACTTAGTGATGCTGAGACATAGAAAGAGAATGGGACTAGAGAAGAAATGTATCTGAAAGGAATTCAGGCCAATGATCAGCAAAGCAAAAATTGTGTGTATATATGCAATGGTGCAGTATATGAAACTATACCAGGCAACATCTGTAGCACTCTTGCCATTTTCCTATAAATGCTATTATTTGGACTTGGTCTGTCTCATGACATAAAGGCTAGGAATCCCAGAGAAGCTCTTCAAGCTGGCACTCGTTCCTTTGAAAGCCCAGCTGGGGACGGCAAGACCCAGCCCTGCTCCTTTTGCCGGAGGCTCTGCCCCTGGAGCCAAGCCAGGTTGATTCTTCCTGGCCACGTGAAGAGCTGGGGCTATCATGATGCCTCTAGCCAAGCCCTCCCCAACAGCCAGGGAAAGCTGTGTTGCCCCACCACGGCCCCAACCCCTCTCTCCCCCCCCCCAGCGGCCCAGCTGCTGAGCTGGGCTGCCTTCCCTGGGGGCCAGGGAGAGCTGGGCTGCCACACCAGGGTTCCAGCCTTCCCCTTAGGCTGCCACTTTTTTCCAGCTCGGGGCTTTGCCGGAGAAAAGCTCCAGTCTAGACAGGATCTTTCGGAAAATAAAGCCTTTTCCGGAAGATCCCTTATTCCTGATTTTAAGAGGAATAAGGGATCTTCCGGAAAAGGCTTTATTTTCTGAAAGATCCCGTCTAGACTGCTGCTTTTCTCCGGCAAAGCCCCGAGCCGGAAAAAAGCGGCAGCCATGTTCATGCAAATGCTGCGGGAGATATTTAAATCCCCCGCGGCATTTGCAATTCCGAAGTGTCTCATTAGCATCCCTTTTCTGGAAAAGGGTGCCAATGTAGACACAGCCATAGGGTTCATCTCCACAGCAGTGTTATTTTGAAATAACTGATGTTATTTTGAAATGATAGTGTACATCTACACAGCAAGTCATTATTTCAAAATAATGTTGACATGGAGGACTTCTTCTTCTGACTCCTGTAACTCTCATTTGACAAGGAGTAAGGGAAGTCTAAGGGAGAGTGTTCTTCCTTCAACTTCCTACTGTATGGGCAGCACCAAAAGCCGAATTAAGCTATTTCGACTTCAGCTCCACAATTGAACAGCAGAATATTATTACATGCTCAATCCTGCCTTCCCTCATAGAGAAGATCTAATGCTAACTTTAATCTTGTTACCATCCCACTGAAATTAGCGAGACTACACACATGCTTGAAGAACTGTCGTGTATATGTCAGTAAAAAGCACAATATCAACTGCCTGCCAAGCTGGCATCAGTCTCCATGCCAAATAGCAGAAGTGGGCTGTATTCTACCATGTTTCAGTGCTGTTTTCCTTTTCAAATAATTTGTACTGTCTGATTGCCTCAAAAGGCAATAGCCTATAGGAGAATAAAGCATTTTAAGTCAGTATAAATCCATCAAAATATTGTACCCAGAAAATGTGTATCTGTAACAGATTGTTACAGCTTTCTATTGCAAGGAATATCATGGCATGCATATTCCTTCCATTTGTGTATTCAGTAAGTAGCTGCATTTGGCATCTGTGAAAGAAAATTACATTTACCGGTACTTCATCCAAGTAGTAGCAGATAGCTATTTACTCATATGCTTTTTGGAACATCAAAGAAAGTAGTTAGTTAACATTAGTATAAAATGGAATGCTTTTAAAATACATTCCAAATAGGGAAGGTACTCAGTCATTTTCCCCTGAGATGTTAGCTTGAACTTGGACCATAGAAAGAGCCTATATTTCACATTAATTTGTAACAGAATAGTGATCGTGCTGCAATAGCAACACTTCACTGCACTAGCTCTTACAACAGATTACAACATCATATTTATTACGGTTTGTAAAGACTGAGTAAAATTGGGACTGCTTCATGAATGTTTTCAAAACCCTTTGTTAGTCATGGCTTAATCAATTCCTGTTTGGCTTCCACCTTTGGCTGTAGTCTTTTACTAGAATCCTGTAATATTCATAACATTACTGAAAGGTTATTAGGCCAAAGTGGAAAATGTTAAATTATATCTGCCATTCACTTTGAGAGTCTGAGTCCCCTTTTATTCATAGCACTAACTTCCTTGGTGTACAGGCAGTCCCCGGGTTACATGGATCCGACTTACATCAGATCCCTACTTACAAACGGGGTGAGGCAACCCCGCACTAGCTGCTTCCCCCCAGCAGACCACGGAGACGCGAAGCTAGCGCTTCCCCCAGCAGACCAGGGAGACGCGGAGCGGCTTTTCTCAGCAGACACCTCAGCTTGAGAATAAAGGACTGAGGGAAGTGAGGTGTGGGAGAATAAAACTGAGCTCTGGAGAAATGTTTGGCTAGAGTTTCCCCTACAATATGTACCAGTTCCGACTTACATACAAATTCAACTTAAGAACAAACCTACAGTCCCTATCTTGTACGTAATCCGGGGACTGCCTGTAGTATTATCAGTTTTCTAGCTTGAAGAGTAAATTGAAAGCTATTTAAATCTAACTTTTGACTTGCATAAAGTTATGTATTGTAACTTTCAGAAACCAGGCACAACCACCATTATGCTTGTTATGCACCTACAAACGTATAAGTTACCACCAGAGATGATAAAATGAGCATATTATATTAGATTCAGCTGACAGAAATGAGATGCTTTCATTCAGTCTAATCTCCGATAATGTGAGAGACTAGGGCACTTTCTTGAACTAGTTAAATGTATAATACTATGAAGAGAATTGGCAAGATATTATCATCAAAGTTGCCAACTAAAGCCTACACATTTTATTTCAACATAGGAATCTAATGAAGGATGTAGATAAGGGTTAACATTTCACTCTGTTTGCCAAAACAAAGTCTAGGTTGTATGAAGTTATAAAATATTATTACAGGTACTTACTTGATTTGCAGGCTGTTGCAATAGCAGTCAGATTCCTTAACCTACAGAGTACTATGACCCTTGAGATGCATCCATGTTCATTGAATCAAGTACTACTAAATATGTCCAATAGTTACTATTTATAGGTTTATAGGTCCATAAAAGGCTATTAGCCAGGGGATAGAAATGGTGTCCCAGTCTCTGACAAACAGAGGCCAGGAGAAGGATGGGAGGAGACAAATCGCTTCATCATTGTCTTCGGTCCACCCCCTGTGGGGCACCTGCCACTGGCCACTGTCAGCAGATAGGCTACTGGGTTAGATGGACCTTTGGTCTGACCCAGTACGGCCATTCTTATGTTCTTATGTACAAATATACAAGAAGAAAATTAAATCCATTCTTTTGCAGAATTCTGGCTCTCAGCCCTTTTATATAGCTCTGCCATTTCCCTGTTTTCCTTAGAGGTCAGGGTTCAATATGTTAATGAGGAGGCTGAAAACAGTATCTATGTGCTCCTTTAAAGATGTAGCTGAAATTCTCCAAGAACAGATTTGTTATTCTAGTCACTCTGGTAAAACATATGTGCTACAATTTAGATGCTCATGACTCAAGTCTTATCAACTGTATCTGTATTTCTTGTGGGATGGAAATAGACATTTTACCCTATAAATGATCGAGATGTCTGAGAGCATTTAAGATTTCTGGAATTTTTTCCCCAGAATAATCTTAAATACTAGTAGCCTGAGATTTTAAAGTTTTTTCTGAAATTTAGTAACATTAAAATAAATCAAGAAAAGTTCAAATCTTAAGCTTTTTGAGGAATGCTTATAAATAACAATTAGCTACGATGTTATATAATCCCATTTCTATTTCAGATAGGCCAACATTTCAGAACATAGCTTCCTAAAGCATGGCTTGCCAAGGACAAGATGGTCAAAAGTGACAAGCAGGGGTGGATATATGGCAGGGCGAATGGGGCGGCCGCCCCGGGCCCCGCGCTTCAGAAAGCCCCGTGCATGCGCCGTGGCGCCGCTGCGCATGCGCATGGCGTCACTGCGCATACGCCATGGCAAAGGGGGGACCCCGCGGAAGTATGCTGCCCGGGGCCCCGCAAAACCGTCATCTGCCCCTGGTAACAAGTGATTTGGGTGCTTTTTCTACATGCCCAATTTGAAATTTTAAAGGGGGGCTTGATTATCAGAAAGTGATTCTGCCCCTCTGAAAATCGCTTTATGACACATCAGTCTTGGAACACTCAAAAAGTGAAGCAATCGATTCACTATTTATTCTTTAAAATTTTGGCCCTAAATCTTTTGTTACAAACTTAAGGGAGTGGCCTGTTCTAATGAGATGATGAGTAATAGTGTGACCTAGAATATGAAGATGCTGCATCAGTTGCAACCAACTGACAAAAAGTCTAGTAGATGAGAAACAGCCAATCTAATGAAGAACCTCTGAAGAATGATGGTTTGGACAATAACTCCTCATGGATTCAAATATTGAGGATGGGAGGGGACAGACTAAGAGGGCCAAACTCTTGCTAATCTTAATTTGCAAACTTTAGTGGATTTCTAGCCAAACTGGCACGATAGGCAGGAGAGATGCTAAAGAGTCCTTTGCTCTTCAGTCAGTGGGCTAAGAATGTTTGGTACAGATCAATGAATATAGAAAAGAAGCAGTTATCATGCAATGGCTGGTCAAATGAACTTTCCAAAAATATAAATATAATGAATTTTTAAAAAATCCCCAAATATGTTCCAAGAAACAAATCTGTTAATTTGGCTGTGTTTACCCGCCAACTCTTTCTCTCTCTCTCCCTCTCTGTCTGTCTGGGTATGTCTACACTACCCCCCTAGTTTGAACTGGGGGGGGGGGGGTAATGTAGTCATATGGAGTTGCAAATGAAGCCCGGGATTTGAATTTCGTGGAGGTGTTCAAGGTGTACAGCTAGTTCGGATTAGGAAGCCTAATCCGAACGAGCTAGTCCGTGCTGCGTGTAGCCGCGCAGCACGGGGTCTGACCTAGCCGGCATTTAAAAATGGCGCCGGCCAGCTTTATGCAAATGAAGCCCGGGAAATTCAAATCCTGGGCTTCATTTGCAACTCTGTATGACTACATTACTCCCCCTAATTCGAACTAGGGGGGTAGTGTAGACATACCCTCTGTCTGTCTTTTTCTCTCTCTCTTTGATTCACAGTCACATTTCTCACTCTCACAAACATATGTTCTTTCTCACACACACATAGACTTCCACAATCTACAAATGTGTAATAATACATTAGTGATAACTAAACTCTCCTTTAGATCGAATACTGACTGCACATATGTGTACCTTTACTCATATGCATAAACATTTTTAAGGTCAGGATCTTAGTTATTGAATGAAATCAGATACAAGAGTGTAGAGAGTGTTATAATGGAGAAAATCCAAGTTCAAAGCCAAGATTACAGTAAAGTCTCATCTGCACAAAATAATAGCTAATATTTTTTAAAAAACGTAATGAGTAAATTGCTTAGGATATTAAAGAGCTAGCCTTTCATTTCACAGGTCATTTAATTGCAGGTCAAGGCTTAATTGCCCCCATTTTTGTAGGCCTTAATGCTTGCAAGAAAATTACTTTGAATAGTCAGACTGGTGCTTTTTGCTTAGCTGTGGAACTTTGATATTTAGTAGGATATTATGAAAAATGGTTGCCATGCATGCACAATAGCTGTTTTTCACAGTTAAATATACTCATAGAAGGTTCTCAGGCTCCTGTTATAAGAACCTTTATTTCATTATAACAATTAAAATGGTTGGTTGCTGGAACATCTTATAATAATAATAATTAATAATTAATTAATGCAAAGGTCTTTTTAGCCATATATGTCAAAGCACTTTACAAAGAACATAATATTACTCATATTACCAATGGGAAAACTGCTGCACAGAGAAATGAAATGACAGGACAGTGACACAGCTGGGAACAGTGACAGCGGGTCTCTTGAGACATCGGGCAGAACCCTATCATTATATACTTTGTCACAAAACAGAGAAATCAATGTAAGTTAGATGTTTTTCATGCAGTGAAAACAAAATAGTGTCAGTTACATACCAACACAAAGGACTAAGGCCTGACCTTTTAAAAAATATTTAAAAAATATTTATATATCTGAAGATGCAGATAGTCACCTAGTAGAGTTTTAAAAGTGCCTAGGTGCCTAAGTTCCACAGAAAGTTTGCATTAAATACCTTTGAAAACCTGACCTAAGGGTCTCATCATAGTATAATTGAAGTCAAAGGCAAAACTCTCATTGATTTCAGTAGGAGAAAATAATGCTCTGATATTCTATTTGTACAATTTTCTGTGTGCCTTCAAGCCCTGCTGACCTCTAGGGCACTTGGTATTTCACAAGATTGAACCCCAGTGTCACCATTTTCAAAAGTGATCACTGACTTTGAGTGTTGAGCTTGGGACACGTTGAGGTTGATTTTTCAGTACGGACATATTTTGAGGTGCAAAAATGCAGTTCTGTGTCTCTTTATGGAGCTATTCACTCATTTTTGTGAGCACTTAAACCACTAATCCCATTGATTTCAACAAGACTGCCTGAGTAATAAGTGCTCAGTCAGGTGAATACAGAGTTCCTACTTGGTCCAATTTTATTGGATACTTTTGAACTTCGGCTTAAGTATCAGCAATTTTTATATTTTATTGAGAAGCAGAGTTCAGGGTTAATGTACTAAAGTATATATCTGAATAAAATGGTTGAAGTATAATCTCCTCTCCCCCCCCAAAAAAAAAATTGGTTTGTAACAAAATTGCAATTCAACCTGTGCTAAAATATATGCAGAAAAAAAAGTACACTGGGGAATAAGGAGTCACAGAAGAAATCTCAAACAGATCAATTTTGATTTATTTACTACATTCATCTATTGGCACTAAAATTCAAGTTCAATATTTGATACCTGTATTTTTTTCTAGAGCAGTTATTATGTGCCTAAACTGTGCTACACTATTATAAAAATACGTACACAAATGTAGTATTGCATTTGTTGGTATGTATATACTTCTTAAACTGAGATTCATATATTTTAATTGTTGTTTTGTATAAAAAACCTGCATTTCTAAAAGCATCAGCTCTGTACACAGAGGGCTTTTGGAATCATGTATGTCTAGTGCTCACATGAAAAGGTGTGACGGGCTGCTTGCTGCTCTTGGTGTCATTAGTTACAGGTCTGCCAAGTTTTTACTTAGGGTATGTCTACACTAGCTCGTTAATTCGAGCTAGATAGGCAAATCAGGGAACCGGGGTTGCAAATTAAGCCCGGGATTTAAATATCCCGGGCTGTATTTGCATGTTTCCATCTGGCCACCATTTTTAAATCCCCCTTAGTCCGAACGAACTGACCGCAGCAGTTTAAAGTTAATCCAAACTAAGTCCTTAGTTCGGATTAACTTTAAACTGCTGTGTGTAGCCACGGGCAGTTCGTTCGGACTAAGGGGGATTTAAAAATGGCGGCCGGACGGGAACATGCAAATACAGCCCGGGATATTTAAATCCCGGGCTTAATTTGCAACCCTGGTTCCCTGATTTGCCTATCTAGTTCGAATTAACGAGCTAGTGTAGACATACCCTTGAAGCCCAAATCTTTTCAATAATCCTCTCTTCATATAAAGTGCACGAATAGGGAGAGATGGGAAGGGGAGACACTTTTTTTTCTGCAGGTGGACCATTCAAATCTTGTTACAGACCTCAAAATCAGTGGTTGGATGACTGATTCTCTAATGTGTATCCAAAGTAGAAAATGGTTGAAAACATTAATCTTTCTTTTCATTGGATTTCTAGATAGGTTGTGTGACAAATGATTCTAATAACATTTTGTATCTGTCGCTTGTAAATCCTATCCTCTGGAAGAAATAGTTACTATGCTAATGTAGGAGAGGAAATTTAGGTAGGAGTGGTTTGCATATCTGAAGATACATTACTCAGTATTCATTTTGAATTTTTAATGATTTTCTTTTACTTAAATTGGTCAGGCAGCACCAGATTCCAAGCGGAGGAAGAATATTAAAGATGACTTCATGCCTATATCATCAAGACTCAGTTTGGTTGTTTCATCTCCAGAACTTAGGTTTAATAATATTAGCCCTCACAATGTAAGGTCTAACTCCTGAAAACACTTATGCCCATGTTTAATATTAAGCAAGCAAGTAATTTTTCAAAAATTAGCCTTGACTACTCATTTGTTTAAAGTTAAGAAGCATGTGCATGAGTGTCTGCAGTATCAGGGCCTAAAATATTGTAAAATTACATTGTGGTCAGAAGATGGGAGAAATTAATAATGTAGTTCAGTAATTGCCTTCATGCATTAACTTTCCTTTGTGTTGTATTCATATTTTGGATATGGACAGATATGTTCCACATATGTCACTGAATACAACACAGTGTAATTTGTGTTGACTATTTCTTTGAGGTGATTGTCAAATTATTTTGTACATTAAGCTATGATTAACTCATTACTTGATCACTATCTATTCTTTGTTTATTAGTACACCTTTCTAACTGTACATGGTAGATTCTGACACCCCCACTCATGTTGAATAAGTCCTTGATCTGCAAATACTGCTATAGAAGTGGTGCAGGAACATTTTTAAGAGTTGAAGTGCTGATATCCCTCTTACTCCAGTCCTTCCCCCAGATGAATGTAGTAAAGAAACCAGCTGAGGCTGGGAGCAAAGACCTGGTGTGCGGGGCCAGCAGCCAAGACCTGGGGAATGGAGCTGGCAGCAGAACCTCCAGTGTGCAGGACCGAAGCAGAGCTCCTGACACACAGGGCTGGCAGAAGAGCCTCAGGAGCCTGGGGTGGCAGCTAGGTCCCCAGACAAATGGTTAGCAGCAGATTGTGTGGCACATGGGGAGGCAGACTTGACCTGGGAACTAAGCTGGGATCACAGCGGTGTTGCAGCACCCTCCACCTCCTAGTTATGGCATTTATGGCTACATGTGATGACAGGTGATATTCAGACTACTGTGTTAGTGATGATCACAATGTGTGTTCAATAGCTGCTTTCCCTGGGGGATGACGGTAATACTGTAAAAGGAGAGGTTTCTAGGTGGGTCAAATAGGGTCAAATTTCTACCTGTACAGTAGTGAATCTTTCCATTCCCTTGCTATCCTTTTCATTTCCAAAATTGCCTTTCATCATATATGTACAGCATGTACTCCCTATTATCTAGCTCAATCAATTTAATTTACACTTTGGATGCTGTTAATGGAGGATATTGATTGTCCAGGAATGAACTGGTTTCCTGGCTCTAATCGAATATAGACATCCTCATAGAATAATTGGGGAGAGTCCTGAGGGACTAGGTTGGGAAGGGACATACTTTGTGTCAAAGCTGCAGTTCAAGGTGAACAGTGCTGCACTATAACGTACTTACGAAGTGATAATGGAAACCACGGGGGGGGGGGGGGGGGAAAGGAGATAGGGACAAACAAAGGCCTGGGGAATTGCTGGGAGGGCTGGAGCTGGGAGACTGACCATTTTGATTTCGAATCTGGAGTGTACAGTGGCTGTGTGTGTGTAGCGGGGGGAAGCTTTTTTAATCCAAAATATCTCCTCCTCCCCACCTCTCACTATCATGTTGCTACAGCCTGGGAGGGTCCCGCAGAGGAGGGCGCCAGCCGCAGGCAGGGAGGGGAACATTTGCCTGACGGACGTAATCCTCCCCAGCAGCGGAGTGTTTATGGTCCGCCGGAGGGGGGTGCTGGCGGCGGGGCTTGGCCGTGCTCTCCCCTCCCCGGAGAGTTTCCCCTGGTGGGGGCGCTCGGGGTTGCCGGCTCGTCACCGGCTCCCGGGGCCGGCCGGCGCGACATGCGGAGCTGGGGAGGCGGCGATGCAGCGGGCGAGGGAAGCAGCCACGCGAGTCTCTCTGTATCCGGCTTCGGGCAGAGGCGGCGACCATAGCGCGGAGGGCGGGGAAGCGGCAGCGGGAGGCGCCGCCTGTGCCCGGGCTGTGGAGGTGTGTGTCTGCTGGGGCCGGCTGGGGGTGGCAAGGGCTCGTGGGGGGCTGCTTGGGCCCGGCCGGAGCGAGCGGAGCGCGGGAAGCGGCTGTAGGGCTCACGGGAGGGGGGGGGGGGAGGCTGCTGAGCTAAGTGGATGGGATCAGCAGGGAGGGGAGAAAGTTGGCGGCTCCGCCTCTGGTGCCCTCCGGCGGGCGGGGGGCGGGTAACGGTTCCCGGGTGGCTGCGCTGGGGCGCCAAGAACTAACGTCTGGGGGGCGGACGGGAGGCCAGGGCTGAGGGGCAGCGCGGGATGGCAGAGCTGGGCCGGGGCAGAGGAGAGGGGCTGTTATTTAATAGTTTGATTGACTGGACTCTGCCTTTGCATCGGGTCTTTTTAGTTGTGTGAGGGACAGTGTTTTCCGAAGCCAGGTCTATATTATTTTGGCTTTTAGTTTTCCCCTTTAAGTTTATGTACCCCCCTTGTAAATTTACTCCCAGCGTGGAAGCACCATCACCAACAGATTTCCTTTAATAATTTAGCAACCTGAATGGTGTAGTTCCTCTAAAAAGATCAGGTTGTCAGTAATAACCGAGACGGGTTTTGTGTCCTCCCCTTCACCCCCCCATATGCTGTACTTTGCCTCGATTTTTGTTCACATGCACCCCCTGTGATCTGTGGCACCTTTCCACCCTCCATTGCTGTGTGGTATTTGTATCGTGTTGTCTTTCAGGCAGCTCTCATTCAGCCTTCCTGTCCCCGTAGAGATGTGATGTGTTGTGTTTCCCCCCCCCCCTTTGGACTCATGTGAAGCGGGAGACCGTCACGTTTCATATTTTTTTTTCCTTTCCCAGGTGCTGAAAAGGAGGGCTGCAGCTCCCAGAAGCAGGATCGAGGACATTTCCCCCTTCACCCCTCCCCTAGGAGCTTTACAGTTTCAGCTGCCAAATCTGTGGAGGAGAGAGACTTTCGCACCCCCCTCCTCCCCAATCTGAAATATACAAAAAGCGGAAGAAGAGCCAGCAGCAGGGGAAGGGGGTGGAGGGAACAGCAATATTGTTGCAGTTATAGTGGGAGAGGCTGATGGCGGAGTTTGGCAGCAGAGGTGCTGCCTCTGGTAGCACCAGGAGCGAGGGGCTTCCCTCCTCTCCGGGTCCCGTCCAGGGGAAGGTGGCTTTCAAGGCAGGAGATGGGGAAGGAGGCGGCGGTGGTGGCAGCAGTAGATCCCGCGTTGATAGTGCAGGCGGCGGCGTCTCTAATGGGGACTGCACTCTGGTTGGAGACGAGACGGGATCAGCACAGCCCGGTAGCCCTGGCAGCAAAGAGAGAGGATGTTCCACCGTGCAACAGAGGGATGGCAAACCCGGCATCCCCCGGAGGAGCAGTATCATCAAGGTAAGAGGGCTTGCCCCGCCCCAGCGCAGGGATTTCTTTTTGCCTGGGCGGGAAGAGATGCGGTGAGGGGGAGATCTAGCTCCCGTAGCTCAGTCAGGCTGAAAGGATTTGTGATTTTTGTGGAGGGGGGACTTGGTCTGCCATTGAACGTATTGGACAAACTGGAGAGAGAGGATCTTATGCGCAGGATATTAATATTATTGATCTCAGAGGGCTTCTTGCCCAAAGCAGGTGGAAGGAAAACAAAGCCTGGCTGATTACTAGTAAAGCAACGAAAACGAGCATCACTGAAAGCCGTTTGTGTCAGGGTCCCTGCTTAAAATCTGAGATGGTGGTGCACCCCAGCAGAGCAATTTTGTGGCTCCATTGGGGAGGGAGGTGAAAGGAAGACACGCACAGGTGATGGGAAAATCAGGCACTCATTGGTCTGGGGAAAAGGGGGGGAGGTAAAATATGAAGGCTTCCTCCTTAAAGCAGTCAGTGCGTCTAGCAATAGACTATAATGTACTTTGCATGGTAGCAACCTTTGTCTACTATTATACCTGTATGTAGATTCAGCTGTTAATGTTTAAACATGACAAGGGTAGGCTTTATATAATGTAAATCATTGGAGGAAGGGATGGAAGATTTCTAAGAATAACCATTATGTAAGTATAGGTATTCCCTTTCCTTATACCTTTCATAGCTCCATCAGATAAGTCTAGCGAGCTTTAAAAAAATCTTCCAAAAAGAAAGCAAATTTATTTTTATTAAAAGTACACTAGCGGTGAGTTTCACTGACTGATATAAATAATTGGCTTTTCTTCTTACTGTTACACATTTTTTGGGCACATGTAATAATATATGCTGAAATGTGAATATGTATTTTTGCTACCTGGACAACAGTGAATTATATCAGGAAAAGCTAGGCCACTGGTGTATCTCAAGTTGTGTTACATGAAACTGCAGAACCTTGGTTTGAGAACCAAGGAGAGGACAAGGACAGCTAGTGTTAGTGCACCCACCCTTCCTGTCAACACTGATGATAGTGGGTGGGGTAGTGGGGAAACTGCAACAATAAACAAGAAGCAGTTGAACATTGTGTTTGCATAATTTAGTATTCATTTGACTTCCAAATACAAGATCAGTATTAATTTCTTCCCCTGTGGTTCACATATCTGGTTGTCCAAAAAATATATTGCATTGTATGCGGTATATTACAAGTGGTTGTGATGTTGATTTTTTTGTGTCACCTGTTTTATACAATAAGCTTATATTTTTGTAAGATATAAACAAGCATATAAAGTTTAACAATAAAATATAAAACTAAAGAATACAACTGTGGAAATATTAAAAGAGATTTTTTAACTTTTAATATTATTTCTTAATGCATGCCATCTTTAACTCTAAAACTCTTCTATTTCTATAGAAATTTTTAAAGGAATGATACCTGAAAGTTGCTACTTGATAATTCTCAATTTTATACATTTGAAATTAACATATTTTAGCTTAGAACTGATATCTTTTGCTGTGTAAAAAAGTCTCAGCGAGGTAGCCGTGTTACTCTATAACTTTAAAACCATTGAGTAATCCTGTGGCACCTTAGAGACAAAAAGAAATATATAGTATCATGAGCTTTCATGGGTAAAGCTGGAGTAATTTGCTGTGTAGTTTAGATAAATAGTATGTAAGATGGAAAAAATCCAGTGAACATCAGTAACTTTTGAAATTATTTGGGCCATAATTTTTTTAGACTTGAGTACTTTAAAATAGGTACTAAAATGAAAATGGTTTGACTTCCAGAATTGCTGATGAATACCCTGCCTCCTATAGTAGTTAATGTGTTTTGAGTATCTTGTAAATGCTTACTTTTAGGAGGCAGTCTTACAATTTTAGCAGCAACATTTAGTATTATCTTAACATTCAATATCTGACACTTGTCCATCTGTATCAAAAATCAAGATACAGGTATTTTAACTATCATAGTCCCGTTTGTAAAACTTTTTTTGAAATTTAAGTGGCTTATTTTTATATGATGGGCTAAAGTCTGTCTTTTCCAAGGGATATGGGTGTTAATGTAAAATCTCAGCAAGATACAAGAAGTGCACTTTCTTTACTTACAGATGTAAAATCCTATTTAATTGGTTAACTGGTTAAACATATTGTTTAACCAGTTAACCCACAGAAGGGGAGGTGAAGAGGGTACTCCAGCCTGGAGTGGCTGCCCCTGCCCGCTGGTGGGCTGAAGCAGTCCCTGCCTGTGGAGTGCCCTGGCCTACCACAGACAGAGGCTGCTCCAGCTGGGATGCCAGAACATCCCCTACCTGCAGTGCAGACAATGGTAGCTGCCTTCTCTAATCCTTCTTCTTTCCTCTCTGTTCTTTCCTCTTTTTTTGTTTGTTCTGGATCTTTCCGCTTTCTATATTTAATTATTTTTTGATCTTTTTCATGCTTTTTCTTTTTGTACCCACTTCACCGATAGCTCTTCTTTCTCCTTTGTGGGATGAGTGTGTGCTACTTGGGTTGGAAGTATTCATAGAAGCTCAATGTGCACTAGTAGCTGAGCTAAGTGTTGTGGAAAAACAGAAGATGACCTTGAGGTGAGGGCTGCTGCTTGGCTTCATCCTGAGTCTGGGAGCTGTACTTATGGCCAAGTGTATTAAAGGATTGTGCAGGAACAAGTAAAGATTGTTTTCAGTGGAGAAGCTTGCTGCTTTACTTTGAATCTCTTGGAGCAGATGCTTGCCTTAGGTAGAACATTGTTGACATTCTGAGCGCAGAAGGTGGGGGCTCGCAAAATACCTTAAATACCTTGCCTCTATAAACTCTTCTTACAAAAAAACCTCCTCAGAGTCACAGATGCACTGGCTCTGGAAAATAGGCTGCCGCTATCAAGTGATTTAAATCCTGAAAAAAACAGGAAGGAACACTTGAATTCCTTCCCTGGGGTACACCAAGCTATTTTGCCACAAAAGAGCTTGAAAATAGAAGCAAAAAGTTCATAAAACAAACTATCTCTGATAGCTGACCTCTCAGGCTAGGCAGACACACACACAGACCTCCTGTTACCGTCCAGGACACACAAATTAAATCATCAACAAAAATATGCTTTCTAAAGCATACTTAGTTGCTAGGTGTTACAGAACAACTAAGAAAGAACAGCTCAAAACACAAAAGAACAATCTCTTTGGGCTATATCTTAAATATGGTGATTGGGGAAGGGAAAACACATGGAATTCACACACAGAATGTTAACCAAACAACCAAAATAAAGAAAAATACCCTGATTATGACTAAATACACATTCCCCCCTTATTTACTCAAGATCCCTTCATGGTTCAGTCCACTTCCATGCCCCAAATTTGTTGGAAACATGGTAGTTCTGTCTGGGTTTACATCATTCACTGTCTCCCAACTCCTGGCTTAAACTCACACACAAAGAGAGCATGCACAGTATCTATCTACCATTCGGATTTCAGCACTGTATCCCATTGATTATTTTGGCCCCCTGCCAACACCCTTAGCTACCTGAATTTAACCCTTTAGTTACCAAGGGCTGGCCTGTACTCCTCTTATCCATCACAGCTGTTCATGAAGCTCTTCTCTCCATACTGTTCCTTTTCTTTGTACCATGCTATCCTCCCAGAGTGGAGAATGATATACAACCTAGGGGTTATTTCAGGTAATCTTTTATGTTACTGGTTATGTCTACACTTGCACCCTAGTTTGAACTAGGGACGCAAATGTAGGCATTCGAAATAGTAAATGAAGCCGGGATTTAAATATCCCTCACTTCATTAGCATAATCTCGGCCGCACCCTGTTTCAGAACCCAGCTGTTTCGAAAGTGAAAGTGTGCTCTGGGCCGCGTTAGTTCGAAACAAACCCCTTGGTTCGAACTATCGTTACTCCTCAAAAAACGAGTAACGTTAGCTCGAACCAAGGGATTCGATTCAAACTAACGCGGCCCGGAGCACACTTTCATTTTCGAAACAGCTGGGTTCCGAAACAGCGCGTGGCCGAGATTATGCTAATGAAGCGCAGGATATTTAAATTCCGGCTTCATTTACTATTTCGAATGCCTACATTTACATCCCTAGTTTGAACTAGGGTGCAAGTGTAGACATACCTGCAGTGTCATGTTTGTGTGTCTTGCAGGGATATCCTGTTTTTTAGATGTCCAGTTCATGAACTTAAATAGTTTACTAGTGCATGAAAATGAAACATGTAAGCAATATTCCTTAGGGTACGTCTAGACTACATGCCTTTGGCGGCAGAGGCATGTAGATTAGACTATCCGGCAAAGGAAAATGAAGCATTTAAATAATCGCCGCTTCATTTAAATTTAGATGGCTGCCGTGCTGAGCCGATAAGCTGTTTGTCGGCTCAGCGCGGTAGTCTGGGCACTCCGCGGTCGACATCAAAGGCGTTTGATCCCTGGGAGGTCGACATCAAAGGCATTTGATCCCTGGGAGGTCGACAAATGCCTTCGATGTCGACCATGGAGCGCCCAGACTACCGCGCTGAGCCGACAAACAGCTGATTGGCTCAGTGCGGCAGCCATCTAAATTTAAATGAAGCGGCGATTATTTAAATCGCTGCTTCATTTTCCTCTGCCGGGTAGTCTAATCTACATGCCTCTGTTGCCAGAGGCATGTAGTCTAGACGTATCCTTAGTTACTTCTAGCTAAGGTTTCCTATATAATTACCTTTAATATAGGAATTCCTTTAAATAAATCCCTATTTCTATCACAACTGGAATGGCCCTAGTACTATGATCTTTTTTTCTTTCATTACTTTAATCTGCCACTGGCTGTTTTGTTACAGCTTAATAGGCTTGCAACTAGCAGACAGACTGTAACTCCCTCAATCAAATTGTTCCCGGATCAGCCCTTTTCAGGTTTCCACCTTTCTCCTTGCTAGTTTAGGGTAGATAGTACGTCTTATTTAGTAGGATTTACAGATAATATAAGTAAATCTCCCACCTGAAGACCCAGGAGCTGCTGCATAACTTTCTGAGCTACTCTATATAGACATGTGTATCTTATTTTTAGTAAACCTAGTAAACTATGGGAAAGAATGAACAGCAGCAGTATTATTTCCATTCATGTGTCTTCTCTTCTTCCTCATTTCAATGATAGGGCAAAATTCATGTAACTTAAATAATAAACATGACAATGATCATATAACTTCTTTGTTAAGCTTTCCATGCAATCATATTTATAGCGCTCAGAAGTTTCAACATGTTGCATATGTTAGTGACAAAAAAAGCATGTCACTGCTTGCTAGCAATGAAGTGACCAGGACACCTCAAAGTCATTGTTCATTTGTGGTATGCCTCTGTTTCTAAGCTGAAAACACATGCCTTACTACTTCACTGAGGTCATGTCTACACTAGGAAATTATTTTGAAATAATTATTTAGAAATAATGACTCCCGAAATAACTTATTTCAAAATAAGCTTGTTCCCCAAGAAAAGCAGGAGTTATTATTTTGAAATAACTAGCCTTTTATTTTGAAATCTAGGGTTTGCTAGTGTGGATGCTCTGCATGTTATTTGGAAATAAGAGATGTTATTTTAAAATAACTCCCTAGTGTAGACCAGTGGCGAGACACACAAAATGCTACAAAATGATGCAACTTCCTCTCATAATTTGAACATTTCTTTATATTTTTTACTTGCTTCAAGCGATAAGAAGTACTAAACAAAACATTGGGGCACGTGCAAGATTTTGAAATGCAGACAACATTTTTATTAACTGGCACAGTGCTAACAAGACAGTTAAAGAGTACCTCCAATGATTTCTGCCAGGGTCTATAAACATATTAATAAAATGTTGTGTTCAGTGGTATCAATCTGCATTTAAAAGAATCAGCATGGATACTTTTTTTAAAAGGCCAGGATGAGGTCAAGGTCCAGCAAGTACAGTTATTTCTGTATCCTAACTAGGTCTAAAATGAGACAAGAATTCCCCCCAGGAAATTTGTGGACTTGAGGCAGTATCTCTCAAAGTGGGCCACGGGCCTACTTTGGGAAAGCTGCTAATGGGTTACTTCTTGCAGTTCCCCTTGGCTGGAAACAGTGAACCAGAGCCAATGGGAGCCACAAGGCTCTGTGGCTGCAGAGCTTTTACATAAAGCAGAAAGGCCCATTAGCAGCTTTCCCAAAGCAGACCCATGGCCCACTTTGAGAAACATAGACTTTAAGTTGTTATAGAAATGGCTTCATAGTAACCTTTCTACAATTGAAGGCTTGGGATAAGGCAAGTTTATAATTTTCTGGCTAAGTGCGTAGCATCTTAATGAACTATTGTTGGAAGTCTGTAAAAGAAGTTGATATTTTCCCCACTCAATAATGGACTCTGTCTTTTTGTTAGTTTTTAAAATTAATGTAGGTGATAGCCCAAAGTTCTTCCAAAAACTATGGAACCTCAATGAACATGATTGGCTGGAACTCAAGGAAAGAAACTGGCCACTTCTCTTTCCTAACATACAATTTAGTCCCATGGACATTGCCACTCCAGCCTAGACTAAATCATTCTTTTCTCTAAAAGAAATGGAAAATTCCTCAAGAAATAGATATTTGACAGCATCTGAATAGAAGCATCCATATTCATTAGACTCTCCACTACCTGGAGCAGTTTCGCTTACTGAGGTGTGGTAGATGCTATGGGGTAGGAATAGAGAACCTTTTTGTTTCATTCACATCTTCAGTGTAGGACTTTAAAATTTATGCTATGATCGATACAGTTTGTAATGTGATTTCTGCCACCTATACACTAACTTCCTCTCTAATAGTTTCATTTGAAAAAGAGAATCAGTATATCATTGTGATATGACCTACAGGAGCTATCTTCTGTAAAATAAGGATGTTAAATATAGTTTAATCAACTAGTCGATGGATTTTCCATTGATTAGTTGATAAGCAGGGGAGATGCAGTGGGATTAGCTCCCGGTCCTGGCAGCTAACCTTGTTGGGGCTCTACTTTTTAAATGTATTAAGAACTGGCAGGTTCCTAAGGCGTACACTAATACATTTAAAAGGCTGAAGCACAGCAGGGGGGACCCAGCATGAGCCGGGACAACTGATTTCCACCTTGTGCTGGGTCCCACCCGCTGCGCTTCTGATTTTTAAATGTATTAAGAGCCAACAGATACATTTAAAAAGCAGAATTGCAGCATCTGGGATTGGGCACAAGTTGGGAATCAGCTGATGTCAGGAATCCCTGCCTCCTGCAGAGACGGTGCTGGGGGGAACTGGCTTTTAAGCACTGACTCCTTCTCCCCATCCCTTACTGCCTCTACTAGAGGGGAAGTGGCTAGTTGACTATTCAATAAACTTTTGCTTATTGAATAGTTGATTAGTCACTTACATCCCTATTGTAAAATAGACAATACATGTTCTGTTGTTTAACACACAGATACTTGTTCTTAAAATAATGAAAAGAAAATTCAACCTATTGCGCTCCCCCAGACAACTGAAACGTTAGACATCAAATGAATCTTCAGAGACATCTTGTCTTATTCATGCCAGAAGGTTAACTTCTGAAATTTGGAATCTAGTCCCAGGAATATATTTGTAAACTTTTGAAAATGAATGCATTGCTTTGGCGGTTTAATCTAGCAATAGGTGTGAAAGTGTGTAGAATTATAGTCAGGGCTGGTAGAGCCACCTATAATTAAGATACTTGATACTTCCTATCATAAGACTCCATTTTCAGTTGCTTGTAATTTACCAAACTTTAATATTTTGGGCTGAAATGTTCCATGTCAGGTGTCTGGGCTGGCCTGGGAGATGGCAGCGGAATGGAGCAGAGGCTGCTGTGTCGTTCCAATTCCTCATTGCTCCTGGTGTTGTGGTGAGCACAGGGTGGCTGACCCCTGCTGCCTCCTGGTAATCCCCTAGGCCTCATCCCTGAGAAGGAGGGGGCTTGAGGGAAGAGGTGCAATGGTGGGGTGGAGGAGAGGGTGGAGCAGAGGCTGGCCTTGAGGGAAACTCCTCCAAACAGTAGAGACTCATGTGCTAGCAGCTATGCATAGGCTAGATTGTGGAACTCCTGGAGCTGTAGATGACCCGCAGGCCATGAGTTTGAGACTGCTGGTCTAGCCAATCCATAGCTAGGGGACTTTACCTATACTAGCTGTATCTGACTAGAAATTGAAATTGAGAGCAGGGTGCTTGAAGATTGCATTATGCTATCTGTAAGTCCCTGGGCTGATCATTAGTGCTGTTTAAGATACTGGCTATGAGAGAGAGTGCTGTGGATGCTTTTCAGATAATACATCATTTAAACTCTTCTTGAAGCGTCTGTTTCTGGTGGGGTTTTTTTTTGTTTGGTTGGGTTTATTTTTGCTTGGGAAGTAGCAGATACATTAATGTGTTTGCTGGAATCTGGAAGCTCAGTTTTAATGGTTTATTAACGTACTACACTATAAACGTGTTCCTTTTACAGTGCTAGCGATATCAATCTGTGCTGACTAATATATTTAGCTTCTAGCTATAATTGAAGAAATTTATTTGTGTATCAGCAGAATAGAGTAGAAAAAATGTTATGTAAGGCTGCAGAGCATAGTTAAAAACTGTGGTATTTTAGAATGTTCTTCTAAATAGGAGCTAGAATGTGTGTAAATTAAGGACATTAAATTGTGGTTATCTTGCTAATTGTGTAGTTGATACAGTTTGGTTGCAGTGGGGGTAGCTCCTGGAGCTGGGAATAAGCAGTCCTGCCTTGCACTGGTTCCAGGAACCACCTGCGCAATGGCTCTGTATTTTAAGTGTAGTAAGAGTTGCCAGGCTCTTACTACATTTAAAATGCAGAGGGCAGCGTCCTGGACCAGCGCAAGCTGGGACCAGCTCAAGCCTGTTCATGGCGGCTGGGACAGCAGCAGCCCCTGTCTGCAGGGGGTCCCAGCTCCCTGCTGGGACCACTGCGGACAGGGGTTGCTGCCGGAGCAGCATCCCCTATTAACTCTTACTGCCTCTGATAGAGGCATGGGGGAGGCAGGTGGAATTGCAGAGATGGTGCTGGGGGGAGCCAGCTTAAAAAGCTGGCTCCCCTCAGCACTGGCTCCTGGTTGTCCCCCTTGCTGCCTCTCATACAGAGGCAGCAAGCTGGGGAAAGGGGCAAGTGAGTAGCCGAGTACCCGCTAACATCCCTAGTGTGAATAAAATATCCTTCATTTTGAGAGGATTTTGGACTTGCTGGTGGTGTGATTCAGAATAGCCACCATATAGACGATGAGTCCTTTGAAGCAAATTCTCAGATGCTCTGAATGTGTTCAAGAAGGGACAATCTCTTCTGTAGGTGATGGGGGCTTCCTTTTTTATACAATACTTCTTGCTAGCCAGTTAATGTATGTGACAGAAATGAAGTTCTGTGATTCATTTCTACATTTTTGAGTCTCCAAACTCAGATTGTAGTTTTTATCATGAAAATAGCAGGCAGCACCTCCAGTAGAATGAGCTAAAAATTTGATGCTGTACGTGGATCTAAGACTGGGAAAAATATCACTGTCCTGTTTCCAGAAGGGAAATAGTTATCAGCATTGAGAAGTGTGTAGTCTCAGTTTTTTTGCTTGGAATTAGGATGTCCTAAATTAAAATCCCAGTCTTCTGAACTTCTGCCTCTTTTCCCATCTCTAAAATAATGATGGAGTACTGGCCTATCTCATGGGGTTGATGTGAGGATTAATTTGTTTACAAAGTGCTTTGCATATGAAAAAGTGTGTAGATATATGTATAACTACTAGTTATTGTAATCCTTTAGACACCATTGAAATAATCAACGTTCACACACCTGCGGTTACTTTTATTGAGAGAGGCAGTTGCATGTTGCCGCCCGCCACCTGAAATCTTCTTGAAGATTTTACATATATTCTAAACATAACACTTGAAAATAGTGAATCCAGTCTTGGCTGTTTAGTTCTGCACTGGCTGTTCTCTTTGAGCCACATGATCAAAACAGAAACTGAAATTCTAGTGTGTTTCGAGCACATCCATCAGTGGAGCATTCAATGTGCAGGCTCTAATCAGATCAGCTGACTCTCACAATCCCACCTCTTATAGGGGAAAGGGTCTACTGAAATTGTCTTTGGAGAGAAGGATATTTTTTTTTGAACTAACAGTGTTGCTATTTTCTTGTTACTGCCTTATCCTCTTCTCTCCACCCACCCCCCTTTCTGTCCTTATGGAGAAGGAGGGTGAAGTGAAGTGAACCTTCCTTTTTCCACCCAGGACTTGGGTGAAAGATTTCATGGTTATTAGATTTTGAGCTTCTTATTACCCATTTTTCAGATTATTTAGTTAGGCAGCACTATCCTACTGGGAAGTTTAGAGTACCAGTCTTCTAGCAGATAATGAGAGGGCCTTGTTAAGTCGAAGTCAAGCAGGCAGTATCTTAGAGATCACTAGTGAATTGCCATCTTAATTAGCTAGAGATCAGTGTCTCATATCTGGGAAAAACTTTTTTTGAGCACAGCTTAATCCAGGGCTACTCAACTTTGGAAGCCCTAGGGGCCACAGTGATATCCACAGCACATGCTGAGGGCTGCAACTTAAGTATGGTTGCATATATATGCAAATATTTATGCAGATATATGCAAATCGCTTCTTTCACAGTGACAGGCATGAATACAAAGATTAAGGCAAGACTACACAAAATGCAGGCCCCTATTTAAGTCAGTTCTGCTGATATTAATAAAATGCAGTATTTACCCAATTTCCACCCAATTGGACAGCACTTTTAATGAGCAATGTTAGCCTAGGAATTTAACTACTAAAATTATCATATCAACATAAACATATCAACAGAAGACCATTACATTGGCTACTTTTTTTGTTTTGGCTCACAATTTTAGCAAGTCAAACAAAAACTGCCAGTACAATATTTATTGAAATATAAGTACAATCAATGTGAAGTTAAAGGCACTGAGGGGAGAAGTGGCATGGCTGGAAAAGGAACCCAGGAATCCTGTTTCCCAGAATCCCTTCCTTTCCCCTGCCTGCCCCACAAAGCAGCAGCTCCCAGTCCTCACAGAGCAGAGACTGGAACCCCCCCCAAATCTAACCAACAGACCCACTGCACACCTACAGGAAAGGAAAGAAGCCAGAAGTTTTAATGCCCTGTTCCCTGCTCTGACCCAATGCACCCACTCCTCCCCCAGAGCCAGATACCCCCAGACCTCCCCTGCTCTAACCCAATGCACCCACCCCTTCCCCAGAGCCAGGTATCCCGCAGCCCCCTGCTCCAATGCCCTTCTCCTCCTCTAGAGCCAGGTACCCCCCAACCCCCTGCTCTAACTCAGTGTCCCACTCCTCCCTCAGAGCAGACAACCCCAGCCCCCATGCTCTAACCCAACGCAGAGCCGGGGACATAAATCTATTGGGGAAGAGGGTAACGCCCTGGGTCTCACCAGAGCCACACACTCTTCCCTCCAGGCGCTGGGGCCCGTGCACAGAACGTCTGTGAATGGTCTGTGCGTGCAGCTCCGAATGTTTCATTAAAGGCATGTGCTGCCGCCCTCTCCCCGATCCCCTTTGCAGGGCAAAAAATCCTGGACATTTTTTGCCTTTTAAAAAACCTGTCCAGATAGTGATTTAACATGTGAAAACAAGGACATGTCCGGGAAAAACTGGACGTATGGTAACCCTACCCAAGCCCCAGTGCAGACCTTTCTCGCCCCAGCCTCGCTGCCTGGCTCTGCCGCCGCCTCGCCACATCTCTTGCTACCCAGGCTCTTCCGCTACCTCTTGCCGCCCCTGGCAGCTCCTGTTCACAATTTGATGTGGCCTGGCTCAGTGTGGCGCCACGTGGCTCTGCTCGTGGGGAGGTGTTGCCGATGTGGTCGACATGGCAGGCGTGCTCTGCTGCCACCTCTTGCTGCCCCATGCGGCCTGGCTCAATGCGGCACTGCACATCTCGGCTCCAGGCAGGCGTCCCGAGTAGTGGCTCAAGGCATCGCAGGCCGCATACAAATGTGCTGCGTGTTGAGTAGTCCTGGCTTAAACAAAGAAGGCTAATATAAGTGCCCTAATTGTATTACTTAAACTCAGAACTACAACGGGATCATCTATGAACACCATGTAGTATTGCAACTGTTGTGTTGGGCTTTGTCTCCACTGGGATAAAAGTTAATTAATGTGTTAGTGCAGACAGAGTTTTAAGATGGTTGACCATTTGAAACTACAGCTTGCCTTGTTTGCAACACTAGCAAGCTGAAGATTTGGCTTTGGAGCACTGATGTCAGAGGTGATTCTCTTTCTACAGAAGGAACAAACCAGAAACTCCTCAAATGTCTGTGGTAGGAACTTCTTTGTTCTTTTTTTATAGATCTGAGGGAAGTGAACTAATCCAGTTACTAGTGCAAAAATAAAAAAGCTACCTTATTTTTTCTCCCTGACTTGAATCTTTTTCTTGAATTACTCTGGCTTATGTAAGTGCACATAGTCTTCTCTCAATTGCCACAACTATTGAATTCAAAATTAGGGGAACCTGCACTCTCAGGATTACATGGATAGAAAATGAAGATAAAAATTATTCCGTTAGGAGTTTAATGGGAGAAATTGATCTAGATTCAATTTAAGCATAGTTGGAACTCTCAAGGGTTGAGGAGGGAGAAACTGAATCCAGAGAAATGTAGGAAAAGATTGGTTTGTTCTCTTCTGTCATCTTGTCTTGGAGAATCTCTCTTCCATGTATAAATATTTAGGACTTTGTTTTGTTCCAGAGTTACTTCTGAGCTTTGTCTAGATTTGGAAAATTAAATAAACGTGTTAGTGTATTTAATTAAAACTTGTTAGCTACCTAGTAATTAAAAAACAGAACAAGGGAAAACAACAACTAAACTCTTTCTACTTGGTCTAAACAAGGCTCTGAAGAGTCTTTTTCTTGAAGAAGAAAAAACGTACAAACTGTGGATAAATTCAGCAGTATTTGGCACTGTTCTGATATGGTTTGTATTATCTTCTTCCATTTCTTAGCAATATAAAATGTAAGCTGAAATTCTGATAATGCCCTTGAAATTGATTCAGCATTGGCCCAGCATTAAACAATAGGAAAATATCACTCCCAGGGATCTTTTTGATTAAAATAAAAAGATGAATAGAGTTAATGAAAGGTTGTTTTCTTACTAATGGCAAGGGGGCTCTCCAGTGATAGGCTTGATATTGAAATGGGCTCCTTATCCAAAGCTGGAATGCTTACTAAATGGCAAATGGCGATGTCAGCTGGCTTCCTCTATGAAAGGTATGTCCGAGGTGTTCCATGGAGTTGACTTCATTTGATATGGCCTCAAAATACACACATTGTGATGCCGGATGTTCTATGTCTTGGTATTTGAAAAATGGCAAGCCTAAATGCTAGGAGAACTTCCAAAGCTAAGGAGTTCTAGCAGACTGCAGGTTGGAACATACTGACCTTGGGTGTCAGTTACATCTTGGGTGTAAAAAGGTCGGAGACTACTTGTGTACGGGGTTATACTTTCACATCCCTACTTTATATATACATTGGATACCATTTAAAACTTTTAATGTCCACATAATGGTGAATTAAGACTGAGGCCCATGTACAATCTAACCCAGGAGAACTCCCCAGAATTTTCATACAGCTAATCAAAACTTCTCATCTCCCCCGAAAGTGCTCATAACTAAAGTGTTTTTTTTTTTTTTTTTAAATCTATACAATCTTATAATCTTAGGGTATGTCTAGACAACATGCCTCTGCTGACAGAGGCATGTAAAATAGGCTACCCAACATAGTCAATAAAGTGGGGATTTAAATATCCCCGGCTTCATTAAAGTAAAAATGGCCGCTGTGCTGTGTCAGCTCAGCTGATTGTCGGCACAGTGCAGCAGTCAAGATGTGGATCGGTCGACAGGGAAAGCCTTTGTCGACCACTCCTGTAAGCCTCGTTTTATGAGGCATAAGGGAGCGGTCAACAAGGCTTCCCCTGTTGACCAATCCACATCTTGACTGCCGCGCTGTGCCGACAATCAGCTGTGCCAGCACAGCGTGGTGGTCATTTTTATTTTAATGACGCCGGGGATATTTAAATCCCCGCTTCATTGACTATGTCAGGCAGAGGCATGTAGTCTAGACATGTCCTTAGAAACATACAACAGGTAATGCCTCTTTCCATAAACTTGAAATCTTGCTAACCTACCCAATTGATGATGATCTTAAAAGGGCAAAAACAATGCCCAAACCAGTGTGTCCATACTTGTGTAGAAATGTTTGATTTCGGGCATGGTGTAGTGTATTACAGTACAATTTGTGAAAATAATACATTTTAGTACATTTATTTTAAAATATTATCCAATAATTAAAAATGAAAACAGTCAGCTAACAGTAACTTATCATTAGTTTATTTATCAGTTTCAAAGATACCAGATTCACTCCTAAGCAGTGGGGCTCTCAGGGATGTAAAAATGTAGCTGTTTACATGATTAACCAATGAGCCTGTGCTCATGGATTAATCCTAACGGTTACCCATAGCCCCTCTCCCTGCTGCCTCTATATCTTATTTCCGATCTTTAATACAGAGGCAGAAGCATGGGGCAGGGGCAGGTAAGAGCTGTTGCATATCGGGAGCCAGGTTTTAAGTTGGTTCCCTCCTTCCCCCACCCCCCACATGCTGGCTTCTGCGGAGCTGCTGCCCCACCTCCCGCTGCCTCCCACAGAGGCAGCAGTGTGGGAGAGGGCAGGTGGAAGCTGGTTCTCGCAAGGAGCCATCTTAAAAGTCCACTCCCCACGGGCACTAGCTCCCACCTACACCCCAGTGTGTATACATGTAACTGCTGAAATTTACAGAGATTACACGTTTACAAAATTAAATGCATTTTAACATCCCTAGTTTGAGTTATTAGTGAAATTCTATTATACAAGCCTACTCTCAAATAAGATTGATTATATCAAAAAATGGCACTGCCTTACAAGTACAGGGGAAAAAACAAATCACTTCCATAAGGGCATTCAAAAAATGGGATAAGGAGAATGCAAAATATGTGTAGAACACTTACATGGGAATAGACAAGACTGGGTAGAAGGAGAGAGAGGTACAGGTAGAGTGAAATAATTTGTTCAAGGTGACACAACAAATCACTACAGACCATGGAACAGAATCTTGCTCCATTTGACTCCAAGTTTAGCACCCTGAAATGTGTTTAGAGGGGGATGCGGACAAATACAAGTACAAGTATTGCTCTCCCCTTGAATTTCAGTTTGACTTGTGTGTCAGCAAAGTGTGAGTTATATCTATTCAAGACTTTTACAAAAATAACAATATATGTGTGTATTAATTATGGGAAATTTTGCAATTATGTAAAAGTAGGATCATACTGGAATTCCTGAACTGGAACAATAGGCAGATTTGGACTTGTTTAAGAAAATAGGAGAGGCACATGATAAACACACTAATTCAATAAGTAATGCTTCAGAGAAAGCCGTGGCTATCATCTGATAGGCAAACAAAGAACATGATTGACTTGTGAATTGCAGATGGAAATCAAGTGTGTTGTTTCCCAGGTCATATATGGACAATGCTTGCTCAGATAATAAGTTTGTGTAGGTATAAATCAAATAGAAAGCATTGTGAAAGAAGTAAGGAATGTTGAAGAGAGATAGAATACTATTAAAATGAGATAACAAATGTTGCTGAACAGGCATTGGATTACAAGGCCAAAATAAACAAATTTCTATAACTGATGATGTGCTTCAATTTAGTTACAAGTGTAAGTAACTGAAGGAGAATAAAAAGACACAAGTGTAAGAGACTGAATACAATGCATTGACTAAAGAGATAAAACAAAATGGAGAGACGAGCAACTGGATAAATGAACAATATAAAGAAGCAGAAGAATATGCAAAAAAGTACAATATCGTTTGTATTTTGATATCAGTACTAGAAGATATGAATTAAAGAACATGATGGCGAAAGACAAGCATGGGTGAATAACTGAGGATGAACAATTATAGAATAAGTTTTGGAAAGAATATTTTGATGAGCTGTAACACAGAAGATAGCAGATGCTGAAAAGCTTAAAGGAAATAAAGATCTCAGTAGAAAGTTTTGTAAAAAGGAAAAGGTGTCGGGAAGTGACAACATAACCACAGAGCTGTTGCAAGCAGGCGAGAAACACGTGATAAAGACAATGCACAATCTAGTAAAGATTTACAAGCAAGAACAAAGTGCTGAGCAAATGAGAGAAAGTGATAATAGTACTGATCTATAAAAAGAAAAAATAGTGCAAGAACTACAGAGGAATCAGCTTCTTGATTGTGCTGGGGAAAATATTCATTAATGACTGCAGAGAGGAATGAAGAGGTATGTGGATGTGATGCTTACAGAGGAACAGGCCAGATTTAGATGCGGATAAAGTACAATAGATCAGGTATTTGTGATAAGACAGATTATCACAAAGACAGAACACAGCAACTTTATAGACTTCAACAGGTTTTTGATAACATTTGACAGGAAGCGTTACAGCAAATCAGGAGAATGTATGGCATCCAGAAAAAAATGGTCAAGCTGATTTAAACAAAGAAATAAACAAAAACAAGTCACTGATTGTGGTGAGAGCTAAGGATATTAGCGACTAGTCGATTAACCGATAAGCAGGAGCTTATCGATTAGCACTATCAATTAGTCACATCTCCGCAGCTGCTGCTCTGTATTATATAGCCAAGAGAAGCCAGCGCGCGAAGGTGCTGAGTCTGTCCCTGCTCCACGCGTTTCTTTTCATTCAGCCTGGTGTTTGTGTGTGTGGTGATGAATGAAAAGAAACGCGTGGAGCGGGGACTGACTCAGCGCTTTTGCACACAGATTCCCTGGTCTGTGCAATGAAGATTGGCAGCTGGTGTGTGTGTGTGTGTGTGTGTGTGTGTGTGTGTAGTGATGAATGAAAAGAAATACATGGAGCAGAGACTTACTCAGTGCCTTCGCGATGCAAAGGGGCAGCTGGTGTCTCTGTGAGTGTGTGGGTGGGGAGAGGGGGAAGGGAGAGTGATGAATGAAATGAAATGCATGGAGCAGGGACCGACTCAGCGCCTTTGCGTGCAGCTTCCCTAGCCTGTGCAATGCAGAGCGGCAGCTGGGGAGGTTATATTGTGAACCAGTGCTAGCCAGGCTGAGTGCTGGGACTGCCTACCCTTATCGACTAATCAATTAGTTGACAGAAAATCTGTTGACTAATTGATTAGGAATGTAATTGCATTTTAACATCCCTAGTGAGAGCAGGCTAAAAGTTGATGGAATGGTTCAGATGACTATAGGAGTGAGAGAAGGATGAGACACTATTGCCATATTTGTTTAGGTTGTACTGGAAGTAGTAATGAGAGATGAAAAGAGAAGCATTCTGTTATGTGGGAGAACAGTGATAATCTTAATTTCCAAGATTATATAATTCTCATAGCATTTACCAAGGAAGTGTTATGGAGAATAATTGACAAGAGACTGGGAAAGCAGAAAATTTGGAGTGAACATAAGCATAGAGAAGATGAAAGCTATGGCAGTCAGAACAGAAGAGGAAGTAAAGATTAGAGATGTTAACGAGCAGCTGGATAACTGTTTAACCAATAAGCATTTGCTTATCTGTTAATGGTGGTGGTGAACAGCAACAACCCTTCCTCCCCCACATGCTCTCCATTTAAAACTCAGACTGGCTGGCTGGCTCAGTCCCAGTCCGCCAGTCCGAGTTTTAAATGAAGTGCAGGCAGGGGAGCTTCCTTTTGCCCTGCACTGCTGCCTCTAATATGCTACCACCACAGACAAAGGCTACTCCGTGGGATGCTGGAGCAGCCTTGTTCCCCGAGAGCTCTGGATCCCTCCATGGACAGAGCTGCTGCTGCCCTGAACTGCTGCCTCTGTAAATGATTAGGGCTTTGTATCAGAGGCAGCAGTGTGGGGCCACAGGCAGGAGTTGGTCTGCCTGGGGATCCGATTTTTAATCCAGCTCCCCTCGTGGACCAGCTCCTGCTTGCCACCCTGACCTGCTGCCTCTGATAGAGAGGCAGAAGCACAGGGTGGCAGGGGGCTCCCCAGGAGTGGGCCCGGGAGCACACTGGCTGCTGGCCCAACTACCAGGGGGTATTAAATAATCATGTAACTGCTAAGAATTGTTGCGGTTACGTGATTATTAAAACAAACGATTTCTAACATTTAACCTAAAGTGTAGTGTGTGTATCAACTGGGTTTCTTTGGTGCTTGAAAAAGGAAGCTGAAGGCCTCAGCACAAAATCTAAATGTTTTTGTTTTGTCAATAAGCAACCTGATAGTTCCTTCTAGCTACTGACATTTAGTTCGTTGGTTAATAGGTAAGTTGCTCTTCTCATAAGTGGTCAGTTAGGAAATCTGTAGTTTGTATCTGAGATGTTACAGATGTTAAGACCCAGTCCAACAGGCAAAACTTCTCCTGATCTTGCACTGATGAGCTGAATTCATAGAGCTTTCCTTAACTTCCTTAACTTCTGCATAGAGATATGGTCAATACATCTCAAAAAAGATATATTGGCATTGGAAAAGATTCAGAAAAGGGAAAAATGATTAGGGGTTTGGAACGCGTTCCATATAGAGATTAAAAAGAATTGGACTTTTTAGTTTAGAAAAGAGGAGATAAAGGGGGGATATGATAGAGGTCTATAAAACCAGTATACAATGATGACTAATGTGGAAAAAGTAAATAAGGAAAATTTATTTACTTTGCATAATATAAGAATTAAGGGTCCCCAAATGAAATTAATAGGTAGCAGGTTTTTTTAAAAAAAGGAAGCTTTTTCTTCATTCACCACAGGGTTGGCTTGTGGAACTCCTTGCCAGAGGATGTTGTGAAGACTAGGATTTTAACAGGGTTCAAAAAAGAGCTAGATAAATTCATGGAGGTTAGGTCCATCAATGGCTATTAGCCAGGATGGGTAGAAATGGTATCCCTAGCCTCTGTTTGTATGGAAATGGATGCAGAGCCAGCTACCGCCTTGGGCGTCCCATTGTAGGGGGCGCTGTGTGGGGCTGCCGGGCCCGGTGGGGGCGGCACCGCGCATGTGCTGCCTGCCCAAGGGCGGGGCCACACATGTTCTGTGCGCCTGGGGGCGGGGCCACGCATGCGCCGCACACCCAGGGGCGGGGGGGTGCCGCGTGCCTGAGGGTGGACCCATGCATGTGTCGCACTCCCAGGGGCAGCGCCACGCTTCCGGGGCTCGGGGCGCACGAATGGCTTGGGCTGGCCCTGAATGGATGACAGGAGAGGGATCACGTGATGATTACCTGTTGTGATTACTCCCTCTGGGGCATCTGGCATTGGCCACTGTCAGCAGTCAAGATACTAGGCTAGATGGACCTTTGGTCTGACCCAGTATGGCTTTTCTTATGTTCTGATTCAGTATGGCCCTCCTTATGTTCTGTATTTATAATCTCCCTTACCTTTGAGCTATGATTGACCACGCTTATAGTAGGGATGTTAACAAATGTGTTTTTTGTAAATGTGCAACTGCTTAATTTTTTAGTAGTTACACATTTACTCACAGGGGTCTGGTGGTTGCTGGTGCTTGCGAGGAGCCGGCTTCTGCCCTCTTCCCCGTGCTGCTGCCTCTGATACAGAGGCAGCAAGTGGGGCGTACCTGTAACCATTAAGATTAACTGATGAGTCCAGGCTTATCAGCTAATCGTGTATCAGGTACACGCTAACATCCCTGGCTCACAGATTGTGAATACATAAGAGGTACAAGACTGCTTGCTGTAATGATAGCTTTCTATACAGCTTCAAGAAAAGCAAGGTAAGAAGTACGATCAGTAACTAATCTTATCCCGAAGCTTCAGGGGGTAGCCAAGTTAGTCTGTACAGGATAAACTTAAAAAAACAACGAATAGTTGGGCAACACCCATGTCATTTGAAGAAGTGGGCTCTGCCCACGAAAGCTAATGATACTATCTACATGTTTTGTTAGTCTTTAAAGTGCTACCAGACTATTTGTTGTTTTTTTTAAATATAATCTTATCCCATTCTTCTGAATAATTCTGACACTTTACTAGCTGAATTTCCTGCTGTGCAAACACAGATGACTGAAAGAAAACTGTTTCCTGACCACTGTTTCTCTCCTTTTCTTTGTATTAACAATAAAAATATTCAGTGTAATGCATGTGATTTACATGTGTTGCTTTTCTGTCCCATCTTAATACACCACATCTTCAGATTTCCACAAATTAATACATATAATTTTTAAGATGCGGTATGTGCTTGTGCAGTGTTTCCAACCTGATTGTTAAGAAAGCGTGAACCAGCCCCTGACAATCATAAGCTTAGCTTAAAGATGAGGTTCTTTAAAAAAACAAAACAACAACAACAAAAAAAACATTTTGGGTTCTTTTCGCTTGTCTTCTGGTTTCTGTGTCTTTGGGAGGCATTAATTTGCTCTTTTAAAGTTTTTGTTTGCAATTGTGGGGGTTAGAAATAATCAAGAGTTCTGGAACAATTTGTATGCTTAGAGCTATTGAACCAAACTGTAGACTAGGCATATGATGGAAACAATTTCAAGTCATACCCCGCTGTTCCAGCACCTCCGTAAACAAATTTTAAAAAAGAAAAGCTGATATTCATGTAGTCATATGTCTCCAGAGCTAGGACTTGAAGGAAAACACCAGGTATCAAAAGACTTGGCATAATATTGTGAGATTCTAGTTGTGTATGTTTTGATTTTTATCATGCATTCAGGCAGCTATTATGTGGGGCAGAGACAGGATTGTTTGGCTTTTCACAGCAAGATAACTGAAGACAGAAGTTACGTGTAGTAGATTTTAGTTTTTTGTCAACATTTGCATTGGTGTGACTTATTCTTCCTTTATATTGCAAAATTATTTTGTTGTGAAAAGATCTTTTAGATGTAACTCTTAAGTGTACATTAACCATAGAATCATAGAACACTAGAACTGGAAGAGACTTCAAGAAGTTATCGAATCCAGTCCCCTGCCCTCACTTTAGCACCTCGATAAATTACAAACCCCCCAAAACTCACAAAATCCAGCCATTTCACTTCTATTTTTAGCATAGATTTAATCTGTTGTAACAGTTTGCTTAATTGCTCTTAGGGAGAATATTAATTATATTTTAAATTGATTATATGAGTGTTATTTAATGTGTTCTTTAATGCAATTCAGAACAGTACAGTAATTGTATCAAAGTTGCCATAAGACTAGATACAGAACCAGAGGGCTTGCAGGACTTGTCTGGATGCAGGAATCAAAGGTGCACTAACTGATGTTTATATAGTAGTTTTCATTCAGATGCCTTTGGAGGAAAATAATTTGGAGAATTTTAGTAGAATGAATTATCTTAGTTTGTAATTAGTGTATGTAGTTTGGGGGAAGGGATAGCTCAGTGGTTTGAGCATTGGCCTGCTGAACCCACAGTTGAGAGTTCAATCCTTGTGGAGGCCATTTGGGGCAAACATTCATCAGGGATGGTACTTGGTCCTGCTGTGAAGGCAGAGGACTGGACTCCATGACCTTTCAAGGTCCCTTCTAGTTCTAGGAGATAGGCAATCTCCATTAAAAAAAAAAGTAATGTACAATTAATAAGGCAATTTCATGTCCAAAGTATTATAAAACGAACAGCCCCCACTCCCACACCTGTCCCCAGCAAAACATGAAGGGGGGAAAGAGTGAGAGGCCTTTCTCCTGTAGGTTAGTTTCTGGCTTTCCTGGACCAGAGGGAAAGAATAATTCCATAGTTGAGGACCTCTCATTGTCACAACCCAGCCAACAATTCCCAGGCACTTAAATGTAGGAAGTTAGAACTACTATCTTGAACATGCTAGCTGATCTCAAGTGCTGTGGTAGTTCCAGGGGAAAGAGGTGGTGTCTTAGCCAGAGGCCAATTAATATATAGGACTTTTATGCATCAAATACCTTGATTTACATTCAGCAATAGCAATGCATCAGTAGTAGTATAAGAACTGGAGCAATATATTTTCTGTCTAATGTTGCCAAGGTGTTAGGTGGTTATTGAATGTGGTGAAATGTTGATCAATTCCTCCTCACTCTCCTCCCGTAAAAACTTCTTCACCTAAAGAATGTTACTGAATGAGGCATAAAAAAAATTGAGGGAGTCCCTTTCTAAAATATTGGCAGCGCATAACTGCAGAGTTTGGAGAGTGTCATACTAGGGACAGAGCTGGGAATCAGCTACTTATTACTGTGTACTTTTCTGGGAACCCAGTTTTCTTACTGGAAATCTACTTGTCGTTATTCTGAGGGGAGAGTACTTAGCAGCTGCAGCAGAAGAATTTCTCTATCTATTGCTATCCAATTACCTCCCCTCCATCAGTACTCTGCTCAGCTTAACTTGTCCAGGAATAACATCTGCAAATGAACTGAAAATTGGGATTTTAATTCCCCACATCCATGCTCCTTTTATTTTAGGATGCTGTGTTTGTAAGACAATACCAGGTTGGATGGACAGCCAAAGTGGGGACTGTTACTGTTTTGCTTTTGCTTTTGCTTCAAGTTAGAAGAAGAGGAAGCTGCATACCAAATTTGGTGGTACTAGCTCTTACTATTTAGGGGGAGTTCTTGAGCAAGCAGTCTCACAGACAGACAGACAGACAACAGAGAGACAAATCTCTAAACTACATAGGTAGATATACAGCTTTTGTGTAGCAGCCTTATGTGTGTGCTAGCATTTGAAATATCATGGCAAATGCCCATCTTCTCTTCATAGTATATTTGGTCTGTTGGCAAGTTTAGGTAGTGTGTATTGAGGACTTTATAGCCCTTTCCAAGGAATGAAGAGGCAGCTATCATTGAGCAACATCAGAATGTGTAATTCAGTACCTCACTAATGTGTCATTAGAAAAGGTCACAACTTTTACTGCAGCAGTTACTATATGCCAGTTACTAGAATTAGATTTCTGATTCTCATGTTTTAACTGCACTCATAGTGATAAAAGTTTGATTTTTTTGTAATATATATCAATTCTATTCATCTCATACACTTTTATATATTAGTCCAGTATAACTGCTCATGCAAAATGTTAACACTCTGACACTCTTTGAAACTGATAATGACAAAGAAGAACAGTATTATTTTACTCTAAGTACTATGGCTATCACAAGGAAATACAGTATTTGACAGTGCATAGAATTTTGTGAAGTACAATTGCATTTTGATTAGTGATTCTGCCAGATGGTCTCTCTTCTCCCTCTCTCTTAAATTTCTAGCTATGTTCTTGAAGTGTCTAGGAGTTCAATATGCTGCTTGATTCTCTTTAATTGCTCTAAAACATGTATACTTACCTGTATCTCAGAGCAATTAATAAAAATAGTGGAATGTTAGAATAGTTTAATTGAAACCTTTTAAAAAAAGTGTTCATAATTTTTATATGATACAAATGCATCATTTTTCATTTTTTCTCCTTAAATAAAGTTCATTTTTTGGTAATTTCTAGTCTGTGGCTTATATCCCACATTTTATGATAATATGTCTCTTGATTATTTTATACTTGGGTCAAAATTTTGTTTTCACCCTCTTTGACTCCACCCTGCTTTTGAGAACAGCAGAGTATGCCACATATGACATCCTGGAGAGAAGGCCACATGCCCTTTCTAACCCCCCTGTGGAAGAACAGAAGGAACTGCTGTTCTACATCTGCTGCACAGTCTGAAGGGAAGAGGCAACATTTTACAGATAGAAGCATCTTTATTTTTCTGTATTTTAAATTGCATTGGGGTTTAGGATTGATGCAACATTTGTATACATTTACTTAAAATATTTTATTTTTATGTGAGTTGGTAATTCCTCGTTTGCTAAAGTTCTGTTGTGTAGATACTGTTCTTAAAGCATTTGCTATAACATGAGACAGCATGGAACCATCCAACATTTATCTATGTTAATTGTGCATCTGGATGAATTATTTTTTAAAATAATTTGTAAAAAGCATGAACTTTTCTTCCTGAGGGAAGTATTTGTTGTAACACAGTTTAGCTTGTTACAGTGTGTTTTTTTTTATTAAAAACAATGTAAATTGTGAATAAAACAAAGAAATTACTGTTTCTCATGGAAATGTATATTCACCAATCTGGAGCATTTGCTGTTAATCAAACTCACTATGCCTCTGGAGTGTTCCAGAATGGCTTGGTACAGCATCACCATTATGTCTTAGCTTCAGTTTCACCTTGTAGGCTTCAATAGGTTTGCCAGTTGTCTGGTTTTGAACTGGACAGTCCGGTATTTGAGTTTTCTGTCCAGGAAACAAATTGAAAAATACCAGACACATAAATGTCTGGTATTTTCTAATTAAGTTTAAATTATTATCATGAGTATCAGTACGTAGATGCGTACTGCCTGGTTGGTAGACACGCTCACACTGTGTGAGCGTGACTACCAGCCAGGCAGTATGCAGCTATGCAGTAGAGAGATGGGGGGCGGGGCTGGGGCGTGATGGAATTTCCAGGGCCGGACTCGCCCATGCGCCCCGCCAGGACCATACGTGGGACGGGCAGCACTCCGGCATCTGTGCGGCTGGGCCAGCCCCACTCCCTACCGGTCGGTTCTCCCGGCCAGCCCCGCCCCCCCCAGCCAGCCCCATTTCCCACCAGCCAGTTCTTCCCCCCCCCCCCCAATCAGCCCCGCTCCCCCACAACCCCTTCCCGGCCAGCCCTGCTTCCTGCTGGCTGGTCCCTCCCCCCCCCCCCCCCCGATCTCCTCCAGCCAGCCCTGCTCCCCTCTTCCCCCTCCCGGCTAGTCCCACTCCCCACCGGCCAGTTCCTCCCCCCACCTCCCTGATCTCCTCCAGCCAGCCCTTCTCCCCTTCCGGACGTCCTCTCCTCTCCTCTCCCCCCCGCCCCCCCATCTGAGATCAAGTATGTCTGGTAACCTAGGCTTCAACAAGTCTAGTGAGGTTTATGTATATAGAAGAATGCCCTTTCAGTGGGACAGTTTGTTTATCTCATGTTGGAACATTATACAAATAGGCCTCCACTCAAGCATCTCTAGCTGAATGGGAAAGGCTGAGTAAAACTTACGAAGTCCATCAGTGTTCTCTTATGTTACTTTTACCTGGCAAAGTCCTTCTGCTGAGATTTGGCATTCATAGCTTCTCCATTTCAGACCCTCTGTAACCTAGGCATGTTCTCCCTTAGTTTCCTTTCTTGGTGAGCCTCTGACCAGGTTTCTCTGAGGAGCCCTTCCCTTAGGAGCTTTTTTTTTCTTTCAGTATTTTGAGGACTTTTCCTCTCCCTAGAAGTCTCTGTTTACTAGCTCCCACTCAGGGTAGCTTCTTTTTATCATACCTGGATATTCCCCTGCCCAATTAGCTGCTTCCTAGTTACTTAATGACTTAATTAGTCCCAAGTGAATCTGTGTTGCCTCATTTTCTTTTTGTGGAGCCTGAGGTTGGAGGTTGGCTGAGTCCCTGACCCCTTCAGAAGTCCAGCTACCCTTTTGCAATTTTGTTTTTTTGATACCAAGATGCCTTTCTATAAATAGATGTACTCTGATAGCTGTAGTGCTGATCATGTTAACTCTGCCCTTGACCTCTGTTTTATCTACTATTTAGACTAATGTCTCTGACTTTTCAATTACTAGGTCCTTTTCCTACCTAATTTTTCCTTTTTTTGTGTTACTTGATTTGAATGATAGTCTGATATGGGAGGATGATGTCAACAGAATTCCTGTTAGGGGAAAAGAGTGTTGTCTATTCATTCTAGTTGGAAGACTCTTTAGACCCTTGGAAATATCCACAAAACTTGTCATTATGGCTATAACAGTCTACACTGCTAGTCTTGTTCTTCAAGGTTCTGTTGAAACTCCCAGGATGAACAATGTGAAATGTTAATTTTAAGAAACATGATAGTCTACCAATACTATAGGTGATTTTGAAAACAAAACTGCAGGCTGGAGAACTGGTGATTTTATCCAGCATCACTCATTTCCTTATAACACGGACAGAAAGTGACACATCCTATTGTAAAAATTCTGTAGAGACCACTGCTAAAGTTTCTTATTTATGAATCTTTAAATTTGCTTTAGTATAACTGTCACTGAACTACAGTGTCAATGAACTTAGAGCTGTATCCACAACAAGCCTTTTCTCCAGTTCTTTGTTTACATAGTTGTTTTAAGATTTTCTTCAGAAATCACATCTATGTTTACCTTTTCTTATAAATCTGGTTGCAAACCTTTTCAGTGAAGATAATTTTTTTCGGTACTTCATAACGTCAAGTAAGCATTTTGAGTTCCACCATATAAAACCAAATGTGCATCTCATTGCATAAAAGAGGAACCAAAGTGTCAGAGGTCAGAGTTTCTATTTTACTTGGTTGAGCAATTAAGGAGGGATATTTCTCCAGCAGGAATCCATGGCATTTTGAGTATAGAAAAACAGGGCATCTCATGAAATATGTAGGCTACGAATGAGCATCTTTTAAGTCCATGCTAAATTAGATGCAAATCTTCTGCCACACTTTAGTGTTGGATACTATACGCAGTTTTAACTTTATTTTAGTGTTTTTACTACAGGCTGAACATCTCTCTGGGACTCTCTGATCTGGTAACATCTGTGGTCCGGCAGGACCACAGATGTTGCTAGACCAGAGAGCCCTGGCCCCAGAGGTTCAGAGTGGATGGGAACAGAGCCAGTCTGCGGCCAGTGACCTGGGGTAAGTAGCTCTGGGAGGAGCTGCCGCAATGTGGGCAATGGGGTTGGGGAACAATTGCTGGTGCATGCATGGGGCTGGGAAACTTCCAGGAACAGCTGCTGCCGGGCTTGGAACCCCAGGAGAAGCAGTTGCCGCCACATGGCGCCAGGGCTAGGGAACCCTAAGAGCAGCTGCCATTGCACAGGGCTGAGGGCAGGGAGGAAAGCCCTGGGGGATAGCAAAGTCAGGTAGGTGAGCCAGAGGAGGTCAGGCCTCCAGATTCTCCCAGGGCAGTAGCCAGGAGGGGAGCCCTGGGAGAACCTGGATACCTGACCTCCCCTGGTCCAGCAAATTCCCTTGTTTGACACCACTCGGGTTCCAAGGATGCCGGACCAGGGAGGTTCAACCTGTGGTTTTATTCTTCTCTTTGCTGTTTAAGTCCCAATCATAGATCTAGATAAGTGGCTATGCACGCTAACAGGGTGGATCAGTTTAAATCATGGCAATTTAAATCATCAAGTGGAAAGTCTTGATTTAAAACAACTTATCCATTTGTACTTCCTTTATTTTCTAAAGAAAGGTGCTTTTTCATTGGTTGATAAAATCATTAAAATGTTGATCTATAACTAAACAAAGCTTTTACACTAGATTTTGTATATAATTTTGCTACCTTAGAGGGCACGTGCGCACGCACACACAGACACACAGATACATTAAGGAACTATATAGCTTAATAATTTCAGATGCTTGTAAATTGTACATTTATATTATGTTAACAATGGTGATTGATAGATTGCTTATTTAGTAGATAATTAACTTTTTGCTCATTGTTTGTGTCAGGCTGCATTAGGATGGTAATAGGAATTTAATTTAAACAAAATATCATATAACATTTTCAAGAAACAAAACAATCTTTAAATATTTTGCATACATAAATATCTCATCAAAACATATTTTACATTTAACTAACTGGTTTACTAAAGTAGGAACTTAAGCGCCAGTCACTTTCACTCTAGGTATATTTAACATTTTCCCAGACTGACCTAAAAAAAATCAGTTTAATTCTGTGATGGGGTTGCCCCGCCTCACTGTGCCACAAAATGAGCATAGGAGATGTCCTCTAAGCAACTGACAGTAGCTACAGGGGAGCAATCAATTATATGGGCTCCTGTAATAATCCATCTGGAGCAGAAAGCCCATATAACCAGAGACAGAGTAGTCAGTTGCTGCCTGATGCTTGAAAAGGGAGCACTGGGTGCCTGGCTGGCTGGAAGAGGAGCAGGACCATTGACAGGGAAGGGCAGGGGACAGAGTCCAGAACCTAGCCAAGCCAAGCAATGTTACTATGATGGGCCATGCTTATCTGGCTGAACCATAGAATATATGACCCCATCATCTCACATCTTGTTTTTATTCATACACTGGAAGAGAGAGGAACTTTCCTGTTTTTGCAACTCCCATCAGTGTTTCAATTTTACATTAATTAGTCCAAATGAAGTAAATGTTCAGTCTTTGGCTGCAGACAAGGCCACTGCTGTCAAAAGCTGGTTTATCACTTCAAGAAACTGGTTCTAGGTGCTTAGCAAGTGACTTACCACAGTTCATTGGTGTGTGTTTCTTTAATACATCATCAGCAAACATATTGCTTGATTAGTTCACTTCCAACCCGCAAAGATATTCTGATTAGTATGACTGAGTATTTATTAGATGTGCATGTCATAGAAACATCATTTTCTTCAGCAGTTTGGCATCTATCCTACTACTTTGGGTTGAGAATATTGGCAGGAAAATGAGATGAAGTAAATACTTCACCCATCTGGTTCTGCAATGAACATAAGAAGAGAAGTTTAATTTTGTTTTTGGGTATCTCTTTCTTCTTTCCAAAATTTCAACAGCACTAGCAATACAGCAGCAATCTTTGTGCAGTATGTCCAAGGCTCTGGAAATAGGCTTTTATATTCAGCATATTATATTTCTGTGTAGCCCAATGTATACTCACAGAATCATAAGTACTAGAACTAGAAGGGAACTCGATAGGTCATAAAGTCCTGTCTCCTGCATTCACAGCAGGACCAGACACCATCTAAATCATCCCTGAGAGAGGTTTGTCTAACCTGTTCTTAAAATCTCCAATTATAGCAATTATACAACCTCCCTAGGCAATTTATTCCAGTGCTTAATTATACTGACAAGTAGGACATTTTTGTTAATGTCCAACCTTAACCTCCCATGCTGCATTTTAAGCACATTGCTTCTTGTCCTATCATAAGAGGTTAAGGAGAATATTTTTTCTCCTTTTTTCCCTTCTCCAGGATAACAGCTTTCTAGTACCCTTTTAAGTACTTGGAAGCTGTTATCACATCCCTTTTCAGTCTTTTCTTTTCCAGACTAAACAAACTTTCAATCTTCCATTTTACATCATGTTTTCTAGTCTTTTAATTATTTTTGTTGTTCTTCTGTGGACCATCTCTCAATTTCTCCACAACTTTCCTGAAATGCAGTGCCCTGAACTGGACACAATATTACAGTTGAGGCCTAATCAGCACAGAGTAGAGCAGAAGAATTACTTGCTTACAACATTTCTGAATTACGAGTGTTGTTGTTTTTTTTTGCTACTGTGTCACGCAGTTGATTCCATATTTAGTTTGTTGTCCACCATAACCCCTAGATTCCTTTCTGCAGTACTCCTTTCTAGACAGTCACTTCCCTATTTGTATGTTCCTACACTAATTGTTCCTTCTTAAGAGGAGTACTTTGGATTTGTCCATATCATTTTGAATTATAATCCTATCCTCCAAAGCACTTGCAACCCCTCTCAGTTTGGTATTATCCAGAAACTTTATAAGTGTACACTCTATGCCATTTTCTAAATCTTTGATGAAAATATTGAACTGAACCAGTCCCAAAACTGATCCCTGTGGAACCCCACTTGTTATGTCCTTCCAGCACTGATAACTACACTTTGAGAGTGGTTAGTCAACTTACTTCTAATAGCCCCATGTAGGTTGTAGTTACCTGGTTTATTTTTAAGATCATGTGAGACTGTATCAAATGCTAGGTATACCACAGCTACGGCTTCTCCTTTATCCACATGACTTGTTATCCTATCAAAGAAAGCTATCAGGTTGGTTTGACATGATTTGATCTTTACAAATCATTGTTGACTGTAACTTATCACCTTATTATCTTCCAGATATGTGCGAATTGGTTCCTTTATTATTTACTCTGCAATCTTTCCTGGCACAGAAGTTGACTGGTCTGTGGTTACCTGGATTGTTATTTCCATTTTTATAGATATATTTGCTCCTTTCCAGTCTTCTGGTATCTTTTCCATCTTTCATGACTTTTCAAAGATTATGGCTAATGACTCCGATACCGCCTTAATCAGCTCCTTGAGAATTCTAAGGTCCATTTCATCAGGCCCTAATGACTTTGAAGACATCTAACTTGTCTAAGTAATTTTAACTTGTTCTTTTCCTATTTTTAACTTCCGAACCTACCTAATTTTCTCCAGCATTCACTATGCTAGGCATCCAATTACCACCAACCTTCTTGGTGAAGACTGGAACAAAGAAGACGTAAAGCACCTCAGCCATTTCCATATTTTTTGTCTTTTCCCCCTCTTCATTGAGTGTTGGGCCTATCCTTGCTCTTACTTCTAATACATTTGTAGAATGTTTTCTTGTTATCCTTTATCTCTCTAGCTAGATTAAGCTTTTTTTGTGCCTTTACCTTTCTAATTTTGCCCCTTCATGCTTGTATTATTTGTTTATATTCATCCCTTGTAATGTGACCTACTTTCCACTTTTTATAGGACTCCTTTTTGATTTTTAGATTATTCCAAATGTCCTTGTTAAGCCAGGGGTGGTCTCTTGCCATACTTCCTCTTTTCTATTCAGTGGAATAATTTGCTCTTGCACTATTAATAATCTCCCTTTGAAAAACTGCCATCTGTCTTCAATTGTTTTTCCTCTTAATCTTGCTTCCCAGGGGACCTTACCTACCAGTATCCTGAGTCTTCCTTTTTGAAATCCATTTTCTTTGAAATCCCTTCTACTATTCCTTAGAATCATGAACTCTAACATTTCATGATCACCTTCATCCAAGCTGCCTTCCACTTTCAAATTCTCAGACATTTCCTCCCCTTGTTAAAAGAAAATCTAGAACAGCCTCTCCTAGTAGTTTTCTCCACTTTCTGAAATAAAAAAAAATTATCTCCAATACACTCCAAGAACTTGTTGGATAATCTGTGCCCTGTTGTATTATTTTCCTAATAGATGTCTGGATAGTTGAAGTTCCCCATCACCACCAAATCCTGTGCTTTGAATGATTTTGTTAGTTGTTTAAAAAACCCCTCATCCATCTCTTATTCCTGGTTAGATGGTCTGTAGTAGATTTGTACAATGATATCACCCTTGTTTTTTACCCCTTTCATTCTTACCCAGAAACACTCAACAAGTCTGTCTCCTATGTCAGTGTTTCTTCCAAGTGGTCCGCAGACCCGCTCTGAGCTGCTACTGGCCACTCCGGTTTGTTTACTTACTGGCTCTGCAGTCACAGAGCCTCATGGCTCCCATTGGCTGTGATTCATTTTTTGAAGCCAAGGGGAGCCGTGGGAAGCAGCAGCCCGGGTCATACTGCTTCCCTTGGCTTCGCTGTGCTGCAAACAAACTGCAGCCAGTGGGAGCCACAAGGCTCCATGGCTGTGGAGCTGGTGAGTAAACAAACCAGAGTAGCCCGGTAGCAGCTTTCTCAGAGGGGCTTCATGGACCACTTTGAGAAACACTGTCCTGTGTCCATCTCAACCTCAGTCCAAATGTATACATTTTTAATATATATTTGAGAATGTTTGTCTGTGTGTCCATCCTCCTAAATGGAAAGAGCTAAAACCACCAGATTTGGCATTAAGCTTCCTTTTATCATAACTTATTGCAAGATAAACATGTTGTTGTGGCAGGAAAAGGAGATGAGCTTGGAGTGGGATTGCTTCTCATAAAACCATACAGAAAAGAGAAAGGGTCACCAAGCAGGTGAAGAGGGCTGGCTGGGGGTGCTTCCCCTGCCTGGGACTACCTCAGCTCCAAACCGCCCACTTCCCAGGTGCTCTTTAGGGAGGACAGTGGGGGGCTGACGCTCCTTCCTCCCATTCATACGGGAACATTGTTGGCTCTTCTCATTCCTCACGGAGTAAGGAGCACAGATTGTTGCATTTCTCTCTCTAACTAGGGAGTGCAGGGGGCAGATGAACTTGGACCTGACATCAACCCTCCCCCATCTGTGCCTGCTGAAGCTGCAGTTGCCATGGAGAGGTGCTTGTCACCTGGCTCCAAACTGAGGTAGTCTTCTTAATGGGGCAGCCTGCATACTGAATCCCTCATCCCCAGCCCCACCTTAGAGAAATGATTTAAATGAAGCATGCAAAACAAAATTTACTTGAGTTAAGGATCCAAGCAACTCGGGGTAAATCTTCTATTTTAATATATAAGGCAACACCTCCTCCCTTTTCTCCCTGCTTATCTTTCCTGAGCAAGCTGTACCCTTCTATACCAGTATTCCAGTCAAGCATATTATCAAGTCTTCCTATTACCAACTATGTCTTAGTTGTGTTTATTTACTAGCATTTCAAGTTCTTCCCGCTTATTCCCCATACTTCTTGTATTAGTATACAGACAACTAAGAAACTGATTTGATTTTGCTCTCTCCCCAGTTCTGCTTTGTCTCTCCTTTATCACTGCTGTTACAGCCCATGCTCTGTCTCTCCCCTGCCCCCCATGTCTGTCCCATTGTCCAGGTCTCTACATTTTTCACTTACCTGTGGGCTTTGGTCACCTACCCCTGTTGATTAAAGCTTTAGAGTCCTTTGGTTGTGATAGGTTCTTCTATTTTATTATGGTTTTCTTTGCAAATCAGTTTGCCCAATTCTTGACAAGTAGCTCAAAACAATCAAAATGCCATTTGAGGGGGTGGGGAAGAGGAGAATTATTTTGGATCCTCTTACTCTCTTAAGTGAAGTTGAAGCAAAATGTTTGTTCATGAAATTGTTTGCAATTTCAGCAACTTTTTCTTTTATTCCTCAAGTTGTCCTTAAATCATTTTGGCTAAAAGATGTGTCAATAAGTACCGTGCTCACATGTTAAACGTTAAACGTTTCAGGTTCCCTTCATTAATAGATTCATTTTCATGTTTGATGGATTTTCTGTGACAAAGCATTGTGTTTAACATTTGGATTTTTGTTCATTGTTTTATAGTTTTTACTGCTAAGTATTTTGCCTTGTGAGCATTTTGTGATGTATCAGTTGTTTTTGTAAGATAGACAACAGTTGCACCTATTATTGAATCATTGTGTACATTGCTTCACCCACCTAGACTCATATTTAAAAATATTTTGACAATGTTGTTGGCACATTGTTCAATTTCCATCTAATACATTGTATTCAGCAAATTTTCCAGCAAAGTCTGCTTTGCTGGATAGAAGATAGTGAAATCTTTACAATTTGGCTATGTCAATTGAAATATTTTTTTCTGAAAGGGAGAATTTGTTGCATACATAAATTTAATTATCTTAGAATATATGGAGACTTGCTGGAATTGACAGGACTGCTTATGAAATCATATGTGGTTTTACTGGTAATAAATGCTTTTTTTATACAGGTAATTTGCTTTCTGATGTATACTTAACTGCAGCACTGCAGGTGATATCAGCAGATGACTCTGAATTTGTAGACATTACTGATGATGGATGATCATAACTCCTTATGTCTAAGATGGACCCTGAAACAAAATGGTAAAAAAGGTCACTCTATTTCAGTGCACCGCTTTAAAACAGTTGGATTGTAAATGAAAGATTCCTCCAACTGCAGTTGTTGCACACTTTTAAATGATATAATTTATTCTCAACTCAGTTTATCTGGACAATAATTGATAAATTGTAAGGTTCTAGTTAAACACATATCTAGTAACATATCAACCAGTTTGAAAAAATCATTTCAAATGTTCCAGCAGTAACAGTAAAAATTTAATTATACTATCTCAAAAAAACTAAAATACCAGTTTATATTTTGAATACAAACATATTCAAATTCATAAATTAAAGTAATTCGCACCAGACACTAATTCATGACAATAGTCTGTTATCATTTACCAATATAGTACAACATGGTAGGCAACCCTTGAGCATGGTACAAACATAAATGTACTAATCAGTTGATCCAGATTACTTATATTTTTGCTCTATCATCTTGAAAGTTATTGCCTTCTGAGGAGCAATTTTTATAATGTTTCATTCTGACAACCAGGCCTTGCAGGCCTTTGTTGTATTATTCCCATTTATTGTGTTCCCTTTTTTATCTGGAGGTACAGGACTTTCCTGAAAATATTCTCAAGTAGTCTTTTTGTAAAATGAGCTGCAGCCAAGGCAGTTCCCCTTCCCAGTTCCCAGAAGTTGAAATCAATACTAGAGACTGTACTTTGAAGAATGTTGTCCCTTCTTTCCAGATTATGCTGCTTTGACATCAGTATTTCTCTTTGCTAGTTATACAAACTGCTCCTTCTCCCTTGTTACTTAACTCCCTTGTCCAACCCATCACCATATCCTCCCGCAAAAAAGCCAAAAGAATTAACAACAATGTAAGATTTTTGTTCATGTAACCAACATGCCTTTTTATTGCAGTATTTTATTTGTTTAGAGAAGGGGGGCAGTCGAGAAATTAATGGATTTCTGTTTGTATCTCTGTCCCTGAGTTGAGAACAGGTGCCCAGAACCATCCAGAAGCAAGGGCTGATAATTACTGGGAAGATCATTGTCTTTCCATGTACTAAAGAGTGTGGTTACATCTATACTGGGGCAGTGAGTCTCAGAGCGTGGGTTTACAGATTCAGGTATATGCTATAACACTAAAAATAGTTGTGTAGACATTACCACTGAGGTTGGACCTTGGGAACTGAGTTGTGTCCCTTTGTCCAGTTTCAGTTCTTGAGTTACAGCCTGAGGAGGTAGGTCTGTATGGCTATTTTTAGTGCCATAGTGTGAGTCCTACAATCTGGAGTCTGTATATTGAGCTCAGACTCAAAACTCCCATGGGTGGAGTCAAAAGTATCATACTTGCAGAACTGAACCAGTCAGATTCTTAGATTGGGAGAAACTATAAAATAGGAGTATGAACTCACCCAGGTGGGCTCAGAGGATGATACTGAGGAGACACACAGTGGTGTCTCCTGGAGTCAGAGGTTGAATCCCGACTCAAGTGATGACTTTGCCAGTTTTGGTACACTATAGTATAGCCCCAGGTCCCTGATCAGGCTCTTAATACATGACTTATTGTATATGACGTATTGTGCTATATTTATAAAATTTGACCTCAAAAGTTAGATGGTTTCCACTGATTGATTATTTATATAGAAAAGCAGTTTTTTAACATTAAGTTTTTCATAGATGCTCATAGTTTCATTATTTTTTATTTAAAAAATTGAAGAGATTATAAATGTAACCTTAATATATTTGCATAAAATGAAATCTGAATTTAAAATATTTATTTTTAAAAACAAAAAATATGTTAAATATCAAAAACTATGGTTTAAATTTTGAGAACTTCTGATAAAAAAATTCAAAATATTTATAGGGTTTTATCCCTCCTCCTTCCTTTTTTGGGGGGTGTATATTTCTCCTTTCTGCCCCAATTGTGTTCTTATAGATTGCTGCATGATTTCAGCTTTTAAACTTTTTTTGATCTATATTGGCATCAGGTTATTTATACTGTAGAAGGAAAATTTGGCACAAGAAAATAGCAGCATATGCTGCTTCCATTAGCACAGTAGGCAAGATTAATTGAATAGACTATCTAAATTGGTGGAAGTATATTCTATGAGAAGACAAATTTCAGGTAAAATAAAATTATCTGATTTAATATGGCACTATTTCTAATCCTAAACTATGGATTTCATCACACCTGCTACTGATTGATGGCTTTGGCACAATCATAACATGTTTTTGTCATAATCTAGAATGGAATATAGAATTTTATTTTATATTTAAAACATCTGGTATAGACTTGTACATCTAATACAATTACAATGCTCAATACTTTTGTTTGTGAAAAGAATTTGTAAGGCTCATTAGCTTTCATAACTATTCTCATCATGTTCTCTATTCTAAGGACCAACTGTACAAAGTGCAACTGTACAAAGTGAATTTTTGGGGAGCTGGTTAAACAGGCTTAAGAACTGCTTCATACCAGTAGAGCAGAGAAAAGCAGCTAGAGCAGATGTAGGAACTTCAAAACCCTGCTCTTGCTAGAATGATGGGAAATTGCAATAGTACACATCAAAGCCATTTCTAGTCAGAATAGCACTTCTTTCTTCAGCTGTTCTGCTCTGCCATTTAAGGATTCTGCTGTTTCTCCAACATCTTGTGTCTCCTCAATTCATGAATTTCTGGTCCGTGCAGTTTCCTCTGTCCAAAAAAGAGGCTCTTCAGAATGATACAAGTGCTTTTCTTTTCTCCGTCACCATTCACCTTTTTCTTCACTTTTAGAGGTCTCCATCCACATTTAGCAGGGATGCTTCCTCCTGAGTTCTTAAAATGATGTATTCTATGACCCTGTTCCTTTTACCTGATACCTTTCATCAAAGAGTTCAAGCTGACCTTTGTTATTCCAAGGAGAAATTTATTGCAGGGCTAAATCACTTATTGGAACTCATTAAGATTGAATTTTGGGTTCATGTATTTGCTCTTTGCAAGAAACTACTCAAGCTATACTCTCGTGCCCATTGGGGGGAAAAAGTCTTAAAACAAAACTAAAGATTGCTCTCAGTGACTTTCCATAACAAGGTAACAGTATGGGATTAAAGGGGACTAAAAAGACCAGTCTGTATTGGAAAGTATTGTAGTGTGTGTCTAGACTACATGGCTCTGACAACGGAGCTATGTAGATGAGTGTACTTGGCAAAGGGAAATGAAAGCAGCGATTTAAATAATCACCGCTTCATTTACATCAAAATGGCCGCCACGCTGTGCTGATCAGCTGTTTGTCAGCACAGCGTGATAGTCTAGACGGGGATCAGCCGACCCCAGAACCGTTGCATGAGGCATAAAGGATCTGAGGACAAAGGGTCCTGGGGTTGACTGATACCCATCTAGACTACCGCGCTGTGCTGACAAACAGCTGATCAGCACAGCGCGGCGGCCATTTTGATGTAAATGAAGCAGCGATTATTTACATCGCCGTTTCATTTCCCTTTGCCAAGTACACTCATCTACATGGCTCCGTTGATGGAGCCATGTAGTCTAGACACACCCATAGAGACCTATCCAAGACCTTGTCTACACAAGCATGTTTTATCATCAAAAACTACCTTTTGGCAACAAAACAGTGAGAGCATTTACACTTCAATGCAACTTTTGTTAGGAAAAACACCCAGTTTTGTTAACAAAAAACTACCACCCATGTGAGAGACTTCTGTGTTTTCCTCTCCCTTTATTGTCAACAAAGAGCCAATGTGTACTCTGCTGTTTGTTTTTGTCAAGAGAACTGACTTCCACCAGAATCCTAGGATGTATGCTCTGGTGGCAGTGCTTAGTGTTCTGTGATATCTATGCACCCCACCCCTTTCACAGCTCTGGGAAGTATCTGACAGCTAAGTGAGCTGCTCCATTTGGAGGACAAACAAAAAGAGCAAATCATTGGAATGCTCCTGTTCTGCCCTGCTAGGAACACAGCAGCAGGCAGACTGCTGCTGTGGGGGGAGGGACTGGAGAGACGGTTGTGCTGTTTTGACATTTCTCAGCATAGAGAGCTCACAGAGCTATAAGGGAATCCCAGGAAGCACAGGGATCAGTTCTGCCTTCACACAACACTGCACTGTGGGATGCATGCCCACATTACTTTGCTCTGTCTGTAAACGTGGTGCTAGCAATGTGGCCAAGAAATGTCGACAAGGAGAAGCAGAAAAACCCGTTTTGACAGGTTTTCACTTATGGCGATTTTTGTATATTGACAGCACTTTTGTCACCAAACCTCCCCAGTGTAGACATAGCCTGAATGACTCATAACTAGTGAACATTCAGCCTAATAGAAGACATACTAAAGGCACTTTTCTCCGCCCACCACTTTTTAAGAAATGAAACTTGCAGAAGTAAACACTTTCCCCATTTTTTCTGAAGAAAATTCAGGTTCATTCAATTCTGAAGCTTTAGTACTGGTGAAGACAAAATAAGATACAAGCTGTTCCCCTTCATCTACTCTTTTTTTGGCTTGAAAGACCAAGTTAGACAGGCAGGGATATTTTTTTTTAAGCATTAAAAACCAAAAAGCTTCATTTAGGGCCAGCTTATTACTAATAAAAGGAGTGACCTTTCAACTCCAGAGCCTGATGGAGAAGGAGAGATTCTCTTTCCCAGAGAATCCAGCAACAGAATAATTAAATTCTCAGTTGGAAGGAATTATAATCTTTGGCATTGCATGGAATCTCTACATTAACATTGACATGTTTAGAGCAGTTCTGGCAAAAACAAACTCCTTACTGGATTTCCTTTTTTTCCAAAGAAAACTCTGATTTTTTTTTCTCACAGAACTTTTTTCCTAGACTTTGTCTGCTTTACAAATGGTTTATGGCTTCCAATAATGTAGCAAGAGTAAATCTGTGGCTAGGAACATGAAAAGTGGATATGCTGAATCTCTTGGCAAGGCACCTGTTTGAGCCATCTCAGAAAAGAGATGATGCTCTGCCTCTACGATTTACGCCTGTTAAGTTGCTTATCATCTTAATACCAAAGCAATTAAAATACCGTCCCAGTAGGAGTTGAATTTACAAGCTTCTGTTGATTTAGTCAGACATATTATCTATTTTATCACTGGCACTTTTGCATTAAGCTGTATTTTCTTGGCGGATATTTCTCCGTATTTACTAGTCAGTTCTCTGGATACAGCAGGGATGTTGGGATAAGTCTGAAATAGGAGGCTGTGCTTCCTTTAACGGAGCAGTCACTTCCCCGTAAGCACAGTTCATGATGCCTTTTCCTTCTCATTGTTCGTTCAGAGTCTATTGGTAACATGTTTCTCTGACTCTTCAAGCAAATTTGGCTGTACTGTATATGTGAAGTACTACAAGTTATCCAAAGGGGTTATGACACGTAATTCTAGCAATTTCTAAACATGTTTGTTTAGTGCCTACTTCCTAGCCTCCTTATACAGTAAAACATCTGATTTCTTCTTAATCCTTGAGCAATGGAGTACGGTATTCTGGAGTTGAAACTGGCATGTAATCAATATATTTTTTTTAGCTTTCCAGAAAAAAACCTTTTCATTGTTGCCTTCTAATTTTTTTTCAAATATTAGCTCTTTTTGGGCTTCATTGCTTCATTAGCAAGATTAATGCATTTGGTTATGACCAAAGAAGATACATGCTTATGTGGTAATTGCCTTTTTATTTAACTAGTTAGATCTTCCAGTCTTACATATTGATTTTTCAGTCAACAAGCCTTAAATTGGTTCTTTTGGTACTGTAAAACTGTTAAAATTGATTGTAATTCATGTGGCTAGCATGTGTGTTGTGGCTAAGGAATCATTATCAGAGGGCTTTTTTTCAGGAGATAGAATTGTTAAATTTTAACAAAGACAGCCTGTCCAGGGCCCTGATCTTGCAAAGACATACAAAAACACATGCTTAGCTTTGAGATTTGACAATATTTTAACATCTACCATAAATCATTTAATTTAACACTGAGTGCGATATTCACTGGTATGATTTGGCTGCTTAATGCCACTCCAAAGCAGTGCAAAGCAAGCAGCCTAAGGAGATTTACAGCCGTGTTGTCCTGCTTTCCACATTCTCTGCATGTATTCACACATCGGTTTCTTCTCCCTTTTGCACCTTCTACCTTCCTCTTTATTGAGGGTAGCTTAGCTTCACTCTCATTGGGAACAATGGGAAGTAGCCACCCCCTTTGCTAAGAGCAGCAGATATTCTCTGTCCCATTGAGAACAATGGGCGATGGTTAGCATTTTGGACTAGGGCAATTCTTCATGAGTTTCTCTGGTGAATTAATTTCTTCATCATCTCCCAAAAATAAACTTTATGATCAATAATGGTGGGAAAAAAAAGATTAATTCAGATTTTCTCCTCCAAATCTACCCATTGTACCAGATATATTCAAGGTTCTCCTCTCTGCCAATTTTTGTCTGTACAGATACTGCCTCTCACTTGGAACCGAAAAGAGTGCTACAAGGTTGTGCTTTTTGATAACTCATTTTAAAATGTATTTTTACTCATAAATTAATACATTCATCTATGGTCAGTAAATTCATTTTAAGAGGAAGCACCTTAATTTTGAAGAGGATACAACACATTTTTTATACATAATAAAGTACTTGAATCTCTGCTTTAAATGCAAAGATCAATCTAACATTAACTATTGAAGCATGACGAAGGTCTCGAGACTAATCACCTGCTGCCTGATCTATGTCATTTAAGTACATATGTAAGTTCCATGCCCCCACCCTAACCTGCTCCTCAAGGTTGGGTGGGTCCTAGGTTTGTTAATGATAGTACTTGATTTTGTCTCCATTTCATATAAATATGTGAGGTATAATTTTCCAAAGTGATCAGTATTAACCTATTTCTTTCTCTCATTGAAGTCAATGGTAAAATTCTTGTAGCAGGAGCAGAGTAGGCTCAGCCAAAGTTCAGTGCTCGTGAAATGCCTCAATTCTTCCTTTAAAATTCCTTTAGTCTGGGAGATTGACTTATGTAGCTCATAGGTATAGTAGAAGTTTATCAGTAGTGAAGAAATAAACCTTATTTCTGAAATTTAGGACGACTGCTCCAGGTGTTAGTGTATTTTTTTATTTAAAATATAAGGGTATGTCTACACTAGCGGGGTAATGTAGGCATACCGCACTTGCAAATGAAGCCCAGGATTTGAATTTCCCAGGCTTCATTTGCATAAGCGTGAAGCCGCCATTTTTTAAACTCCGCTGGTTCGAACCCCGTGCAGCGCGGCTACACGGGGCACGAACTAGGTAGTTCGAACTCGGCTTCCTAGTTCGAACTACCGTTACTCCTCATTTCACGAGGAGTAACGGTAGTTCGAACTAGGAAGCCTAGTTCGAACTACCTAGTTCGTGCCCCGTGTAGCCGCGCTGCACGGGGTTCGAACCAGCGGGGTTTTAAAAATGGCGGCTCCCCGCTTATGCAAATGAAGCCTGGGAAATTCAAATCCCGGGCTTCATTTGCAAGTGCGGTATGCCTACATTACCCTCCTAGTTCGAACTAGGAGGGTAGTGTAGACATACCCTAAGTTAGTAGAAGGTTCCAGGCCGCCTTGCACTGGTTTTCCTATGTCTAGTTACTTTGGCACAACTAGGTTCATTGTGATTATTGAACAGTTTAAAATTCAATTGACAATATATAAGAGCTAAATTAGCATGTATCTGTTGCTATCATCATGATATTGGAATCTTCACGACATTTACAGCTAAGGCACTTTGGTATGTGACCATATATTGTACACTCTAATAGTTCACTAATGATTAAGGGATTGGGAAAGAAAAATATTTCTATTTGACAATGCAGAAGGCAGTTCTAATTTTATTTCTCATTGACCAGAAAACTTACTATGCAAGTGGATTGTGTATTTGGATTCTCTAAGGCCATGTTGTGGTTTTCTGCAGCAAACAAGTGCAAGACATTAATAACAAAGCCCTTTGACCACAAAATAAATTAAACCAGTGTGCAAGGTGGAATACACCGGGTTTTTATGCAATATCTGAACAGGGTAACAAGTAAGCCAGCCAGAAGGCTTGAGTGAGAACTGGCTGGGAAAGCAGCCAGGCAGCGACAGAGATGGTTACTGATGGAAAAATACATCCCAGAGCTTGGCGTTTGAGCAGACACCTACACATTTAGGCTACGTCTAGACTGCAAGCCTCTTTTGAAAGAGGCTTTTTAGAAAGATACTTTCGAAAAAGACTCTTTTGAAAAAGAGCGTCTAGACTGCAGCCAGTACTTTTGAAAAAGCAAGCTGCTTTTTCGAAAGAGAGCACCCAGGCAGTCTGGATGCTCTCTTTAGAAAAAGCACAGTTTGCATGACATAGCGCCTTTTTTCGAAAGAGCACTTTCGAAAAAAGGTGTTATTCCTCGTGAAATGAGGAGTACCACCGTCAAAAGAAAAGCCATGTCCTTTCGATTTAATTTTGAAAGAACGCGGCTGTAGTCTAGACGCAGGTGAAGTTTTTTTGAAAAAAGGCTACTTTTTTCGAAAAAACCCTGCAGGCTAGACACAGCCTTAAGGACAAAACAGTTGGAAGAAACAGTTAATACCACAAGCAGGAAGCGGCCCTGCCAAGAATACATGCCCATTTTCTTTTTAACCACAGTACTGTAGATAGGCCTCCCAGTGTGTGGGATGGGGGACCCAAAGAGTCAGTTGCCCCTTTGGTGATTCAAAGATGCCCAGGACTCCTGGCCACTGCTGCTGCTACAGAGGCAAGAGTGGTGGCCCGAGCCCCCTGCCCTTTAGATCGCCACTGGAGCACCACATGCACATGCTCTGTGCAGCTTTGAGGGCTGGCTGTCTCTGGCCCATCCCCTTCCACTTGAAGCGCCACCCCTTTTGGGAACATGGAGCTGTCTCTACACCTTGCCCAGGGGTCCACACAGGCTGTTGGCTTCTTTTACTGTAGAAGACAAAACTATGATGAATACATTTTAGGTTTCATTCAGACCAAGCACCAATTGGAGAAGTGCAAACTTTGATAATAAAGAAGGTTTTGGTTGACACTGACTAAAGAGCTATATAGTTGTCTGTCTTTATTTACAGCTGAGGCTTTCTAAATTTGTCTTCTCCAAATGGGAATAATGGTATGAATATGAAATGATCATGGATAGAATTGCAGAATACACAAGCTTCTACACTGTGAAAAATATTAAATGTCAGCGTAGTATTATTGTTCTGATTTAACATGGAGGCTGTGTCTAGACTACGGCTGTGTCCAGACTCCATGCCTCCGTCGACGGAGGCATGTAGATTAGCCAGATCGGAAGAGGGAAATGAAGCCGCGATTAAAATAATCGCGGCTTCATTTAAATTTAAATGGCTGCCCCGATCTGCCGATCAGCTGTTTGTCGGCAGATCGGGAGAGTCTGGACGCGATGCCCCGACAAAGAAGCCTTTCTTCATCGACACAGGTAAACCTGGTTTCACGAGGCTTACCTATGTCGATGAAGAAAGGCTTCTTTGTCGGGGCATCGCGTCCAGACTCTCCCGATCTGCCGACAAACAGCTGATCGGCAGATCGGGGCAGCCATTTAAATTTAAATGAAGCCGCGATTATTTTAATCGCGGCTTCATTTCCCTCTTCCGATCTGGCTAATCTACATGCCTCCGTCGACGGAGGCATGGAGTCTGGACACAGCCTACATGGCTCCATCGACGGAGCCATGTAGATGAGGGTTGTAGGCAAAGGGAAATGAAGCGGCGATTTAAATAATCGCCGTTTCATTTAAATTTACATGGCTGCCGCGCTGAGCCGACAAACAGCTGATCAGCTGTTGGTCCGCTCAGCGCGCTAGTCTGCAGACATCAAAGCCCTTTGTCGGCAGCCCCGTTATTTCTCGTGGGATGAGGTTTACCGAGGCTGCCGAAAAAGGGCTTTGATGTCGGCAGGGGAGTGTCCATACTAGCACGCTGAGCGGACAAACAGCTGATCAGCTGTTTGTCGGCTCAGCGCGGCAGCCATGTAAATTTAAATGAAGCTGCGATTATTTTAATCGCGGCTTCATTTCCCTTTTTCGAATACACAAATCTACATGCCTCCGTCGACGGAGGCATGTAGTTTAGACGTACCCGGAGATATATAGTTGAATTGTTAGTGTAGGAACAAGTATTTTTACTTATAAAATTCCTTGTTTCCCTCTTTTGCTTCTTCATTTTTCTTGCTGTCTTCTTCTAATTCCCTCACTAACAAGTTTTATATATGAAATTATAGCAGAGTGTTAAGTCAGTAAAATTTGTGCACTTTGCACTTACTAATACAATAAAAAGCTATTGTAGCTTAATGTTATATACAAGGTTACGGCTACACTATGAGTTGTGTTGCAAGAGCCTATGCAAATGAAGTGTGGGTTAGCATTTTCCTGTGCTTCATTTGAATACTCTCATTCCGTTTTTGCATTAGGGGTTTTTGTGCTAAAACAGACAGTGTCGCCATGGCCATTTTGTGCAAAAATCCCTTTTTCTGCAAGATCCTTATGCCTCTCTGGGACAGGCATAAGGATCTTGTGGAAGAAGGGGTTTTTGTGTAAAACGTCCACGTCCACACTGCCTGTTTTAGCACAAAAATGGAACAAAAGAGAGTATGCAAATGAAGTGTGGGAAAATACTAATCTGCGCTTCATTTGCATAGGCTCTTGCGGGAAAACTCATAGGCTGCATCTAGACTGGCAAGTTTTTCCACAAAAGCAATTGCTTTTGTGGAAAAACTTGCCAGCTGTCTACACTGGCCGTTTGAATTAGCGCAAGAACACTGACAATCTAATGTAATTGCGCAAATGTATTTGCACAAGCGGGCCAGTGTAGACAGGGGAGGACTGTTTTGCACAAAAAAGCTCCAATGGCGAAAATGGCCATCAGGGCTTTCTTGCACAAAACCGCGTCTAGATTGGCATGGATGCTTTTCTGCAAAAAGTGCTTTTGCGCAAAAGCATACGTGCCAATCTAGACACTCTTTTCCGCAAATGCTTTTAATGGAAAAACTTTTCCGTTAAAAGCGTTTGCGGAAAATTATGCCAGTCTAGACGTAGCCATAGTGTAACTGTAGCCCAAGAGTGCAAGAGTCTCATAAAAGCAGAAAATTAGCATCTGTAGTATATAGAGAGACAGTTTGCATGTATAATTTTCAAATTAAGACTGTAACGTGCAAAACACTTTTTTGTTCATTCTAATTAGAGTAGGATCAATGTTTACAAAGGTTTTATTTATGAAAGCATTTATTTACTGTCATTGCAGCATTACATTTGTTCTCATTACCTCTGTAAGTACATCCCTGTTGAACTTTCTGTTTATCTGCTTACAAACAAATCTTTTATTTTTTGTGGACAATCTTAGGTCCGGTTTTTTGTCTAAAACGTAGGTCAAAAGAAGAAATCTTATATTTATAAGTATTAAACCTCTGTTAAAAAAAACAACAACCCTGTGCTGCATTATGAACAAGGTCAATGAGAAAACATTTCTGTCTCTTGAAGCCATTGACTTTGCATAATTTTAAGTGTGTTGATATCAAGAAAGAATAGTGGTCAACTTCCTTTTATTATTTTAGTATAAATTCTATTAACATTTTAGATGAATATTGCGATTAAATTAAATATGATAATGGCAAACAATAAACCCACTTGCATGCTTGATTAGAAAAAAGTAAGTAATCCTTTAAAGTTCTTCATAAAGCAAGAGGGTCAGAATGACACAGGAAGAATGAACGTATTGAGATTTATGTAGGCTCTTTTTAAAAAAATATAAGACTTAAAGGTTTTCCTAATTCTACCCTGTTGCAGAACATGGCAGGAAGCAGCTGACCTACTCCTGTTCAGTGTGTACCCAGCTATTGTCATTTCTTTGCACAGGTAATCAGATAAATGCACCTTGTAAGGTTTAAAAAAAGTTTCTCCAGTTACAAAACTATTCTTCTAAGATGGCAGGCATTCAAAGTAATGTCTAACATGTTTAAGACTACCAATAATTGAGAATTTACTTGAGAGAGAGCGAGAGAGAGATACAAATGCTTACATAGTCTCCATTACCAACGCCTCTAAACACCTCTCTAATCATCCCGAATGAGAGATTTTGCCAGACTAGGGCAGGCCATATCTGGCCCCATTTCTACTGCCCCCTCTCAGCCCTGAACCAGCCACTGGCCTCCCAGCCAGTTTTCCCTTTGCTGCCAGGTCTGTTACCCTCCTTCCGCCCGATAAGTTGGGCAGCCCAGCTCCAGTCCAGCTCCCAGCACTCCAGGTTCCCAGCCCCTCTGGGCAGCCCAACTGGAATGTGCCAGGCATCTGACTCCACAGGAGAGGCCTCCTGGGGCACACCTGGCAGCCCAGCTGTGGGGAGCCCATCTGCCAACTCTCCACCAGTATTTTCTAGTCCTGGAATGTCCCAGAGAGTTCTGATTTACAGAGGTTCAACCTGTACAGAGAGGCTCCAAATCAGTCACTGTCATGTACAGATCTCTTTTATCACTCACTTTTTCAAAGGGTAAGCTTGGGAAAGCCTATGTGGCACAGAAATAAGGATTCCCAATAGAGCAATATTTTTCTGATTAAAAAGGTAATATCCTTTTTACTCAATATTTGTGCAAAAAGTGCATTTTGCTCTAGATGTGAGAAGCACGTTTTTCTGACATGAGTCTAATGTCTGAAAATGCAGACTATCCAGAATGCAAATTCATTGCATTAGTGATAGACCTACACAGAGTTTAGGAAATGTTGTGAAGGTCCATGTAAGTAACAACCTATGCATTTGGAGGACAATCATGCCACCCAAAAGGATTACTTTACTTCATATTTAGAGCCAGAGAAAGAACATAGATCTCCTGACTCTTAGTCCTTTGTAATACAGATGTAATTGTGTTAGTCTGGTCTAGCTGAAACAAAAGACAGGACTATGCAGCACTTTAAAGACTAACAAGATGGTCTAAGCTCATCACCTAATAAACTATCTTGTTAGTCTTTAAAGTGCTGCATAGTCCCTGTCTTTTAGTCCTTTGTGTGAGTGATAAGGGCATTCTTTGTCTTCATGATACCATATGAGATGCAAAGAGTTTATAGTACTTCAGTACCTCTTTATTACCCCTGCTAAGACACCAATTAAAATATTTTAAAAGGATCATCTTTAAAAGTCTACTTTTTATCATTTGTAGTGTTTATGCTTTGCACTGCACTGAATTTGGACAGTGATTATAGGCAGTTCATTTATCCAGTTCGCTGGCATATTCTGCAGTGTTTGAGCTTCAGACACTGTAGGGCAGTGGTCTTCAACCTTTTTACACCCAAGATCACTTTCTAAATGTCCGAGCAAGCCAAGATCTACCTCACCCCTTCCTTTAGCCCTTCCTTGAGACCCTGCCCTCTCCATTCCCCTCATCACTTGCTGACCCCAGTCCTTACTCACTCTCACTGGGTTGAGACAGGAGGTATGGGCTCTGGGGTGGGAATGAGGGATTTGGGTGCGGGGAGGGGTGAGAGGTGCAAGCTCTGGGAGGGAATTTGGGTGCAGGAAGAGGTGAAGAAGGGGACGCTGGCTCGGGGAAGGGGTGCCAGGCTGGAGAGTGTTGGTCAGGTGCAGGGTTGGGGTGCTGGAGCAAGTCTCAGGCTTGTGGAGGTACAGGAGTTTGGATTGGAGTATATGAGGGCCTCAGGGCGGAGGTGGTTGGATGTATGATGGAGTCAGGGTGCAGGTTTGTGGGGTGTGAATGGTGCAGGAGAGTTGTGGCAGAAGACTGGGGATGTGGGTGGTGCAGGAGTTTGGGAATGTGAGGGGCTTAAGACGGGGTTCAGGTGTATGATGGACTCGAGGTTAGGGTGTGGGGGGTTCAGGAGTGTTATGAAGCTGTGGCTAGATGCAGGCTTGGCCCCAATTGGGGGCTCATTGGCCAGCCTTCATTTTGAAATCAAATATTAAGTCCAACACAAAATGTTTCAGCATTGAATTTATTTATGGGAGGGGAGGGGAACCTGTTTTGGGTCAAGGGCCACTGACCCAAAGAAAAATCAGTAAGGGACCACACAAGTGAGATGCAGGAAAAACAACCCCTTCAAAACTCCCCAAGCCTCACTGATGTTGCCCCAACTGAGTCACCTCCCTCCACTGGCACTCCAGCCCCTTGGCAGGGGGAGGGTAGGTAAAGCTGAGGTTCATGGCCTTAGGCCAGATTAACTCTTATGGGATTCTAGGGTTAGTGGATTTTGTGGGCCTCTGAGGTGGGGCCAAAAATGAGGGCTGCCAGTGAGTGGGATAGGGATGGGGGTGCAGAATCTGGGTATAAAGTAGGGTCCAGGAGCAAGCTGGGAGTTGGTGTCAGGCCAGGAGGGAGAAAGCAGGAGCAGGGTGCTGGTGGGGGTCTGACCTGGGAGCAGCAGCAGGGTCCTGGTGGGTGTCTGGCATGGGGTCAGGGTGCTAGTGGGAGTCTGGCCAGGGGAAGGAGCGGGGAGGGTGCTGGTGGGATGTTTGGCCGGGGGAGGGAACAGTGTGCTGGTAGGGGTCTAGCCAGGGGGGAAGGGAGCAGAGTGCTTTTGGAAGTCTGGCTGGGGGGAAGGGAGCAGGGTACTGGTGGGAGTCTGGACAGGGAGAGGAGGCAGGGTGCTTGTGTGGGGTCTGGCCAGGGGGAGGGAGCAGGGTGCTAGTGGGGGTCTGGCCACAGCTAGCTGGTGAGTGGAGTGTGGCACAGCTGGGCTGGAGGAAAGAGTAGCGGCTGCCCGGTTAGCTGCCTGAGGCGTTCAGCCCACCAAGACTGCACCATGCTCCACATAGGGTGGAACAAAGAGGCTGCCACCTGACCAGCTGGAGCACAGCACAGAATTGGCGGGCTGAATGCCACGGCCATCTGGCCAGGCAGCTGCCCCTCTTTGATCCAGCCCAGCTGGCAAGGGTGTTCAACCGTCTGACATTGCCCCAGTAGATCCCACCAAGCCACCACCACTATTCACTTTCTGTTCTATGGGTGCTGCTCTGCAAATGAGGAGGGAAGATCTAAAATGTATTGTGTGTAGCCGTACAGGCACGCAGTTCAGAGGGAACTGAAGATCAACCTATGGAGACACCACGATCGACTGGTAGATCATTATCTACTGGTTGGCGACCATGAGTGTAGGGGCCTTTACCCAAATAATGTTGTGTGTGTTGTGTGTGGTTGTTGTTTTTTTAAAGAAATTGAAGTATTTTCATCATTTGTGTGTTTTATCAGGCGGTTTTGTAAACTATTTTTTTCACAGTACTTTTGGGCACAAACCACCTGATGGGTTCTTTTTGGTTGGTCATGACTAGAAATAATACAGAGTAGGGATGTTAGCAAATGAGTTTTTTCGTAAATGTGTAACTGCTGAATTTTTCAGTGGTTACACGTTTACATACAGGGACGACAGGCGGGAACTGATGATCACAGGAAGCCAACTTTTAAGCTGGCTCCATGCAAGCACCAGGTCCTGTCTGCTCCTCCTGCCCTCTCCTACTACGTTTGATACAGAGGCAGCAGCGGGGCAGAGGGACGCTGCTCTGTGGGAGCTTGTACATGCTGGGAGCTGGCTAGAAAGTACTGACTCCCACTTGCCTTCTGCACCCTCATGCTGCTGCCTCTCTATCAGAGGCAGCAACAGGGTGGGGAACAAGGGGCAGGTGGCTCCAAGGTGCTTGTGGGAAGCTGGCTTAAAAGTCCTCAACTGGAGTCTTGTGTCCAGTTTTGAGTGCCACGTTTCAGGAAAGACGTGGACAAACTGGACACAGGCTAAAGAAGAACAAGTAGGTCTAGTAAACATGACTTGTGAGGGAAGATTGAAAGCCAAGGATTTGTATAGTCTGAAGATGAGAAGACTTAAAGGGGACATAACAGTTTTCACATGCATAAAAGGTTGTTACAAGAAGAAGGAGAAAAATGGTTCCCTTAGTATTGGAGGATAGGACAAGAAGCAGTGGGCTAAAATTTTAGCAAGAAAGGTTTAGGTTGGACATTAGAAAAGACTTCCTATCTGTCAGTGTGGTTAAGCACTGGAATAAGTTGCATAAGGAGATTGTGTAATATCCATCATTGGAGATTTTTTAGAGCAGGTTAGTTATTCTCCTATCAGGGATGGACTAGGCAATACTTAGTTCTGCCATGAGTGTAGGGGTCTGAACAAAATGACCTATTGAGTTCCCTCCCAGTTGTATGATCCTATGATTCTGTAGATAGGAGTTGTGCAAAGTATAAAGATAGCTTTTATTCTTCTACTTCAATGCTGAGCCAGAACTGGGAACAACCGTGTTTGAAATTTGTCTAATTAGGTCTAAAATTGTGGTTTCTTCTAGCTGCATATGTGAAGTCTGAGACCTATTGAACAAGACTCACTGACTGTAGGTTTTGATCAAAGTTGTTATAAATAAAAGAGCTATAGAAAATGGATTTATTAAACTGCCAGGGATTTTGTTACAGCTTTAGTTCGCTGTACAGCTTTGCCTGACCCATATTCTCCAACAAACATGGTGAGAACTAATAAGGTGATACTGCTGTTCACTAGGGCAAGGCAGATGGTAATCTTTGGTACAGAATGTAACAGGATTAAAACAGTCTCATAAGTTCACACATATGTTATGGGAAAGGGATGAAATTACCAACAGAATACTGTTCAATGTTATCTAGATACAGGAAGTCTCCCAAGAAATTTTTGATGGCCTCAGGAGTGCAGCCACTAACTTTTGCTAGTGACCACTTTGACAATTTTTCTTAAAATATTTAATTAATGTTAGGAAAAATGAATATGTGCGTATACATGGCAAATCATTGCAATTTATTTATGCATATTTTTATTGAAGACTCAATAATAAAAATAAAGTACAGTGTTCTTTACAGAATAAAAACAAACAATATTTTTGTTTTCTTTTTGGTTCTTTTTTTTTACATTTGCTAGCTAGTAAGTCTGTTTCTGTAAAAAGTGATATTTGTATGTTTATTAACACTGCTTTACCCACTTATCACTGCCTTAGAGTCTCTGGCTTCATGAAAAGCCCAGTGGTTGGATTTGAGAAATGCTGATCTAGAGTTAGTGTCATTTTCCTCAGTATGTTAGGGTATGTCTACACTACAAAGTTAGTTCGAACTAACGGACGTTAGTTCGAACTAACTTTCATAGGCGCTACACTTGCGCTCCGTTAGTTCGAATTTAATTCGAACTAACAGAGCGCTTAGTTCGAACTAGGTAATCCTCATTCCACGAGGATTAAGCCTAGTTCGAATTTACTAGTTCGAATTAAGGGCTGTGTAGCCCCTTAATTCGAACTAGTGGGAGGCTAGCCCTCCCCAGATTTCCCTGGTGGCCACTCTGGCCAACACCAGGGAAACTCTATTGCCCCCCTCCCGGCCCCGGACCCCTTAAAGGGGCACGGGCTGGCTACGGTGCCCGTGCCAGGTGCAAGCCTGCCAGCACCCAGCCAGCAGACCCTGCACCTGGCACGGATCGAGCCACCCACCCGATGCTCCCCAGCCCTCCCCCTCTTCCCGGGACCAGGCTGGCGGCTCCCGGGAGCTTGCCCGGGACCGCAAGAGGCGGGCACCCGCCTGGGCTAGTGCGGACATCGTGGACCTCGTCCACGACCTCCGCACTAGGCACAGGAAAGTGGCCGTCTAGGGCAGGATAGCTGCCAGCCTGGCCACCCAGGAGCAGGTGTGCATGAAAATCAAGGTGGTCCACTGAGACCCCCGACCCTGAGCCCTGAGCTTACAATGGCTGTACTGGGTCAGACCAAAGGTCCATCTAGCCCAGTAGCCTGTCTGCCGACAGCGGCCAACACTAGGGACCCTGGAGGGGATGGACCGAAGACAGTGACCAAGCCATTTGTCTCGTGCCATCCTTCTCCAGCCTTCCACAAACCTTGGGCAGGGACACCACTCCTACCCCCTGGCTAATACCACTCCATGGACCCAACCTCCATGACTGATCTCACGTCCCTTTAAACTCTGTTCTAGTTCTAGCCTTCACAGCGTCCTGCAGCAAGGAGTTCCACAGGTTGACTCTTTGCTTTGTGAAGAACAACTTTCTGTTACTAGTTTGAAGCCTGCTACCCATTCCTTTCCTTTGGTGTCCTCTAGTCCTTCTTTATGGGAACTAATGAAGAACTTTTCTGTATGCACCGTCTCCACCCACCTCCTGCTTTTAGAGACCTCTATCCTGTCCCCCCTTCGTCTCCTCTTTTCTAAGCTGAAAAGTCTCAGTCTCTTTAGCCTCTCTTCATATGGGACCTGTTCCCAATCCCTCATCATTTTAGTTGCCCTCCCCTCTCCCAGCCTCTCTCTTCCCCTCTCTCACCTCCTTTTCCCAGTCTCCCCCAGTTTTGTTCAATAAAGACAGATTCCATTTTGGAAGACACGTTATCTTTATTTTGTACATCAAGAAGAGGGGCTAGGGAAGGGTAAGTGGAAGGAGGTGAGGGAGGAATGGGGCACGAGCCCCTGATGGGGAGTACTGGGCTGGCTCTGCAGGCTTCTGGGGGTGGAAGCTCTCCTGAAGCCCCCCAATTGCCCCTTCTCCCCAGATGGCAGCTTGCGGCAAGTACAGCCGGGCTGATGGCCGAGTGCTGTGATGTGCCCAGTGTGGGCACTCAGGGCACTCCAAGCCAGGACTGCTTTGCAAGCGGGGCACCCTGAGAACTGTCTGTCTGGGGTGGGGGTCGGGACCCTTTAAGCACAGCCCTCAGCTAGCCTGAGACAGCATCTCCACGCTCTAAGTCCTCCTCTGATGCCCTGCCGGCACTGCTTCCGGCCATCCTTAAGCCTGGTTCAGGGTCCACTTAATGTGGACATGCTAGTTCGAATTAGCAAAACGCTAATTCGAACTAGTTTTTAGTTCTAGATGCGTTAGTTCGAATTAGCTTAGTATTAGCGCTGTAGTGTAGACGTACCCTTATATTTTACAATAAAGCTTTTTGTTAAAGAGTAAGGTTTGAAACAAGGCCAAATGCACATAATTTGTGTACATAATTTGATTTTTTTGTAAGTAATCTATGCCCGTACTATGTTGTGGGAAGTACTTGAAGCTTCATATTGAATATGTTTGATAGCTACTAATAAAATTATATAGTAAATTTCTTCAATAGAAGAGATTGGTAATATGTCTTCTAATTTCTGATATAATTTAGAAAAATGTTTTGCTTACATATCCTTATAGGTAAGCAGAAGCCACCACCAATTTGGTCTATAGGCAGTCCCCGACTTACGCGGATCCGACTTATGTCGGATCCGCACTTACGAACGGGGCTTTCTCGCCCCGGAGGTCGGGGTGAGAAAGCCCCGTTCGTAAGCTGCTCCGGTGCCCCTGGTCTGCTGGAGACCGTCTCCAGCAGACCAGGGGCACCGGGCGGGTTCCCGCGCCTCTGAGGCTTTGCCAGAGCAAAGCCTCAGAGGCGCGGGACCCCCCCGCGGCTGCGGCTTCAGTCCGGGTGCCTGTGGTCTGCTGGGGACCGTCCCCAGCAGACCACAGGCACCCGGACTGAAGCGGCAGCAGCGGCGGTTCCCCGCGCCTCTGAGGCTTTGCTCTGGCAAAGCCTCAGAGGCGCGGGACCCCCCCGCGGCTGCGGCTTCAGTCCGGGAGCCTGTGGTCTGCTGGGGACCGTCCCCAGCAGACCACAGGCACCCAGACTGAAGCCGCAGCCGCGGCGGGGTCCCTCGCCTCTGAGGCTTTGCCAGAGCAAAGCCTCAGAGGCGCGGCACCCCGCTGCCGCTGCGGCTCTGCTCCCCGTGTCCCTGGTCTGCTGGGGGGGGGGGGGGCGCAGCTAGTGTGCTCCCCCCCCCCCAGCAGACCAGGCTTTTGTTTTGGACTCTGGGGCAGAGCAGCTGGGGCGCTGCCGATTGGTCCTGCAGCGCCCGCTCTGGGCACTACTGGACCAACCTGGCAGCACCCCAGCTGCTCTGCCCCAGGTCCTGATTCAGCCGCTGCTGGTCAGTTTCAGCAGCGGCTGAATCAGGACGCTTGGGGCAGAGCAGATGGGGTGCTGCTGGGTTGGTCCAGTAGCACCGAGGAGTGGCGCTACTGGAGCAACCCAGCAGCACCCCAGCTGCTCTGCCCCAGGCGTCCCCAAGTCAGCTTCTGCTGAAACTGACCAGCGCTGACTACAGGAAGCCCCAGGCAGAGTTGCTCTGCCCCGGGCTTCCTGGAATCAGCTGCTGATCAGTTTCAGCAGCAGCTGACTTGGGGACGCCTGGGGTTCTTAAGTTGATTCTGTATGTAAGTCAGAACTGGCGGTCAGTTTCAGCAGTGTCTGAATCTGGACGCCAGTTCCGACTTACATACAGATTCAACTTAAGAACAAACCTACAGTCCCTATCTTGTACGTAACCCGGGGACTGCCTGTACTTAATGTACCCTCTTCACAAATGTGTACATCATGAATAATTTGAAAGTTTATTATTTTTGCTTTTAAGATGAAGCAGTCAAATAGTGCTGTTACCATAGAAATGATAAATAATGATACCAACATGTTAAAATGACCACTTTGAAATATTTGCCTTCTGTTAGTTTAATGACTATATGTTATTTAATGATATAAAACTGGATTTCTTTATGACCTCAAAGCATCACAGCAGCAATAAAATGGGTAAAACAAAAGCTAATAAATGTGTACAGGTAGCATTGAAACTGGAGAGATGTCTAGTCAATAATATTACTGTTGTCATGTTCAGCATGATCTGTGTTGCGATTGCATGGGTTTCCACAGTTTTTATTGTCCTGCTGTGTACATAGCTCAATGCAGGGAAGATTGTTTTGACTACAGTTGATTCTGCAGCAAGCCCTACTGTTACAGGAATAAAGTCTTGTAGAAGCACAGCTGTGTTGGATCCTTTATGAATACAGGAAATAATCATCCTTATTTTTCCATCCATGTTGCAATGGTTATCCAATATATGGTTTACCTGTGTGTGTGAAGACATCCAGATCTTTGTAATGATGCTCTTTTGACAGGTATTTCTAATTATTCTGGTTCCTTTGACACTAAAAGATCCAAAGATCCTGTTAGGTGACTAAGAACAGTTGTCATTGAAACATCATCTCTTCATCTTACTACAGACAATTCATGGATCATACATATCTCAGCATGTGGTATAACTCATTCAGTGTATCAGCTACTCCAATAACTATAATGTGGATGAAACTCAGTCACAACCTATAAAAAATGATAAAAGACAAAGACACTATATCACCAAGGGGAAATTCTTTTCACAAAGTGATGACTCCATATTTGTCCTCAAAGGAAAACCTTGAAAAGGTGAATAGTCTTCTTACTAAAGGGGCCTCTGACTTTTTCTGGGAGGATCATTTGTGCTGCAATCTAGCCCCAGAGACTACAACTCCCATGAGTCTTTGAGGAAAAAGGAGGAAGCGGGGCTTGTCCAGGTATGTTGGGAGAAGAGCTCTCCATTTTGGGACAGAGGAGCCAGGCTGCTGTGGAGGATCCTTTGTCCAGTCCAGGAGCTTTTGTGTGCAGCTAGAGCCTTGGACTGAGAGCCTGTGGGGCTTGGATCTAGTAGGCTGTTTCAGGGGCTGCTGATTGCCCTTGAGGGGAGAGACTCTGGCTATGCCTGTAGCTGAGAAGGACTTCATAAACCCTGCACATAGGTGGAAACTGTAAGTAACTCACTGCGCTTTTTGGGGAAGTGCTGCCTGGGACAGATCTCAGAGATATAGACTAACTCTGGCTCCAAAGAGAGGCAGAGTGACCAGCCCAGTGAACCAGAGCTGCTAGCATTTGGTGGAGCCTGCTCCAGTGGCAGAGGGATTTTGCAGCTGGCTCCTCAGCTTGGACTAAAACACATAGGACCTGCACAGTGCTGTGTCCACTCCAGCTACAGACCTTCAAGTGTGCCCACGCAAGCATCTGGGACTCTGACTCCAGAAGAGTGCACACTCTGGGCAGTGCAAATGCCAGATAGATAAGTTCCTATTATTTGTGTGCTTTGTTAATTGATTTTATTCACTGTTAACTTGTTAAACCATGCTTTCTTTACGTTGTTAAATAAAGATGTGTTAATTCTATGCAATTAGTTAGATGTATATTATTTATAATTGTTGTCCTGGGGTTAGATCCAGATTACTGCTGGAATAATTTTATTCCTGGAGGCTCTCAAAGCACACCATTAAGTGTGTACAGGGCCAACCAGGTGGAGTCACTGCTATTATATATTCTTAGGGAGCAACAGACTGCAGCAAGGGGGTGGATAGGGAATCCCCAACTAAACAACATCACCACTGGGATACTCAGGATCTCCTTTTATGTTAAAAGCATCAGGCACCCAGGCACACATGAGTGTGACCTGCTCCCAAGTAACCCAGGGAGGAAAAAGGGGGTTACATGTGAATATGGGAACTTAAATTCATAACTCTGCTAGCCCAGAGAACTCACCAAAAACACTGGATTTATGGCTCATGACAACAATTTGCAGCTATTGCCTGCTAATATTTAACTTCCTTCTTCATTTTAGGTGGACTTCTGCAGTATATGTGAACTGTTTTGGTTAATAATCAATATTGCCTCGTACTGTATTTACCTTAGACACTCTGGTTACCTTCCCCAAACCTGAAGAAGAATTCTCTCTATCTGGAAAGCTTGTATTTTTCACCATCAGAAGTTGGTCCAATAAAAGATATTATCTTACCCACCTTGTATCTTGGTAGATGGGACATTTGGGAGCTGGAAAGTCTAAAGCTGATAAGAGAATATTAAAGCTGTTTACAGGCTAATAGATTATCCACACACAAAAAGTTCCCTGCTGGCCTTGAACACAGGTGTTTAATTACATACCTATAAACAGATCTTCGGCGCAGTTTATTTTTATTTCAGTTTTAAATTCCCATTTTCAAAACATCTGGATTGTAATACGCAAGCAAAATAATTTCAGTCCAAAGGCCTCAGAGATATCAATTAGCAGTAAGTGGGTAAAATGGAAAAGCTACCTCCTATAAATTCTCATGAAGAGGAGTGTCTAAAATGGTCAAGAAAGTGCTCACTTGAATATTTCGCAATCTCTCTAAGAGCAATCCTGTTAGATTGCACCAGAATCCTTAAAGAGGGAATTCTACAGATGGGATTTCTGAGTTGGGAAGGCTTACACTTTAGCACTGTTTTGTTGGATTTTTTAGGTAAAAAGGCAGGTCAGTTCTGCCAATGTCAGTTGGTTTTGTCCAACATAGGGCAAAAGGCAATGATACAAGAACTTGGGGCATAAATTATTGAAGGCTTTACCTATTTTTTTTAAATAAAATTCTGTTAGTCATATTATTTTAGGATCCAGTCTTATATACTTTCATGCATGTCACTTGTGTGTGTGTGTGTTATTTATAACAATTCTTGAGTATTAAAATAGAGGATAGTATTATATAATATGGGTTGTATTGACTCAAATAAAAGAGTTATATACTGGAGGCTGCAGTGCAGAAATTTGAAGTTATAATGAGGCAAAACATGAACATTAAATCTAGCATTTGTATTAAAATTAAATGATTTATTTCTGAATTCCTTGATTGCAATGCAGATAGTGCCATTATTTATTAATTTATCCCTCTCTGCTTTTCAAAGGAAGAGAGTAGCCTAATATATAATTAAAGTATCAATAACTAATTTAGTCTTTCAGCTTGTTTTTAAAACATCAAAATAATCTGAAGTACTCCCCGGCCACCTCCTGGCCCCACTGATGCTGGGGGCTCTCCAGCCACTGCCTGACCCAGTTCATGCTGGGAGTTCCCAGCCAAGAGGGGTCCCCACATACCTCCTGGGCCCACCAGGGCTCCCCAGCCCCTATGTTGTCTCCACTGGCTCTGGGTCTCTGATCTATCAACATCCATGGCCCCTGCCAGACCACAGATGTTGCCAGATCAGAGAGTCCCAGATTTGGAAGGTTCAGCCTGTATCCAAAGATCCTTCAGTTCCAAGCATTTACAGTAAACTTCCGATAATCCGGCACCTTTAGGACCCAGGGGGTGCCGGATTATCAGATATGCCAGACTATCAGAAGGGGGGGGCTATGAGGGGTCTGGGGTGGGGTGGGGGGATGCTACTCCAGACCCCCTCATAGCCCTCCCTTCTGATAGTCCGGCTCTGCCCCAGGAGTCCCCGATTCAGCCCCTGCTGGTCAGTTTCAGCAGCGGCTGAATCGGGGGCGCCTGCAGCAGAGCAGCTGGGGTGCTGCTGGGTTGGTCCGGTAGCACTGACCCTTGGCGCAGCGAGACCAACCCGTCAGCACCCCAGCTGCTCTTGGGGACACCTGGGGCAGAGTAGCTGTGGTGCTGACGGGTTGGTCCCGCAGCGCCGCTCCTCGGCGCTACTGGACTAACCCAGCAGCAACCCAGCTGCTCTGCCCCAGGTGTCCCCAAGTCAGCTGCTGCTGATACTGATCAGCGGCTGACTCCAGAAAGCCAGAGGCAGAGCTGCTCTGCCCCGGGCTTCCTGGAGTCAGCCCTGGTCAGTTTCAGCAGCGGCTGAATCGGGACGCCTGGGACAGAGCAGCTGGGGCGCTGCTGGGTTGGTCTGGTAGCGCCAAACCTCGGTGCTGCGGGGACCAACCCAGCAGCACCCCAGCTGCTCTGTCCCAGGTGTACCCAAGTCAGCTGCTGCTGAAACTGACCAGCGGCTGATTCCAGGAAGCTGGGGCAGAGCAGCTCTGTCTCGGGCTTCCTATAGTCAGCCGCTGGTCAATTTCAGCAGCGGCTGAATCCGGGACAGCTGGGGTTCTGCTTGGTTGGTCTCGCAGCCCCGAGGGGCAGCGCTACTGGACCTACCCGGCAGCACTCCAGCTGTTCTGCCCCTGCTTCCCGGATTCAGCGCTGGTCAGTTTTAGCAGCGGCTGAATCGGGGAAGCTGGGGGCAGAGCAGCTCCAATGGTCCGGCTGCCCGGAGCACTTCCGGGTTCCTGATGGTGCCGGACCATCAGGAGTGCCGGACCGTCAGATGCCGGACCATCGGAGTTTTACTGTACTTTAAAAACTTAATACTGAACTTTATAGACAATTATATGAGCAAATAATGGAGAAACACTCAAATAATGATGTCAGTATATTAAAATATGTAGTATGTTAACTGTTAGAAAGTATCAACAAGAAAACAGTCACTGAAATAAACCTGTTTTTTATTTTAACATTAATTCCTATAAACTTAAATGATTGAAATAAAAGGAGGACTATAGCAGGAAAATAGTGCAAGTTAATCTCTAAAAACTGAGAAAAATGACTGTTTTCTTGTTAATTAGGTTTCCCAATTGTATTTTCTGGCAGCTTAGATAATGAGTTTTTTACCAGGTAGTGACAGCCCACAACCAGAGTGTACAGTTTTAGTGATATGCTGGCTGCTATGCTCCAGTTTAATAGACTGTGTTTAACTGTAGTTATATATAGGAATGAACAAACTGGGGGACAGTGTGCATGATATAGGCATGTATAAAGAACTGTATTTGATAGGTACTTGACAGGTGAGAAATCATCCTTCTTCTGCTTACTCCTTTCATTCAGAGTACGAGTCACTTTTCTTTGCCTATATAGGATTCTTTTGTCATGTGCCTTTAGGTAGCCAATGGGAAATTGTGCATCTCTGGAGCTCTCCGAGTAAGTTAATTCATTCAATTTTCAAGATTCTAGGATGTGTTTGAAGTAAAGTTTTAGGGCCTCTTGAAATCAAGGTGGTAAATTTTTCTCCAATGTTTTTGGGATCTGGTAACTCCAGTAACTCTCAACTCCGCCCTTTCTGCCCGAGGCCCTGCCTCTTCCAGGTTGGTCCACCGCCACTTCCGAAATTTGTGAAGTGGCCCCCCTTCAAAAATTATTGCCCACCCCTGGTCTACACAGCCATTCCGTTATTTCAAAATAATTTCGAAATAATGGACGGCTTATTCTGAAATCTGTAACCCTCATTCTATGAGGAATAACGCCTATTTCAAAATAGCTATTTCGAAATAAGGTGCGTGTAGACCCTCCATTGCTGCTATTTTGAAAAAGCCCCTCCCTAGGGCCATTCTAAGTTATTCCTCTCTAGTGCTTCCTGTGGCTCTAAATTGAGATAGCATGTCTGCATTAGGGAAGCCTGCCTCGGACTAATTTTGAAACTTCCCTGCAGTGTAGACATGCTAAGCTTTTTCAGAAATAAGCTATTTGGGAATAACTATCGCAGAATAGCTTATTTTGAAATAAGCATGCAGTGTAGATGTACCTTTAGACTATTACATTAAGTATTAAAAGTATTCTGTCCCAGCAAAGGGATTTGAATACCTGAATACCCACCATCCTGCTGGGTCATGGGAAAGGAATAGGCAGGGACATACCAGTAACACCCCGAAAAATAAAGATTAGATTTACTAGGGGGCTATGCCCTCTGCTTACTATGCTTGTCGACTCCCCTATATCTGCCATAGCCAGATTGTGGCCGTTCCTCCTAATCGTGACACAGCAGGAGAGGGGCTGACACCAGCCCTTTCTGCGGCCAGATGGGAACTGGGCCATGGGGCCGGGCCCCAACTGGGGACTTGTTGGCCAGACTTCATTTTAAAATAAAGTAAAATATTATGTTAAATACAAAAAGGTTTCAACATTGTCTTTATTAATGGGAGGGGTGGGGAACCTTTTTTGGGTTGGAGGCCATTGACCCAGAGAAAAATCATTTGGGGAACACACAAGTGAGAAGGAAAAAAGCCCCTCCAACCCTTCCCCCACGATGATGTAGCTTCTAACTGAAACACCTTACTTCCCTAGTGCTCCAGCCCCAGGAGGGGTGGGTGGGGAAGAGGACTGAGGTTTAAAGCCTCAGACCAGATTAAATGTTCTCGGGTTCCACGGTTAGTGGGTTTTGTGGGGCCCCCCAGGCTCTGGGGTGGGATAAAAAATGAGGGGTTTAGTGTGTGGGACAAGGCTGCTAGTGAGTGGGATAGGAATAGAGTGCAGGATCTGGACAGAAGGTGGAGTGCCGAAGGGGCTGAGTATGCGAAGTCTGGGTGGGAGGTGGGCAGGAGAAGTTTGGGGGCACAGTGTGTGGCTGGGTGAAGGGGGCAGGAGCAGACTTGGGGCAGGGTGTCTGGCTGGGATGAGGGAGGCAGAAGGGGGGGGTGTGGGGTCTTGGCAGGGATTTTAGTGAGGGGCTGGTGGTGCAGGGTCTGGGCATGAGGGAGGGCATGCACTTGTCTTCGGGCCCTGCACTGGTCCCAGGCTTGGCCTCCCACTTCACCCATTAGGCAGAATCTGGCCAATGGGAGTACAGGGGGCTCACACACTGCTATTCCTCCAGCTTGGGATGGGGAGTGCTTCTTCCCCGCGCAGCAAGGCTTGGGACTTTCTCTCCCTCCTGTCTCACCACTGTTCTCTGCAGTGAGGCTCAGGGCTTTCTCTCACCCCATCCCCCAGCAGAACCCAGCTCCAGTGCTCCAGCTGTGCAGGGGAGGAGTGAGGGTGAGGGGCTGCAGCACCAGGCAAAGGGGGCTCGGGCTGCTCAGGTCAGTACTTCCAGGCACCTCCTCCCCTGCCTTGCAGAAGTTGTGTGGCTGGGCAGGCAGGCGAGAGGGAAGCAATCTGGAGGCTGGGCTTGGGTCTCAGTGGAGCAGCTCGGTGATGAGCTGAGGATGCAGCCACTAGGGCCGTGGTAGAGGATGGGGCAGTGGGTGGTTGAAGACGTGGGGAACATCTCCCTGTGCCTGGTGCTTCTCTTGAGTCTGCCAGCCCAGCAACCTGTAAGTGCCAAGCACAACAGCAGCGCAAACAAGCATCCCAGGGTCAAGTCGTGTCATCCCTGACCAGTGTCTGGGGCAGGAAGCCCGTGGGAGAGTGGAGCCTGTTGTCCCGCAGGAAAAGGTTATATATATATATATGAGAGACCACCAACCTGCAGTTTCAGATGTCCAACCATCAAGACCAGCGAGGGCATGTACAACTTTAATTTCTGTGACTCCATCTGTAAGTTCATGGACCAAGCCTACTTGTTTGCCACCTTAGTGGATGGGGGAAAAACAGTGGCAAGAGTTCCCCTTCAGGTGACCTGGAACACTCCAGACTCAGCAGCCACGGTGGTTGCTCTGCAGTGGTCATAAGGCACAGCTCCTGGTTACAGCTTACAGTCCCAAGAGATGCAGTCTATTCTCCAGGATCTCCCAGTTGAGGGAACAAAGCTCTTCTCAGCAGATATATGGCTGTGTAGTTTTAAAGATCCTCCAGTCCTTAGGCTTGCATATATCCTTAAATAGGCTAATAGTTTTTCCAGCTACCACTTCCTCCAACTCCATCATGAAGTCATAGAGTGCCCCCCAGTCCACTTTCTACAGAAGGAAGGAGAAAGGCAAGGGTTTAAACAATGGCATCCTTTCTCTTCCCGCTCCTCTTTCTAGCTCAGATCCTCTTAAAATTAGGGCAGTCAGAAGTAGGGGTTTTGAGGATACACGTGAGAATAGTGACCTAGCTACTGCCCAGGATCCACCCCTCATGCTTTTTTCTCAACCATCTATGCCCCTTCTGGTTGGCCTGGTTGTGGTTGACCTCGGATTGTTTGGTATTCAACACAATTTCTTTGGGCTACTCCCTGCAATTTGTGGCCAACTTTCTCTCCCATCCATCTTTTTTATTCTTCTTCAGGTACCCTTCTCATGAGCAATTATTAGTGCATGAGATCAAGTCTCTCCTGTGCCTGTGGGTGGTAATGTAAGTCCCTTTTGGCATGAGAGAGAAAAGGGTTCTTCTACTGTATTTGCTACTCCTGAAAGCAAAAGGAAGTCGGAAAGGAGGCCTGCGACACCTCAATGAATCCTTCAGGAAGTTCTAATTCCACATGGGCTCCCTAGACTCCATTATCCCTCCACAGATCCAAGAGACTGGTACACCCTGTCAACTTAAAGGACATATATTTCCATTTTCCTAGGGCATAGGCTGTTCCTCCATTTCTGGTGGGCCACCGCCATTTTTAATTCATGGCAATACCCTTTGGTCTCTTGTTGGTTCTGAGAGTTTTTACAAAGTGTATAGCTTAAAAGGCTGCTCCCTGCATGCACTCGCTCCCACAGAGCTCCCCTGCTCCCACCTGTAAAGGTGTAACTGCTGAAAATTGCAGCACAATTAAACATCTTGCTATTCCTATTACATTGATATCAGACATTTATTATGTGCAGAATTACATACATAATATATATATATATATATATATATATATATATATATATATATATATATATATATATATATTATCTCAAAAGATGCTTATGCCATTTTAAGCACTTGAAAAACAACACAGGTCTTCAGCTTTAATTGAGAACATGAGTGGGAAGTAACCAATGTCCTTTGTAAAACACTTTTCAACATTAGCATTCTCTAGGTATAAAGAATGAACTCTGGTGTGTTTATAAAAGAAATCAATATTCATCAGGCTATTTCTAGACTGCTTCAGGTGAGTTTATACTAAAGCTTTTCTTTGCAAAGGGGAAGACTAAGAGAGGTTACAATTCTACAGTCTCAAGTTGGGGCTTGCAGGGTTGCCAGGTAGTGCACACCTTCACACTTACCTCTTGGCAGCTATAACTTGCCTGCACTCCTCTACCCATGATCTGTTGGGCCAGAGAACATAGGAAGTCTCCCTTTAAAGAATTTGACAGACAGAAGTCTCATGCAGCCTGATTGGCTCTTGCCACTATATAAAGCCAAGGGGTGTTCGATGAAGTGCCTCCACAACAACTGGCTTGTCCTGGAGAGATAAAGTAGAAGCCTCCTAAAACTGGTTTGGTTAGCTTGAATATTTCACATAATTAATTAAACAAAAATAATTGCTTATGTGAGGTTCTTTTCTCTAACCACTGTATGTGTGAATATAGTGATAAATATATTGTAAGCTTCTGTAAATTCATAGGCAAAATTAGTGGCCTAATATTTGAAAAATTAATTTTATTAGTATTTTTGCAATTATACTGAGGTGTCTCATCTAGAGCTTGGTTTTGATTGTGGGTTCTCAAGTATTTGTCCTGGAATTGGTCTTTAAAAGTGGACAGATGAGGTGAAAAGAAGAGCATAGGACACAGTTACTTTAGAGAAGGTGTAAGTGGTCCCTGTGGGAGCCAGATACAGTCACTCAATTAGGGTGAACTTCAAACAGAATGCAGAAGACAAACTCCAAAAGCTGGGGGTTATTCCAATATTTAGATATACCAGGCCAGCACAAAACAGCTTCTACACTATCTCCCTAGTTACTCAGAAGTCCAAACAATGCAGTCCCCTTAAAGTACCCAGACTCAGGCCTCCATTCAGGTGCCCACGTCAAATATGTTAAAAATTACAGAACATTTTATTTCATCATATAAAAGAAAAAGATCTTCTGATACGAAAGGACCAGCCATACACCCAGGTCAATATATAATTTAGATCTTACCCCAAAATACACACGTATAGCAAATGTTTATTAATTACATTAAAATATATTTAAAAAGGAAAAGAGACAGTTGAAAGATCAATATACTTACAGACATGAGTTCAGTCCTTGAGGTTCAGATACATAGATTTGTTGAGCTTTGTAGTTGCAGATAGATCTATTCAGACCGGTCTAGAGAGGGGTGGAAAACCTTTTTTTGAGTCAGGGACCACTGACCCCCAATTCCCAGCCAATGGGAATCATAGAATCATAGAACTGGAAGGGACCTTGAGAGGTCATCGAGTCCAGTCCCCTGCCCCCATAGCAGGTCCAAATACTGTCTAGACCATCCCTGATAGACATTTATCTGACCTGCTCTTAAATATCTCAAAAAATGGGGATTCCACAACCTCCCTGGGCAATTTATTCCAGTGTTTGACTACCCTGATAGTTAGGAACTTTTTCCTAATGTCCAGCGTCAACCTCCCTTTCTGCAGTTTAAGCCCATTGCTTCTTGTTCTATTCTCAGAGGCGAAGATGAACAAGTTTTCTCCCTCCTCCTTATGACACCCTTTTAGATACCTGAAAACGGCTATCACGTCCGTCCTCAGTCTTCTCTTTTCTAAACTAAACAAATGCAATTCTTTCAGCCTTCCTTCATAGGTCATATTCTCTCTCTAGACCTTTAATCATTCTTGTTGCTCTTCTCTGGACCCTCTCCAATGTCTCCACATCTTTCTTGAAATGTGGTGCCCAGAACTGTACACAATACTCCAATTGAGGCCTAACCAGTGCAGAGTAGAGTGAAAGAATGACTTCTTGTGTCTTGCTCACAACACACCTGTTAATGCATCCCAGAATCATGTTTGCTTTTTTTGCAACAGCCTCACACTGCTGACTCATATTCAACTTGTGGGCCACTATAACCCCTAGATCCCTTTCTGCCATACTCCTTCCTAGACAGAAATGATAAGTAATGGTGCCTGTGGGGAGCACTTCCCTGCAGTGTGCAAAGCTGTGCAGAGTGGCTTCCTTTCCCTGCTAGGCAGAGCCTGCAGGCCCAATCTGGGCTGTGGCTTGTTTTGACTGGGCCCATGAGGCTTGGTGCAGGCTCAAATCTCGGTGAGCTAGAATAGTGTTTTCCCTAATTGAGATTCAGGGTGGAGAGAGGAAGCCACCTATCCTGTTAACGTGAATCCTGGACTGATCAAGAAAAGTTTTGGCCCGAGGCATAAGCTACAGTAACCTCAGCGCTGAAAGAAACCTCTTTTGTCCCTACTGGCCCAAGAGAGAGAAACAATCTTCTCAATCCTGGTAGATGCAGAGGATTGCCTATTATGTTTAGTGAAATGGGTATTTTGTATCTGTACTACAGGTTGAACCTTCCTGGTCCAGCACTTTCAGGACCAGAGTGATCCCGAACAAGGGAATTTGCTGGATCAGGGGATGTCAGGTGTCCAGGCTCTCCCAGGGCTCCCTTCCTGGCTGCTGCTTTGGAAGAATACAGAAGCCTGACCTCCTCTGGCCCACCTGCCTGGCTCTGATGCTCCCAGCTCACTCCTGGGGCTCTGCTCCCTGCTCCCAGCTGTGCAAGGGGGATGGTAGCTGCTCCTGGGGCTCCCTGCCCCTCACTAGCCTTGCAGGCTGCCACTAACCAAACTGGCTCCATTCCCAGGTGCTCTCAGTCTCTGCAGCTAGGTCTAGCAACATCTGTAGTGTTGCTGGACCAGAGTGTCCTGGACAAAAGGTTCAACCAGTATTTGGGACAGAGTTTGTGATCTGATTTTTCTGGATTATTTTATAGTGTCATTGTGGCTTTGGGGAACTCCTTGAGCATGCTCAGAGAGTCCTTCAGAATTGCTCCAGTGTTATGGATGTGTTTATCAGCCGGGGAAACATTTTAAAGAAGTCCAGGGCTGTCCCTGACTAATATGCATCCATTTTTTTTTTCAGCCATGAGAGGTGGAAAAAGTGAGGGTGAATGGTTTGTTTGGTCAGATTAAAAGTTCCTAGTTTTTAAGAGGAAATATTAATGCCAGGGAAGAAAATAGCACCTCTTTCTTCTCTCAGGTTATTGTTAAAAAACAATATATGAATTATTGGTCTCCCTGAAGGCATTTTGCTCCTTCCTCACCCTTACAGGTTCTCATGAAAGTTACTCTGCCATAATTTCCTCCTCCCCATTCTCTTCTACCATTTCCTCAATTGATCTTCAGTTTGCTCTTGGCAAGTACTTTTGTATTGTCTTGAATGGCAAATTAACCTTTCCCTGTGATAGAGACTTCTGAAGCTTATGTTACTTAAAATTATGAAAATAATATTGTACTGGATGGGACTCACAGGAACTGAAAACCTGCTTGTTGTTCACCTCAATGATTAATCATTAGCCATTTTATTCTTACAAGAAAACTGCCACTCTCACTTTTAAATGCTCAAGTAAATAATGTGCTCAGGTTGGTGAAAGATAGTAACTATTGATTTTCACATTCTTAAAACTGATCACTTTGCTTTGCCATTGTAGAATTAGGTTGAACTTTTTTTTTATTTGTTTTATGTATATTACAGTTAAAAAGAGGGAACACATCTTGAGATTAAAACAATAAGGAAGGAATTGAAAATGTCAGACCCTCTGTTCACCATATTTCATAAGGATAAAGTAGTTCTCTGTTCCCACTCGAAGTTTCTACCAAAAGTTTCCTCACACTTCCACTGTAACGAGCCCATAGACTTACCTGTGTTTTTTCCAAAACCTCACACCAGTGCCAGGGAGGCTTACACATGCTTGTTGTAAGACGTGCAATTTCCTTCTATTTGGACAGAACTAAACAATTTTGCAGAGCAAATAGACTGTTCGTCTCCACCAAAGAGAGATCGCTTGGCATGCTGATCTCCACTCAGAAGATATCTCGATGGATAGTGGAATGCATTAGTCTAGAGTACACTACTAACAGACAGTCATCTCCTTTCAAATCAAGGCCCACTCAACTAGGGCTACCTCGACTACCACGTCCTACATGCATGACATCTCCCTCGTGGACATTTGTAGGGCAGCTACATGGTCCTCCACCCACACATTCACAAAGCATTATGCCCTGGACAGTCATCCCTCTAGAGGTACTCATTTCGGTCACAGTGTCCTTCATATGGTACAAAATCCCACCTAACCGAAGCACCTGCCTCCTTCACGGATACAGCTCATAGTCACCTAAGGTGGAGCACCTACAGGGACACTCCTTGAAGAAGAAGAGAGGGTTATTCACCTTGTGCACTAACTAAGGTTCTTCGAGATGGTTGTCCCTGTGGGTGCTCCACCACTCTCCCATCCTCTCCTTTGCTTCGATGGGCTGCGTTCTCCTTCCGGAGCAGAGAAGGAACTGAAGGGACAGTTGCTGCGCATGCATAGTGGAGGGACCACGCGTGCCATCTGCTTTGCGTGCGCAGCACACCAGAGAGCACGACTACCAAAAATCTCTGACTAGGTATGCAGCTGCACCCCAGACACTTAAGGTGGAGCACCCACAGGGACAACCACCTCAGAGAACCTCAGTTACTGCACAAAGTGAGTAACACTTTCATATTATACTGTCTCTTGAGAAGCTTAAGAGATTGTCTTTCTATATTCCAGGTTTGATGAGCACCCACAAATTGTTTTCTTTTTTCTAAGAAGGCAAGAAAAGTCGCAGCCAGAGGAAAACATTTGTTTTCAATATGTGACAATTTGAGATGTGCTTTGTTTACGGGACCTAATGGTTGGCAAAGAACAATCCGAGCAGCATTCTGTAAATTCATCATCATCAACAACCATGGGCTCAACTGTGAGGTGTCCAATGCCTCCCTCACTGTTTCCTTCCATCTTTCCCTGTCCTGTGTGAAGTGACTTAGTTTCTGTAGACTAGCTCTGCACCAATCTACTATATCGTCTACCCATTCTCTGTGGGATCTGCCTCTCCTATTCGGGCCACCTATTATGCCGAATACCAGGGTATTAACTTTTCACTCGTCATTCATTCTGCAGATATACCCGAATAACTGTAACTTCTGTTGTATAACCTGCAGTAGGTTCTCTTTCTGCTGTATCTTCCTATATAATTCCTCATTGGTGACCTTCTGCATCCATCCTATTCTCAGGATCTTTCTATAACAACTCCTCTCGAACGCCAATATCCTTCTTTTTGAATCTTTCGTTATCACCCATGTCTCACATCTATACATGCTGCTAAATACACATGTTTTCAAGATGTTCAACTTCATTCCTAAGCTAATAGCTTTACTTTTCCAGATCTTATCCATCGCCTTCAAACTCACTCTTGCTTTCACTCTTCTAGTCATTATTTCCTTCTTACAGTCTAGATCGTACGTCATGTTGCTCCCCAAATATGTAAACTTCTCTACGTTCTCTAGTTCAAGCCCATCTACACTGATCTTCCTTCCTATTTCCTTATCTCCAAATACCATTGTCTTCGTTTTATCGATATTCAATTCAGTCCATACCGCTTCCCTTCCTCATTTAGCCCCTGCACCATTCTCGCTAGCTTCTCTTCATCATCCTCGATGATAACTTTATCAACCGCGAACCGTAAGTTGTTAATTCTCAACCCGTGCACCTATATCCTTTCTACCTCTTCCTTGATCTTGTCCATCGCTGTCTAGGTGCATGATGAAAATACTCAGCAATATTTGATCTCCTTGTTTTGAACTTCTACTCATTCTTAACCAACTTCCCAATTCTGCGTGTTCTCACAGCTGCCTCTGCATTATCGTTGATATCCTGGGGATAATTTACATCTGCAGCACTGATTTCATCAGTCATATATAGTAACTTGTGTGCATGCTGCTTGGTAGTATTTAGTGAAGATTGTCTACTACAAGCTGTATGCGCAAGTACCTAAGAGTGCTGGAAATGTGGGAGTCTCTGGTTTTCCTTAAATTATAGTGCCATTTTAAAGCCTGAATACATGTGCAGATCTGGAGGTCTTCTAAATAAAGATAAAAAAACTGACATTTTTTATTATTTTTTGAGAAACTGGATATGTAGTCTCATATAGAGAACAATGCAAGGATCTCATTACCTACTTTATAGTCCAGTACAGTAGAGTCCCTGTCATCCGACCTAAACAGGACCGACACATGGTTGATTACCGAATATGTCGGATGATAGGGACTCTACTGTAGAGAGCAACGGGGCAGCTGATGCCGTTCCTGCTGGGGCTGCTTCTTCCTTGGCAGGAGCAGCATCAGCTGTCCTGTTGCTCTCTTGGAGCTGCTGCTGCCGCTCCTGCCAGGGACGAAGTGGCCTTTGCAGGAGCGGCAGCAGCTGCTCCTAGAGAGCAACGGGACAGCTGCTGCGGCTTCTGCCGGGCCGCTTCTTCCCTGGCAGGAGCGGCAGCAGCTGTCCCATTGCTCTCTTGGAGTGAAGAAGCAGCTAGAGGGGCCGTTCTCCCGGCCTGCACCGTATCCGACCCTGCAGCTCCCGGGGACTTGTCCCCGGGAGTTGCAGGGTTGGATAAAGCGGAATGTCGGATTACTGGGTGACGGATAATCCGGACTCCACTGTAATTAAGATGTGTATTAATATTTATTAAAATTTTGTTTGAGGAAAGCCATATCTAATGGAATTTGTGATAAATGAGAGATTTAAATTTAAGCTGTTGCATACTAGGGATGTAAATGGAGAGAAAGTGCCTGTACAGGAAAAATGGGCTCCATCTCAATCAAAACAGAAGCAGATTGTTGGTATGTACAATTCAAAAGGTAAGAGAGGAGTTTTTAAAGTAAGAGATAGAACAGATGCATCTCTTAGGGGAGGATCTATAACGGGGATTCCCTAATCAATTACCTGGTAAGCAGCTTGATGCTTATTAGATAATAGTTAACTGTTACTGGGAGCAGCCCTCCACCCTTGTCCTTCTTCTGCCCTTTGTGGCCTTCCCTGGGGGGCTGCTGGCTTGGCTAGGAGTTGGCAGCATCACGTGGAGGGAGGCAAGTGACAGCAGCAGGAGCTGCGGTGAGCTTCCAGTGGATCCCAGACCTAGAGCTTAGCTCTGGCAGCTCCCAGCTGCTACGGTGAGTTTGGAGGAAGGGAAGGCTGATCGCTGCTGTTGTCTAGCGACAGCTCCCCTCCCCCCCCGTCCCAGCCCCCTCAGGATTTCACCATGCAAAATCACAAATAGTGATTCTGCGAATTGTGAGGGTCTCCTGTACAATATTTATATTCCAATTGATTTATTTAATAATTATATATTGTAAATAAGAAACTAAACAATTTTCAATAAGAGTGTGCTGTGACACTTTTATACATTTTTGTGTCTGATTTTGTAAAGAAGTAGTTTTTAAGTGAGATGATATGCAGGACAAAATAGGCTCCTGAAAGGGAGTATGCAAGACAAATCATGCTCTTGAAAGGGACACCGAAAGTCTGGAAAGGTTGAGAGCCACTGAAATAGAATATACCTGTGTAAACAAACTGCGCTTCTTAATGTCACAGGCTTCTACCAATAATAAAAGAAGGTCAGTTCAGTCTCTAAAATTCTGTTCCTTCTGTCTAAACTACAAAAACAGTTGAGATCAAATGAAGCGGAAAGGTCAGTAAGCACCAACACGCCATACCTAGAAATAGGCACCTGCTAATTTAATAGAATATTTTGATAAATTGTGTTTAAATTTCAGATGGAAAAGCATTGGCCATGTATAGTAATTTAACTTATGATATGAAAAATTTTAATTGAAATCTTTGAAGATTTTTCAATATTCTTACAAAATAGGATATAAGCGGTATGAAGAGAGATTTTTCATTGAGATGAGGGAGATCAAATTTAATTTCAAGCAATTGTTTAATATGTAAAAATATAATTTCCCTAGTTAATACAAATAATAAAGGAATAATTCATCTTCTCCTATGTTCTTCTCTCCATATTGAAAAGGAGAGAAAGGAGATCATTTATTGACTAGTAGGTCCAAATTGAAGCCAGTATATTTCATGAATTTGGTAAAAATGGAACCAAATTTGAATCATATGTAGGATTTCAGAGAAACATTCCTATTTGTTATGATATAGTACTTCTTCAGCATCCAGATCTAATTTTTCTAATATTGCTATATAAATTCAGTTACTGACTAGGGATGTTAGATAGTGAGTAATACAATAGTTGAGTAACCTCATGAATTCTTATCGGTTACTTCACTATTCTAGAGTCCCTGGGGGTGCCAGTGAGCTCAAGCGCCTCTCCTGAGAAGCCCCCTGCTGCCCTGCACTGCTGTTTCTGTATCAAATCCATTTAAAAACCAGCTTTCTGCACAGACTGCTACCCTGAACTACTGCTTCTGACACAGAGGCAGCAGCATGGGGTGGCAGCAGACCCTATCTGTGGGGGTTCGAGCTCCCTTACAGACAGTGGCTGCTACGGGGGATGCGGAGAAAGCTGCCGCAAAGAAGCCTCTGTCAGCAGCGGCCCGGGCTGGCCATGGAGAGAGGCTGGGCTGGCAGCGGCCCCTGTCTGCAGTGGGTCCCAACTCACTGCGGACAGAGACTGCTCCGCCTCCTACAGAGCAGCTTCTGTCTGTGGCGAGCCTGCTCCAGCCTCTGTCTGTGGGTAACTCATACCCTGTGTGGACAGGGAATGCAGGCATGAAGTGGGCTCTGTCCACAGACAGGGGCTGCTGCAAAGCAGCCTTTACCTGTGGCAAGCCTGGGCCTCCCACAAGTAGAGGCTGCTTCGCGGCAGCCTCCCCTGCTAGAGGCAGCAGCTGGGGTGGGGGCAGGTGGCACCGTGGAGATGGCTCCCCCCAGCATCAGTACCTGCTTCCCCATACTTGCTCCAGAGGCAGCAGGGGGGGAAAATGTGAATAGTCAAGAAGATTAACCGATAAGCCGAGGCTTATTGGTTAATTGTATACAGGCAGTCCCTGGGTTACATGGATCCGACTTACATCGGATCCCTACTTACAAACGGGGTGAGGCAACCCTGCACTAGCAGCAGACCAGGGAGACGTGAAGCTAGTGCTCCCCCCAGCAGACCAGGGAGACGCGGAGCGGCTTTTCTCAGCAGACACCTCAGCTTGAGAATAAAGGACAGAGGGAAGTGAGGTGTGGGAGAATAAAACTGAGCTGTGGAGAAATGTTTGGCTAGAGTTTCCCCTACAATATGTACCAGTTCCGACTTACATACAAATGCAACTTAAGAACAAACCTACAGTCCCTATCTTGTACGTAACCCGGGGACTGCCTGTACTTGACTACTCGAAGAACCATGATGGCAAGACCTTTGAGCAGACGGGGTAGGGTTTCGGATTTGTAATTGCATTTTTCAAGTCAAGGAGATAATAGAATATGTGAGACAGAACTGGCAATGATAGTTTTTGACTGTTCTTGTTTTTCTTCCCAAATTAAAACATAGCATAAATTACTTGGGGGCATATAATTATTGCAGATAAGGTTGAAAAGTTAACAAATTTATTGATAAGTATTGTCTCAAATTAATTCAGCATATAATTTCCCCATAATCATAGTCTATCTAATCAGATCTGGTTTACTGTTTCTTATCTTTAAATCTTGTACTGGTTGAACCTCCATCACTTGACAAAAATGGATTTAAGAAAAATGCCAGTTGTCCTGAGGTTTGAGATTAAGTTGTAAGAGTAGGCAACACTATATTTCCACAGATATGATGTCACAAATCATTGTCTTTGATGTATTTATGTATTTGCACATGAGCATTTTCTCCAAATGTAGTGCTAATCACTTTAGATCTGATGCTTATTAACTACTTAAATTCAGGTTTTTTTAAGTGATAGTTTGCTACTGATATTTTCAGGACAAGCATCAAAGCTCCATCAACTTGCTGTGGCAAGGCATGCAAAAGAAAGCTTTTAATGGAGTAAAAGGAACTTGGGGAAAATATTAGTTGAAAATATATTAGTACTTGTTTTATCTGTTGATTTGTAATTAGCTGGTAAAACATGTATGGTCTAGTGGGTTGTGCTTAATAAAGATTTGTGAATGCTTATTTCAATTGTGATTTATTTACTTTTTAAATATCTTTTCCAGTATGATATACAGTACTTCATTTAGCCCATTTGTGGACTCACGGATGGTGAACAAATCCTTTATGGTATGATTTTCTGGGCTCTTTCGTGTCTCTCTTCACGCTTGTATAGGGTTAATTTATTAAATATTTGTAGATCACTGTTCTTTTTTAACCACTCTTCACTACAGTAAATAACTAATGAACAGAATTAAAAGAAAAATGCATTTGATATAGTGTGCAGAATGAACAACTCCTTTCACTGTGGTTATGTTTTAAACATAAATTAAATGTATTTTCTAAATACTGACAAGGAATGGATTTCAAAAGCAGTGATATCTCAGGTTTTTCTTTGAAAACTTGTTTATTGCATTTTGGGCTGGGGGAATATATTTATATTTTCTACCGACACTATGATTATACAGTGATAAGCATCAGGGAAACAAATATCTATAAAGATCCTCTCCTCTTCAAAAATAGAAGATTATATTGTTTCTGTCATAGGTGTAAAGATTACAACAATAGGCTACCAAGAGATATAGGTAGCGTGAGGCTATGTCTTCACTAGGAAATCTGTGATGGTACTATTGTATTTCAGTGTAAACACTCAGTACAGTAATGGGAGGGATTCTCTTGTTGCTGTAGTTAATCAGTAGTTAATCCACTTCTCCAAGAGGTAGCTGAGTTCTGTCAACACCAGTGGTTAGTTTGGCTTAACTACATCTTTCAGAAATGTGGATTTTTCACATCTCTGAGCAATGTAACTGGATTGGCCTAACTTTTTGGTGCAGATGTGGCGTTTGGCCAGAGTTCTATCTCATATAAGGAGTTATGAAACACGTGTTATCCTCTCTGTATGGGTTTAAAATTGTATGTGTTTCAAAGTTTCAAGTTTTGTACAGTGTGTCAGAGAGAACTTTCTCTTTGCTATTCACATTTGTATCATTGTTTCTCTGTCCATTCTCTCCTTTCTTCTACGTGTTTGCTTTTCCCAGTTGTTGCATCTGGTGTTAAATACTTTGACACATTGACTGCCTGTAATCGTTGTGTGACATAATATCCCACATGCTTTATGAAAATATACTTGTTATATGACTGTCATAGCAGAAATGCTTGATGCAAGATGGCTCATGTAAAATATAATTGGAAAGGTTATGATTTACTGAATATGATAATGCTATTTGTATGCAAGTATCATTTTTGTAAGCTAATTTAGGAATATTGACCTGTGTATCCATAATTTCATATTTGCTGCTTTGGGTTACATCCACTGCTGACAGTTCAGGTACTACAGTGAAAGAGACACAGTTCTCTGATGGCCCAGCAGCAGGAGACAGTGAATTGTAAAATAATCTAATCTTCCTGGGAACCTTTGGGTTAGCTTATGAAAAATGGCTACAGAGGCTCTACAGATACATGTGACCTTGTCACCTGATGCTGGAACCCATCTTGGTTTCTGTAATTTACCATGAAAAGCTGGGAAGGGGTCAAACTTGAAATAAAGGATTCCCTATTAATGCAAATCCTATTTAAGGGTGAGGAGTGAGGGAACCTGGGTCATCATTTCTCCCTGGCTACCCCGCCCAAGATGACTACTGGAAACAACTATGACTGAACTGGGAAAAGGAATTGACCATAGCCTAGAAAGGTGTCTGCCCTCTGAAGAAGATTATTTGAATCACATCTAGGGTGAGATCTTATATGTCACTAGTTCCTTTAATATATTAAGCTTAGTTTGCAGGTTCGGTTATTTTGTTCAGTTACCTACTTTATTCTGTCTGCTACTTCTCATGACTATTTAAATCCTGTTTCATATTAATAAAATCATTTTTGTTTTGTAATACATCCAATGCAAGCAATTCCTACCCGAGGCAGCAGGAACCCTGTGCATATCTCTTTTTACATTGAGAAAGAGGCTAATTTTATTACCTCATAGATTTAAGACATATTTATCTAGGATTCAGCTCTCAAAGGGGCTGTGTACTTGAGTGCTAGGAGAGGATCTCACACTGTACGGATTTTAGTCTTTGTTTGCAATCTTGGAGGTGTGGCCCTGTTTCTGTGTCTAAACTTAAGCAGGATGGAGAGCTAAGCTCAACAAGACAAAGTTATAGGGTGTCCAAACTGTCAGGGGAAGCAGGCTCATTGGTGTGTCAGCACATTAGGTGACAGAGCCAAGGAGACCCTGATCGATCACACATTGATTGGTCTGTACAGTATCTAGTACAAGGCTGTCTCTATGGGTATATAGGCACTACTATATTATAAATACTAATAGAAGTCATGATGCATAAGGAAGTCCAAACGTAGGGATGGTTTCAGTTAAATAGATAAGCAGTGTTTTAATTGATATTGTATACGTGGCATTATGTGCTATAAAAAATTGGGCAAACATAAGGAATTGGATGAAAAGCTAAATAACTGACAACCTCATCTACAATCTCTTTTGTGTAAAAGAAAATTCCCTTCAAAACATAGAAAAGGAAAAACAATAGTTCAAGATTACGTAATTCAAAACAGCATCCTAGTGCATATGTACAAGAGGGACAAATTGAAGCTGCACAAGTATTCTGGAATTTCCTTAATGTGAGTACTTGATTTTTCAATTTTAATAATGTTTTTTAACATTGTGTGTGTAATTTCCTATTTTTTTAAAAGTACCTTAAGCAAATAGAAATTCCATAACGTGGCATCACATTGAAATCCCCATGGTCATCAGCAAGTTCAGAATCTTTAGACCAACTGCACCAACCTCTGCCACTTAAGATAATGAATAACTTGTAGCAATATTACATTGCCATCTTCTGTGTGGACCAGGACTATAGGAGAAGACACACATTTGCTAATGGTTTTCATAAACATTTGTGTGGGGAATATTAGGTTCCATCCCTAGCTCTGGAGGGAAGAGTGCCCTAGTGAGCATAGATCTTTCAGACCCATCCTAACCTTTGTGACCCCATCCCAGCTTCTCCCTCACCTCCGGCTCTTCATCCCAGCCCTGATCTCCTAATTTACCAGGCTTCATTCCTGAACTTTTCATCACAGTCACAGTCTCCTTGCCCAGACAGTCCCATTTTCCCCATCCCTGCTCCTTATTCAATCATATAGTCACACCCTGTGACTCTCCCTTTCTGCATTCCTCATGCCATCTCAGTCATATGTCCCCTCCTCAGCTCCTTGTCCCAGTTTCTTTGTTCAGCTAGTCTAATTCTCTCCCTTCACACTGATATATCTTCTCTCTTCACTACTCTCCCCACAGCTTCTCTCTCTCCTCCCTTTCCCCCAGCTTTTTATTCAAATTCATTGTTCTCTTCCCTATCAACTGGCTCCTGTTTCCCCCTTATTTGCCTCACTAGCTTCTAGTGTCCTTGCCTAGCCATTCACAGCCTTCTGTCCATTCCTTCCCCAGCAACTAACCCTAGTCTCCTTCCTTAGCTAGTCAAAGCCTCCTCCAGTCACCTAGCTCCCCGTTCCAGTATTTTTCAGTCTCTGCCCCTTGAGCTGAGTCAGTTTCCTGGTGCGATCAGTTCCAAGTCCCTGCTGTGGCTCCCAGTTCCAATCAACTTACTCAGCTTATTCCAGTGTCTGACTTTCTAAACTGTTGGGGCGGGGGAAAGGAGGGAGGTCCTGCCCCCACTCTGGCCCTTCCACCAAACCGTACTCTGCCCTGCCTCTTCTCCACCTTATCCAGCCCTGCTCTGCCCTCTCTGCTGAATGTGCCTGGTCATTTCAACTATTCTTCCTCTTCCACTTTTGGGTCAGGTGACTAAAAAAAGCTAGGTGGTGTAAGCTAAGAAATTTCTCCTTTTTATTCTTGGTTCCTTCTACATTCATAGACATTTTACCCTAAAGTAAAAATATGCATAAAAGAAAATGTCAAACTCAATCAATTTCTGATTCCAACTGGAACATCTCAGGGCCCCAAAATTTGATGAGCTACTTGGATCAGAGGGAAAACACAATACTGAATACTGCGGGGATGGTAAGCTCCACTGACTAATGTGTCTGTTGGTCACTTCCACAGACTGCTCCTCACCCCTTGTCTAGAAGGCCCTGCCAGTTCACCTGAGTGAAAACATTTCTGTTCTGTTTATGCAGGCTATGCAAGTGGAAAGGGTTGGTACTCCTCCTTTCCTGCTTTGTGGTTATGTAAATTATTTGCAACAAGAGCTATTTTCTCCCTGATCGGTGCAACCTGCACAATGACGTATATGAATCCAACCTTGTATAGTGGCCTGTTTAGTATTTTTTGTGATTTAAATTTAAGTAGCTGAAACTATATCCCTAGTGTGATCGACTGTGATAGCACAGTTGCTCAGGTAAACTGTCCTAATATTTCTTTTTGTCAGAGAATTTATACTACCATGATTCTTTACTTGTTCCTGGTGTTAGAACCTTAACAGAATGGTTGAGGAGCTTTTTCCCCTCTTTCTTAAAAGTAAACAAACCATTCTTACTGTTTCCTATCCAGAAAATGAATTGTATTAAAGAAACAATTACAGTGAAAGCTTCGTTATCCAGCACTCATGGAGAATGGGGGTTGTTGGTTAATTGAGTGTACTGGATAACTAAGCTTATTGATCTGCCCTGCCCCGCCCCCTAGCAGCAGACCTGGCTCCTGGAAGCTGAAGGCAGGCTGAGAGTGAAGGAGGTGCCTGTTGTCAGCCAGCAGTGCTGGTTGTCAGAAGCATTGCAACAGCTGGCTGGACAGGAGGGAGTCAGGCATGTGTTCCTGAAGATGTGGTGGTATTATGGCTGGAGGCAGTGCCAATTAACAAAGTTCTCTGGTTAACAGAGTACTGGATAACAAAGCTTTCATTGTATAATTCGTACTATGCAGCTGTTTTTTTTCCCTCCATGATTTGTTTTTACTATAATGTGGTCTAGGGTGTAGTCTAGGGTGCAATCTAGGGTGCAATCTATGGTGGAGACTGAATTATGTTGACTACATCTCTAGAAGTAAAAGGGAAGATATTTTAAATTTGTAAATGAGTGTTAAGTGGCGCCACTCAGTTTTTCTGCCTCTGAAATCTCACCTGAAGTGATTAGCTTTTTATGTTTCTCAAGATTTTAACTGACATTTTAACTTGTTACATATTTGCATTACATATATATAATACACAAACAGTTACTACCAAAATTGTTGACATTAGTTATACTTGTCCCAGAAAAGTCACTACTCCCTGTGGGTGAGTAAATTTTTGCAGGATAATCAGTGCTTTTATTTTTGTTTTGAAGGCACCTGTGTTTTGTGGTATTTGTTTCTTCTGTAAGAGGAAGGACGGAATAAGTGAGGAGATTGAACTACTCTCTTGGGATGAAAGCTTATGCTCCAATACATCTGTTAGTGTATAAGGTGCTACAGGACTCCTTGTCACTTTTGCAGATCCAGACTAACATGGCTACCCCTCTGATACTTGTCTCTTGGGATGATTCCCCAAGTCAAGATGATTTTGGATGCTGAGATAGGAGCACTAGCAGAGGGTATCTGAGGAAAGCATGGAGCTTTTGTGGATGGTTGAGGGGAAGATTGAGAAGATGTTTGGCAGGGAGGTGGCAGACAGGGCCAGCACGGACACCTTCTAATCCTGTTTCTGCAGCTGCTGTTGTCACTGTTGCTGGATACTCCTTTTGTTCTCAGATCTAGCAAGGAGAGTGGTGAGAAGGGAGGTGAAATGGCTTCCCACAACTGACATGACAGCTGGGCTGCGGGAATGCAATCAGGACTCCAAATGTGTCAGGTACAGTACATGACACTTGGCAGTCCTGCTCACCCAAAACATTTTTAAAGGTTTTGTTTTTGTTTAGTGGTATACAACGTATCTATAAAAATTAAGGAAACTTAATTTGTTTTGTTTTAGGAAAAATATTTTGCCTGAAGATTTCAAAATTCTTAATAAAGATAAAGACATAGTCTCATTTTATACTTGAGGAAATTAAAGCCAAAGTCCTCAGTCTATACTAAGGCACCAAACCTTCAAGCACCTATGCAAATGTTTAACTATACTAGAGTATGTCTACACTACCACCCTAGTTCGAACTAGAGTGGTTAATGTAGGCAACCGAAGTTGCAAATGAAGCCCGGGTTGAGAGCCACACTCTTCCGTGATACTAATGGAGGACGTGCGAGGCCTGAGATGGAGGTTAAATGCAGAAGGGAGCTTGGAGTAAGGGAGGGAGTTTGAAGGAGGAAGTTATGACTGGGAGCACTGGACTGGACTACAGGGGGTTGGATTGTGACCTAGGGCAGAAAATTGGGGTACAGGTGCATGGGATTGAGGTACAGAGGTTTGAGTTGTGAAGTAGGGCAGGAGGGGACTGTGATCTGGGGCAGGGAATTGGGGTGCCAGATCTGGGAGGGGATATGGGTGCAGGAGGAAGGCAGAGGATTTGTATTTGTGGAGTAGGGTGGAGGAGTGGGGGGGCAGAGGGTTGGGGGAAAGAGGGACTAGGCTACCAGAGACAGGCTGTGGCCAGGAGACTTATCAGCAGCCCAGCACTTTCCTGGAGCAGCCTCCCTGCCTGTCTCATCCATGCACAGGCTGCAGCCATGTGCTGTGAATAACTTTGAGCCCCGGAGGGAAGGGGGGGGCATGGTGCTTGTGCTGGGGGTGGGAGCTGCTCCTAAAGCCTTCACCTCTCTCCTCCAAGCTCACACATTTTAAAGCAAAACTGCCCAGCACCTGCATTTCTGAGCTGTATTCGGGTGGGGTGAGGCAAGTGGGGAGTCTTTTGGCTTGGCAGGCTGAGTGCAGCCCATGGGCCATATTTTGCCCAGGCTTGTTATAGTGAGTGGCCTCCATTGATTTACTGGCCTCCCAGTAGTAAAGGTAAGCACATTCATCTGTTCTTGCAGGATCTGGGCCTGAGATACACAGAAATTTAGGGTCTTGCTATTGTTTTCACTGTGAGCCAATGGTAGAGCCAGGAATATAAATCCAAGTTTTCAAACTTCTGGCTGTGTGCACTAGTCATTATTCCATAGTATCTTGTATGGTTGTATTGATATATTAACATTTGTCCTTGTTCAACAAAAGTCATTTTCCAGTTGTAAATAATAATATGCCTGTATAGTTTTACTCTTAAACTATGTACTTAAAGTTGTCTAAGATGTAAAATATATTAGAAAATAATTCAGAGTCTCTTCTAAGCTTCACAAAATCTTTTCTACGCAACCCTACAGGCAATAACACCTTCTGTCGACAGAACTCTGTCAACAGAAGGTGTTATGCCTCGTAAAATGAGGTATACCAGCGTCGACAAAACTGCTGAGTTCTGTCGACGTTATGTCGACAGAACTCAGCGGTAGTGTAGACGCTGGTATAGTTTTGTCGACAAAAGTCCACTTTTGTCGACAAAATTCAGTAATCTAGACACACTCCTAGTGACCAAGGGTCTTTTCTCTCCTCTTCCAGCAGCCAGTGGCCTGTTCTCTCTCTCTCCAAGGCCCCTCTCTGGTGCTTTGGCCAAGGGCCACAACGGGCAAAAGGGTTTGAGGCAGTGGGACTACTCACTTGTGCTGGCAGGCAAGATGACAGAGCCCGAGTCCTGCTGGCCAATCCTACTTTGCAGGATAGTTCTCCCCTAAGGACTTGCTGACCCTTGTGGCCATTCTCATATTGTGTCCCTCCAAACAGCAGCCTCTCCCTTTGAATGTTAAAAATGGTCCTTTTTCCATGTCTTGTGGTTGTCTTGGCACACCCAAACCCTGACCTTGCTTTAAGTTAGGAGAAGAGGAACCTGCATATCAAATTTGGTGACCCTAGCCTTCACCATTTGTTCTTGAACAAACGGCCTTGCAGACAGAAATACAGGTAGACGAACTATTATATGTATGTATGAATGTATGTATGTTATATATATAGAGAGAGATTGAGTTAACCAATTTAGACAAATTGTTGTTTACAACTGAAACAAGAAATGACAAAAATTCTATGCTTTATATCAGTGAAATCCAAGTTACATCTATGATTACTAGAAAAATTTTTAAAAAATTTTCATCAGAACTTCTGTTTATGTATTTCAGCACTCTGAATAAGTCTCATTGATATATGTTGATTACAGTTTTCAGAAGAAAAGGTATCTTAACTGCAATACTAATTCTTTTTTAAAAATCATTTTGATTCTGTTTAAGTGAAAATGAAAATGCTAATTACTGTTAATGGAAATGCCGTATCACAAGCATTGTTCCAGTATGATCTGCAGGTTGCCAAGGAGCATATTTCCTCTCCATTTTCTCATTGTAGACCTATTTAATAATTATTGCTTTGGATTGAAATAATGTTTAAAAACTCAGGGACTGGTGAGAGGGTTACATTAAATAATCTGTGATGCTGACACTGATGAAGTAACTTCTCTACTTTGAGGGGAAGATGATGGGATGGAGAGGAGTGAACAAAAAGGGCCTTGTTGGATGAAGAGGCAGAGTGGGGGATAGAAAGTGGCACAGTGTGGAGTCATTGGGGGAAGAGGCCAAGTGGGGCAGGACCTCAGGACTCTTTGATTGCTAAGTACCTCATATTTTTTTTCTGTGGATGCTTGAGCCCATAAAGTCTGCACCAATACATTCGTGCCTGGCATTGTGCTTCAGGAAGAGTATACAAGCTGAATTATGTCATAGAAAGTGTGATAGAATTAGGAACAAGACAATAACTAGACTAAATTGAATTTAACTATAAAATATATACAAATGTTGTGATATACTCATAATATATGTATAATTGCTAATTTTAAAAAATCCTACAACATTGGCCAACAAAATTTTGAGACAATTTGTATTTTTTTACATTGTATTTGTGTTTGAGGTCTAGGTTGTCTTGGGACATTTCACCTTAAAAACATTTTCCTAACTGCAGCCCCTTCTGATTGGTTGAGGATCACTTGCCCGCATGGAGAATTTTCTTTTTGAGATGTCTATATTAATTACATTTTTGGATCTATAAATTTGAATTCTACCAAAGCAGATCTGTTAACTTGTTTTATACTTGTACTGGCAACTGTGTGCTCTGAAGGTCAACAGAAGAGAGAACAGAAAATTGTGCTGTCTCAGTACTATGCTACTAAAACTGATACCTAACCAGAGAAGATAAAAATACACATCCAGTTAGCCACAGAATGACACATACTTCATGATATCAGTTTTATTTGCTGATTTTAATTGAAGTTAAAAGGTGATATAACTTTTGTATTCCTATTTTAATTATTGTTGAAAATAATATTGATAATATATCTCAATTCTACATATTAGTAATAATACAAAAACAAAATATACATATTAATTACATATTTAAAATGCAAAATTTTAAAAAAATGTATGGAGGCAATAATAAGGTTGTACAACTAAATGGCCAACAAATAAAAAAAAATTACCATTTCATAAAAACACTGGGACAATTTTTTGCATTTTCTGTATGTTTCACGGCATGCTTTTTGTATGTCGTTACAAATATTTATTCATGAGTAGTCTCATTTTATTTGGACTATTATTTGAATTAGGAGTTTGGAAGTTAAATGTCTTCTATTCCCCTCAGACCTGCCCATGTAGTGTTTACTCCTGTCTCGTCTTACTGCCAGATTTCACTCTTTTGTACCCTATACAAGAACCTGGCATTTTCTTTATCTCTTAATTAGTTAAGATAACAAATCTCAGGGTGATCCCAGTTAATTCTCTCTTGCTCTCTCTTTATCTGAATGCTGTTTCATTTAGGAATTTGTGGATTCCGCAATATTAGGCTTCTACCACAGTTCTGGCAGCAGACGGCCTGTCATGCATGGAATTGCCAGTGGTGGGAGCCCCGGCTGCCTCGGGACTGAGAGCAGGAGCTTTCTCCTGTTCCTCATCCCTCTCTTTGGCCTCTGTTCACAGCCTGGGTGGCTGGCACTTGGAGCCCGTGCTCTTACCTCTGGGCCCCCACTCTTAGGGTACGTTTAGACTACATGCCTCTGTCCCCAGAGGCATATAGATTAGGCTACCAGACATAGTAAAATGAAGCGGCGATTTAAATAATCGCTGCTTCATTTAAATTTACATGGCTGCCACGCTGAGCCAACAAACAGCTCTCCTGCCCTAGACGGCCACTTTCCTGTGCCTAGTGCGGAGATCGTGGTGTGCACTAGCCTAGGCGGGTGCCCACCTCTTGCGGTCCCGGGCAAGCTCCCGGAAGCCGCCAGCCTGGTCCCGGGAAGAGGGGGAGGGCTGGGGAGCATCGGGTGGGTGGCTCGATCCGTGCCAGGTGCAGGGTCTGCTGGCTGGGTGCTGGCAGGCTTGCACCTGGCACGGGCACCGTAGCCAGCCCGTGCCCCTTTAAGGGGTCCGGGGCTGGGAGGGGGGCAGAAGAGTTTCCTTGGTGTTGGCCAGAGTGGCCACCAGGGAAACCTGGGGAGGGCTAGCCTCCCACTAGTTCGAATTAAGGGGCTACACACCCCTTAATTTGAACTAGCTAGTTCGAACTAGGCTTAATCCTCGTAAAATGAGGTTTTCCTAGTTCGAACTAAGCGCTCTGTTAGTTCGAATTAAATTCGAACTAACGGAGCGCTAGTGTAGCGCCTATGAAAGTTAGTTCGAACTAATGTCCGTTAGTTCGAACTAACTTTGTAGTGTACACATACCCTAGGAGTATAAGCAGCTACCTGAATTACTACAGGTTGGCCCTCCCTGGTCAGGCACCCTCAGCACCTGAGCTATCCTGGACCAAGGTGTTTGCTGGAACAGGGGAGGTCAGCTTCTCTCTGTGGGGCTCCCTGCCTTGCCACTGGCCCCCCTAACACTGATATGACACAGCTCCCCACTCAGCTGCCTGCCCACTGCTCCAGGGTCTCCTGGGGTACCCTGTGGGGACTGCTTGGACACTGGCAGCCCTGCTGCTGTAGGGTGTTCCCTGGGGTTCATGGCTGGGGCCACATGGCTACCATGCCCCTCTGCTAGGTCACCCCAGCCCTGCTGCGACCAGGGGTTTGCTAGGATTGCTTTCTGTGGCTGCCCAGCCATAAATAACCCCACTGCAGACAGAGGTTCCCCAGCTGGAGTTGGGACTCCTTGGTCACTTGGCCCAGTTAATGCCAGGAGCTCCCTGGCTACCATCTAGCCCCACTAATGCCAGAGATTCCCCTATCAGAGCGGGAGCTTCCCAAATGCCACCTGGCCTCACTGACGCTGGAGATTCCCTGGCCAGCATGGGGGCTCCACAGATGCCTCCTGTCCCAGCCAGGGCTCCCTAGCCCTTGTGTTTTCCCTACCTCCTCCAGGATTCTTTGATCCAGCAACATCCATGGTCTGGCCAGAGAGTCCTGGATTTGGGAGGTTCAATCTGTAATTACTTTTTTCCCCGTTAAGACACAAACGGCTCCATGATGTAAGGTGAAGACCACTTTAATTCCTTGGGTTTTTTAGATTGTTTTTAAGTATGCTTGTGACTGTATTATTATTGCTACCATCCTTTTATCATCTGATACTGTTATCAAGATCACTGCTCTTGCATTATTGCTAAATAAACATAGCCACATTTCTATCAGTTACAGTAACTCTTGCCACACCTGGCTCTTAGCATTACTTCAAATTTCTACATCAAACCACAGAATACAGACGGCCTGGTTACTGTAGTTAATTTTTAAGTTTTAGAAGCAACAAGGGTTGAGTACGGACATAGTGGAAGTGAGTGCAACTCCTTTTATATTAGTAATGCAAGCAGTATTGTAAGTTTCTGTTTTGAGGAAATGCTTATAATGGATTAGTGTAGTTTTGATGCAAATGACAGCCCGGCTCTGAAAATGGGAGATATTGTCCAGGCTTGCTGGAAGATGGCACAAGTGCTTTATGTAGTGATGTTAAATTTAGTTTAATCAACTAATTGACTAGTCGATTAGTCAATAAGTGGGGGAGCCACGGCAGGGTTAGCTCCTGACCCCAGGAACTAATCCCACTGTGGCTCTGCCTTTGAAATGTAGTAAGAGCCAGGAGGCTCTTAATACATTTAAAAAGCTGAAATGCAGCAAGGGGGACATGGCGCAAGCTGCGACAGCTGATTCCCAGCTCATGTTGGGTCCCCCCTGCTGCACACCAGCCTTTTAAATGTATTAAGAGCTGGCAAGCAGGCGCAGCAACTGGGAGTGGGTGCAAGAGGGGAATCAGTTGATTCCCAGCTTGTGCCCGGTCCCCGCTACCCTGCTGCTTCCCCTGCCCCCCACTGAGACGGTGCCGGGGGTAACCAGCTTTTAAACCAGCTCCTCCCATCACCGGCTCCTGCTCCCGGTATGTAAGGGCAGGGAAGGTTTTAAAAGTACAAGCTCTGGCATTGGAAAACCCTTTCTTTATGTAGCAGGCACATGAGCTGCCCACCCTGCCTCCCTTTGAGGTGTGATTATCAGGTGGGGTTTGAACTAGGGATATCAATGTGTAGACGACTACATGATTAACCGATAAACCTGGGCTTATCGGTTAATCCTGTTGACTGCACGCATCCCCCCCTTCTTGATGCCTCTGTATCCCCTCCCCTCCTCAATGCTGCTGCCTCTAATAGGCAGCAGCACAGAGGGTGAGGCGGGCAGGCAGAAGCGAATTCATGCGGGGAGCCATCTCCACAGACCTGTCTGCCCCTATCTTTGCTGCCTCCTACAGAGGCAGCATGGGAGAGGCAGGCAGAAGCTGGTGCTGCGGGGAGCTGGTTTAATATCTGGGAGTGAGGTAGGGGAGGCTGCTGCGAAGCAGCCTCTGTCTGCAGCAGGCCTGGGCCTGCCATAGACAGAGGCTGCTTTGTGGCAGCAGCCCCTGTCCTAGGGGGTCCAAGCTTCCTATGGACAAGGACTGTATCAGTGGCAGCAGTGCAGAGTGGCAGGTGTGAGCCAGTCTGTGCAGGAATCTGGTTTTTATACTTGCTCCCCTCGCAGACCGGCTCTCTGATAGAGGCAACAGTGCAGGGTGGCAAGGGGCTCCATGGGAGCAGGGCTGGGAGTGCACTGGCTGCTGGCCCTGTCCCCAGGGACTATTGAATAGTCATATAGGGGATAATACATAATACGATTACATGACTATTCAGTTACATGCTATCTAACATCCCTAGTTTGAACCTGTTATGAGCATTATGCTCGTCACTCTTTTGTAGGGGGTCTGAGACGTAATTTTCCCCTCAGCACCATTTTGGCTTCAGTAGAGCTGTTTTTTTCCACCTTCCACACAGATAAATGGCCTGGTAAAAGTGCTGGTTAAAGAGACAGAATGGTGTGGGGTCTTTTGTCCTTTTGATATATCTGGACAATGTGTAGTGAAATGCGTATAATTTTTTAAAAGGGTAAATGATCAAGTGCACCTTTACAATAGAATATACACCCTTAAAAAGAGTTTACCAAACTATTCTGACATGTGGGTTGCATCATGATTATAGATGCAGACTCTGGGCTGCACCTGTTTCAGATTAGCACCTCTCACTTGTCAATGCATCATGCTCCCTGAAGCCAATTGCTGATGAAGCCAATTGCTTACTCAGAGTTACTCCACTGCCATTTTCCACATTCCTTTATTTCCAGTTCTGGTAGGTGTATCTCCTACCTTTATCTTTACTCTCACTGTTATCATGAATAATAAGCAGAAGTAGCTGATTGCATACTTTTTCTGTTATGCTGTGGTTTAGCTGCTGGCAGAGGGGTCATGTGTATAAATTTCCGTTGCAGGCTTACGTACTGTATAGGACTGCATACGGTGTCCAGATTGCACTTCTATGACTAAAGTTCTAAATTCTTTTTTAAAATAAGAGGACAGCAGGAGATCTAAAAATTATTTGAACATCCTTTGTAACAGCAAAGAAATGGAAATTCTAGTGTTTTAATTTCAACATTTTTAGTTCAGTTATTTGAAAAGTAAGCCATGTAAATCCCCTTCAAGATTTACATGTATATATTTATCAGTGTATGTGTTCTAGCCAGTTACAAGTATGTCAAATTAATTTTTGAGACATGCATTATGTCCACATTAACGCTGCTAGCTTTGCAGTTTGGATGTGAATGCTACTTTTTATTTTGCTCAGTTTTGTCAGCTTGCTTAGTTGAGAACATTACCTTTAAGTCTAATTTTGAGACTTTAAATGTACATCAGCATCATTAGTACTTTAAGATAACTGCATTCATTGGTTACTCAGATCATAAAGTTTCATGGTTATCTTTTAAAAGCTTACAATCAAATAGACCTTAACTTTATTATAGATTTTCTGATAGACTGGAATCTGGGTTCTGACTGTGCCCAGACTAGCATTGTTAGCTAATGTAAGTAGTTTTAATGGTTTCTTTCTTGGGGAAGAATTATACTTTTATATGCTGGGTTGATGATAATACGCAAAGCAATATTAATACAAAATACAGATGCTGCGTGCTTCTTCTGAAAGACTAGAGCTAAGTGCTTGATTTTTCCCACAGTTTTTCAGTGATGTATGTCTCAACAAGGGCAACTATGGGTACATCTGGACTACATGCCTCTGTCGCCAGAGGCATGTAGTCTAGACGTACCCTATGAGATTCTGTGGCAGATGTCTCTAAAGTTTTAAATATGTGGGCTGGAAAATGACTGAATATTGAGGATTTAGGCTACAAACTATATTTTTGCCCTTTAATCAGATGTATGCTGTTTATTTCAATGCACATTAAAAAGTATAGTCCTTCCTCACAAAGATACATGTAGAATGCGATCTTTGGTATTTTTGTTCATTTTTTTTTAATTTATATACATTTTCTAGTTTGTTGATAGACTTTAGAAGCCAATGATGATTCATTAACTGTAGAAAAAAATTCCAAAAGTTCAATCTAACAGGTTTCTGATTTACAGATGATATAGTTTGATCATTTACCTTAATAATTGTCTTCTTCAGATAGTTTCAGAGGGGTAGCTGAGTTAGTCTGTAACAGGAAAAACTTTAAAAACAACAAACAGTCTGGTAGCACTTTAAAGACTAACAAAACATGTAGATGGTATCATGAGCTTTCGTGGGTACAGCCCACTTCTTTAGATGAGCTCATGATACCATCTACATGTTTTGTTAGTCTTTAAAATACTACCAGATTATACGTTGTTTTTTAATTTTTTTCTTTTTCAGGTAGTAATAGTGCCAAACATTTCTGGATCATAATTTAAAGAAATGCACTTTTATTTTGTGGTCATTTGTTTAGCTAAGTTACATCAAGCAGGTAGATACAGAGTGCACTGGGGTTACAAACTCAGCCTTGTTTATCCTTTTCAATAAATATTTTTCTGAGAGGTTTCAGTGATAATAGCACAAATACAGTGTTGCACTTTCTCAGATTTTTATCACAAATGTCATGATGATTAGGTGTGGTAGGAGCTTCAGCCCCTGAAATCATGTAATTGTATGAACATTGTATATTTCATTTAAAAAAAGAAAGTTTTACTGCATGTGGCTATGGAGATGAACTATAAAGCAGTATTTCCAAAGAAATCCACACCTTTATTCAAACTTTTTAAAATCTGAAAATTTAAGAAAAGGACTTGAAAACCAGTGCCCTAATTATTCAAAAATCAGAAGGCAAATAAAGAATGCAAAATGTATTACAGGCAGTCCCCGACTTACGTTGATCCGACTTATGTCGGATCCGCAATTACGAACGGGGCTTTTCTCGCCCCGGAGGACATGGACTGCGGGACCTCGCGGTCCCGCCGCCCATGTACTCCGGGGCGAGAAAAGCTGCTCCGCGTCTCCCTGGTCTGCAGACCAGGAAGACGCGGAGCAAAGCTGCGGAGGGGCTCGGGCAGCCCAGGCGCGTCTAGGCTGTCCTGCTGCCGGCTTCCCCCGAGGCTTTGCAAAGCTGTGGAGGGGCTGGCGCTGCAGACCAGGGAGATGGGGAGCAAAGCTGTGGAGCACGCCCACAGGGGGACAGCTCAAGCGCGCCCGGGCTGTCCCGCTGCGGGCGTGCTCCGAGGCTTTGCTTCCCGTCTCCCTGCAGACCAGGGAGATGGGGAGCAAAGCCTTGGAGCACGCCAGTAGTGGGACAGCGCGGCGTGCCTGGACTGTCCCGCTGCCCAAGTGCTCTGCGGCTTTGCTCCGCGTCTCCCAGGTCAGCAGACCAGGGAGACGGAGCAAAGCCGTGGAGGACTTGGGCGTCCCGCCACCCCCGTCTCCCTGGTCTGCTGGGGGGGGGGTGCAGCTAGTGCCCCCCCCACTCCCAGCAGACCAGGCTTTTCTTGCGTACCCCTGGGGTAGAGAAGCTGGGGGCTGCCGGGTTGGTCCCGCAGCGCTGCTCCGGACCAACCCGGCAGCACCCCAGCTGGTCTACCCCAGGAGTCCTGATTCAGCCGCTGCTGGTCAGTTTCAGCAGCGGCTGAATCAGGACGCCTGAGGCAGAGCAGCTGGGGTACTGCTGGGTTGCCCCAGTAGCGCCGAGGAGCCGCGCTACTGGAGCAACTCGGCAGCACCCCAGCTGCTCTGCCCCAGGCGTCCCCAAGTCAGCCGTTGCTGAAACTGACCAGCGGCTGACTACAGGAAGCCCGAGGCAGAGTTGCTCTGCCCCAGGCTTCCTGGAATCAGCCGCTGATCAGTTTCAGCAGCAGCTGACTTGGGGACGCCTGGGGTTCTTAAGTTGAATCTGTATGTAAGTCAGAACTGGCGTCCAGATTCAGCCGCGGTTGAAACTGATCAGTTTCAGCAGCGGCTGACGCCAGTTCTGACTTACATACAGATTCAACTTAAGAACAAACCTTCAGTCCCTATCTTGTACGTAACCCGGGACTGCCTGTACTTAAAAACTCTTGGTTTTTAAGACAATATTATGATTTTGGGAACATAACTCATCGTTTTAACTACTTTGAATTGGCACAACTGCTAACTAGGGATGTTAGCGTATAGTTGAGTGAACAATTAACCAATAAGCCTAGGTTTATAAGGTTATTGGTTAATCCTATCAACTACACATGCTCCCCTCCCTTTCTGCCTCTATATCAGAGGCAGCAAGGAAGGAGGAGTGGGAGACAGTGCCTGTGAGAAGCTGGCTTTAAGCAGGCTCCCTACAAGGACCTGATCCACCTGCTCCCCCACATCCACGCTGCTACAGAGGCAGCAAGGTGGGGGGAAAGCAGGAACCGGTTCTGGGGGAAGCTGGCTTAAAAACTGGTTCCCACCAGCACCAGCTCTGTGATACTGCCAGTTCCCTCCCATGCTGCTATCTCTATCAGAAGTAGCAGCATGGGAGAGGAGGCAGGGGAGGCAGCCCCTGTCCGTGGGGGGGGGTCTGGGCTCCCCATGGACAGAGTCTGCTCAGCACCCCATGAAGCAGCTTCTGTCTATGGCAAGCCTGGACCTGCTGTGGACAGAGGCTGCTTTGTGGCAGCAGCCCCTGTACATGGGGGCTACGTCTACACTGGCATGATTTTCCGGAAATGCTTTTAACGGAAAAGTTTTCCGTTAAAAGCATTTTCTGAAAAGTGCATCTAGATTGGCAGGACGCTTTTCCGGAAAAGCACTGTTTCCGGAAAAGCGTCCATGGCCAATCTAGACGCGCTTTTCTGCAAAAAAAGCCCCGACCGTCATTTTCGCGATCGGGGCTTTTTTGCGGAAAACAGTACTGTGCTGTCTACACTGGCCCTTTTCCGGAAAAGTTTTCCGGAAAAAGGCTTTTGCCCGAACGGGAGCAGCATAATTTTTCCGGAAAAGCACTGATGATTTTACATTAGATCGTCAGTGCTTTTCCAGAAATTCAAGGGGCCAGTGTAGACAGCTAGCAAGTTTTTCCGGAAAAGCGGCTGATTTTCCGGAATAACTAGCCAGTGTAGACACAGCCGGGGTGTGTGTGTCTGAGTTCTGACGCTAACCCTAACCCTAACCCTTTCCAGACAGAGGCTGCTGTGATCTTCCCACCCTGGACAGGGGCTGCGACCACCCCGCACTGCTGCCTCTGTATCAGCCGATCTGTGAGGGGAACTGTTTTTTTAACTGTCTCCCCTCATAGTCCAGATCCCACCTGTCACCATGAACAGGTGCTGCTCAGACCCCCACGGACAGGGGCTGCTTTATTAGAGGCAGCAGTCTGGTGTGGCAGAGGGCTCCCCAGGAGTGCAGCTGGACTGCATTGGCTGCCGCCCTCATCTCCGGAGCCTATCGAATGGTCATGTAACCGCTAACATTTCATGCGGTTATACGACACTTCAGTTACACGATCTCTAACATCCCTCCTGCTAACCATTTAGAACATGACTTATATATTGAACTGAACTAATACTTAGCCCTCGGCGTCTGAAAATATAGCCTTTTTAGTGTGTCCCAATTTGAGCACCTATTACTGTATCAAAACTATAAAAGAACTCCTTTTTGCTTTAATAATTAACTTTTATATAGGTCATCTAATGCACCAGATTAGTTTTGAATTCAATACGTTTTTCTTCCATAATCAGAATTCAATTTTATTTGATTTGGAAGTTTTATTTCTTTGCTTCTTTTCCCATTAGGAATATTAGATTTTAACTACTCTGTTTTGTTTGACTAGCTCTTAGAAAGACTAGAAAGTAACAAAGGGAGGGTTAAGGATGTTGGAATCATTAACAGGGAACTTTTCTTCCATGTGTGTTAACAAAAACAAAGCCAAAATTTTGGAAATACTTTTTAAAAATCCCTTACCCTGCCCCCCAATGGTCATCTTATAATTTTTTCATGATATCCTAATCCCATTAGCTCTCAAATAGTCCAAAGAATACTGCAGCAAACAAAATAGACAAAACTTGAACGTTATAAAGTGAAAATAAGTTGGAAAAAACAGTGGTTTTCAACCTGTTTATCATTGTGGGCTTTCCCCTTTCAGTCTCCCATCCCCCTCAAAAAAGGCTCATGATCCCTTATGCTCAGTGTGCCTGCCCTGGGCTGCTGGACTGAGTGCTGTAGCATGTGGATAGGCAGTTTGGAACCCTGGCACTGGGCCAGGAGTGGAGTTCCCAGCAGAAGCTAGGAGCAAGGATCCAAGAAGTGGGACCAGGAGAGGAGCACTGCCTAACCCTGGGGGTGCTGCAGTAATCTAAGCAAACCCCTAGTTACCAGTGCCCCATCCCCTCAGTGCCCAAAGCACCCCTCTCCCTCAAATATACCCACAGATCTACTTACTAGCACTCTGCAAGACACAGTCTCCCCTTCAGCCAGCCCCAGAAGGCTGCAAAATTTTGAATTTTTTTAGCACATTAGCTGGGCTGCAGTTGTATGTTAATTGGGCAGTGGGTTGAGAACCGCTCTAAAAGAACAAAAGAAAAAATATACATTGCAAAAAAGCAAAAACCTGCAAAACCACACTTTTTGTCCTTGACAGGTAAAATTTAAAAGTTTACCCATAAGGAGACGAAAGAATTTTCATTTTCAGATTTATTGTTTAGACCATTCTGACTTGAGATATTCCCAGGGTTACGCGTGGTGCTGTTGGCTAAGTTTATTTGGATCAGATTCTCAGCAGGTATTCATTGTCATAATATACTAGTTGACAGTTCACTCCTTTATGTTCAGCATTAATAACTTAATTTTTGAAATGAGAGCATCATCTAGAGAGTGAACAATTAAGTTTTGTTTCAGATTAGGAGCTAGTCAGAATGGATGTCAGTAGGAGAAAGCGGCCTATTAGTTATTAAATGTCAGCCTATTAAGAACACAGTAGATGCTCTAATGGCAGATGGATAGAGTGCCAAGCTATGAATAATGTCTTCTGGGTAGGAAAAGTATGGGAAGGAATAAAATCCAGTGTTGCTCATTATTATTAACTCATGTTTGGCTTTCCTCATCCTATGTACTGCCAACTGAGACTACTCTTTTAAATGAGTAACATCAGTGAAGAAATTAAGTAGAAAAAACCATTTGGATCATTGCTCTTAGAAACTCCTCAGAGCTTGATTGTAAGTAGGTATTGCAGGGGATGCAGTCTACATGGATGTTTGTCCTGGAGTTCAAAGTGTTGTTTCCATCTTTATGTTTTAGAAGAATGTGAAAACAGTATCATCAAGTTTTTGGGGTATATGTGATTTCTCTTGTTTGTGAGAAGCAAGTATGTCAGTTAACTTACTATGTGTTTTATTTCTAACAAAAAGGAAAGTTAATGATGTCTCCAATTCTTCTTTCAGCTTGTTTTAATATTTGGGCAAGATGTTTTGGTCTTTTTAAATTTTCTTTAATGATGAACTAATTGCTGATGAACAGTTATGCATCACTGTTATCCTGGAGATTGCTATTTCACTGTAAATGTCATCCATCATAAGATATATGGCTGGTTCAAAGTAAGTCTATCAGAATTTCCGAAGGAAGAATATTTTCTTACCAATATTTGTTTTGTGCCCTTCAACTCAGAACATTTGATTTTGCAGCTTCATTTGGTTCTGGGAAACATTGATATTGGACATCTTTAATTAAAATTAACAGGACTTGCAGTTATTGAAGGAAGTCAGCATAAGGCGAGTCTATAGGGCAAAGAACTAGGAGACTGAGGATATGTCTACACTACTGAGTTTTATCGAGGAAGCTAATGTCAACATGCAGAAGTCACCAAAAAAAACGTCACCAAGCATGTTTATATTTGCTCCCTCTGTCAACAGATTGTATCCACATCTGAGCTCCCTTGTCAATGGCAGGAGCAATGCATGATGGATATGTATATCACAGTGCCTGGTGACACCATCTGTCTCTAGTGACCTTGGAACAGAGTGCAGGGCATCTTGGGACTGTGTAAAACATCCTGTCAGGCATTGCTTTGTTCAGAGGCTTCACGCATCCTTTCGTGCCTTTTTTCCAACCCACCATTTTGTGCTGTGCGCTCTGGAATCTACAGTGAGAAAGAATGGGCCACACAGTTCTTTTGCATTCATTAGGGCCTCATGCATGGCAGTGGAGATCATCTTGAAGTTGCTGACAGAGGAAGAAGTCGAGGAGCTCGACAGTATGCATGATATGGACAGCGACAACCTGTCATTGTATTTGGCACTCAAACAGGGTATGAGGGTAGACAGGTGCTTCTGGACTAGGGAAACCGGCACTGATTGGTGGGATCACATTCTCATGCAGGTGTGGGATGAAAACCAGTGGCTGCAGAATTTGAGGATACATAAAGCAACTTTCCAGGAGATGTGTGCTGAGTTGGCCCCTGACCTGTAGTACAAGGACACCAGAATGTGAGTTGTTTCTTGGTGGACAAGCATGTGACAAATGCTGTTTTGAAGCTACCGGTGATTTCCAGTTGCTACCGATCAGTTTGAAGTGAGGAAGTCTACTGCTGGAGCTGTACTGCTGCAAGTGTGCAGGACAATAAATCACATTTTGCTGTGGATTACTGTGACTCTGGGAAATGTGCATGACATAGGGTGTGTCTAGACTCCATGCCTCCGTCGACGGAGGCATGTAGATTAGCCAGATCGGCAGAGGGAAATGAAGCCGCGATTAAAATAATCGCGGCTTCATTTAAATTTAAATGGCTGCCCCGATCTGCCGATCAGCTGTTTGTCGGCAGATCGGGAGAGTCTGGACGCGATGCCCCGACAAAGAAGCCTTTCTTCATCGACACAGGTAAGCCTCGTGAAACCAGGTTTACCTGTGTCGATGAAGAAAGGCTTCTTTGTCGGGGCATCGCGTCCAGACTCTCCCGATCTGCCGACAAACAGCTGATCGGCAGATCGGGGCAGCCATTTAAATTTAAATGAAGCCGCGATTATTTTAATCGCGGCTTCATTTCCCTCTTCCGATCTGGCTAATCTACATGCCTCCGTCGACGGAGGCATGGAGTCTAGACACACCCATAGTGACTGGACTTGCGGACATGGGATTTTCCAACTGGAGGGGAGAGGGGAAAGATGGCACACAAATTCCAATTCTCGTGCTAGCCCATATTGCCCGAGAGTATATCAACAGGAAGGGATTCCTCTTGATAGTGCTGCAGGTGTTTGTGGATCACTGTATGTGACATTGTTAAGTAGTAAATAAAAGAGTTGAATCATTCTATGTGACTTTATTCGTTAGAAAGCAGTGCACTGAAACACAATGAAGCCTCTACCACCCACATAGTAAGGGAGTTGCTGTTAGTAAGGATTGCAACTCAGAGCTGTGTGTAAGTCTAGGCACCATAATCACAGTTGGGAGAGGGGCTAATGTGCATGAGAAAATTTGGACTCCCAGAGAAAGAAAAGGAATGTGAGGACTTTGTGGTGGGGTTCCTGCACATGGAATTTTGAAACTGCCGTAGTGGTGGGGAGAGCAACCCATGTTAGCTTGCTGTACTGCTTCACCATCCTCTTTAAGATTTCAATCTGTTCCTCCATGACCCTGATCACACATTCTGTGGCTTGCCTGGAAAAAGTCTGGTTGTCCTTGCAGGTCCTAAGTTCCCTTTCCAAGCATTCTTCTCAACATCTGCACTATTCAGTGACTGACATAGAGAAGATTTGGTACACAGCATTCTATTTCTGTGAAGGTATCACCTTATCTGTAACAAGCGCTCTGAGGCACTGCACAACAGGGCTGCCAAGGTGTGTCATACTGGACACAGTGCACAAGAAAGAATCTGTTAACATCAAGTCCTATTTTGTAACATTTCACCTATACAAACCCTTTTCATACTATGTTCATTTACTGTCCCTTGAAATGAACGCATCTCAGCAAGCACTTTAATCATGGTAAATGAGTTGCAGAGGGTGGAGTCATCTGTCATACAGGTAACATAAAATGCAGAAGTGTAGGGAATTCCCTTTGCAATAACAAACATAATTCTAATAATTCCACAATTGTCCATAGGCCGGTAACATCATGGCAGATATCTCCCTGCTCAGAATAAACAAGGAAACAAGGGCACAACTTTTCTCAGCTTGTGGCTTTCACCCTGCTCCTTATGCCATCCACCTATGCTCTGTTTTGGTTCCTGCATAAGTGATTGATGAATGATATGGGCAAATCTCCCACAACGAGGGAGATAACAAAGCAGCACTGCCATAGAATCTTAAGCAGAAAATCTACAAATACCTCTCCAAAAGTTTTGACAGCCTTTCCCTGTAGCAGGAGTTTCAGGAGTTTAATTCTAGTTAAACTCAATTTAACTTAGGGACAGTGCCACTCCTCAAATACTTCTAGTGGGCCAGTGGGCACCACCCTCTTTTGGCAGGGCTTCAGTATGTGTTCTTCCATACCTTCTCTCCCTTGCATGTCACTCCACTCCGCGTGCTGGCCCGCACTTCCTTCCCCTACACATACTCTGGTCCTGCCTGCTGCCATGTGGACACACAGATACATGCAGCTCTCAGAAACACAGCTAGCTTTCCACATTTCGGTATCCTCAAACCTGAACTCCACAGCCACTTATCCTTAATCTCATCCCTTGCTTTCTTGTCCCCAAAAAGCGACTGCTCAGACTAGTTATGGAGGATAGCCGAGTTAGTCGGTTACAGAAAAAACAACAAATGGTCTGGTAGCACTTTATAGACTAACAAAACATGTAGATGGTATCATGAGCTTTCGTGGGCACAGCCCACTTCCTCAGATGACTCATTAGTCTATAAAGTGCTACCAGACCATTTGTTGCTTTTTCAGACTAGTTATATTTGTAAGCTGTGGAGAATTGTTCCTGGCTGCTAGACAAACTTTGCAGCCTCTTCAACTACAATTTTATCCTCCAGATTATTTCCTCCATGTACTGCATCTTTGCCCTCTGAGGGTATGTCTACACTAGCTCGTTAGTTCGAGCTAGGCAGGGTAATTAGGGCAAGCGGAGTTGAAAATGAAGCCCGGGATTTAAATATCCCGAGCTTCATTTGCATCTTCCCGGGCGCCGCCATTTTTAAATCCCCCTTAGTCCGAACTCTGTGCCCGCGGCTACACGCGGCACGGACTAGGTAGTTTGAATTAAAGATCCTAATTCGAACTACCTACTCCATGCTGCGTGTAGCCGCGGGCACGGAGTTCGGACTAAGGGGGATTTAAAAATGGCGGCTCCCGGGAAGATGCAAATGAATCCCGGGATATTTAAATCCCGGGCTTCATTTTCAACTCCGCTTGCCCTAATTACCCTACCTAGTTCGAACCAATGAGCTAGTGTAGACATACCCAGAGGTATCCACGGGACTCCTGGCAGTAGAGGTGGGGTCTCCACTGTGGATTGCATCCAGTTGTTTATAGAAATGACAGGTCCTTCAGTGAAGCACTGGAGTATCAGTTCATCTCACAAGCCTAATAGGCTTGTCTCAATTCTTTAATCTTTCCTCTGTGTCCGTCTCAGACCCCTTTTCATAAAAAGCTTGTGAAATATGCCAGTGTGTGTCCCAGTTCCTATGCGTCACTTGCAGCTGAGACTGGACAGACTCCTCTCCCCATACACTTATCAGATCCAACAGCTCCACAGCAGTCCAAGTGGGGAAACATTTGGTGCGATGGCCAAGCCTGGGAACCTGGGAGGACACCATGAGACCATTGTACACTGAGCCAGCATGTGGGGGTAGGCGGGGAATTTCAGACACTCAGCAGGAAAAGGGATTTAAATTTCACAGGGCTTTCAAGGGGGTGGGACAGGTAGCTGGATAGCAAGGCTGCAGAGTTCAAACTGCTGACCAAAGGGACTAATTTGGAATTGTGCGCCAATTCCTGGAGGCAAGAATCAGTGACAAAATGTCTCGAGACAAATGACTGCATGTTTGTTGACAACACAGGGAAGGGAAAAGACAAAAGTCCTTCATAGAACTGGAAAATTTTTGTTGATGAAAATAGCCGTTTTTCACAACAAAAGTTGCAGTGTGAATATTCATTCACATTTGTCAACAAAAGGCCCTTTCCTTCAACAAAACTTGCCAGAGTAGACACATCTTTAGATCAAGGGTAGACAATAAGATGAAGGCAGTTTGCCAGCATTAGCCTCAGTGTTCTGCCACTGCTTTATTTACCTGCACCTCCACAGGATTGGGCTCTTCTAGCTCCCATTGGCCGCAGATCACCATTCCTGGCCATTCACTGCAGAAAGTGGTGTGTATCTGAGCACTGCTACCCAAAGCTCCTATTGGCCAGCAGGAGCTGCTAGTGCCCATACTTGTGGAGGCACAGGTAATTATAGCAGCAGCAGCTCACCAGAGGCTAACCCCGGTGAACTACATTTGGCCCCAGTGCTGGCTGTTGCACACCGCTACCTTAGATTCTCTTTCTGCCTTTGCTACTGACTTGAGCAAGTCAGAATTCTCAAACATGGTGCCTAATGCTAGACACCTATATTAGTGGGCTGATATTCAAAGGTGTCGAACACTCATAATTCTCATTTATTTTAGTAGGAGCTAGGGAAGTTCAGTACCTCCAAAAATCAGTCCTTTTTGTTGTTGTTGTTGCTGCAATATCTGGTACCTAAGAGTTAATAATACAGGATAGCAGTTTTATATTTGTTTGAGAGAACATTCAATTGAAAATTATTTTCACAGTTTTTGAAAGGTATTTTAAGAGTTTGAATCTCAGCTACTTACATATGTCATATGCCTTTATAGCATGTTGCTTGTTGAAAACCACAAACCATTACACATAAAGAAGAAAAGAAACCTGTGTATTTTTGAGACTCTGGTCAATTTGCTAAGTAGGGCTTGGAATTGATTGAGGGTTCCAAAAGTCTATCCTTTTTGTGCACCTTCCCATTACAATCTCAGTCCTTGTGTTCAGAGGAGTATTAGCCTGGAAGACTGCATAGAACTAGCACAGCTAGGAGCATTATGTATCCCAAAGGGGACAGAGTGGATGTAGGGCAGTGTACTTCACAGGCTGTTCATGGGTAGTGCAGCAATTAAACTCCTTTGTGCTGTCTGACTGTGGGAGGCCTATACAATACAATCATTAATTTTTCTTGGCACTTATTTTTTCTCCTGATCTAAGCAGATCCAAGTGGATTCTGAAGGATCTTCTTTCTGGGAAACTACCATTGTATTTCTTATACTTCCTCCTTCTGTTTTACAGACTAGAGGAGCTCTTCCCTAGACTTTCTATGTATTGAACATTCAGAGGTGTTTATGTAGCAAATTGTCATTAGTGATCCAATTTTTTCATGCCATGACATATTAAAGTTCTGACTGAGGCGAGAGAGACTTACGGTCATCCCTAATGAAATGTAAGTTTTCTTCCAATTCACTGCACTGGCCTGAGGTAAAACAGTCCATTTTGATTGCCTTTACGTTCTGCTATAAGAACTGAATCTTGCACCCGTTTGTACATTCTTTTAACTGAATAGGAAGGAAGAAAGATAAATGATTACACAAGCTACCTTTAATAAGTTCCTTTTTCATAACTGTTGTACCAGTACAAAAAATATGGGAATCTTTAAACACTTCTGCAATCGGCAGCTATGGCATGAATACATTCCTGATAACACTTAAATACTAATGTTAAACGTAGTGATTTACAACCTATAAAAGGATCATCTGTTCTCAGGTAATTTAAATAATTTTTAGCTACCAGGACAAAGGAAATATGCCTAACCAATTTAGGCAAAATTGTCTTACTTTGTGTTATGAGTGTGCTCTTGCTGATTTTTATTGGTAAGACCCTTTGGCTTGATGAAAGGAGGGAGTTGCCCTTTTAATGGGAAGAGTGGTTTGGTCAGCATGCTAGAAAAAAAGGGATGATTGCCTTCTGTAAACCCACCTGTTTCCCAAGAGAGGCAAGAAGCAGTTTAGTTGGGTGAGACCTGCAAGGAGATTTGCCCACTCCATCCTCAGGTGACAGGAAGAACAGAAAAGTATTATACATAGGACTGTGCCATTAAAAGCCCTCTTTGCTACTACAGAGGTCAGTAAATACATGTGAACCTGACTAAAATTTAGGGAGTGGGGAGCAGGCCAATTAAATGTTGATCCTTCGTTGTGGCAGATGTCCAGTGCAGGTTAGGTATGTAAAAGAGTAGTCGAGTCAACTACTCCCATCCACCCCCTTGCTGCCGCTATATCAGAGGCAGTAAGAAGGCGGGGGTGGGGGAAGCAGGAGCCAGTGCTGCAGGGACAACACCATCTCTGCAGTGCAGGGGAGGGAGTAGGGGGGAAGAGGCTCAGTGTGGGACTTGGCTCAAGCAGGGACTAAAGTCCCAGTTTGTGCCGGCTTCGGGACGCTGTGAGTCTGCCTTTTAATGTAGTAAGAGCCCACTGGGTAATATTTATATGAATCTATTAGTAATCAAGGAGTCAGAAGGTTGGAATTGGGTAAGCATCAGTAATCTGGGCTTCAGCTATACAGGCAGGAGCCTGGCTATTGACTGTGAGCTCATCTTTTTTTTCCCCACTCTACAGCTGGAGATACTGGAAGAGAAGAGCATAGCTCAGAGAAGGGAGTGATAGGGAATGCCAGCTCAGAACAGGGCTTCTAATGGTGACATTCCAAATTTTTAAACCAAGCTTTGGTTTCTTACTCTCTTACCATATTGAGGACAAACTAGAATCAAGAACCTAGCATCTATAACAATATAAAATGCTCAAATGTTGTACTGAGACATGAGAGATCCTAGAGTCAGATTCAAGATTCCAGGCTCATAGTTGAATTTAGATTTAGTATCTACCTTCATAATAGTGTGATAATAATTCATAATAGTGTGAATTTTAAAGTAAATTCTAGCCTTCATAGTTTCAGGAAAAAAAGCTTTAAAAATGTGAACCTTTCAGATACAAATGCCAAGAGGCAAATACAAGTCCTAAGATTTTTTTTTAATCTCATTTTATTACAGGAGTTAAATACAACATGTAAAATGTGTGAATGCATAGAATGTATGTGTGAATAAAATGTATATGAACACAAAGACATTATTTCCATTTATACATGGAAATTGCTAAGAAGTTATTAATCACCCCAAAAGAAATTACATTCCATTTACATAGAACTAAACAGCTGCATGCCCTCTTTTCTGGGAAGTTCCTGATTAGATAAAAAGTAAGAATTATTATGACTATTTTAGCGCACACTGACTTAAAGACAACTATAACACAGTGAGGAAGTCTACTGCTGGACCTGCTATACGAGATGTTGAAGTTAACAGCATACAATAAAAGCACTCACTATTAAACTATTTAATAAATTTCTTTTGAGAACTACTATAGATTCATGCAAAATATATTTTGCATGAATCTATAGTAGTTCTCAAAGGAAATTTATTAAATAGTTTAATAGTGAGTGCTTTTATTGTATGTTGTTAACTTCAACATCTCGTATAGCAGGTAACTTACCTGGTCCATTATATTGACTTTGTGCAGGTTAAATCATAGACTCATAGAATACTAGAAATGGAAGGGACCTCAAGAAATCTTCAAGTCCAGTCCTCTGTTCTCACGGCATGATCAAGCACCATCAGATCATCCCTGGAATCTCTGATCTGACTTCATAATTAGCTCTTTCACATATTATATAGCCAGGAAGGTAATATTTTTTTCATTTTAAATAATGTTCTAGATCAGTGGGGAAATGTGGGCCTAATTGAAGTGGATGGGAATTTTGCCATTGCATTTATGAGTCCATGATTCAAGAATACCACAATTAAATTTAAAATAGTTGAGTTATAAACTTCATTCTGTTCCCTGTTCTTTCTTCATGCTGCTGAACTGAAAAATATCTTTGTAGAACATATTTGCATACTTTACTGAGTCAGATGGTAGGTGAATTGTCAATAAAGACATACTATAGAATTTTGGGTCCCAATACTGCAAATACTTATGTGTGTAGCTTTTATATCTGAATATTTCCATTGACTTGGTTTCAATTTCTCATATTCATAAGTTTACTCATGTGTATGATTATTTTCAGGTTTGAGGTCATCAACTGAAAATGTCACCACATCTCTAACAAGTGTGTTCTTTGTAATGTTTGCATAGAATAGTGAATTCTGTATCCAGAGCTAGGGAAGAAAAAAATGTAAAATAGTCTGGTTTATTTTCAGTTATTATTAGTGCCTTATCTAGTAAATGTTTTCACCCAACCTTATTTTGCTCCATTTTCAAACTTTTGGGTGACATTTGATAGGCTCCATGGTTGTGGAATTTCAAAAACAAATAGACCTGCTTATTATTAGCACTTGGAGATAGGGATGTTAAAATATATCTATTTGTGTAAACGTGTATTCGCTGAACATTTCGCAACCCAGCAGCACCCCAGCTGCTCTGCCCCAGGCGTCCCCAAGTCAGCCGCTGCTGAAACTGACCAGCGCTGACTACAGGAAGCCCGAGGCACAGTTGCTCTGCCCCGGACTTACTGGAATCAGCCGCTGATCAGTTTCAGCAGCAGCTGACTTGGGGACTTGGGGTTCTTAAGTTGAATCTGTATGTAAGTCAGAACTGGCGGTCAGTTTCAGCAGCAGCGGCTGAATCTGGACGCCAGTTCCGACTTACATACAGATTCAACTTAAGAACAAATCTACAGTCCCTATCTTGTACATAACCCGGGGACTGCCTGTATTGGTAGTTTACTCTGTAAGTTCATAGTGCAGCTCATTAGGTTTTGTGTTGCTGCACTAATATAATTAATCGTATGGAACTATACGTTATATGCAGATGTACATTAAATTACATTAAATGATAGAGTGGTGTTTTCAGAAAATCTTTGGAAGTGGTTTAAATGTTATCAAAGTGAATGGGAATTCTTTAGAGTGTGCAGGGCTATGTCAGCACTTACTTAATACTTGTGAAAATCTTACCGTTTTGTTACTTTGTTGAAAAGTTAATTCAGTCTGTGACTATATGGTGCAAAACTGGAGTAATACTTTCCCTGTACTATTTTTAGAGATTTTTACGTTGGCCTTTAAAACAACATCATTACTAAAATCTGGTCTAGACTGTAATACCTTTTCATCTAGAAGAAAACACAACAAAATAATTGAAATTTGTGTTCTTCTTCAAGTGCTTGTTCATGTCCATTCCAGTTAGGTATGCATGCGCTGTGTGCACGGATTCCAGAGTTTTTTCCCTTAGCAGTACCGGTTGGGCCAGCCAGGGAGCCTCCTGGAGTGGTGCCAGCATATTGATGTATATATCCCTGGAGTCTTTAGCCTTTGCCTGTATATAGTTCTTTAGATCTTTAAGTGTTGTGTTGTGTAAATAGTTTTAGATAATAAGGGCTTCTCTCCTCTGGCCTCTCCCCAGCAGGGGAGGGGATGCCAGGGCCACAGGGATTCAAACTGTGTGCATCATGCTTGAAGCCTATGCCCTGCGAGGATCTGCATGACTCTTGCTTGAAGTGTCTCGGGGAGGCCCATCGTACAGAAAGCTACAACATCTGCAAGAGTTTTAAACAGAGGACCAAGAGAGAGAGGGACTCGAGGCTCAAGTTGATTTTCATGGAGTCTGCTCTACAGCCGCCAGCTCCGGAGTGGGACCTGTTGGTGTGCAGTGCATCATCCTTGGTGCAGGAAGTGGTGCCATCCAGGCACCAGACCATCTCTTCAAAGCTCCCTAGGCACCGGTCAGAGTTCCTGGCACCGAGAAGAACCAAGGATGCCAGGGGAGATCCCTGGGAAGGTGCAGCCACAAGATGTGCCCAAAGGAGGGGCACTTGGCCTCAAAGGCACTCGAGGATGTCCTGGTACCACCCAGACAAAGTCATACTTCCATGCGGAGAGAAAGTTCAGTATCAGAAGGGACTTTCGAAGAACTCCGCCAACCATCGACACCAGAGTCCTTTGACTCTGCATGGGAGCTCATTGAATTGACCTCCCTGGAATCAGGGGCCTCAGCACCACAGCCTCCATTATCCCTTCCTTACAAAAAGGAGACTGGTATGCTACCCTCACTCTGAAGGATGCATATTTTCATATTGCAGTGATCCCCGCCCACAGGAAAAGTTTCTCAGATTCACAGTAGGTCGGGATCATTTAAAGTTTGCGGTCCTGCCATTTGACTTCTCCGCAGTGCCTAGAGTGTTTACCAAATGTATGGCCGTGGTAACGGCTTCTATGGGGCGCCTCAGGATCCAGATCTTTCCCTGCTTGGATGATTTGTTGATAAGGGGGCCATCCTGAGAGCAAGTGATAAGCCATATTGTGGTGACTGGAGGCTGTTTTCTGAGATAGGCCTCATAAATGAGAAATCCACTCAAGACAAAGGGTATGTCTACACTACAGCACTAATTCGAACTAACTTAATTCGAATTAGTTAATTCGAACTAAGATAATTCGAACTAGTGCATCTAGACCTAAAAACTAGTTCGAATTAGCGTTTTGCTAATTCGAACTAGCATGTCCACATTGAGTGGACCCTGAACCGAGGTTAAGGATGGCCGGAAGCAGTGCCGGCAGGGCATCAGATTAGGACTTAGAGCGTGGAGCTGCTGTCTCAGGCTAGCCGAGGGCTGTGCTTAAAGGGACCAGACCCCCACCCTGGACAGACAGTTCTCAGGGGTTTCCCGCTCAATTGTCTAACTCGATGAGGGACAGCAAAGCAGTCCTGGCTTGGAATGCCCGGAATGCCCACACTCGGCATATCACAGGACTCGGCCAAGAGCCCGGCTGCACTTGCCGCAGGCTGCCATCCGGGGGGGGGGGTCAGTTTGGGGGCTGCAAGAGAGCTTCCACCCCGAGGAGCCTGCAGAGCCACCCCAGTCCTCCCCATCAGGGGCTCGTACCCCATTCCTCCCTCACCTCCTTCCACTTACCCCTCCCTAGCCCCCCTTCCTGATGTACAAAATAAAGGACATGTGTGTTCAAAAATAGAAACTCTCTTTATTGAACAAAACTCGGGGAGACTGGGAAAAGGAGGTGGGAGAGGGAAAGAGAGAGGGTGGGAGAGGGGAGGGCAACTAAAATTATCAGGGGTTTGGAACAGGTCCCATATGAAGAGAGGCTAAAGAGACTGCGACTTCTCAGCTTAGAAAAGAGGAGACCGAGGGGGGATAGGATAGAGGTCTATAAAAGCATGAATGGTGTGGAGAGGGTGCATAAAGAAAAGTTCTTCATTAGTTCCCATAATAGAAGGACTAGAGGACACCAAACGAAGTGAATGGGTAGCAGGCTTCAAACTAACAACAGAAAGTTCTTCTTCACAAAGCAAATAGTCAACTTGTGGAACTCCTTGCTGCAGGAGGCTGTGAAGGCTAGAACTAGAACAGAGTTTAAAGAGAAGTTAGATAAAGTCATGGAGGTTGGGTCCATGGAGTGGTATTAGCCAGGAGGTAGAAATGGTGTCCCTGGCCTCTGTTTGTGGAAGGCTGGAGATGGATGGCACGAGACAAATGGCTTGGTCATTGTTTCGGTCCATCCCCTCCAGGGTCCCTAGTGTTGGCCGCTGTCGGCGGACACGCTACTGGGCTAGATGGACCTTTGGTCTGACCCAGTACGGCCATTCTAAGCTCAGGGCTCAGGGTCGGGAGTCTCACTGGACCACCTTGATTTTCATGCAAACCTGCTCCTGGGTGGCCAGGCTGGCAGCTATCCTGCCCTAGACGGCCACTTTCCTGTGCCTAGTGCGGAGGTCGTGGATGAGGTCCATGATCTCCGCACTAGACCTGGTGGGTGCCCACCTCTTGCAGACCTGGGCAGGCTCCCGGGAGCTGCCAGCCTGGTCCCGGGAAGAGGCGGAGGGCTGGGTGGCAGCGGGTGGCTGGTTTGTGCCGTGCCAGATTCAGGGTCTGCTGGCTGGGTGCTGGCAGGCTTGCACCTGGCACAGGCACCGTAGCCAGCCCATGCCCCTTTAAGGGCTCCGGGGCCGGGAGGGGGGTAGACGAGTTTCCCTGGTGGTGCCCAGAGTGGCCACCAGGGAAAGCTGGGGAAGGCTAGCCTCCCACTAGTTCGAATTAAATGTCTACACAGCCCTTAATTCGAACTACTTAATTCGATGTAGGAGTTAGTCCTCGTAGAATGAGGTTTACCTAGTTCGAATTAAGCGCTCCGCTAGTTCGAATTAAGTTCGAACTAGCGGTTTGCCTGTGTAGCGCCTATCAAAGTTAATTCGGACTAATGTCTGTTAGTTCGAATTAACTTTGTAGTGTAGACATACCCTAAGGATGTTAAAATGCAGTTAAAATAAATGAATGGAGATGCCTATCTCCTAGAACTGAAAGGGACCTTGAAAAGTCATTGAGTCCAGTCCCCTGCCTTCACAGCAAGACCAGGTACTATCCCTGACAGATTTTGCCCCCGATCCCTAAATAGCCTCCTCAAGGATTGAACTCACAACCCTGGGTTTAGCAGGGGACTCCCCAACGGACTCCAGGTTCTGGGGAAATGTGCATACCCCGGGCTTCACTGCTGCCTCTTTGAAATGTGCGAAGGCGATGTTTTAAAGGGGCAGCTGCCGCACAGCTGATTCGCAGATCAGCTGTGCAGCAGCATGCTGCCTTGGAGTTTCAAAGCAGCAGCGGTGCACAGCTGTGCAGCGCTACCACTTTGAAGTACCCCTTCCTCCCCCTTTGCTGTCTCTATCTCTTAGGATAGTCAACTAGTTTTTAACATCCCTGCTCTAAACCCCACGCACATAATAGAGTTCCTAGGGGCCCGCCTGGACTCCACAATCAAAAGGGTGTCCCTGTCCAGAGGCAGGTTCCTGACTATGAGGTCAATGATCTCAGACCTCCAGAGATCCCCTATAACCACAGCAGAAGCGTAGGGAGGGTGTTATGTGCCTGGGGGCAGAAGCAAAATTTATGCCCCTCCCATGCGACAGGGCCCCAAACCTGGTGCACGGCTGAGCTCGACTCTGGGAGGAGGGGGAGAGCTTGTACCACATCTTCCCCTGCCCCCTCCAGTTTGGGGCGGGCACTATTTCACTGTTGAAAATGGAGGAGGATGGGACTGGGGGCGGAGAGGTGGGGAAGAGGCTTCAGCAGGCGGTGGAGGAGGAGCAGGCAAGCCAAGGGATGATAGGGGGAGCGGAGAGGCAATTACCCCCCCCCCACACACACACCTGCTTTGCTATGTCAGTGAATGTAAGAGATTAATTTACTTGTTAAAATAACACTCAGAAAACCTTTTAAATAATACTAACACACAACACAAGAAATACCCTCACTTTCTTGAAGGCACTTGAAGCAATAAGTAGCCTAAGGCTGAGGTTACACTGCAAGCGTGGCTTTCTGTCTGCCACGAGGACTTTTTCCTTCAGGCTGCCGTGAGATTCTATCCTTAAGTAAAGGAGAGAGGTGTCTGTGAGCTGCTTTTCCATATTTCACACAAGCCATTCAAGTGAAGCCATAGATATCAAGATTCAAGGCCAGCCTTGCCTTTGGCAGACTGCCTCACCAGATATTCACAATCACAACGTTCGAACATGTATAAGACTTTTAGTTGAGAAAGCCATGTTAATCCCAAATCTTTGCTAGGACTGGGAGATGTGGGTGACCTATAGAAAACACCAGCGTTTTCTTTGGAAAATCTGCAACAAAATGTGGGGGGAATCTATCACCTTAGTAATGCCAACTCCTTTAGAATTGAGGCCTTGATTATCCAGCACCATCTGAGGTAGAGCGGGTACTGTGTGCACGTCTGATATATTTTTACCAAAACTGCTACCTGCCCAACTCACCAAAGGAGAAAGGAAAAAGGAATGGTTTAGAGCAGTGTTTCTCAACCTTTTTTTAAAATAAAATACCCCCTTTTAAAAAAAAACAAAAAGTATCCCCAGTACCTACAGTTTTCAGACACACATTTTTTTTTCTACCATTGCAATATATTTGTTTAAATAACTTCATCAAATCCCCATCACTCCTTACAAGGTACATTGCCCATGGAGGTCAATGGGACTGGGCTATTTTAAATGTAAAGGTACGGAGAAATGTATATGTCAATACCATGATGGCAGTGCCTCTAGTATGTAAACAATATAAAATAATAATTGCCAAATGAGACCACTTCCCAACCTGTTTACAAAGGGCCTGATACAATTTAAATGTTAAGCTAGGATTGAGCCCAAAACAATCTGTTGATATGACCCCAAAAGATCCAGATAACATTTAGTCATCCTTCAAACATAAGGGACCAATCAGTAAAAGCCCCACTACCGGGTAGAGACGATCTCTGAAGAAAATTGGAGATACTTTGAATTTACTTTTTCTGACAGCAGCGCTTTCTCTCACAGAATGTGGGGTCTTCAGCACAGGTTTCACTTTGTGTCAGAATAACTCACAAATGCGTCATCACAGCTAACTCCATTCAGGTCAAAGCAACGTGCGCTCCTAGGCAGAAGAACAAATCCCTTGAAACTAGACGTCAAAACATCTCACCACTTCACAGAGTTCACAAAGGGTCTTGTTCACCCAGACACACGAGTCATGACAACTCTCTCTAGAGAGAGACCATACATCCTGCCCCTCTGTGAACACACCAACTGTTTTCACGTGGCATCTTACCATGCTGTTTAAATCGACTGCTTGGATGAGGAAGACTCAGAAAGAGTCTGTCCATCATCCACACTGGAGCAACATGGTGATTTCACTGCTGTGGTAACAGACTTGATCTCTCTGTGGGCTCTTGTGGAACAGCAGAGAGCCTGCAGCGATCTCTCGGGGGGGAGGCCAGGGGTGCCTCTACTGCAGTGGTTCTCAAACTTTTTGGCCCATGGACCACATATCTCAATGTAAACCTTTCCATGGACTGCCAGTTGCTAATGGAAACTCACCTTTAATTACACAATTATGCCTAGGCCATTTTGCTAGTTCTGCAACTAGGGAGAATGGTTTAATTTCAGTTATTAAGCAGATTAAACATATTAACTTTCTCATGTTAATTAATCAAACTTCATTTTAAATAAAGTAAAATATTAATTTATGACCAATTCACAAGATTTCAATGTTTTCTTTGCTTATGGCAGGGATAGGCAACCTTTTTTGGGTCAGGGGCCACTGACCCACAGAAAAATCAGATGGGGACCGCACAAGTGAGAAACAAAAAACCTCCTAAAACCTCAGCCCTCACTCAGGTGGCCCCAAACTGAGACACCTCACTCCTCCGGCATTCCAGGTTCAGGGCTTCCAAGAGGCTAGATTTGCTTTTCTGAGGAATTTTATGGACCCCTTAGGTTCTAAAGTGGGGACAAAAATAAGGGGTTCAGGGTGTGTGTGAGGGCTGCCAATGAGTGGGATAGGGATCAGGTGCAGGATCCTGGAGGGAGGTGGGGGGCAGAAGGGGGAGAGGTTGCATGGTCTGGGTGGGACGTAGGGTGCAGGAGTAAGCCGGGTGTAGGGTTTCTGGTCAGGGGGAGTGAGCAGGAGCAGATTGGGGGTAGGGTGTCTGGCTAGGAGGGAGGGTACAAGGAGGGGACTTGGGTAGGAGTTGGACCTCCCTGGTCTGGCACCCTCTGGATCTGACTCGTCCCAGATGAGAGATTTTTTTGGACCAGAAAAAGTAATTTCAGGGATCCTGGTGCCGCTCCCTCCCCACTAGGCTTCTTTACATCTCCATCCCCTGCAACCTAGCTGAGCTGCCCACCCCTGCTGGTTCCCTGCGTCTCCCTCACAACCATCCCCCACAATACAGTGGAGCACAGCATTAGTTCCCTGCATCCCCTTGCAGCCCAGCTGAGCCGTTTCCTTGCACCTCCGCCCAAGCTCTGCAAACCTGCTGAGCCCAGTGCTGATTTCCTGCCCCTCTGTTGAGTCTAGCCCCAGGTTCCTGGCACCTCCCCCTCCCGCAACCCAGCTGAGCTCTGTGCTCCACACCTCCCCTCCAACCCAGCTGAGCTCTGCGCCCAGCACCTCCCCTCTCCCACAGACCAGGTGAGCTCCTTGCCCAGCCCTTACCCCCTGGAGGGGAAGGGAAACAGCAGCGTGCAGCTGCTTCTGGCTGCAGCTGCTGTTTCTGGGATATTTTAAGTGTTTATGGGGGCACCGGAAGATGAGATTAAAATTTGCAAATACCCTGGATTTTATGGGGCATATAGTCAGCATAGGCTGTGTGCTCCGCTCCCACCCCAGCCTGGCGCCCCCTTAGCATGGTGCCTGGGGGCAACTGCCCCGCCCTACCCACCCCTTCACTATGCCTCTGAACCACAGCAAGGACATGTAGGAGACTACTTTGCCATATGGCAGCTTGCACCTACGTGGTGAGCCTACAGAGGTGGTTGAGGAGCATCCAGAACCCAGCACGCTCACCGGCACATGTTCGCTAATACATTGGTAAAGAGGTTCATGAAAGGGTTAGACAGGGTGATTCCCTACACGTGCCCCCCCCGGTGCCACGCTGGGATCTCAGTCTGGTCCTGACAGGTCTTATTGAGGGCACCCTTTGAGCCTTTAGCCACCTGCTCTCTGAAGCACTTGTGGAAGGTGGCATTCTTGATCGCAATCACCTCGGCCAGGAGGGTCTCGCAAGTGAGGGCCCTCACTTTGGAGCCCCCTTACATGATTTTCTTTAAGGACAAGGTAAGTATGCATCCCCATCCAGCCTTCCTCAATTTCATATGTCACAAGACATTTACTTACCGCTGTTCTTCCCAAAACCTTATGACTCGACTAGGGAACAGGCCCTACATTGCTTTGATGTTAGAAGGGCCCTAGCATTATATATAGAAAGGACAAAAGAGTTTCGTAAATCTCCACAACTTTTTATTTCAGTAGCTGAGAGGATGAAGGGTTCACCAATTTTTGCCCAATGCCTATCCTCCTGGATTAATTCCTGCATTAATGAGTGCTGTGTCAGCATGGGTAGACCTGCGCCTCCACTGACAGCACACTCTACAAGGGCACAGGTGACATCCACAGTTTTCCTACCTAGCACAAGTACCTATCCTTGACATATGTATAGCGGCCACATGGTCCTCCATGCATACTTTCTCGGAGCACTATGTGATTGCTCAGCATGCCAGGGCAGACGTGATCTTTGGCAGGGCTGTGCTGCAGTCTGTTAACATGTAGATTGTGTTAGTTTCTGATCCCACCTCCTAGGACATTGCTAGAGAGTCACCTAATTGGAATGGACATGAGCAAGCACTCGAAGGAAAAAAAGGTTACTTACCTCGTAACTGTTATTCTTTGAGATGTGTTGCTCGTGTCTGTTTCAAATCCCACCCACCTCCCCTTCATCAGAAGGAACTGAGGAGGTGAGGGGCCAGCAGGGGTATATATGCACCGATATGCCAGCGCCACTCTAGGGGGCTCCCTGTCTGGCCCAACGGGTACTGCTAAGGGGAAAAGCTCCAGAATCCGTGTACTCAGTGCACACACACCCAGTTGGAATGGACATGAGCAACAGATCTCAAAGAACAACAGTTACAAGGTAAGTAACCGAGTTTTTTTTTCAGACTTTAAGTCATAAAAACTCTTTAGACTGAAAGTTTTTCAGGCCAGTAATTTATTTCCCTTTGTAGAGTTCTTTTTAATCAATCAGTTCTACAGATTGACTAGTCATGTTATAAGTCTTTTTTTATATACACATTGAAATTAATATTCTTAACATATTACGTTTCAGGATAAACCTATCATGGTACCATAACTGATAATTGGATATTTCCTTTTTTAATGTTTTCTGCTGGTAAAGCTATATGGTAACATGCAACATTATTTTTTGATTTTTTTCATAGTTAGTGGCTGAAGCTTCTTCCTTGCTTAGTGTTAGACAGTCTGATGTGAAATAAATAAAAATACTGAAATATGATTGCAATTCCGCTCTCTGCATGGGTTCATCTTCTGAATTTTCAATATCTACTTTTTAATCCTGATGAAGATACACATATTTTCTTGTATCTATCATCAAGACTACGGGTGCACACCAATAATATTTTCTTCCAGTAAAATTATTCTTCTCAGTGATGTTATAACTCTTCCAGAAAATGGCCTCTCCTGTCTCCGAAAGATGTACAAATTGGTCTCTTGGACATAAATTGTCATCAGAAGCAGATTTCACTTTTTTTATTCTCTTGACATTTTCATCATAATATCTGAGATCCAACTTGCTAACTCATGTTTTTTACTGTTAATACATTATCCTTTGCTTCAGCCAGTGATTCTGTAGCTGCAATATTTATTATTTCAGGTTAATTTTCAGTTCGCTTCAGGACTTCTATAGCTAAGTTTGCTATCAGTTTATGTCCCTCGTCTATATTTTCTATGCGTGAGATTACTTTTGTGCATTTCAAGTTATTTATGCTGTTTTATATAGTCAGGTTGTAGAAATGTTAGAACAGATGATGCTTGCTTATTCTTTTCTCTTTATTATTGGCTATCATTATTCAGACTTGTTGGCAGCTGTCACACTAAATTGGATCACTTAGGTACCCTTTTGGATCTTAAAATAATTGTACATATAATGTCACTATAAAAAATCAAGAATGCAGTTTAGAAACAATACAAAATAATTATTGTTCAGCTATACTAGACAGAGGACAAGAGATACTGGATTGACTGTTCTGGTCATTTATGGAGTGGGGGATGAGTCATTGTCCCCATGCTCACCTGGTGTCCAGCTGCAGCAGAAAGTCTCTTCCCAGCTCTCTAGCCATTGAAGGGGCATACACCTTTTCCAACAAGCCAGAAAATGGTCCCCACTCCTTAATGTGCAGTAAATTAATTTTCTCTTAGTAAAGTAAGATAATTATTTGTAATTTTCCCTGGTGGATGCAAGCTGCAATGCCATTAAATAAATAGCTATTGTGTATTAGATTTGCTAGACATAAGTGAAGTTTTCGATTATCTGTTAGTATGTGATTCTTTAAGTGATGTCATCCTGCAAATGTGGGAGTTGCAGACAGGACTAGTAGGTACTTATCTGTGTTTGACTCTGAAGTAGTATTCTATTTGTTCTGTCTTAATTTTTTTTAAGTGCACAAAACAAGTCAGATTTCCCATTCCATCCACTTATTAGACGTGTTTGTTTTGAGAGAGACAATGCAAGTGTGCTGTTGAGCTTGTCAGTTGGAGAATGAGAATTAGTACCCTTGTATTACAAGAGTATAAAAATAAAAGATAGCTCCCTGCAAATAATAATCAAATTTGAATTTTGTTGAAACTCAGAAAATAACTCTAATCAAATACTTAAAGAACAACTTATAATTGAGGATGAACTCCAAGAAGCAATCCCATAACTTTTCAATGCAGTTTATTTTGATCTGCAATTAAAATATACAGGACAACCAGTTTTGTTAGTTTCATCTCTTAAAACAGTTTCATCTCTTAAAACAGATTTTGTTGTCATTATTCATGTCTGATAAATGTATATTTCAGTGTGGAACTACAAGTACTAAATCTATTGAAAACTAGTTTTAATAGAATGTTTTCTTGGCAAAGTGCCTTCACATATTAAATACAAAAAACAGAATTCTACATTTTCACATCCAAATGAATATTTTCCAAATGCACTAATAGGAGAGGCATTGTCTGTATTAGATGAGATGCTTATAGGTTACCACCTAAGCAGTGTTGTGAACTGCAAATTTTTATCTGTGTCTTTTGATTACATATGAAACTGCTTCAGGAAATTTGTTCTGTGAAAACGTATCTGTATTTCAAATACTCTACTTGAGCAGACCTACAACAATCTAGTAAAAGACCTCCGGCTGCAACCCGTATTAGCAATCTTTGGTAGCACTGGAATGAAAATTGAAGAGATTTCTAGAGGAAAAGTACTAAGGAGAAAAATCCTCTCTCACAAGCAAAGCAAAACACCCTGCCAAAACTTTTCTATACAAATCTGGAGAAGTAATTATTTGAGCCTTGCAGTATTATACAAATAGAAAAAAATGCTGTTGTTCTTCTCCAATATCAAGAGGTTCTTCCATGGGAACTAGTGTGTTGGAACTCTCAGACAATACTCTGAGTCCATGTGGAAAACATGGCCATTTTTCAAGCATTCCTAGAAATTTTCTCCAGCTGTTTTCTTTCTGAATGGTACAAGATAATGAACATACATAGCTGTTTTTCTTTTGAAATTTATCTTGCACTAGGTTGTTGTCTTTCAGGTAAACTTAAGCTGGGTACAGATTTCCTGTACAACTGAGTGGTATTTTTTTAATTAATTTTCCTCAATAGTAAGTATATAAGGAAAATGTAGGGTCAAAACAGAACAGAAATGGTTGCTGAATCATTGTTGTAAGGATGAGGCGGAACCATTATTGCCTCTCTTCCCAACCTGATCCTTTATACCTTCACCTGTCCCACTTCAAATTCTTCCTTGTGATACTGTGACACCTCCTAAATCAGGGGTGGGCAACCTGTGGCTCACGATCCACCTGTAGCTTCTCTGGGTAAGCCACTGGTGGGCTGCAAGGCAATTTATTTATATTAAATGTCCACAGGCACTGCCTTTCACAGATCCAAAGGGACACGATTCACCTTTCCTGGCCAATGGGAGTTGCCAAAGTAGCGGGCCACAGGGATGTTGTCCTGGCATTGCCTGGGAATGGCGAATTGTAGTTGCTCGACATAAACAAACTTTCTGCAGTCCAGCAGCAGCTTAATCTGATGAGCCAGGTGCAGTCCAAATGATGGAGGTTGCTCACTGCTCTTCTAAACACTAATGATCTCAACAAAGATTATCCCCCTCATGTCACTAGCTAGATATGGACAGTTCAGGTTGGGAAGAGTGTGTGTCAGGGAAGTTCATAGGCAGGATAGGGAGGGAGGGAGAGTTTTCTATTCATTATTTTGCCTGTCTGCTGAGGCCTTGTTTACACTTACTGGGAGATCAGCACTGCAGGAATTTATCTCCTGAGGGTCTAGTAAAACATGGGTCCAATGTTACTTCATTAGATGAGAAGAATAAAGAGACAGTGGAGATGCCATGGTAACTTGATCTAAGGTACATCAATTCCACTATGCGGTTTACGTAGCTGGAGTTGCGTGCCTTTGTTCGACATTGCCCGCTAGTGTAGACCTAACCTCAGGGTGTAAGTTCAGTAAGGGCATGACCCTGCTCTTTGTGTATCAGTCTGTCTCTGGTATTTCTAAGCAGCCTATCACCATGATATCTAAGCACTATATTGAATACAGTTTTAGAGGTAAAATAATTACAAGAACTGCATGAGGACTCCGGGGAACAGATTACTTCCCATCATCTTGTTAGCAGAACACCACTTATCTATTTCACCAGGCTCCTACTAGCAAAATATTAGGAAATTTTGGATTTAAAAATCTTTTTTGTTACATTTTGTGGGCTTATAAAACCTAAGCTTTGTAATGCAGAATAAACATGGTTTTTTTAAAATGCCAGATACATAATTATGCAAACACAATCATTAAGGATTTGTTAGTATGTTGAATTTTGCATTTCTGGTCTTAGAACAAAAGTTTTTTCCAACTTATCTTCTTTACATTTTCCTCAGTTATTTTTTTAACTTTGAATTTAATTTTTTTACATTTGAGATCAGCAAGCTTATACTTCCTTTTTTTTTTTATCCACCAGGATGGTACAAAACAAAAGAGAGAACGGAAAAAGACTGTGTCGTTTAGCAGCATGCCAACTGAGAAGAAGATCAGTAGTGCAAGTGACTGTATTAATGCAATGGTTGAAGGCTCTGAGCTCAAAAAGGTTCGGTCCAACTCTAGAGTATATCACCGATACTTTCTTTTAGATGCAGATATGCAGTCCCTGCATTGGGAACCTTCAAAGAAGGATTCAGAAAAAGCAAAGATTGATATAAAATCAATCAAAGAAGTGAGAACAGGAAAAAATACAGATATATTTCGCAGCAATGGAATTTATGATCAGATATCAGAAGACTGTGCATTTTCCATTATTTATGGAGATAACTATGAATCTCTGGATCTTGTTGCTAACTCAGCAGAAGTTGCAAACATTTGGGTAACTGGGCTAAGATACCTAATTTCTTATGGAAAACATACTCTAGATATGATAGAAAGTAGCCAAGATATTATGCGGACTTCATGGGTTTCACAAATGTTCAGTGAAACTGATGCAGATAATTTTGGACATATAGCCCTGTGTAAAGCTGTCCAGTTTATAAAAAAATTAAATCCAGGTTTAAAAACAAGTAAAATTGAGCTAAAGTTCAAAGAGTTGCATAGATCCAAGGACAAAACTGGTACTGAAGTCACAAAGGAAGAATTTATTGAAGTTTTTCATGAGCTTTGTACCCGACCTGAGATCTACTTTTTATTGGTTCAGTTTTCAAGCAATAAAGAATTCCTAGATACCAAGGACCTTATGATGTTTTTAGAAGCAGAACAGGGAATGGCACATGTCACAGAAGAAATAAGCCTTGAAATTATTCACAAATATGAACCATCAAAAGAGGGCCAAGAAAAGGGCTGGCTCTCCATAGATGGTTTTACTAATTATCTTACTTCACCTGACTGTAATATATTTGATCCAGAGCATAAAAAGGTTTGTCAAGATATGAAACAACCCTTATCCCATTATTTCATAAACTCATCTCACAATACATACTTGATAGAGGACCAGTTTCGAGGTCCATCTGATATCACAGGATATATTCGTGCTCTTAAAATGGGTTGCCGAAGTGTTGAATTGGATGTATGGGATGGTCCAGATAATGAGCCTGTAATTTATACAGGACATACAATGACATCACAGATAGTCTTCCGCAGTGTAATTGATATTATTAACAAGTATGCATTTTTTGCTTCGGAATACCCTCTTATTTTGTGTTTAGAAAATCATTGTTCTATTAAACAGCAGAAAGTGATGGTTCAACACATGAAGAAAATTTTGGGGGACAAGCTATACATGCAGACTCCAAACATAGAAGAGTCTTATCTTCCATCACCTGACTCACTTAAAGGGAAAATATTAATGAAAGCAAAGAAGCTTTCCTCTAATTTCTCTGGGCTAGAGGGAGATGTTACAGATGAAGATGAAGGAGCAGAAATGTCACAAAGAGTAGGGAAAGAGGGCGGAGAACAACAGAACACTGTGACAGTGAAACGATTTCTGCTTTGCAAAGAGCTTTCTGAAATGGTAAGCATATGTAAATCAGTTCAGTTCAAAGAGTTTCAAGTCTCATTTCAGCTCCAGAAATACTGGGAAGTTTGTTCATTTAATGAAGTGCTTGCTACCAAATATGCCAATGAAAATCCTGGAGACTTTGTAAATTACAACAAACGTTTTCTTGCCAGGGTTTTTCCAAGTCCTATGAGGATTGACTCTAGTAATATGAATCCCCAGGATTTTTGGAAATGTGGTTGTCAGATTGTAGCCATGAACTTTCAGACTCCTGGCTTAATGATGGATCTTAACATTGGTTGGTTTCGACAAAATGGGAATTGTGGCTATGTCCTTCGTCCTGCCATCATGAGAGAACAAGTATCCTTCTTCAGTGCAAATACAAAAGATACTGTGCCTGGAGTTTCACCTCAGCTTCTTCATGTTAAAATTATTAGTGGACAAAACTTTCCTAAACCCAAAGGGTCAGGTGCCAAAGGTGATGTTGTAGATCCTTATGTCTATGTAGAAATTCATGGAATACCAGCAGACTGTGCAGAGCAAAGGACAAAAACTGTGCATCAAAATGGAGACAATCCAATTTTTGATGAAAGTTTTGAATTTCAAATTAATCTTCCTGAACTAGCTGTGGTACGTTTTGTAGTACTAGATGATGATTACATTGGGGATGAATTTATTGGGCAGTACACTATTCCCTTTGAATGTTTACAGACAGGCTATCGGCATGTTCCCTTGCAATCTTTAACAGGAGAAATTTTAGCACATGCTTTCTTGTTTGTACATGTTGCCATTACTAATCGAAGGGGTGGTGGGAAACCTCATAAGCGGGGCCTTTCAGTGAGAAAAGGAAAGAAATCCAGGGAATATGCCTCTATGAGAACATTGTGGATTAAAACAATAGATGAAGTATTCAAGAATGCTCTTCAGCCTATACGAGATGCCACGGATCTGAGAGAAAATATGCAGGTACAGTTTTTTCTACTAAATTTATCAGTGCTTGTGCTATGGTTGTACTTTTGCATTATAGTGCGTCTGCAGTATGTTATGTAGCTGTGTTAAATATTAATTGTGTTTTATCATAATCATTGAATGAATTTATAAACAGTGTATTTGTACAGCAGCTGGATGATATTGTTTATTCAGATAATTCCTGGTATATACACACATGATTTGTGCTATGATTCAAGCCTATTAACTGACCTTATTTTTTGTAAAGGAATGCATTAGATATGCTGAAGACGAAGACAGAGGCTCCTTATCAGCTTTAGGAAATTAAGTAAAATAGAAGTGCAGGTAGATTACAGATTGAACCTTTCTAGTCCAGCACTCTTGGGATCTGACCGGTGCCAAACCAGAGAATTTGCCGAACCATGGGAGGTTAATATTGTCTAGCACCATTGCACTGCATGTATAGCTCAAAATAAGCTAGTTTATTGTGTAGCTTATTTCGAGTCAATTTAGAAATAGCTTAATATGAAATTTGGCATTGTCTACACAGCACTTATTTCAAAATAAATCGCTATTCCAAAATGTCCCTTATTCCTCATGTAATAAGGTTTACAGGGACTTCAGAATAGCAAGCCCGTTATATTTTGAAATAATGGGCATGCTCAAAAGTTGTGGAATAGCTATTTCGGGATACCTCTGGGGTATCCCGAAATAGCGGTGTAGTGTAGACGTAGTCTTAGAGACATTTAGGGGTAAATTAGAATTAAATATCAGCACAGAACACTCAGAACCAGGACTCGTGGCTATAGATAAATTTTATGGGACCGTGGGAAACTTGGCCACACCTATAATAAGTCTACGTCCAGCTAAATAAAATCATGCTAGTCCACGGATGTTGCTGGACCAGAGTGTATCGGACTAGAGAGGTTCAACCTATACTAACAACAACAAAACTTGTGAGCAGTATATTCTATATTCAAAGACCCCTTGTATCTGAAAGTGTTCTTAAGGACCTTGTAATAGAATATAGCGTGATGGCTTCCTCTCCTTTATGAGGTGAAAAATTTCTTCACATCACTAGAAGACCTTTCAAAAGAAATCCTTTCTTTCCCAGGATCCGAAAGAGCACTAGCATATTACAAACCATTAAATAAAGATGGCATTACTCCTCTCCAAAAGGGAGTGTTTTGAAAATTGCAATATCAAACAAATGCAGTATTGATGAATGATAGAAAGTAGTGTAAGGCTAAGATGCTGGGTTGTAGATCCCTCTGTTCGTTTGTATCTTTTGGGTATTAATAAAGGTCCCTGGGACAAGAACTGCTGATCTAGGACAGAGTAAAGAAAAATGTGAAGAGTATATATTAAAGATTTTTTTTATGTGTGATAAAGCTTTTAACTGTATAAAAGTTACTGTAAAATATCTGTGTATCAGTGCAGATAACTTTTGCTTATTAATAAAGCTATGCTGAACGCTGTATTAAGAAAGATTTTAACAATATGCAGACTTTAAAGATTACACTTGTTCTTATGATTTATCCAGTCTCCTATGGTTTCTTCATTCCATTTAGTATTATTTATGCCAAGGACATTATTATATGACAAGAGCACAAACAAAATATGGAGGTATGATTTGGACTGGTAAATTAAATTCAGATTGCAGAGTAGATACAAATTTAATCTCTAATTAATGAAGGATTGTTATTCTATTGTGTACAGGCCAGCAGATTTTTTTAAAGTGTCTAATCAAGGTTAGCCTGGATGTAAGACTTGACTGTACAATAAGGTGTTCTCACAACTTGCATGCAATTTTATTTTTTCAGACTTGCTGTATTTTTGAAAAAAAAAATATTAGGGATCTTAGGGATAGTGCTTTGGAAGGAGTTTTCTTTTATGCATTTCATTCTGTTACTTTGAAAAATACACTTACATCCTCCCAGATTATTATTACCTGGAAATGTCCCCAAGATGAATATAGTTTAAGTGGATGATAGAATAATTTGTATTTATTATATTAAGTGACATTTATCCAATTGCCTGTGGCTTCCTCATTCCATTCAGTATAATTTTTGCCAAATACATTATTATACACAAATCTGACAAACAAAATATGGAGGCATAATTATGATTGGTAAATGAGATTCTGAGTGCAGACTAGATACAAATTTAATATGTAATTAATGAAAAGCAATAATTCCATTGTGTACAGAATAGGAGTTTTTTTTAAGTACCTTAAAGATATCCTGGATCTAAGATTTGAACATACAAGGTGTGCTTGTTACTAGCATGCTACTTTAGTTTTCAGATTGGTATGGTTTTGAAAAATATAATTTATTACGGTTTTTTAGGGTCAGTGCCTGGGAATGAATTTCCTTATATGGATTTCATTGTTACTTTAAGCACTTATGTCTTCCCAATTTACCAGTAGTATATCTGGAAATGTTTCCAAGAGGGGTATAGTTTAGGTGAATGATAGAATACTATTTTTTATTATCTTAACTAACATTTGCATAATGTGTCTATAAAATTGTAATTATAATATAATCTGTTACACATTGAATAAGATGACCTAAAATGAAAAAAAACTATTACAATAAAGACAATTGCAAAATATATCAATCATGGCATTTGAAATGGTTTAATTTCTTAATTACATATCCTTTTACTACTATAATGCCATGATTTATCAGCACATATCAGTTCAAAAGACAGACAAATCCCAGTATCTATGGATTTTAAGTATTAAACAGAAAAGTATTGCATGGAATAAAATACACATAGGAGTATAATGAACTACACTAAGACTTTGTTTGTGTAGTCATTAAAATCCCTTTATCCAAATCCAGGCCTTTTTTCTATCCTTAGCAACATAATACTGTGTTAGTAATATAAAAGCTGGTATCACTATCACAGCTGAATGCACTATGTCAGTGATTATACTGGATATGGTATAGGTGCATTGGGCAACCTAGGCTAATGAGTGGGCCACACGAGTGGTCCCCCCTTTTATATCAGTGGGCTGCAATATTATTGTAACCAAAACAGTCTTCCAGGACAGAGTAGTTTTGCTAACTGTGCTTGCATACCTAATTTGCAGGGTGTGCTGATTGAGCTGTAGCAGTAGCTTGGATGCAGGGTGTATGGCTCTCATAGCCAATGTTGTATGCAATCAATACACACCTCTCTTTACGTGCCCTTGCTTTACATGCATGTCACTTTAGTAATGTTAACAAAAAAAAATTATGGGGACAAAAATCAGTGGAATCTGGCAACCCTGCTTCATGGCTAACAGTAAACAAAATGTTTTACTGGCCATACATAACACCTTGATGACCCACGTGTAGCCTGTGGGCCGCAGGTTGCCCACCACTGGTATAGATCATCCATGTTGCTTGGCAGTGCGGAGAATCATGAAAATCAGCATTACCTAGTAGACAAGACATCAAATTGGCAGTCAGAAGACCGAATTCTACTCATTGTCCTGTGACTGACTTGCCACTAAATTTCCCTAAGTCTTAATTTTCTTTTCTATAAAATTGCTGTTTGCAATGCTTATCCACAGTTGTAAAGTTTGAGATGCATTAATGCAGTATAAGGACTGTCTTTTCAGATGTCTTTTTGTTTTATTCCAATTTAATTATTACAAATACCCTTGGTTGACTAAACATTGGAAACAAATTCTTAGAAAGATAAAATTCATAGTTGCTAAGGCTAGAAGGAGCCATTTGATCATCAAGTTTGACCTCCTGTATAGTACAACTAATAGAACTTCCCCAAAATAATTCCTACATCGTATTTTTTTTGTTAGAAAAACATCCAAATTTGAGTTAAAAATGGTCAATGTGGGTTAATTCACCATGGTTCTTGGTAAATAGTTCCAATGGCTAATTACTCTCGCCATTAAAAATTGTTATGTTTTAGTTTTGTGATGTACCAGTCACTGTACTGGAAATAATTTATGAATACTAATTTACATATAATATATTCATTTAAAAATACGTTGAGGTCAACATGATGTGAATTGTCTGTTACAAGGGGCCAATGGTATTTAAGCCCTGGTTCAGGGCTTTCAGAAAGTAAAAATGAGATTCAAGACCTGTAAACTTGTCATATTCTTTAAAATATGTGCAGAATATCCCAAATGACCAAGATAAGAGGAGCACTTGGAACATTTGTTACTTAAACTTACTGTTTTTTCTCTTACAGGTCCACAAACTCCAGACTTGCCACAGATCGCCACCTCCCACTTGGTGCAACAATTCTAAATTCACTATGGTGGTGAGAACACTCCCATCATGGAGATTAGAATCATTTGATAGGATTAAGATAAATGCCTGACTTTTACAATATTGCAAAGTTTCTTAAGTTTAAACATATATATTTTATGTTGTAGTTTACAAAATACACAATAAGATTACTATAAACTCTTGGAAAATGTATAATATGGGGTTTACCAAATACTCACAGAAGGCCATCTAAGTGAAGTTCTGTGATTATGTGACACTGCTACAGGAGTGCAGCTTTCTGGCATCACACCAAGTGGGAGCCAGCAGATCCTCAGCATGTCTGGAGGATGCTGACATACAATAGGTATGTTTAAAGTTACAAATGGACCTTACTAAGTTTATTTGAGACATTCAGCACATAACATTTAAACAGTTTGATTTAAACAACATTTTAAATATCTTTTGAAGTTTTTCAAAGCTTGTTCAATCAACATGTATTAGTAATTATTTTTATATTTATTGAAATGTTGAAGTTAATAGTAGCATACAACAGCCTCTTTATTCTAAGTGATATTTATTTTCTGTTTGAATTTTTAATATCGCTGACAAATACTGCAAATATCTATTGTATTTTGCTTTGGAAAACTGCTGTTTTCCAGGACAAAACTACTGATAGTTTTCTACAGTAGTTTGATTATAACTATTGCATAATGAAATATAAGTCTATTAACCTGAATGAATGAGAAATTAAAATTCTTGTTTAACTGTAAAGTAACATCTTTCTTTTTTTTAACAGAATGCAGTAGTTTCATTCAAAGAATTATGTGGCCTTTCTCCTGTAGCAAATCTTATCCAGTGCATTCTGGCAGTGTCTACACGTTTGGTTGGACCTGATAATACACCCTTGGTAGTACTGAATCTTAATAATCAGTATCCCACTATGGAGTTCCAAGGAACTGTTCCAGAGGTCTTGAAAAAGATTGTAACTGCATATGACATGGTGAGTAGTCCTTTGTGGTTTATGTATGCTTCTTGAAAGAGTTTCTTTTTATAATACACTGTACCATGTCTACTTTGAAAGGTCATTCTAATCTGTGACTTCCTATTTCATGCTTCATTACTTGTGCTTGAAAATTTATTCTCCTGAACGTTCAGCATCTGACACTGTTTTTATGTGAGATGAATGTAAAAACTAATACCTCTTACTGCATGCAAATTCACAAGAGTTTGTATTAGCATGTGTAAGTACAGGCAGTCCCCGGGTTACATGGATCCGACTTACATCAGATCCCTACTTACAAACGGGGTGAGGCAACCCCGCACTAGCTGCTTTCCCCCAGCAGACCAGGGAGACGCGAAGCTAGCGCCCCTTCTTCCCCCCCCTCCCCCCCAGCAGACCAGGGAGACGCGGAGCGGCTTTTCTCAGCAGACACCTCAGCTTGAGAATAAAGGACTGAGGGAAGTGAGGTGTGGGAGAATAAAACTGAGCTCTGGAGAAATGTTTGTCTAGAGTTTCCCCTACAATATGTACCAGTTCCGACTTACATACAAATTCAACTTAAGAACAAACCTACAGTCCCTATCTTGTACGTAACGCGGGGACTGCCTGTATTAGAAATTTACCTTTTTACATATTAACATGACTTTTGCATATTGATACTGTTTCGCAGGTGTATAGTGCTTTGTTATTCTACATTTATGAATTTATGGAGCTATAATTCTTTTCACCATTAATTCAGTCTGGAAAATGTTAATGTTTTGGGAACTCTAATTTTATGAACAGCATGTTATTGTTGAAATCTGCACATGGCTTTTTCATTGTGTGTGTATGTACACATTTCATTTATTTTGGCCATTGTGCATTCTGTAATCAACTCTAATAGTCACTTTAACTGTTAGAAACCTTAGCAAATCTGTAAATGATGTCTTCAGAAAGTAGCGATATTCAGAAATACATTAAAAATTCACAAGTATGCTGTATGAGGAAAGAAAGAACTGTGTGAAAAAAGACTAAAGGATATCAATCCTGTAGCAGTGATGAATTATGAAGTTCACATTATGGCTGTGTCTACACTGGCATGAATTTCCGGAACTGCTTAAAACGGAATACTATTCCGTTTTCAGTTTTTCCGGAAAAGGAGCGTCTACATTGGCAGGCTGCTTTTCGGGAAAAGCCCTTTTTCCGGAAAAGCGTCTATGGTCAATGTAGATGCGCTTTTCCGGAAAAGACTACTGGGCTGTCTACACTGGCCCTTTTCCGGAACAGTGTTCCGGAATAAGGACTTATGCTCGAGCGGGAGCAGAATAGTTTTTCCGGAATAGCGGCTGATTTTGTACAGTAGAGCATCGTTGCTTTTCTGGAAATTCAAGGGCCAGTGTAGACAGCTCGCAGCTTATTCTGGAAAAGCGGCTGATTTTCTGGAATAAGTGGCCCAGTGTAGACACAGCCTATGTGTACAGAAGGAGGAAAATCAACAGACCAACAGTTTAAAATATATCCACCTGATTTCAGTTACAGAAATATGGTCTGGGGAAGAGACAATCTGTCTTATAGGGTTAGTACTTTTGATTTTTTTAAATGAACTAACATTTTAGGATACAATGATATGTAGACATTTTCCTCTAGGATTTTTTTATTAGTTTTGTGTTTTCAAACAAAACAGCTTAACTATTACCCTTAGAAAATCCAACTATGAATCTAAGATCAGAAAATATGCATATGGGTTAGATTTTAGAACAGATTTCCTGGCACAGATAGCTTTGGAACAGTAACAATATCAGGCCTTTCATACTTAGAGCAGCCCAAACAGTAGTATTGTTCGTAGAAAGAAAAATTAGTTAACCAGGAGTTCAGGTAGAACCATGGGATCTGTGCATGGCTCAGTGATGTAAACACAGGTGCAGTTTGATTTAAACGATGCCATACTGTGTAATTACTGTACAATTAGGATATTATAGTACACAGTGTTCTTTATTGTTGGAATTACAGATAATTCATAGAGAATTAACCTCAGTTGTTCTAGATGGAAAATATGTCTAAATACCTTGTTGTTCTGAGGTTAGTGACACTGACTTTCTGGACATATCTACATATTTGGAATACCTGAAATTTTAGAGTTAGGATATTTTTTTAAATGGTAATGCTCAAGAAATTTTAAAAAAGGTTCATTGTTATACCTCTTCAGCCTTAACTCCAGAGGGGTGAAATTATTTGCCTGGGCATTTGAGCTATTAAAAATAATTAAATAAAGGATTTCTCAGAGACAAAACTCCCAGAAGACTGTGCAGGTTGCACCAATACTATAGACAATTCTTTCCCAGAGAGTTTCATGCCTCCACTTTTTCCTTCCTTCCTTCCATTTGTGCATTCTTGAAATATAAAGCATGCTTTGACATGATGTGTGCTTTAGATAATTTATTATGTACATATAACAGGAAATCACAGTATGTATTATTCTGAAATATTTCTGTCAAATTGGACAATGCTTTTCAGACATAAAGAGGTTTTTAAAAAAGTATATCAAAGTTGTATCCTCAAACCATCTCCTCCCCTTCCCCCCTCCCCCAAAAAAAGACAAAGGAAAGATAAAGGAAATAAATAATGCATGCAAAGATCAGCAGGAAAATAATGGAATTTGTAAAGTGAAGCTGTATTGAAAATCTGATGAAAAATGACACACTTTTTAAAAAACCTCTTTATGTCTGAAAAGTCTTGTCCAATTTGACAGAAATATTTCAGAATAATATGTACTGTGGTTTAAGAGGTAATCGTGAAATTTCACTTGACTACATTTGATGGATGGGATTCACGGGCCCTTTTAAGTTTGTAAGCAGAATCCTTTTGCAAACATATTTGTATGCTAGTTTTAGAAACATTATTACCCTTTTTACTAGATGGAGGAAAGAGATGAAGGGATCCTGCCTGTGCTTTTTAATTATTTAATCTGGTAAACTCCTCAAGGAGAGTCTGAAACCATCTGTGACACTGTAGATATATTTTTTTTACATTTTGGGGTAAGTTGATGTTAAGATCTCTGAGCAAGGACACTTTCTGTTCACAAACTCCTATATTATTCTTTGTTAGTTAAATTTTGTGTTTTGGCCCACTGCAGTTAAGAGAGGAGGTAGTTGTGAAAATCAGGGATATAATGGGATGCCAATTTCGGTCTTAATTTAGAGGGAGACTGTCACCTCTTCATAATAGTTAGTTAGTTAGTTTGTGCCTCATGGTCTGTTCAGAATTTTGTTTTAACAGTGTTGCTCCAATTTAACTTGTACTATCAAAGTGAAATCAGAGTGATAACAAACATTACCGTGTGGAATGTTTTTCAAACAAAACTTGGTTACCATGGTAAGTGCATAGGCTATCTTTGGTTTACATTGTTGTTTCATTCTGCATGTGGCATGTTTAAAATTGATATTTTCAAGGCACCCATTCATTCAGGGTCAGTCTATATCAGATAGATACAATAATTTAATATATAACAGTACTTTGACAGAAATATTTTTTTGGATGTAAAAGTTTACCCTAGCAGAATGGTCAACCGGTATTCAGTAGAATTTGTTTGCACAGTAAGTGACTAGATTACTCTATATATTTGCTCATAAAATTATGCAAGTCCTCTTCAGTGAAAGGGTTAGTCTGTAATAAAGTAATTATTAAAGAGTACAAAACTACAGGGATAATACTGATGAAAATCTCTTGATCTTAATCCACTACCCCATAAATCAGTTCAAAACACCTGTTTTCTTTAGTGGTAGCATAATTGGATGTGTATTGTGGGTCAAGTGGACATTTTCTAATCTACTTAGGGATATAAGCGACTAATCGACTAGTTGACTTTCCGATAAGCAAAAGCTTATCGGATAGTTGACAAACTAGTCAACTAGTCGCTCCCCCCTCTTGCTGCCTCTATCAGAAAGAGGCAGCAAGGAGAAGAGGAGGAAGGGATGCTTGGGGGAGCTGGTTTAAAAACAAATTCCCAGCCACTTCAGCTCTGTGGGAGGAAGCAGGAGTGCAGTGGCAGCATTCCACTTTTGAAATGTACAAGAGTCCCTGCTGTTGACTATTCGATTAGTTGATTAATCTAATTTTAACATCCATAAAACTACTATATATTGGAGAGAATTTGTCTGTCTGTCTGTCTCTGTCCTAGAACTCCTGCTAAATGGTAAGAGCTAGGGCCACCAAATTCAGTATACATTTTCCTCTTCTAACTTAAAACAAGGTCAGGGTTTAGTTTTGCTAGGAAAATTGAATGTGCCTAGAATGGGATTGCTTCTCATAAAAACCATACAAAAAAGAAACAGAATCACAAGGTAGGTGAAAGGGACTTGCTGGGAGAATGCCTCCCTATCTCCCCGGCCGGGACTGTCCCAGCCTCAAGCCTCCCACCCCACAGACACCTTTTAGGGATGACAGGAGGAGGCTAAAGCTTCCCCCTCCATAGATTCATACCAGGACATAACTTGCTCTTCCCTTTGTCAGGGAGCGAAGGGAAAGTGCACAGTTTTCTGCCTTCCTCACTCTGGATGGGGAGTTCAGGGGGCAGATGAGCTCTTGCTCCCTGACAGGAACAGTAAGGGGAAAAGCAAGCAGCCCTGGTACTAATCTGATGGGAGGAGAGGGCTTCAGCCATTCCTTATTCCCCAAACCCTGACTCTTGAAGCCTTCACACCCTCAACCACTTGTCCTGAGCCCTTGTTTAAGGACCCCTGCAATGTCAGGTAAATGTGCTAGTGCAGTGGTCCCCAACCTTTGGAGGTTGCTGGGTGCCAGGGGGCGTGGCCGTTCGCCGGCCTGGTGCCAGGGGGCGGGGCCCCCCATATCAGCGCGCCCGGGAGCGGGGCCGGCAGCCTCCCCCCAAGTGTCACGCACCCGGGGCTGGCGCCCCCCCCTCCAAGCACCGCGTGCCTGGGGCCGTAGCTCCCCCCCAAGTGCCACGTGCCTGGGGCCAGAGCTCCCCCCCAAGAGCCATGCGCCCGGGCCCGGAGCTCCCCCCCAAGTGCCACGCGCCTGGGGCTAGAGCTCCCCCCCAAGTGCCGCGCGCCTGGGGCCGGCGCCTCCTCCAAGCGCCGCACGCCCAGAGCGCGGGCAGCCAATTCGCAGCGCTCCCGGGGCCGGCGCTCACCGTGCCCAGGGCCAGGCCAGCCCCGAGCACGGGCACCGTGGTGAGGACCACTGTGCTAGTGGATAGATAAATGATACATTTATCATGAAAGACTGGTTCCAGGAGGATTTTGCCATTGACATTACTGGGACCAGGAATTTTTAAAAAGAGGATGTTTCATATTTGTCCATACTAGAGTGACTTAGGCTATGTTTTAGACTATTAATTTAAAAAGTAATTAAAATAACCTTAGTCTATTTTGCACGATACTGACATGCTTATTTTCCTAGACTGATGAAGCTGCAATAGACTCTAGCATGTAATCTGTATCTGCATCTGGATATTTTAGTTAGGGACTGGTAAAGGGAACATTTCATAGTACTTTTTTTCACATTTAACAGTGTTTTATTTTTTTCTCCACATGTTCATGAACTTCTTCTTTCTCTCTGTGATACTTTACCATGCACACTGCTGATGTCATCCCACCCATCACTGACCAGTGCTACAGACTGAAACCTAGACATAAGACAAGTGGTTGTTCCACATCATTGCATGTTTTTCTTAATATCATATGCCCTACAGAATAAGCAAAAAAGAATAATGAAAATTTTATAAACCTGTTCAATGATCAGGAAAAGAACACTTATTTTGTCCCAGAAGCAGGACCCAGTCTGCAGCACAGTAATGAGAGTGATGACACCAGCAAATGCTGGGGCATCATGCAAAGGAAGCCAGCTATTATAGAGAACTTGTCCATCTGGATGAAACCCCTAATCCAACAAGTATTTCTGAAACCTACATCAATAAAATGTTTCACCAGTTTTGACACAGTTGGTAAAGTCATTATTTTGGTATAGTATGAGCCTAAGGGAAATTGGAAACTGGATTATATATGGGCTATGTCTACAGTTGCAGCTGGGGGTGTGAGTTCCAGCTCAAGTAAATATATGCAAGCTAACTCTCATCTAGATAGCTCACAGAAATAGAATTGTAGCCATAGTAGTGTGGGCCTCTGCCCTGTGTATGTATAGTGAGTTGGAGTGGCTACCCACTGACCCCAAAGGAGAGGCACCTCTCCCAGAGCTGACCAGCTTACAATATGTATTCAGAGAGTCTGGGTGATTTTGTAGCTGGGATGGCTGGCCCATGCTGCTACTTTCCACTTCAGATATGTCTACACAGTGGCGCTATTTCAGGATAATGTCCATTATCCTGAAATAGCATTGTGCGCTTCTGAACAGTATGCCCATTATTTTGAAATAATTTCAAAATAACAGGTGGCTTATTCCAGCTTCTTGTAAACCTCGTTGCACAAGGAATAAAGAAGATGCCACAATAGCACTCTATTTTGAAATTTAATTTAGAAATAGGCTATCTTGAAATAAGCTATACAATTTGCATAGCTCAGATTGCATAGCTTATTTTGAGCTATGCACTACTGTGTAGATGTACCTTTCCTGTGCTACTACAGCTACACTATTATTTTTATCATGCATCCACAATGAGATCTCACATGAGTCACGTGTGTCTACTTGACCTGGGAATCATACATCCAGCTCCAAGTATAATAACCATAGTTTATTCATTTTGTATGTGAATTATAGGACAGGGTCAAGCTGAGCTAGTTTTGATTTACTAATTATCTTTCTCCAAACCCAAATCTTTGTCATTGGACATTATACAAAAGGTGTTGAAGTCACTGAAACTGATGATGCTCAGTAACTTCTGAATCCATGTGGATGATGAATCTTTACCTTTACTTCAAGGCTTTGTGGCTACTGTAATGACTATGGGGGTACCAAAGATCAGTTTACGCAGCTGGTCTCACACTTGATCAAGTGTTTGAGCTTGAGTTAGTAGTAGTTACTATAAAATATTTAAATTTAGTATGATTTTTTTCAAGGGAACACCAAAGAAACTCAACAATACTAGCATTTAACCATGAGCTGCTCCAGCCAGGCAAGGCTGAACCTGCCATCCCGCGGGTGGAAGATTGCTCAGGCCCTGCACCACACCACACGTTGGGAGCTGCTCTGGCCAGGCTGGGCCCACTGCGCCATGGATGCTCCAGCCCATCTGAACCACCAGTTAACCAGTTACGAACAAGCATCATCTTTACCTGGTGATGCTTACTGATAACTGATTAACCAGTCATCCCTTTACATTCCTTATTTCTTCACATAGTACACATTCAACCTGTGAAATTCATTAACAGAGGCGATGTTGGGAAGATTAAAAGTATAAATGTATCCAAAAAAGAATGAGATAAGATCATAGAGGATAGATGCATCAGTGTCTATTAATCCAGATGATCAGAGATTCAACCCCAAGTTGTGGGTCCTAAACCTCTGACTGCCAGAAACTGATGTGACCAACCCAGGGGAAGTGGCACACTAAGATTGGTCTGTTAGGGCATCTGCAAAGAATAAAGCAGACGATCCCCAAAACTGATAGGTATTCTAATAGTTAAATTCACCAAGCCAGCAACCAAACAGCTTCTCCAATACCTTACTGGTTACACAGAAGCCAAAACAGAGTTCCCTTAAAGCAACCCAGCCTATGGGCTTCCCCCGAGACAGCCAAGTCAGCAATGATGAGGATTGCTGAAAATCTTGTTAATTATATACAAAAGATCTACTAATCCCAAATGAATAGGACACATTACTTCCCAAATCAATGAATATTTCAGATGTTGCCAAAATTCACTCTTATAGCCAATTCTTATTAATTAAACTAAGATTTATTAACTAGAATATTGGTTACAATAATTATAGTGTGGCAGCCTGAGAACAGGGAGCTGCCAAAGCCTCATGGAGGGCATATATGCGGGGAGCTGGATATCTGGCTTTATGTTCCTTGAGTAGGCTGTTAAAGACTATGGCCAGCCATCAGCCTGAAGGAAGGACTAATTGAAACACCTGCAGCCACTTAAGGTGGAGGTGGGCACTATAAAAAGACTTCCCCAGGCAAGGCTAGGGGGAAGGAGAAAAGGGACGGACTAGAGGAGAACTGAAGGAGAAGGAAGCAAACCAGAGTAAGAAAAATACATCCAAATGAGCTGATGTGAAGGTTTGTTCCATGACATCAGGAACAAGGTACTGCAGAAGGGGTTGGGGAAGTGGCCGAGGGAGGGGCTTCTGCTTAGGAGGTAAGGGCCAAGCTACACGGCCTGCTCGGCGCTGCCCTTACTATAGGGCACTGGGCCAGGGGCCGGAACCCGGAGCAAGTGGGAGGGACCGGGTTCCCCCCAACCCTCCCCTCTGGCTGGCAGGACCAGCAGGGATTAGAGAAAGGACTATACTGGACTGGCTAATGATGAAAGAGGCTCTCAAAGCAGGGTACCCGTGCCTTTTTGGCAGTCAGTAGGGATACTGTGAGCCTCTGAAGCCCACAAGAACCCGCCAGGAAGTGCAGGACCCACAGGACTTAGCCCAGACTTTGCCACAATAGGTATAGATTTGAATACAATTCTTAGTTCATAGCAGAAGTGGTGGGTTTCAGAGTTGAAGAGTTCTTTCAGAATAAGTCCAAAGATTATAGTCTAGTGTCTAAATATTCAATATCAGGGTGGTTCAGGATGTAACAGGAGACAAAAGTTTTGTGATTCAAACTTCCCATGACAGTGTAAGCAGGGAAAGGATCAGGTCCCAAGTAGGGAGATAAGCAGGTAACCAGTTACACAGTGCTGCCCTGTGGCACGAGCTGGGAGTTGGCAGACTCACAGGGGTGGAAGCTTCAGGCAGTGGAAAGGAGGTGTGAAAGGGGGTTCAGAGTGGACAGGCTCACCTTGGATGGAAGTGACAGCAAAGTGTGGGGGGGACAAGCCCACACGACCTGGGAGCTTAATCTAAACTTAACTTTTAACTGCTTAACTGTTTAAATGTGATTTTACATCCCTAGAGTTTTATAGAAATTCTTTTCTGCCTCTTGATGGCATGCAATCCTTGGGTGAACAATAGGCTTTTGAAGTAACCTCTTTGCTAAGCATCCCCAGTAGTTAGCTGCATTTATTAGCATAAGATAATGTATTCATTAAACGGTTCATATGCCATTTGCTTACAACTTAAAAGTGAAATAAAGACAATGAGATCACACCCAAGTTTCATCTAAATGTTAATATTCCCTTTTGATCTTTGAATTAACAAAAACTATGTTTACATGGGTAACAGCTATCAAAATGTAAATAAATACAATTAACATTACATCTAGTTCTTTAACAATACAAGTTTACATTTCAAAACTCTAATCTATCTGAGATGACTATAAGCTTCAGGGGGTAGCCGAGTTAGTCTGTACAGATAAACTGAAAAAACAACAAATAGTCTGGTAGCACTTTATAGACTAACAAAACCTGTAGATGGTATCATGAGCTTTCATGGGCACAGCCACTTCTTCAGAAGGCTGTGCCCACGAAAGCTCATGATACCATCTACAGGTTTTGTTAGTCTATAAAGTGCTACCAGACCATTTGTTGTTTTTTCAGTTAAGATGACTATATTAGCTATTTATAAGGAATAGCTCTAATTAGCATTTATATACTTCTCTAAAAGGTCTTTAAAAGGTAGAATTTGGGTCAGATAGTTTGTTCAGCCTTTTTCTGTCCCTGTATCACACTGGGCTTGGATGACAGAGTACACTCAGTTGCCATATTCTGTTCATTCCCTCTGAAGCATCTGGCATTGATCACTGTCAAAAGACAGGGTACTAGGCTAGATGAGCCATTGGTGTGACCTAGTATGACCATTCTTACATTATGGCTATTCACTCCAATGAATAATGGCAGTTAGCCTCTCCTGGTACTTACACAGCCACACGTACCTTCTATTTTTAGCACTCTAGCATAATCAAGGCTAGCACTGTTATATCTCCTGAAGATGGAATTTACATCTCTGGATTGAAGTGTAGACATATACAGAGTTGTTTTTCTTGCTGACTGATATGAATCTCTGATTCTGATTACACTGTGGATAAAATAGAGCAGATCCAAACTGAGCTGTCTGCTTCTGTACAGACAGAATTGCATTTTTAAGGGTACAAAATTAGGTTATTAAGGGTTACCGGAGGTCTAGGTATTGAGGTATATTGATGAATACTACAGGCACTAAAGCTATTGAGAACTCTTTGTCCCAAAAATATTCTTTAGGTCCATGCTTTACATGGCAGATGAAAGGTAGAGTGGAGAAGAACTGGGTCCATTGTTGGTGATTATCAGTGTCTCCTTTCCAAAGGGCATGGAAGGACGGATTGGACTCAGGCTTATATCTGGGTTAGAGGCCAAGTTCAGTGTGCAGTGTAGAAGTTCCCTGTCTGGCACCTTTTTGTAGATGTGAACTTTGCAGTCCAACTAGGTCCTGAAAAGCAGTGCCTTCATTTCCCCAGTTGTTTATGAATAGTCTACATGCTAGTCTCAGTCATGCAGGTGTTCCATAAGGAAGCTTTTGTGAGATGTCAGTTCTAGAAAGCAACTGTTGACACTGAAAATCAGGCTAACATCTAGCACCTAATTTTCAGTTTTTGACTGAAATGTTTATAGACCAGGCTAAGTTCTCCCCTCCCTCCCCCTCCCCCGTATGGGTGGTCACCAGTTTGTAATTGGACCCAGTTTTGGATTCCATGTGTTTCAAAGACTGTTGGGGCAGGGCAATGTTCAGTCACTGTTTTCTAACTCTGGGCTTGAATTAGTATGTATACATTGCATTGTAAACCTGTGTCTGTGAACTCAGTGCTTCCAAGCCCATGCTTGAATGTCATAGAATCATAGGATTGGAAAAGACTTCAGGAGGTCATTGAGTCTAACCTCCTGCTAAAAGAAGGACCAATCCAAACTAAATCATCCCAGCCAGGGCTTTGTCCAAATGGGATTTTAAAACTTCTAGATATGGAGATTGCACCACCTCCCTAGGTAATTCCAGTGCTTCACCACTTTCCTACTGAAATAGTATTTCCTAATATCCAATCTAGACCTCCCCCACTGTTAACTGCCACCACTGAGAACAGCCTCTCTCCATCCTCTGTGGACCCCCCCTTCAGGTAGTTGAAGGTTGCTATCAAATCCCCTCTCCACCTTCTCTTCTGTAGACTAAATAAGCCCAAATCCTGCAGCCTTTCCTTGTAAATCATGTGCTCCAGCCCCTAATCATTTTTCTTGCCCTCCATTGGACTCTCTGCAATGTGTCCTTTCTTTAATGGGGGCCCCAGAATTGGACACAGTACTCCAGATGTGACCTCAACATTGCTGGATAAAGGGGAATAACCACTTTCCTAGATCTACTGGCAATGCTCCTCCTAATGTACCCCAATATGCTGTTAGCCTTCTTGGTGACCAGGGTACACTATTGACTCATATCCAGCTTTTCATGCGCTGTAATCTCCAGGTCTTTTTCTGCTGAACTACTGCTTAGCTAGTCAGTCCCCAGCCTGTAGCAGTGCTTGGGATTCTTCTGTCCCAAGTTCAGGACTCTCATCAGGTTCCTTGTGGCTCATTCATCCAATTTGTCTTGGTTATTCTGGATCCTTTTCCTACCCTCCAACATATCTACTTATAGCTTAGTGTCATCTGCGAACTTGCTGAGGGCTGAGAATGCAATTCATCCCCTCATCTTAGTCATTAAGGGTGTGTCCAGACCATGGTCCCCAATCTTTCAGAGCTGCTGGGCTCCCAGCAGGGCTGTGCATGTGCCACGCACCCGAGTGTGGGGCCGCCCATGTGCCACACACCCGGGACCGGCCCAGATCTTTCCGCGGGCGTGCATAAATGCCCCGGTGGGCGCCATGGCACCTGCAGGCACCGCATTGGGGACCACTAGTCTACACTACAGGGATTTTTCGAAAAAGTGGCGTTTTTTGGAGAAAAAAACATCTTCTGCGTCTAGACTGCCTCCACATTCTTTCAAAATTAAATTGAAAGAACACAGCAGTTTATTCGACTGTGGTAAACCTCATTTTATGAGGAAGAACGCCTTTTTTTTAAAGTGCTTTTTTGAAAAAAGGTGTTGTTGAATTCAAACAGGGCTTTTTTGAAAGAGGACATCGAGACTGCCTGAGTTCTCTCTTTTGAAAAAGCCTCTTTTGAAAGAGGCTTGTAGTCTAAACGTAGCCTAATAAAGATGTTGAACAAAACCGGTCACACCTGAAGCACACTGCTTTATACTGACCACCAGCCAGGCTTCTAGCCTTTGAAAACTACCCATTGAGCCTGACAAGCTAGCCAGTTTTCTATCCACCTTACAGCCCATTTATCCAATCCATACTTCTTTAACTTATTGGCAAGAACACTGTGGGAGACTGTATCAAAAGCTTTACTAAAGTCATGGTATATCACATACACCAGCTTACCCATATTCACAGAGTCAGTTACCTCATCATAGAAGACAGTCAGGTTGGTTAGGCATTACTTGTCCTTAGTGAATTAAGAATTTTTTATCAGTGGAAGAATTTGTGAACTAAGGAAAAATGGCTATATGCAGAGGATGTCTGGTTTGAGATGTGGATGCACCACCTGTATGGCTCTATTTTCCATCTATAGCAGGGGTGGGTAACATTTTTTGGGTTGGGGCCGCTGAGCCACAGAAAAGTCAGTTGGGGGCTGAACACACATGAGAAGCAAAAAACCAAAAATCAACCCTCAAAGTCATGGCCCCCAACTGAGAAGGAGAAAGACAGTCCCCACATTCCCATTGCACACCAGAGTCTGGGGGAGGGGCATGCTAGTAGATTTTGTGTGCTCCAGCCTCGTGGTGGGGCAGTGAGGAGGCTTGAGTGCCAGTGTGGGCTCCCCAATGCTGGGGGAGAGCCTGAGCCTTGAGGGCAGGAACCAGGCAAGCCAAGGGCTACATCCAGACACCGGGCCTTAGGTTCCTCACCCCTGATTTATCGTCTTTCCTAGATTTTCTGTTCATAATGAAGTGAAAGACATGTAAACTTGGTGGAGAACTTGTGGATTTTTTGTTGTTTTTATAATATTTATATTATACTGGTACTACTCTTTTTTATCCTTTCATTTTTGGGACACTGCACATTTAGGACCATTCATGTCCCGTTTCTCCCTGGGATTCACGAGAAAGTTAGTACAATGAGGTCACCTTCTTTTTGCTCCTGCATGGAAGGAGGGCACAACTGCAGTCCCCCTATCCTCAGACAGATGGGAATGCTCTTTTTATATCTCTCCTTTAGAATAAGACATCCTCTCCACAGGGAATAAGAGACTTCAAGAAATGGAGTCATGGCCTTATTTCCCTCACACTGAAGTAGATGCTGCAAACACCAGTATGGTATAGCAGCAGAGGTGCTCCATAGTGTGCTAGTGAGTTAGTAAAGAATTATCTTCTGAAGATACCGTCTGCACCACTCCCCCTATGGGTGACATCTCAAAGGCACTATGGGGCACAGAATATTTAATGTAAACTTGTTTTCTGGGGAGAATAAGAATTTTGCCTGGCTTAAAAGCATGATTTTTATCTTTGCTATTTAGTGAAAACAAACATTCTGAATGAATCTCTGGCATCAGACAAATTTAGTTTGATCATTGTCTTTTCCAAGAAGGGAAGTATTGGTGACAAATACTTGTTGTATACATAAGTAGCATATACAAGCATTGTTTTCTTACACTGGTAGTTTAGGGCAGCACTTGCAGAAGTAGAAAGATCAATTACACTTCATTATAAATTGACTTTGACTGTCTGAGCCAAACCCTTGTCTGATGTATTATGAGGTTATTTATTGATTGCTGGCTTGTGTGCAGTTTCTTTTATCAATGTGTTGCCACAAATCTTGACATTAAAAGCTTCGTTTAATTGGAGGGGTCTATTTACCAATTGCATTAGCTACAGTAAAAATAAATATTTATTTACATGCAATTTGATAAAATTATTAATATGTTGGAGTCAAAATATATATTACCCATGAATGCCAAAAGAATGACCCAAACACATTTGGGTTAGATATGCTAATTTATCTAAAATATTTAGAATTTCAACAAATTTTGTTTTGTCTGCATAACCAGTACTAAAGCATATTTAGAAAGTTTACATAAAGAATAAAAGGGATAGAAGAAGAAAAGTAAAAAGTAGGGGAGAGGAAAATACTGTAATTGTACTTTACTGGGGATTTGTTCTTGACTAATATTTTTTCTCTCTGATTGCTAACCCAGGAGTAGTCTTTGAAAAACTCTACTCATGGTGGAAGTTGTTTATTAATTCTTTTGCAGTTGTATTTCTGATACATTTGTCAGCTGAAAACTGGAGTGTCTAACTTGCTGATGGTGTAAAGCCATGCTATTTAGAAAATAGCAGAAGAACACGACAATTGAACTCAACAGAGGTGAATGTTCTAACTCCGAGCTGTGTGAAGGGGAGCTGGCAGCCCTTCTTCCATTGGTTGCAGATCTATGGTTCTTGGCTGCTCACCTGCATTGCCTTCCTAGACTAAGAATTTTCTAAAATTCTCCCACTTTTGATCTCAGTGCCGTATTGTTAAGATTACACTTGAACCTCTGTATGCCAGGTGTCCCTAATCTGGTAACACCTGAGGTATAGAGGAGGGCTTTGCACGTTGCTGATCCCCGTTCCTTCAGCAGGGATGTAAAATCCCATTTAATTAGTTAAATGATTAAACATTAAGTCTAACTAGTTAACTGATTAAATGTTGGCGGACGGGCTGGATCAGCCCTCCCTGACATGGGCTGCTTCTGGCCATATTGGCTGCAGGGTTGGCAGAGCTGCTGCCACGTCTGGGGGCCGCTTCCGACCCCACATGGGGCTGGAGCAGCCCTCTGCCTCCAGCGGGACATAGGAGGCAGGCTGCTCCCCAGGTACTGGTTAACCATGACCTCAGTAAGTATCACATCACCCAATAAGGTGATGCCTAACTGAAAAGAACTAGAATTTAAGTTTGTCTAAGCCTCATGAAAACAAGACAACAGTCCAAGTTACTCTTAAGTTATCCTTCACACTTTTAAAACTAGTGGATCTCATCCCATCCTCCTTGTTTCATTTATATACTGGAAGAGAACAAGTAGTTTTTCTGCTTTTTCAGTTCCCAGTCAATTTCTCAACTTGATTGAACTAGTCCAAATGAAAAAAATACTCACTGTGTTTTCAGAAGAGGCTAATGCTGTAAAAAGCTGGTTTAGCACTTCAACAAACTTCTGTTCCAGGTGCTTAGCTAGGTTCTTTCAACAGTTCAGAAAGATGGCATGATTTATAGGTGATTATGTGAAGTCCATGTCATAGTAACATCATCATCTTCAGCAGGTAGACATTTACGTACTATTTTGGATTGAGTATATTGGCAAGAAAATGGCAAAAAAGAGGTGGAGTAAGTTCATGTTCCATCCACTTCTGTAGTGGATGGAACGCTTCTTAACTTTGTCATTGATAATTTTTCTTTGGTGTCCCTTGAAGTTCTTTCCAAATATCAGCAGCATCAGCAATACTTTAGCAGTCTTTTTGCAATTTGTCCGGGGTATGGAAAGACCTTTCAGTATATTCTGCATATTTTCTACATTTCTGTTTGTTCCGATGTTCACTATTTGGCTGTGATAGTTCCATCTGTTTTTGTCACGGTGAAGGGTGGGATCCTACTCATGTTGTCTTCTCTGTCTACACAGACACTTAAAGGAACTTAACCTGTTAAATACCAACATGTAGATTATTTGCATTGGTCTTTCTACCAACCTTTATTAATCCATATACAACACCACTTACAACATCAGTTCCTCTGATGAGAAGAGTGTAGAGGAAAGAGATGAGATCTCGCCACCCAGAGATCCTTCTTAGTTCTGTCTCTGCTAGCCTGCCTTTCTCCCAGAACTTCCTTCCTGTACCACTTTCCACCCTCTGCATTAATGGTCTAATTAGCTGTTAGTCTTCCCCAGCCCATTCTAATCCACTAATTAAGTACAGCCAGTGCCACACCTTGGGAAGTTCATTAAATGATCAGAGTGCTGGCTCTGCTGTTGATTCCCAACATTCTGTCACAGTCACCATTTTCTTCATAAATTCTCCTTAGATTAGGACAAGTTTGAGTCGAGTAACCGTTAGTCTGTCTCAGCAAAAACAATGAAGAATTCTGTGGCAACTTTATGCCCAAATACATTTGTTAAAGACTAACAAATGTATTTGAGCATAAGCTTTCCTGACTGTTTTTGCAAAATAGAACAACTCTTAATACACTTGAACCTCTGTACTGCAGGTAGGGCCAGGTGTCCAGTTTTGAACCAGACAATCCAGGATTTGAGCATTCTGTTCGGGAAACAAAATGAGAAAATATAAATGTCCGGTATTTTCTAAATAAGATGTAATGTAGATTGTGATGTAACGTCAAGTGTGTCCGGTATTTTTGTTGAAACCATCTGGCAACCCTAATTCCAGGTGTCCCTAATCTGGACATGCATGGTAGGCCAGAAATGCATAGTAGGCAGTCCTTAAGATTGGTTATAATATATTTACCAGTTGACCTAGATAAATTCAGACACGTCTATGTCATCATTTTCAAAGTCATTGCTTTCTGAGGAGAATTTCTCATACTGTTGTTTCATTCTGACAGCCAGGCCTTGTATTGCTTCATTATTCACATTTGTTCCATTATTCACATTGGGGGTGGGGTGTTTGTTTTTACTCAGAAGTACAAGATTTGCTTAAAAATATTCCCACATTGGGTTGTGACCTGCAGCTAAGTCAATTTTTTCCTCCAGTTTACAATCATTGAAATTAATACTGGAGGCTGTACTCTGAAGAACGTTGCCCCTTCTTTGCAGAATATGCTGTTTGGACGTAAGTGTTGCTCCTTTTGAGTACACACACAACTCCTGTTTCCCCATACCCACTCTACCCTTGGAAAAATAAAAGAACTACCAACCATTGAAGACTTTTGCTCTTGTAACTTCTGAACCTTTTGCACTGCAGTATTTTATTTATAGACAGAAAGAGAGGTATTTGAGAAGTTAATGGATTTGTGTTTGTATCCTAAGTCTGTAAACATGAAAGGAGATTGAGCAAGACTATTCATGAAGTGCCCAGAACCATACTGGACTGGTAGTTTCTGGATCTTATCGGTGTTTTCTATAAGTTGGAGAGTCTTTCTAGTAGAAGGAGTAATAAATATTCATAATCTGATAACTGAACCAGTCAGAGCTCAGGTAGGAAGAAATTATAGCAAGCGTATGAGATCATCAAGGTTGGCTCAGAGGATGATCCCAAAGATACACGATAATGTCTCCTGGAGTCAGAGGCTAAGTCTCAACACCTTTAATGACTTCTGCACCCAGTAGCATAGCCCCTGGCTCTAATACAGAAATAAGCCCCTTAATACACCTATTGTGCTTGACCTCAAAAGTTAGATGTTTTTCTCGTTATTCTTTCTTCATATAGAAAAGCAGCCTTTAACTTTCTTCATATAGAAAAGCAGTGTATTTATGTTCTTAAACTTTTTATGAGATTATAAGTACTGTAGTTTAGGGCAATCCCTTAACATATTTTGTATTAAATTTGGATTTCATTTGAAATGGATGTATTTTTTAAAAGAAAAACTTGTAATTTAAAGAACAAAAAATCAATTTAAATAAAAAAAACCTGTCTCTCCCCCAAAATATCATTGATTTTTATTCACCTTGACATAGGGAGGCCTGTGGCATTCTTCACTTAAACTTTCTTGGGATAAATATTGTGTAGTCCTAACCTTTTATTTTCATGATGTCATTATTTTGGGTTGGATACAAAAAAAATTTGGAATATCAGATCACACTGGAAGATAAAGTCAGCAACCATATACATGTGCTGCACGTTACTGAAGGGATGAGTGTATATACTCTCAGGAGTGCCAGAGAATGGTATTTAAAAAAAGATGATGATGACATGAGCCTTTCTTCAGAAATCTTATTCTGGAAGCATTATGTACAATTTTATGTAACATATATCCCCAAAATCATCATTATGGGCTTGATCTTTCTCTCATTGACATCAGTGGGTGAATGACTAGCCCCTATATTTTTATTGTTAATATCTTGCTAGCCATATCTTGTGATAATTGTTTCATAGCAACTGAAATTCATGTTGAGAACGTCAGCACTGCCACACAGCCACTCCATGATTGCTTCTTAACCTGACCTATTGCATTCAGATCTAGCACCTTCTGGAAACACTGAGTAAAGTTTGCTGCATGCAAAAACTTTGTAGTAACATCCCTTTCATAATGATCCTCTGTAAGGATGTTAAATAATGAGTAATTTACTAGTCGAGTAGTCGATGGAATTTCCATCAACTAGTCGATAGGCACTTCCTCATTCCTCCTTTGAAATGTACAAGAGCCCCAAGTCCATTTCAAAGGAGGAATGCAGAACTCTGCGTGCAGCCTGGGGCCAGTGGAAAGTCCCACTGGCTCCAGGCAGGCACCCTTGCCCACCCCGGGAGCAGCCAGACAGCTGCCCCACAGATGGAGCAGCAGAGTCAAGGCAGGCATACTCTTTCACTGGCCCTGCATCACTCCTGAAATCAGCTGAGCTCTTGTGCATTTCAAAGTGGAAGCACCCACATGGAACCCGGAGTAAGTGGGACTGAAATGCCAAGCAGAGCCTGGGGTCAGCTAGGAACTCCCCAGATGACCCCGGGCTCTGCACACTTTGAAATGCTGCGCTGGAGCCCGGAATCAGCTGGGGTGTCCCCAGCTGATCTTTCAGGCTCCGCTCGGCATTTCAGTGGCAGCATTTCACAGAGCCTGGGATGAAGACTCCCCAGATGACTCTGGGTTACGCAAAAATGCCACAAGGAGCCCTGGTCAGCTAGGGTATGTCTACACTACCTCCCTAGTTCGAACTAAGGGGGGTAACGTAGTCATACGGAGTTGCAAATGAAGCCCGGGATTTGAATTTCACGGGCTTCATTTGCATAAAGCCGGCCGGCGCCATTTTTAAATGCCGGCTAGTTCGGAACCCGTTCGAAGCCCTAATCCAAACTAGCTAGTCCGTGCCGCGTGTAGCCGCGCGGCACGGGGTCCGAACTAGCCGGCATTTAAAAATGGCGCCGGCTGGCTTTATGCAAATGAAGCCCGTGAAATTCAAATCCCGGGCTTCATTTGCTACTCCGTATGACTACGTTACCCCCCCTAGTTCGAACTAGGGGGGTAGTGTAGACATACCCCTAGAGAGTCCCCAGCTGACCCTGGGCTCCGTGTGGCACTGCCACTTTGAAACAGCGCAGCAGCATTTCAAAGGGGCAGTGCTGCATAGAGCCTGGGGTCAGCTCCATGCGGTGCTGCCGCTTTGAAGTACCCCCGCTTCCACCCTTTGCTGCCTCTCTCTGATAAAGGCAGCAGGGTGGGGAATCGACTATCCCTTATCATTCTTAATTCTATGGTACGGTACTTACTCATTCTGAAAAGTGTTCTACCTTGTCCATGTGAGGTTTCTGTTGCAGTGTATTCATATGGAAGAAGATGGTGAGAGAATAAAATGATTGGAATGTTCAGGTCTTTGTTTGGGGCATGGAAGAAGAATGTCTCTGAGGTCATTGCTTGCTTACCTCTTTCTACCCTACCAGCATTTGGAGCTATTGTTAGTTTTGTTATGTCTAGGTTTTCTCCTAGTCATTTTTGTCTTAGTTATTTCTGTAGCATGTGAAACATAACTGGTCAGTGCAAATGACATGTAAAGATTGTTAGAGAATGTTATGACCAAAGTTTGACTCAGAACAGAAACTACAAAAAAATGTTTTGAAATGTCTGAGTCTCATAGCAAACACAACCTTCCAATATGTGTCATTTCTACATCTACCCACTTTTTCCACTGTTTGCCCAAGCAAGAGACAGTACCGTTAGTTCTGATTAGATTAGCTGTTGTTGAACTAAATCAGCTGAGCCTCTGTTCTTTCTAAAATGCAGGTAAACAAAAGGGACAGCATATTTACACACAATTTAGTGTCTGATCTTGTGCCTACTGAGCTCAGTTAAAAGCTTCTGTTGATGTCAGCGAGAACAGGATTGGTACCATAAGTCCCACAGAAATAAATAGGAACAGAGTTGTCCCTTAACCTATGCATAGCAAAAATTAATAACTGATTCATTATAATGGTTTTTCTTTTAAGAATAGCCGGTGTTGATGTGTTTTAGAAAAAGAGTTAGAACTAGAAACAAGCCATTTATTGCCCTAGAAGAAGATATTTTAGACTAAGTCAATTTCTTATCAGAATAATTGTAATAACTTATTACTCAAAGGTAGTTCAGTAAGTTTTCTTCATACTCTGTGAAATCATTTACTGCAAGAGTAAATCTGGCAGTTTTCAGGCCAATCCAATTTTTCAAGTCAAAGTTACCAGTGGGGCTTTGTGGTAGAAACTGATTGCAACTTTTACCTCTCTATGATATGTAAATAGTAATGCAACTGTTTTGTTAAATTTCTTTCCGGTTGTGAAATTAAATAAATTAAAATAATGTTACCTCACTACTTTGCTGATAAAATATATACATAAGAAAGAGCATAGTGATTTCTACTTCTAAATATTGATGAGTTTGATCTGCATATAAAATCTGTTCTCAAAGAGAAACAGAATAAAGAGACTTTTTGAGAATGATGCAGGTATTAGATAGTAATGTTGTTTAAGTATAATCATATGGCAGTAAGCTAAAATATTACAATATTAATATGTTTCAAAGTTGTTCCAAAATGAAACCTTTTCAATGGGCAACATAATCTCTCTCTGTTGTAATACAGTTACAGTCTGTTGCATTTTTGAGTTCTGACATAGAAGGGAGTCTAGAATGAAAGAATTATTGATAACAGGTGAGATAGCTTAATGGTTTGAAAACCATCCATGCAAAACAAGTCCACATTTTATCTGCTTTTGCTGTGCCTGTATTATAGGCAGCAAGAGGTATAATTGTAGATTGATTTTTTTTTAAATTTGTCTAGAGGAATCTACTTTATAGCCCATAGTGAACTTTGACATTTTCTGTTATTAGTGAGAATAGTATTGGCCCCATAATTTCTATTGAAATAGAAGCATTGGGCTCACTTTTGTACTGACAACAAATTCTAAGATGTTGTTTGTCTTACCTTGAGGTAGATTTTCAAAGAGTTGAATGGACTTTTAGCAACATGACATCTTTTGTCTTAAAAATTCATCAATTTTACCTTACATGAGTAAATATGATTACTTTCATTTCTGCAGTATTCCTTTTACTACTTCTTATATATGACAGAATACCTGGAACACAAAAATATTAATGTAAAGTTATATAACCCATTATCTAAGGCAACAGGTAGGTTTTTATGAGTGATAATTTTAAAACTCAATTGCGGCTAGCTGAACACTTGCCCTATTCTGTTCACATTGAAATGTTCTTTAGGAAAAACCCACACATGTGCTTTTAATTGGACTGTACATCTGTACATTGGAGTGTAATTTGTTTTTGTCTATTGGCATTCTGATTAAAACAGTGTACTCACATTCTCATGGAAGCATTTCCAAGGTGATTTTCATTTTTCAAATCACCAGGATTCTACTCACAGGGAGCTGTGCAGTCTTGTTTCAGCTAGTTAATAAAATAACATGTTCTGGTATTGCAAGGCTGTTTGTGATTTAAATCAACTGTGTCTCGGTTCCTAGTTTTCAAGTTCATTACAGACGCAAACAAACACACGCTTCATGAAATGCATGTTGAACGAACTGCCAGATTCCTTGTCTTTCAAGGACATCTACAGAGCAGATTAATTGTAATTTCTGACTGTTGTTGAAAACATATCATTAGTGATGGACACCAAGAAACAAAATAACTCTTACAGCTTTCTGAGGACAAACTGGGAATTAACAGCTTGCAGTGGATCTCAGAGAAGGCTGTTTGGGATGACATACACTATTTTGGGTGTTACAGCTTTCTCTTGGTTATAAAATGACTCTCTTTAAAACATTAGCATCAGTATACAGAAATTAATTACTGAGTTATCAGGCAACTTTTGCCTCCATGAGTGCCAAATATGCCATAAGTTGTTTATGTACAATAAATAGTGTAATGGGGATAGGATTAGCACTAATATTTCAAATGCAGCGTAGTTAACATAGTTGGCAATTTTTTCTTCATTATTTAGTGTTGTGATATGTACTTTCTTCTTTTTAAAGGACCTCTGGAATCTAATCGTAAATCAAGACAATTTGATTTTTCAAAATTAAATAGAGATAATTAAATAGAGAAATTGCATATTTCTTTGTATTGTAACGAGGGCTGTAAAACAATTAAAAAAATATGATTAATAACGCTGTTATACAATAAGGGTATGTTTACCAGCAAAGTTATTTCAAAATAACTTTACTAGCATCTACACAGCCAAACTGATATTTCGAAATTAATTCGAAATAGCAGAGTGCTTATTTCGTATTTGGTAAACCTCATTCCACAAGGAATAATGCCAAATTCAAATTAGCTATTTCGAAATAAGTGCTGTGTAGACACTTACATTGATATAAGGGGCCTCCAGCCTTCCCAGGGGGCCCTGGTGGCCACTCCAGCCTCAACCAAGAACACTCCTCTCCCTCTTCCCGCCCCCCCCCCCCCCCCCGGAGCCCTTAAAGGGTCTGACTCTGGCCACAGTGCCTGTGCCAGCTCCAAGCCTGCCAGCCCAGAGCCAGCAGTCACTGCCCCTTGCCCAGTGGTCCCAAAACATGAGCTAGCAAGCCACTGGCAGCCAGCCCTCCACCGCTCCCCAGGAGCAGTCTGCCAGCTCCTAGGAGCCTGACAGGGGCTGGAGAAGGCGGGTGCCTTCCTGGTCCAGGGAGGAGATAATGGACCTTATTCAGGTTTGGGGGGGATGCCTCCAACATCCATGATCTCCGCACTAGATGGAGGAGCGCAACTGTCTACGGCAGGATAGCTGCTAGCCTGGCCACCAAAGGCCACATGCGAACCCAGGAACAGGCTTGCATGAAAATAAAGTTGGTCCGGCAAGATCCCCCTTCTTTCCCTGCTTCCCCCTTCTTTCCCTGCTTCCCCCTTCCAGCTTCCTCCTCCCAGGTTTCCCCCTCCTCTCTTCCACCCTCTCTTCTTCCCTCTCCCACCTCATTTCCCCAGTCTCACCAGAGTTTCATTTCCTCCCCTTCCCCCAGTTTTGTTAAATAAAGAGTTTGTTTTCATGAAAATACATGTATTTTATTTGACATCAGGAAGGGGGGGTTAGAGAGGGGTAAGTGGAAGGATGTGAGGGAGGAATGAGGCACAAGCCCCCAGTGGGGCAGACCAGGGAGGCTCTTAGTGTTCCTCAGGGTGGAAGCTTTCCCACAGGGCCTTCTGGATACTGACAGCCCCCGCATTGGACCTCCCGGATGGCAGCCTGCAGAAAGTGCAACCAGGCTCACAGCAATGCGTCCACAAGAAGCATCAGAGTGCCCAGTGGCAGCTGTGGCTCCATGTTGCAGAGTGCTGTGGTGTCCCGAGTGAGGGCAACCAGAGCATGCAGAGACAAAATGCTTTGCTGTTGCTCATCGAGGTAGGCAAGCAAGCAGGGAAAGCAGAGAACCAGCTGTCCAGGGGGAGTCCCTTTAAGCACAGGCCTCAGCCTCAGACAGCACTCACACAAAGTAACTCCTGACCTGATGCCCTGCCGGACCTGGTTCTGGCTGGCCTTAAATGCAATTCAGCGTCCACTCAGTGTGGACGCGCATTTCAAAATAGCAAATTGCTATTTCGAAATGCATTTTGTGCGTAGATGCGTTAATTCAAAATAAGTTATTTCTAATTAACTATTTTGAAATAATATATTTTGAAATAATGCTGTAGTTAGACATACCCATATAGAACAGTATTTACTTAAGTATTTTGGATGTTTTCTACATTTTTAATATATTGATTTCAATTACAACAGTGTACAGTGTTCACTTAATATTTTTATTACAAATACCCGCACTGTAAAAAACAAAAGACTTTGTATTTTTTCAAATTCGCCTATTACAATTACTGTAGCAGTGTCTTTATCATGAAAGTTGAACTTACCTACGTAGAATTATGTACAAAATAACTGCTTTCAAAAATAAAGCAATGTAAAACTTCAGCAGCCACAAGTCCACTCAGTCCTACTTTTTGTTCAGCCAGTCACTAAGAGAAACAAAAGTTAGGTTACAGTTTGCAGGAGATAATCCCACTTCTTATTTCTAATGTCTCCTGAAAGTAAGAACAGGCATTCTCATGGCATTATTGTAGATGGCTTTGCAACACATTTATGTGCCAGATGCGCTAAAGTAGGGGTCTGAAACTCAGTCTGGGGGCCACCTGCAGTGCCTGTGTAGTTCCACAATCTGGCCTGCATATGGCTGCTAACATGTGAGTCCCTGTAGCTCCGTGGAGGTGTCCATACCCTTCCCAGAAGTCCAGCCCCTGTCCACCCCTCCTTGCCTTTTCCTGCCCTTGCTCTATCACACCTTTTCCCTCATGTTCCCTCCCCCATGGGATGCGGCCTCAGAGATTACCGGGGGCTTATTACAGAGTGGCAGCTACGGATGTTAAATTTTGATTGACTATTTGATTAGTCGATATGGTGCCTCCCTCCACCTTTGAAGTGTAGCAACTGGCATAGAACTGTTACTATACTTCAAAGGCAAAAGCCCAGCAGGGAGCACAGGGCCAGTGGGGCAGTCCAGCATCAGACTCCATGTAGTGTTTCAAAGAGATAGCACCGCATGGAGCCCGGGGTAGTGAGGGAGTTCCCAACTAATCCCAGGATCCATGTGGTGCTACCACTTTGAAACACTGCGTGCAGCCTGGGGACACCCCAGCTGACCCCGGGCTCTGTGCAGCACTGGCACTTTGAAACGTTGTGGGGAGCCCAGCATCAGTCTGTATGCGGCATTTCAAAGTGGCGGTGCCATCTGGAGTCTGCTGATCCTGGGCTCCGTGCCTGCGGCTGCTTTGAAATGCTGCGGCGAGTCCAGCATCAGGCTCTATGTGGTATTTCAAAGCAGCATCATCACACAGAGCCCAGGGTCAGCGGGGGAGTCCCCAGCTGATCCCAGGAGCCACACGGGGCTGCCACTGTGAAATGCCTCATGCAGTTTGGGGACTCCCAGCACTGCCACTTTGAAGCACCCGCTCCACTCCCCCCCCCTTTGCCGCCTCCTTCTGATAGAGGCAGCAGGGGAGGTGGGGGGGCGTTTGCTTATCGGATAGTCAATTAGTCATTCACATCCCTAGGGGCAGCAGGAGTTGGGTGCCCCTATACTGTGTGGGGAAGTGGAACAATGTAGCAGCCTCTGTTCTGCTCCACCACGATCTCCCAGGCCAGCCCAGTCACTCTGCTTCACTACAGCACCCCAGCACAGACTAAACTGTTATGTAGCTATGCTTCCCCATGGCTCCTGCTGCTGAGGTGATTGCTTGGGAGCCTGAACCCTGCTGCTGGCCCCAGCCTGCCTAGGGCTCCACAGGCTAAACTGAGTATAAGAGATCATCCCATCCGTAGGATGGTTGTGGCAGCCACCACAAGGCCTCCGAAAGCGCAGGACTTGAGACAGCTGTGCTGAACTGTCCTATGAACAGGATGGCTCTGCACACACCTTTCCTGGGCCATTGGAACTAGGGTATGAATGTATACCCATGTACAGTTAACTGCTGAGCCTAGGCTCATAAATTAACTCTCACAATTACACACAATCCTGTCCCCTTGATGCCTCTGTATTAGAGACAACTGGTGCATCTGGGGAGCCATCTTTGAAGCCATACAACATGGGAGGAGGGCAGGTGGGAGCTGGTACATGAGGGGAACTGGCTTTCAGACAGCTCCCTGCATTTACCGGCTCCCACAGAGTTGACTACTCACCTGCCTGTGCTGCTGCCTCTGTATCAAAGATAGCAGCACGGGGAGTGACAGGTAAGCACTGGCTCTCACGGAGTTTCCTGTTCCCCATGCTGTTGTCTCTGATAATGAGGCAGCAGGGGGGATAGGTGGGAGCTGGTGCTCACAGGGAGCTAACTTAACAGTCGGCTTCCACTTACGCCCCTCTCCCTCCCCCCCCGCTCCCCGGCATGTAAACATAAAACCTATGAAAATTTCAGCAGTTACATGTTTACAAAAATAAACACATTTTAACATCTCTAATAGTGACTTGCCAGCAGTGGAGCGGAGCTGCTAGCCCTGCTGTGCTACTAGTGTTGGTACAGAGGACCCTGGAAGTGTGTTTAAATCATTCAGGGGCAGTAGGCAGAGTTGGGGGATGCAGAGGGATGGAAAGAGCGTGTGGACTAGCAGGTGGGGCCAGGAGACACGTGGGGGGAATGTGGGGAGATACACACCTCCTCAGAGCCCTGCCCAGACACAGGTGCCCATTGGCCCATTAGGAGGATTAGAGGACTGGCAATTGAGTTTGGTAAATTGAGTTTGAGACCCCTGCTCTAAGGATTCATATGTCCTCTCATACTACAACCAGCATTCCAGAAGACGTGCGTCCATGCTAATAAAGACATGCGTCCATGCTACTCGATAATGATTCAAAGAACAGTGGACCAATACATGTTTATTTTTATCGTCTGAGTCAGATGCAACTAGCAGACAGTTAATTTTTTTTTTTTTGGCTGTATGGGTTCTGTACTGTCTGCATTGGAAAGGTATTCTTTTATCATTTCTGAAAGTATGCTCCATACCGTGTCCCTTTCATATTTTGGAAAGCACTTTAGATTCTTACGCTTTGGGTTGAGTGTTGTAGCCATTTTTAGAAATCTCACATAGGTATATTCTTGGCATTTTGTCAACTTTGTTGTGAAAGTATTCTTAAAATGAACATGTACTGGGTTTCCCGAGATTTTCTATAACATGAAATATAAGGCAGAATTTGGGTAAAACAGAACAGGAGATAAACAATTCTCCCCTTGGAGTTCCATCACAAATTTAATTAACGCAGTATTTTTTAACAAGCATCATCAGCATGGAAGCATGTTCTCTGGAATAGTGACTGAAGCACAGAAAAAGTGCAAATATTTAGCATTTTTGGCACGTAAGTACCTTAATAGTGCATGCTACAAAGGTGCCATGTGAATGTCTGTTCCTATTTCCAGGTGATATTATAAATAAGCAGGCAGTGTTACCTTTTAAAAATCTAAACAAACTTATTTCTCAGCAATTGGCCAAACAAGTAGGACTGAATGGACTTGTAGCTACTAAAGTTTTACATTGTTTTGTTTTTGAGTGTAGTTATATAACAATCTACATTTTGTAAGTTGCACTCTGTCATGGGGGGGACCACCCCCCTCCCTTTTAGCCCCGGAGGATTGTGGGGTAGAGTGGGCCCGTGTTCAGTTCACGGAGGGGCCCTCCGCCACCCACTGCCCCTTTGCTCTAGGCCAATAGGGCGTAGTAGGGTTCTCTTATAGCAGGGTCGAGCCCCGCTATGGCCAGAACCCTCCTACTTAGACACTGAGGCCCATCAAGTTCCCAGTCCCTGGGTTCCCCAAGGTCCAGCTCTCACCAGTCCTTGAGCCTAGTCTCGATTGGATTGCCCACCCAGGGCCCAGCATCACCTGGTTGCTCCTCTGCGGCTTGGGGTCTTGTCAGTCCGGGCTCGGGCTCTTCGCCGTTGCTCTCCGTTCGCCCCCTTGTGCCTTGGGGAGGAAGGGGGGCGCTCCTTGTCTCGCCCACCGCGAGTCCCACGGCTCGGTCCATCGCCCTCTCCGGCCTCCCCGCCATACCTTCGGTGTCCTCCACCGCGGTCTCCCGCCTGCGGTTGTACCCCCCCCCCCAGGTGTGCCGGTGCCGCGCTTAAAAGCGGCATGTGCAGCAATAAAGCCAGTGCTCCTCCGGCTCTCCGCTCGCGGCGCGAGCTGTCCGCGCGCCTGGACCCGGCGCGAGTGACGGGGTCAGCCCATAACACACCTTCCCCTCTCAGTCTCGGTTTAGGTTTTCATTTCCTTCTCCTTCCATTGTTCTGGAAAAGAAATCTGCATTGTTATGCTTCCTACCTGGTCGGTGGGCTACCTCGAACTCATAAGGCTGCAGGGCTAAATACCACCACATTATGCGGGGGTTCGTTTCCTTCATTGAGTTCAACCATCTTAATGGGGCATGATCCGTAACTAGGAGGAAGGGAGCTCCCAGGAGGTAATATCGTAGCGCTTTGACTGCCCATCGCATGGCCAGAGCTTCTTTTTCAATCATCGCATATTGGCGTTCTCTAGGGAACAACTTTCGGCTTAAATAGAGTATGGGGTGATCAACCCCGTGTTCTTCCTGCGATAAAACTGTGCCCAGACCCACCTCTGAGGCATCAGTCTGTAAAATAAAAGGTTTAGAGAAGTCGGGTTGTGCTAGTACCGGAGGCTGGGAGAGTCGGAGTTTAAGCGTCTGGAATGCCCGTTCGCAGGGTTCGGACCAACTAACTTTCCGTGGTTGGTTATTTCTTGTTAGCTCTGTTAGTGGGGCTGCTATCGTTGCAAAATGGGGGACGAATCTCCTGTAATAGCTAGCTAGTCCTAGAAATTGACGGACTTGCTTCTTTGTGGAAGGGGCTTTGTATTCTTGTAAGGCTTGTACCTTTCCAACTAGAGGCTTCACTTCCCCCCCCCCCTTCTCCCCACTGTGTTTCCGAAGTAGGTTACCTCGTTTTGCCCTATGCAGCATTTACCTGGGTTGGCTGTCAAACCCACTTTTCCTAGCTCCCCTAACACTGCTCCAACCTGACGCAAGTGATCAGCCCACGAATGGCTATAGATGATAATATCATCAATATACGCCGCCGCATACTCCTGGTGATTTCGCAGCACTTTGTCCATTAATCTTTGAAAAGTGGCTGCAGCCCCATGTAATCCGAATGGCATCGTGACAAACTGAAAGAGGCCAAAGGGCGTCAAAAAAGCTGTTTTTTCGTGGGATGCTGGAGTAAAGCATCCCACAGTGCAGGGTTGTGGAAAGGCAGAACTGATTGATCCCTGCACTTTGTGGGATTCTCTCTGATTTCTTCCATGGCATTCTCAGCTGCTGGGAAAAGCATCATGAGTTGCTCTGTGAACTCTGTTCTGAGGAATGTCAAAGCAGCACAACAGTCTCTCCAGCCTTCCCCCTGCAGCAGTAGTCTGCCTGTTGTTGTGTTCCTATCAAGAAAAATAGGGGAGCATTCCAATGATTTGCTCTTTTTGTTTGTTCCTTAAATGAAGCAGCTCACTCACCTGTCAGACACTTCCCTGAGGGTGTGTCTAGACTACATGCCTCCTTCGACGGAGGCATGTAGATTAGCCAGATCGGAAGAGGGAAATGAAGCCGCGATTAAAATAATCGCGGCTTCATTTAAATTTAAATGGCTGCCCCGATCTGCCGATCAGCTGTTTGTCGGCAGATCGGGGGAGTCTGGACGCGATGCGCCGACAAAGAAGCCTTTCTTCATCGACACAGGTAAGCCTCGTGAAACCAGGTTTACCTGTGTCGATGAAGAAAGGCTTCTTTGTCGGGGCATCGCGTCCAGACTCCCCCGATCTGCCGACAAACAGCTGATCGGCAGATCGGGGCAGCCATTTAAATTTAAATGAAGCCGCGATTATTTTAATCGCGGCTTCATTTCCCTCTTCCGATCTGGCTAATCTACATGCCTCCGTCGAAGGAGGCATGTAGTCTAGACACACCCTGAGCTTTGAAGAGGGAAGGGTGCATGCCTGCAGGGCAGCAGAGATCACACAACACAGATGAGCCCAGCCATCAGAGCAGGCATTGTGGGATATTGGCAAAGCCAGTTCTTGGGGAAAAACAAACAGAGTCTACACTGGCTCTTTGTCAACAATAAAGAGTGGGGTCGGGGGGGACAAAAGTCTCTCATAGAGGTGGAAATTTTTTGTCCCCAAAACTGGGTGTTACTGCATTGTATAGGTTACACCTCTGAAATCTGGGACTCTCTGGTCCGGCAACATTCGTGATCCAGCATGACCACGGATGTTCCAGGATCAGAGAGTCCCAGCACACTACAGACGGGTGGGAGCCCAGGAGCCAGCATGTGGCTCAATTGGGCTGTGAGGGGACGGGGGCAAGAGCTGGCATGCGGCTCATTTGGGCTGCAAGAGGGGGCAGGGAGCTGGTGTGCAGGGAGCTGCTGTGGGAGCGTGGCTCAGCTGGACTGTGGGGGAAGCTAGGAAGCCAAGTGGGGCAGGCCTGGTGGAGGGTTCGAGGGGGTGTCATCAAGGGGCCTGAAATGACCTCCCCTTGTCTGGCAAAATCCCTCATCTGGGACCAGTCAGGTCCAACCTATAGTGTGTACGCTTTTACTTTTTGGCAACAGAACATGCCAGTGTAGATAAGGCATAAGGCTTTTTCATCTGCTTCTCCAGTTTCATTCAGATCTTGCTCATAGCAACATGCAAAAGAAGGCCTCAACTTCTTTCAAACAGAAAACACTTTAAAAAACTGGGTAAGGGAACTCCTTCTCCAATGGATTACTTTGAGGGTTGGGGTTTTGTTTGTTTGTTTGTTTTGGGTTTTTTTTTTCTCACATAGATGCCTGGTCAGCAGAGGATACATGGGTCTCTCAGGGAAAAGAAAATTCCACAAAAACATATATTAGCAGTAGCAAAAATATACAACCTGAGCCACTGCAACAGTTGCTATCTGCTGGATTGGAGAGGACAGCAGTAAACAAGTTTTGCAGCAAAGCTGCTGCCTAGCATTCCTCATGCCTTTCATGAGGCACTACTGACTGGAAGTGCAGGTGTTTATGGATGTACCCCTGGTTACAGAGCGCCAAATTTGTTCAAGTATTTAGGTGTTTAACTCCCACTGATTTCTGTGGGAGTTAGCTATGTGACAGGGCACAGCCACAGAAGACCCCTTGGGGTGCCTCCCAGAGTGTTGACACTGCCACTGCCACTCGACCCCCTCTAGGGCTTTTTACTGCTGGGCCAACTCTGCTGGTCTCCCCCAGCCAAGCAGTACAGACACTGAATCGCTTCAGATCCAAGGAAAGCGCAGTTTAGGGCCCAGCTTCCTGGGATACCACTCCCCAAATGGGATCAAATCACAAAGAATTAGGTAAGCCACCTTTAACAATGAAAGGGGGAATGTGCACACTGATTGCTTCCCCACATAATAATTGTTTACACTGGGTTTGATAGAAAATAAAAGTGATTTTATTAAGTACAAGCAGTAGGATTTAAGTGGTAATAAGTGAGAACAGGCAGATAGTAGGATACAAATCAAAAGAAACAAAAATGGTTGACTAATAATTATACAGTGAAATCTCAGTACAAACTTTTTCAAACTCACTCTAAAACTGCTTTTCCAGCTGCCCCTCAAAACCAGGGCTGTCTCCTCACCCTGGGGTCTTCAGCTCTTTCTTCAGGTGCAGCCCAGCCAAAAGACACAAAACTTCCTATTCTTCCTATTCTTTTTAAAGAATACCCTTATTATATTGGGAGTCACCTGGCCATTCCCTACCAACTATTGCTAACAGAAGGCTGTTTGCATATGACTGCCCAGACACTGAGGCCTCCCTTGATGACTTTCATTCACACATTAAAAAAGCATTCCCTACTCTTTCTGTCTAATTTTACACAGAAGAATGATACACACATCAAAATAGGATAAATAGAACCAGCAGATCATGACGTGCAGATTGATAGGTTACATTAAATAATTTGCTCAAAGCACCTTTGAGTTATGTATATTCGTGTTCATGTCTGTCACAAGGTGCTTACACTTTTACAAATCTGGCCCTGATAATTTAGAGCAGGACTTCCATAAGAAACTCTGGAAGGAGCAGTGGTTCCATTTCTTTCTAATCCTTCACCTTCCAACTCCCTTTTTCTAGTTCGGCCTGTAGTATCTTGTTCTTCTTCCATAGGATGTTTTCTCAGTACAGATGAAGCCACAAAGTCAATGATAAGAAACCAATCTGGAAAAGCAGAAGACAGAGTACACAGAGAACAGAAAATACTAGATGGTGATTGGTTGTCATCCTGAATGTGAGGTTGAGGAGGACAAAACAGCATCCAGGTTGTCTTAACCAAACCATAAAGATGTGAATTAGCTAGTAAACAGGAATATATTCTCTCTTTCTTTTGACAAACAGTGGGGTAAAGGTAAAACACAGCATGTTTTGTAAACTTCTTCACACATCTGAAACCACCAGAACCACATTCCTCCTTCCTTCATGCTAAATTTGAAGTGTCCCTCTGCCTAGTACAAACAAGAAAACAAAGTTGTGTAAAATCATAGAGGTTGAAATATTGTTTGTAGTTTCAAAGTTTAAGAGTTTAAGCACATATCTTTCAAAGATACAATCACTGTACTGATCATGATTTTAGACTATTTTATAAACATATGCTTGAACAGCTTATTTTGATATTTTCTCTGCAGATGATTCAGAACATCAAGACTCTGATTGAAAATGCAGATAGTGTATATGAGAAGATAGTACAGTGTCAGAAGATGGGTAAGTGTGGGCTCCCTTTTTGAAAAATTAAAATACTGTAAGGCATTTCTCCTATATTTTAATTTTTACAAAACCTTGGACTGGGTTAATTTATTCCACTAGTGCACAGAACAAAAGTATTCAAATATAAGCAGGTACAAAAATCATAGACATTGGGGTCTGGCATTCCAACTAAATTTTGGCAATCATTTTTAATCTTTTAACATTTTATAGCAGGACAGTAGCTTGCTGACATGCTATTTTAATAAAACAAAGATAACATGTAAAAAATAAACATTCATATATTTATGAATGAGAGATACTGTGCTATTCCTGCACACATTCAGGGGCAAGCTGATAAAGTGTATATCAGAGCTCAATATGCTGATGAAGCAGCATGGTACAATGTGCACACCATGGGTCTAAACAGATGCTACTTTCTAGAATGTACATTATGTATTTTAATGCCAAAGTACTTAAAACACTGACGTGTTTTCCTGATTGTTCATTAGACTGTGGAAAATATAAAATATGCATTATTAGATTTTTGTGTGTTGAGAATAAATGAGAAATTAGTGGGGTGAATTTTTTACAATAACATCTCTATCAGTCTAATTATTTTCAATTCTCAGTTTTACTCAAATATCATATGGTTCATTTGGATTCAGTGAAGCCCAAGAACATCAAGTGAATTGCCACAGAATATCATAAATTAGTTTAGCTGAGTTAAGAATCCAGGCTTTCTTGGTTCCTGGTCCTTGATCAGTTAGCATCCCTCCTGAACACAAACACCTAAAATATGTTGACTGAGTAGAGAATTTAAGTGAATTGATTTCAGTAGAAAATGTAAGTTTAATGTTTTTAAAAAATCATGTAAACTGCAGCTCATATAATCTCATTGTGTTGTTTTAATATTTGATTTGATTTTTAAGTAGACAAATTGCTCCAATTGCTCTGCATTTTGCTGTTGGAATTATGCCATAGCTGGTTCTTGGCAATGTGAAGGTATTAAAGTTTGTATTGATATCGGAAGAGGGTTTATGTTCCTTATAGGATCACATGATAGGAAGCCGTACGTTCTAGTGCCAGATCTAACAATTACTTCTCCCTTGAGAGGTGTTCCTGTAGGTGCTCTACTCAGGTCTTGATGCGTCCTCATGCTGCTGATCGGAGATTTGTTGCCTAACAGTGGCTCCTGCGCCATGTCTGCTCACCTGCCATCTGGTGCTGTTGTTGTCTGTTAGGTGCATGTGGCACGAACCTCCCTCAGTTCCTTTTCTACCATCCTTGGCTGAAGATGGAGTCACAGCAGTGTTCTCCTCTCTGACAGAAAATAAACCAATAGTACAGTTAGTTTAGAAATAGTTGGTAAGTTTTGTCAGATCATATAAGTTTTCACCTAGTCTTTCAGTTTAAAAAAAAAAAAACCAAAACCGCCGTGGTGGCTTTTTTTTCCCTTCTCAAGATGCCAGGCTCTCCTGGCTTTAAGGAATGCGACTCATGCCAGGATTCAATGACAGTTTCAGATGGACACACGTCCTTGATGAAATGTCCAGGTGAAAGTCATGCAGCACAGAAGTACCCAGATGGTTTAAACATGACAGCCAGAGCAATGAAAGACCACGAAATGCAGCTGAAGAACCTCCTGTGGGAGAAATCCCTCCAACCATCAGGGGATAAGTCCCAGGAGACATGGGGACAACCAGTGCCCCATGACAGGGCTAGCTCATCACCCCAGAGGAGCTCATGAGTGTTGCGGGCTTCCCCGGCATGATTGTTGCCTGCTACGTTCCCCGGAGCCATCAGTCTCCAGCACCGCAGTGAAACGTAAATCAACATCAGCCAGGAGAGCTGAGTCCACTAATCCACCGGTGCTGGCAACCACTCCACATATCCAGTGCATCTAAACGCCACCTTCCCTCACCACCTGAGTCCCTTTTACAATGGGCCCTCATTACTACGGATAAGTGGCTCCTCGAGATTATCCTATTGGGCTACACGATCCCTTTACCTCTATAACCCCTACCCAACCTCCTATCTTGACCCTTTTCAGGGACCCCTCTCATGAACCCCTCCTACAAACAGAAGTACAGAAACTACTTACCATAGGGGCAATAGAATCCATTTTCACAGAACATCGGGGAAGAGGGTTCTATTCCAACTATTTCATAACTGCCAAGAAAACAGGCGGCTGGAGAACAATTTTGGATCTCAGGAATTATAGAATACTAGAACAAGAAGGGACCTCGAGATGTCATTGAATCCAGTCCTCTGCCCTCATGGCAGGACCAAGGACCAAGCACCATCTAGACCATCCCTGAACAAGTTTCTCCGCAGCACCAAATTCAGAATGGTGATTCTTGCAACTATTTTACCTACACTGGACAAAAGACTGTTTCTCAGCCTTCGACCTTCAGGATGTATATTTTCATATGCATATTTTCATTCATCCTGCCCACAGGAGATTTCTCAGGTTTGTGGTAGGTCAAGATCACTACCAATACTGAGACCTTCCTGTTGGTCTTTCCATGTCCCCTCGTGTTTTTTCCAAGACAGTGGTCACAGCTTCTCTCAGAAGACAAAGTGTCATTATTTTTCCCTACCTTGATGACTGCCTAATCATGGGGCCCACTCATCAACAAACTCTCACCATGACAAACACTACCAGAGAATGCTTCTCTTGACTAGTCCTCCTCATAAATATTCACAAGCCAACCCTGCAGCCCACCCAAAAGATAGAATTTATCAGGGCACTCCTAGATAAAGTAACAGCAAAAACCTACCTGCCACTGCAAAGATTCAAAGCACTAAGAGATCTTATCTGGGGAGTCAAGCATATGTCCTTCACCACAACATGCACTTGTCTTCAAATACTGGGACACATGGCAGCTACAACCTTTGTCATCATATTTGCGAGACTACATATGCACTGCCTACAGTACTGTCTCGCAAGTGTCTATATCTCAAACCAGCATGGTCTTGCAAAGCATCTCGCACTCCCACCTTCCCACCTTCTTGACTGGTAGACTTCTCCGACCAATCCTCTAGCCAGCATACCCTTCCATCGTCCAGATCCATCAATAGAGGTCACGACAGACACATCACTTCTGGACTGGGGTGCCCATTGTACTGTACTGAGTGGTACAGGGCAGATGCTCTCAACTAGAGATGCACCTCCACAAAGCATGTGCTCACTTCCTCCTCCTGATAAAGGGCAGAGCCATTCATATCCTCACGGACAACGCACCCTCTATGTTTTACATCAATCGACAGGGTGCCCAATTACGCTTACTATGTGCAGAAGCAATCAGATTTTGGAACTGGTGTCTCAAGAACCACATAACTCCAACTGCCACTTACTTACTAGACCAGCAGAATACCAGGGCCAACAAACTGAGTGAACACTTCTCAGAACAACACAAGTGGGAGATCAATATCAATGTTCTTCTTCCAATTTTTCACAAATGGGGATTCCCAGTTTTAGATCTCTTTGCCACAGTAGACAACCACAAATGCCACAGATTTTGCTCTCAAGCAGGGAAGGGCAAGAGATCGAAGGGGGACTCCTTCACCATCCGCTGGACAGCTCCCTTACTCTACACCTTCTCACTAATTCCACTACTCTCCAGACTAATCAACGAGAGATGCTCCAACCAAGCCACAGTAATTCTGATAGCTCCCTGCTGGCCGAGACAACCCTGTTTCCCCTATTTACATTACCTTTCAATAAGCCTACTGATCCCATGGTTCCTCACCTGCTTACTCAACACCAGGGCAAAACCCACCACCCGAAAATCAAAACTCTGAAACTCACAGCATGGCTTCTCCATAGCTCCAAAATGAAGAGAATCTCTGAGAGAGTCAAATGAATTTGCTCTGAGAGAGTCAAATGAATCCTATTGAACAGTCAACATCCTTCCACAAGATTCACCTACCGAAACAATTGGAAACGCTTTCAGCAATGGTATATCACTTGTCATTTACATCCAAATAACTCCCCCATACCTATTGTATTTGAGAACCTGATGGATCTCAGCAATCTAGGCCTCTCCATCAGCTCCATTCAGGTTCATCTCTCGGCAATCATGACTTTCCACGAATCAGTCAATGATTTCTCTCTTTGCACATCTGATGACGAAGCAATTCCTAACATGCTTGCAGAAAACACTCCCAAACTTAACGCCCCCCGGTACCATCTTAGGACTTAAATCTCATTCTTGACACGCTCACCAGTCCACCCTTTGAACTACTAACCACCGCCCTACCACAATACTTATCCATGAAAGTGGCCTTCTTAGTGGCAATAACATCTGCAAAAAGAGTGGTCAAAATTGCAGCCATCGTGACTGACTCACCATACTCACTACTTTTATTAAGGATAAGGTTATACTCAGGCCTCATCCCAAGTTTCTCCCCTAGATTATATCAGACTTCCACCTAAATGAACCTATATATTTACCCTCATATTTTCCTAAACCTCAAACCTCCTTAAGAGAATTCATCTTGCACACCCTGGATGCAAGAAGAGCCATTGCGTTCTACTTAAAGAGAATCAAAGAGACCAGGAAATCAGACAGACTCTTCATCCCTTGGTCCAGTCCCCATAAGAGAACAGCTGTCTCAACACAACCTATTTCCAAATGGATTGCAAGCTGCATATACACAGTTTACCAGCTTCATGGAAAACAGCCACCACAGATTATCAGGTCTCACTCTGCATGTGCGATGGCTACATCAATGGCTTTCCTACATAATGTGCCACTAGCGGACATATGTAGAGCAGCGACATGGTCTTCCCATCACTCTTTCAGACAGCATTATGCCCTACAGAAAGGACCCATACCTGCCACCACTTTGGCAGATGTGGTCTGTCTTTCTTTACATAAATGACTCCAATGCCCACCACCATTTCGCGGGTACTGCTACTAAGTCACCTGAGTGGAGCACCCACTTAAGGGAGAAGAAGTTACTCACCCTGTGCAGTAACAATGGTTCTTCAAGATGTGTGTCCCTGTGAGTGCTCCACTACCCTCCCATCTCCCATCTGCTTGAAGTCCTTTAACAGATTTCAGCTGGAAAAGGAACAGAGGGTGGTTCGTGCTCTTCGCGCACCTAACAGACAACAACAGTGCGACATTGTGAGTGGCAGGCACAGCATGGGAAGCATTGCTGGGGAAAAATCTCCGATCAGCAGAGTGAGGACACACCAAGACCTGAGTGCAGTACCCACAGCTTAGCCTTTCCTAGATTCTTCCCCCACCATCCCCCCAAGAGTTACTGCACAGGGTGAATAACTTCTTCTTCTTCACTGACCTTGGACAGCTTCCTCATTTGCAAACTGAGAATAATAATATTTACCTTACAGAAATGTTAATGTTTTTAACAGTCATGCCATCTTGGAAGACTAGGGTACATATCTATGGTATAGATGTAGAGGGCATGTATATGGAAATTTTGTTGTGCTGTTCCATTAATGTGATGAATCTGCATTGACAAGAGTTAGAGGTACTGAAGATAGAAAACACTTTTGAAGTTTGAATCAGATATTGTACTGTATTAGTGTGGCAATTCATGTAACTGCAGCAAATGGCCAGTCTGAAAAGTTGATTAGATATGAGAACTTCTGAAGAGAACTTAGGCCTGCTATATGTGGTGAGTTAAAGCATGGCAAGACATGATGTGAATTTACAGTGAACCACGCATTAATTGGCTATGTGGACCCTTCTACTGCTGACAATGTTTAGTTATGCATATTATGGCATTTCTAGCACATAGTAGCGCATACAGGCAGCTGGAGTGTGCCAACTAGTATGCTGTAAAACAGGGTTGGGCAATAATTTTTAAAAGGGAGCCACTTCATAAATTTCTGAAGTGGGCCCAGGCCACCCTGGCGGGGGGGGAGGGGGGGAGCCGAAAGCAGAAGGGGTGGGGCCTTAGGCAGAAGGGGTGAAGAAGGAAACTTCCTGTGCACCCCTGCCCACAGACCCTGATTAGCCTAGAGGTGGGGGAGCGTGTGAAGTCTTTGCCTCCCGCCCCAGCACCTAGAGAGAACTGCTAGCTGTTTTAAAAACATCTGGCAGATCCCTCTAAACGCTGCAGTGGGAGGAGACTTTGCAAGCTCCACCTGCCTCCAAGCCAATCAGGACCTGTGGATGAGGAGAGCACGTGAAGTCTCTTGTCCCCTGCCCTACCCTGCCAGGGGTGCACGACAGCTAGAGAGAAATGCTGACTGTTTTAAAACAACCAGTGGTTCCCTCTGATGCCATGTGCCTCTAGCTGGGGCAGGAGACTTCGAGCACTTCTCTGTCCCGAGATTTTGATTGGCCTATGGGTGGGGAAGTGGCACGGCAGCCACAGGCCAGATCCACTGTCTTGCCCACCCCTGCTATAGAGTCATATCCTGGATGCTATGGACTAAAACTGAGCATGTGGACAAGGCCCCGTGTGTTGAAACAGAAGGTATGTTTGCACACACGTTTCTTTCAGTGACTTGTAGAGTACTTCCCCTTCCCCTTCGCAGCACAGGTATAAATAGCAGTGTAACCAATGATGCATAGTTTAATGAAGGGTGTGGGTATGTATGCAAGTACATACATGTTCTCTACTCACCAAAGCTATGCCTTCCCATCTACGCTGCTAAAAATAGCAGTGCATAGTATCCTGTTGCTACCATGCTTCCAGAGATTTCCCTCTCCATAGGAAAAGAATCCCCAGTAGGGAAGGACTCTGGCAGTGGGGAAGGGTTCTCCCTGCTGACAGAGTATTACCTTGACACAGGGAAATACTAGAAGGGATGGGGGCAGTCTGCCGGTTGTCTGCTGCTAGAGCTTTCCCTCTCTTTGGTAGGAGGTAGGCAACTGGGAAAGGCTCTGCCCTTTTCTTTGCTGGAGTCTTCCCTGCTTAGCCTTTCCTAGATTCTTCCCCCACCATCCCCCCAAGAGTCTTTTGTTCCTACAGGAAAAGATTCTGGCAGTGGCAGGACAGCTCACTGCTGCTGGGAAAGTCTCTGGAAGGGGGGAAAGACTTTGTAAGTCAAAGAGGCAGCTGCTTTCCTTCTGCCAGCACCTTTCCTCACTGCCTCCCTTCTGCCAGAGTATTTCACATGTAGCTAAACGCTGCAGTTTGGATACAACCTGCTTTTCACTCTGGGTTGTAGCTACATGCAGGGGGTGAAAGTAACTTAACCACCTACACCCCTTTGAAGAGGGCTAAAGGTGGGCGGAGGGTTAGCCGTACTGCAGTACCTGTAAGAAATTTACGTGTGGGGTGGAGTGCAGGGGGCTCAGGGTAGAGATGTTAAATAGCAGTTAGGAAGCGAATTGAGTAATCAATGGAATTGATTAGTCAATAAGGGGGTTTGCTGTGGCTCTGCTTTTAAATGTAGTAATAGCCACTAGGCTCTTACTATATTTAAAAAGCAGAGGCATAGCTTGTGGGACCCGGCATAAACTGGGACTGCTCAGTCCCGGCTCGCACCATTTCTGCCTCCCCTCCTTCCCATGGAGATGGTGCTGGGGGGGAATTGGCTTTTCAGTGGCTCCCCCCAGCACCAGCTGCTGCTCCCCTGCCTTTGCTGCCTCTGATACAGTGTGGGGGGAAGTGACTTGTTCAGTAGTAACTCAACTACCCAATAAGCCTAGGCTTATCGGGTAGTTGACTAGTCGCTTATATCCCTAGCTCAGGGCAGAGGGTTTGGGTGTGTGGGGAGGTGCAGAGCTGGGGTTGGGGATGCAGGAGTCAAGATTAGGGTGAATGAGGAGGCTCAGGGCAGAGGGTTAGGGTGTGGGGGGCTGCAGGAGATAGGGCTGGGGACAGGGATGCAGGAGTCAAGGTTGGGGTGTATGAGGAGCTCAAGGCTGGGGGGTATTAGGAGGGGCTCAGGACTAGGGCTATAATAGTATAGTCAATTAACCTCTAAGCAAAGGCTTATAGGTTAATGCTATAGACTACACGCATTCCCTTCGCCCCTCCTTGCCAGCAAATTTTTTAGCAGGCTGGTTCAGCATCCCAGCTCAGTCTTGGCTTGTGCTGGGTCTGGGACGTATCCCCACTGGGACTCCTCTAATACATTGCAATGTAAGCCCAGGGTTAGTAGAACTTAAGTTAGCAGACCCTGGGTTTGTTAGAGGAGTATTAGGAGCCAGGAGGGCAGGCAGCCAGCTCGAGGAGCTCAGACTCATCCAGACAGGGGCTGCTGCCACCCTGCACTGCTGCCTCTGTATTGGAGGCAGCAGCACAGGGTGACAGGCAGCCAGACCGTGAGAGGAGCTGGTTTTTAAACTGGATCGACTCTCAGACCAGCTCTTGCCCGGCACCCCATGCTGCTGCCTCTGATACAACAGCAGCAGCAGCAGCACAGTGTGGCAGGAGGCTCCTCGGGGGTGAGGCTGGACTGCCCTAGGTGAGTCCCTTATTGGTTACTCAACTAGTCTATAGACCAGTTGAGTAACCAATAAGAATTAATGAGGTTAATCGACTATTCAATTAACCAATATTTAACATACCTACTCAGGACAAGGGCTTGGGGGATGCGTGTGGGGGTGCAGGAGTCAGCACTGGGGGTGCAGGAGTCATGGTTGGGGTTTATGATGAGGGGGCTCAGGGAAGAGGTCTTGGTTAATGTGGAGGGGCAAGGGTAACATTTCAGTGGTGAGGGACTGCGGGTGTTACAGCTGCACTTACTCCTGTCGCTGAGTGTTGGGGTCTTTTTTCTGACAAGGGAGCAAGGCAAAGCTCACAGTCAGTGTGTCTTCCTCCTCTGCCCTCCCCTGGGAAGCCGGGAGCGAGAGCAGGCTGTGAACTTTGACTCGCTCCCTAGTCAACAAAAATTTAAAAACACTCAGTGACCTGGGTAAGTGTGGCTGCAGACCACCCTTGCCCCCTCTTCCTTCCTGAAATGGTGGTGGAGGGACCATCACAAACACCTTCTTCCTGCCAACCCCTCTAACCTGCTAGGCTGCCTGCTTCTAGCTTGGGTCAGCGAGGCTGGGAGAGCCAAGGTGGGAGCACCGCGCCTCTATCCTTGTAGCTGAGGGCCTCAGCCAGCCAGTTTCTTGCTGAAGCACCACACCAGCTTACTTTCACCTCTGGCTTCACATACACGCTGTGCCACTGCCAGTGGTCTGTCCTATAGATGTAACCAGAGAAAATAAAATGAAAGAGATCCTGAAGAAAACTTTTTCAAAGTCAGTATTTCAAAATTAGTTAAAAAGGGAGAAAGCAAACAGAATGTTAATAATTGAAAGTTTAAAAAAAGGAAAGAGAATGAGAGAGACTATCTTATTGCCTCTGTATAGATCCATAGTAGACCCACATCTTGAATCCTGCATACAGATGTGGTCACCTCATCTCAAAAAAGATATCTAAGGATTAGGAAAAGTTCAGAAAAGAGTAACAAAAATTATTAGGGGTTTGGAGCGACTGTCATATGAAGAGCTATTAAAAAGACTGGGACTTTTCAGGTTAGAAAATAGAAGATTAAGGGGGGATATGATAGAGGTCTATAAAATCATGGCTAATGTGGAGAAAGTGAATAAGGAAAAGTTATTTACACGTTCCCATAACATAAAACTAGGCATCACCAAAAAAAATTAATAGGTAGCAGGTTTGAAAAACAAAGAAAAGGAAGTATTTCTTCCAAGAAAAGGATGTATTTCTTCATGCAACACACAGTAGGTCTGTGGAACTCCTTGCCAGAAGATTTTATGAAGACCAGGAATTTAACAGGGTTCAAGACAGAACTAAATAAATTCATGGAGGATAGATCCATCAATGCTTCTTAGCCAGAACTTAGGCTATTAAGAGGCAGATAATACACTAATCATGTAGATGATAGAACTTGATCAACTACACTATTAGTTGATAAGGGAAGAAGCGCTCAGTCCTGGCTTGTGCCAGGTCCAGGAGCTACCCCAGCTGCAGCTCTGTAGTTTAAATGTAATAAGAACTCAGCAGGCAGGCAGCTTAGCTCCTAGTATATTTAAACTTCAAAGCCATGGGGGGGGGGGGTGAACTGGACCTGATGTGAACCAGGAGAGAGCAGGCCTGGCTCAATTCCAGCTCACGTCGGGTCCAAGAGCTACCCCCAGTGTGGCTCTGCAGTTTAAATGTAGTAAGAGCTGGACAGGCAGGCAGCCTGGCTCCTACTACATTTAAACTGCAGAGCTGCAGTGGGGGAGGTCCTGCACCCGGTGTGAGCCAGGACTGAGCTGGGCTGCTGACCTAGCCGGAGTAGCCCCTGTCCGCAGTGGCCTGGACTGGCTGTGGGCAGAGGCTACTCCAGCAGCAGCCCCTATCTGCAGGGGATCCCAGTGGAGAGCTGAGACCCCCCTGGGCCTGCTGTAGGCAGAGGCTGCTTTGCAGCAGCCTTCTCTACCCCCTCCCACCAAGAGGCAGCAGTGTGGCGGGGGAGGGGCACAGGCAGCACAGCAGAGATGGTGCTGGGGACAACCGATAGACAGCAAGAGGGGGAATGCAAGTAATCGACTTGACTAACCGATAAGCCAAGGCAACTACTCGCTTACCTCCCTAGCTAGAACAAGTAGGAATGGTGTCCCTAGCCTCTGTTTGTCAGAAGTGGGAGTGGTTGATGGCTGGATTACCTGTTCTGTTCATTCCCTCTGGGGGCACCTTGTATTAGTCACTGTTGGAAGACAAGGTACTAGGTTAGACAGACCTTTGGTCTGACCTAATATTACCATTTTTATGTTCATATGTTAGGTGCAGTTACAAGAGCCAGAGAGGAACCTGTACCCGCTCCAGTTTTCTGCTACCCTCTTGCCCAATCCATGGTTATTCCAGATATACTACAGATTGAACCTCTGTAAACCAGGACTCTTTGGTCCAGCAACATCTGTGGTCCAGTAGGACCATGGATGTTCCAGGACCAGAGAATCCCAGTGGAAGGCTGGTGCCTAGAAACCCTGTGGACTGACAGGGTTGTGCAAGACCAGGAGCTTAGATCATCACATCTGAGAAGCAGGGCTGCCCAGTGGGTTGGGAGCCTGGTGCGCTAAAGCAGAGCTGCCTGGAAGGGCTGGAAGTGGCATGCCCCAGCAGGGCTACTTGTCAGGGCGGGAGCCTGGCACACTGCGAGCTGAGTTGCCCGGCGTGGCAGGCAAGGGGAGCCAGGGACCAGCAGGACATTGGGGCCTGTGGCTGGTCTAGTGCTGGCCAGTAGCAGGGGGCCAGAGATAACTTCTGGTGCAACAAAATCCATCATCTAGGACCAGTCAGATCCTGAGGGTGCCAGACTAGAAAGGTCCAATTTGTAGTATCATACTGTGCCTCCTTGCTTATTTTAGTATGCTTGGGTGTTCCATTGTTCCATTGCTCCAATGGTTAATTATTCTCAGTCTGAAAAATGTGTTGCTTATTTTTAGTGGTAATTTGTGTAACTCAACTTCTAGCTGTTGGAATGTATCATGGCCTTGTCTCCAGTATCCAGAATCTAGTATCCAGAATCTCCCTTCCTTGTAGGTACTTCCAGATGGTGATCACATCATCACTGTAACCTGCGCTTGGATAAATTTAACAAATTAAGTTTCATAAGTTGCTTTTGCTTTTGCGCAAAATCTTGCCGCCTGTCTACACTAGCCGCTAGTATTTGCGCAAGAACACTGACGTTATAATGTACAAAATCATTGCTTCTTGCGCAAATATTCTGACGCTCCCATTCAGGGATGTTCTTGCGCAAGAGGGCCAGTGTAGACAGTAATGTTCATTTCTTGCGCAAGAAAGCCCGATGGCTAAAATGGCCATCAGAGCTTTCTTGCGCAAGAGAGCATCTACACTGGCACGGATGCTTTTGCGCAAAAGCAAATCTTTTGCGCAAAGGCTCATGCCAGTATAGACGCTCTCTTGCGCAAATACTTTTAACGGAAATACTTTAAATCATGCCAGTCTAGACGCAGCCAAAGTGTGCTCTGTGAACCACTAGTGGTCTACAACCATCTTGTATCCATGGGCTCAGAGCTCAGCACCTCCTCTCCATGGAGATGGAGCACTAGTGCTGCCTTCTTGCTGGGGGGAGGAGGAGGGAAGCCCTAAGCCTTGTGGGCTGGATCCAGCTTGTGGGGACAGGAAGCAACTCTGTGCTCTGCTGCTCTCTCTCTCCCTGACTGGGGGAACAGCAGCACAGGAAACCACTCACCTGCAGGCTTTTCTCACAGCTCCCATTGGCCAGAATCCCAACTGATGGGAACAGCGGGGAGCGCAGAGCCTGATAAGTGCTCCCCATTCTCTTCATGGTCAGACCCTGTACCTCCATCCTCTTGAACACACCCTTCCCACCGAGACCCCTCACCTTTCCCTCCTGGCCAGACCCCACACCCTCAGCCTGCTTCTGCACCCATTTTTCATCATGGGTGATTGGCTGGTGGTCCACAGAAATGTTTGCGTTGAGTAGGATGGGCCATTGGCCAAAAAGTTTGAGAAACACTTCCCTAATGGATGATGATTCCCCATTTAATATTACTTTTTTAGCTCTATCAGTATTGTTTTATTTAATTTGTATACATTGATTTTATATATTGCTGTTTTTTTCATGAAAATGTTTTGTGGTGCTAATTCCAGTGCGTTACAGAAATTTACGTGAACAAAGTTTATTTATCAAAGTGATAATATAAAAATTAATCCGTTTGTTTGACAGTCTTATTTTTCATAAAACTATATTCATTGGCATTAATTATGCTATTGTCTGCAACTTCATTATTGATTTCTCCTGTATCAGCTTTTCCATTATTTTGCCCAGGATCAGTGTAACCTTACAAGCGTACAGTTACCTAAGGTATCCCTTATTGGCTCGAAATTATCTTTCTTCCAGTCCTCTGGAAATTCTTTAGTGTCTTAAGATTTACTAAATAGCAAATTCAGTGGTTTAAAAAGCTCCTTTGCAATTCTTTTAAAAATTCTTGGGTGCAGGTTATCTGATCCTGTAGATTTAAAATATTTAATGTTAGTTACTGTTTAATGTTTAGGTACTGGTTAACATCCCCCTTACCTACTTTTGGAATAGGAACTATTACTTTGTCACTGTAAGATGTGACTACATCATCCAGCTTTATTTCAAGTGCGGAGAAGAGAGATTTACTGAGTACTTGTGCCTTCTCTGTATCATTAGTGAATAATATTTGTTGTTAATAAAGGCATCCATCTGTCTGTTCTGAGAAACAGGAAGTCTTGAGGCAATGATTTTTTTCTCCTTTAACCTTTATGTTGTATATTTTATTGGCATGCAGTTTATCTGAGACAGTTTTTGGGACAGTTAATATTCATTTTCTTAAAATTTCCTCCTACCAATTATATGATTTGGACTATTTAAAATTAAAGATCAAACTAATTTTTTAATTTATAAAAGTTATAGGTGATTTGGTAGCTTCCTATTTAGTTCATATACCTGTGGGGAAAGCTTTTAAACTATTACAAGTGATGAGAATGATGTAACCTGAAAAGCCTCTATTGACTCCTATAAATAAGTGATGAATTTTCCAGCAGAGTCCCTCCAAGTTACTTGCCATATAATTTTTTTTAAAAAATAGCCTTCTCTATCATTGGTGCTTGGCATTTTGCTGGAATTGGTCACTTAAAGAAATTCCAGTTTCAGGTTCTTTTGTGACCAAACAGAATAATCTGTTTTGAGGAAGAATTTTGCTGTATCCATTGTAGAGATTTGTGTAGAGAGGAAAGATCATGAATCACCAACTGGAGCAGAAACTCTGTCACTATACTGATCAATACTATTGACTCTGCAGTGAAAAAAGTCATAATTCCAAACATAATTTGTTTGTTTATTTTATCACTTCCAACTTGGAGTTTTACTTTTCCTGGAAGTGAGGTTTTGAGAACTGTAGGTTTTATTTCATGCAATTATTATTATGCATTATTTATGTATTATTAATTCACTGCAAACAAAAGTGTTTGGTTGCTGCATTAAGCTTTAAAGCTGGAAGTTTCAAAGCCACTGAAAGGATTTTGAGGCTCAGGTGCCTTTATTTTCAGTGAAATCAGACATCCAAGTCCCTTAAGCAGCTTTGAAAAATCTTAAGTCTAAATGTTTTGCTGTGTTAAATTTGTCACATCTGGAATCAAATGCTAGCCTGCTTCTTCTCTGAGTGATTGCACATGTGAAGCCCGCTTTTCATGCAGGCGTGCCCCACACGTAGTCGTTGGAAATTTTTCCCTTAGTGATGTCCATTGGGATGGCTCAAGCATTCTCAGTTGCTGCACATCACTGTTGTAAATTATTATTCCTGGTACAAATATCCCAAAATGGAACAGGTTATTCTGAAGATGGAACATAGCCACTTCACAGCTGACACACCTACTGGACAACATTAGAGATGTACTGTATTTTGTTTGCTGCTCTGGGTACATTACCCAATAGCAAAATGATAAATAATGCGTGGTGTCTCGTTTACAAATGAATAACTATAAAGGTTTGTGCATCTGCCTGACAGATTGCTTCTGTCTGATAAAAATTGTTAGCCGTTACTGTAATTATTACAGTTTAGGGTTCAGAAAGTGAAACTAACTTTTAAGCCATGAATTATTCTGATACCTGGTGGCTCAAAATTCCTATTAGACAGCTATATCATTCAATTTGCTTTGAGTGCTTTATTGTTTAAAAATAGTTTTTGTTTTAGAGTATGTCACAGCAGTAAGATATTCCAGTATGTGAACTGTCATATAAATTCATGCTTTGTTTAGTTGGCAGCACTCAGCTTTCTATCTTGTCCATCACAATACATTGATGTGAATTAATGTAATACAGTTCATGCCCTGTCATGTTGTATAGCTTACAACAGATACATTTCCTGCAATAGGTGGGTGGAGGAATTAGATGGCTGTACATTTTTTCTCTTTTGTGTATGAGAAAAAGAGAGAATGTGGGTAGTGGGGGACGGAAGGACATAAAATACAGAGAATCCAATGTGCAGGCGAAAGGAAATAGAATAAATAATAATTGATAATTAGAGAGCTTTAAATGTAAGGTGAAATTTTGTTGCTGTGTAGAGCGGAGATGTATGCTGTGAGTATCACTGAGTAAAACTGGAAAATCTATTGACAGTGTTTTGTTCAAACTTTCAGATCTGGTGTTGTTCCATGCTGCTCTGTTATCCATTCCTTTAACAACTATAAAGTATTAACATGATCTTTGTGTGATGAGAAGGTAACTTATAAAATAACAAGTGTTTCTCTTCCTAACCCAGTCCTTCATTTTGAGGGCCAGATTTTCAAACACTGACTTCCACTTTTTGCACCCACAAAAATGTACCTTGCCCTCCACACTTCCCACTACCAAGTGTTTTTGTTCACTCTCTAACATAACAAAGTATTTTAGGAAAGTATAAACCTCATGTATGAAGTAGTGAACAGTGTATGTGAGTTGGCTTAAAGTCCTTTCTTTTTATTTTGTTTATTTGGGTCATGAACTGCCTTATATGTGTATTATGTCTTATAAGTAAATGCTATATTTATTAAGATATAAGTGAGTGACACAGTCTTAAGGTAGCATCTCTATTAATCAACTGAATAGCAGTATCTAAAGTCTCCGTGTCTGCTTCAAGAGTTGAGGATAAGTCTGTATTTTTAATTAGTCTGAGAGAGTCCCCAGAATGACATCATGTAAGTCAGGAGGAATGGGTACCTGTACCAGTTATACTGGGATATATATTGAAGTACCACTGTACAATAGAGCCAAGACTGTGGATGGAATATAAGGGATGATATTTATAATGGAGGTGAGATCCTAGGGCTAGCTCTACCTGTGCTGGTAAATTCTCAGGCGACAGTTGGTCACAAAAGTGATTTCATCCTGAAGGAAGACAGTTGTATTCACTGCTGCCTTCCCCAAGAGAACTTCCAAGTGAAGGCAGATTTGATGTGTTCTATGAAGGGACAGAGGCTACTTGGGAGGTTGAATCATTTTTTGGGCTGTGTTGGCCAGCCCTTAATCCCCTGATGAAGTAGGGCAGAAGTGAACAATAGTTTTTTAAGGCAGCCACTTCACAAATTTCAGAAGTGATTGTGGGTCACCTTGGAAGAGGTTAGGGCCCTGTAGTGTAAAAAGACACCACTGTGTTTTTACATAAGAAAGTAATTAAATTTTAATAATTAACCGAATACAACAGTATCCAAAAATTATTGTAGAAGGCAACACTTGTAAAACTTGTAATAATAGCACAGCCCGCACCCTCACCCCTTTCCATTCTTCGCTTACCACCCTCAGTTGCGGCTGGAGCTCATCTCTTGCCTCAGATGTTTTCTCCTCATGCAGTTAATCATTGTAGTATGTTGCTGTTTCTTCATACATAGTTAGCTAGCAGTTATTGTTATTGTTCTCATTATCTGTTCAAAATTTTGTTTTCATTTGAGAGGACTTGTGGGGCAGTGGGATCTTTTGACTGAAAAGTCTGGCTACTTTACTCCCTCCTCTCCCAGTGTTCATTTTTTTTTAAGAAAAAGAAATGAGAAGAACAAAGAAGAGAGGAAAAGGCATACCAGGCTCACCAGGGTTCAACAAGTGCAACTCATGTTGTGAACCCAAGCCTGTGTTGGATGGTCATGTGTCCTATACTCGCTGTCTGGGAGAGGCTCACAGACCTCAAAATATGAACACTGCTGCAGCCTGACGGCCTGTGGCCAAAAGGGCAGGGAGCTTTGGCTCTGAATGATTTTATTTGAAAAGGCCATGCAACCCATGGATGAGTCACAGCCACCTCAGTCTGACAACGAAGAAAAGAACCACCTCACCCTGGCCATTTAAGGCCTTAAAGAAGAGTGCTTCCTCCATCCCTGTTTCTAAGAGTTAGCAGGAGAGACACACCAGGTACCTCAAGTACTGTGGTGTCCAAACTACCCACTGACACTGTTTCCTCTGGGGCTCGCATCTCCTCAGTGCTGACCCAAACATTCTTGGTACTGGAGGCCATAAAAGGACAATCCTCAGTACCAGCCCCTACGAAATACCAAGAACCAGTGCCAACAAAGCCATCAGCACCACAGGCCAAACAGACCCCGCACAAGTCATCTGTGCTGCCATCAAATCACGTGGCACCAGCCTCAATGCCAGCACTGGTGCCTGCACCATTGCAAGATCTCCCACATGGCGAGGTATTGGCATCATCACCACATGTCTCTGAATTGTCAGCACCGGACAGACATGACACCCGGCATGCTTCCCTTCTGCTGTCGAGAGAACACTCCCCGGTGGTGTTTTCCACCTGCACTTCTCCACATTCCATCAGATCACCGGTGCTGTCTGTATGCTTTTTCCAGATGATGACCAGAGGATTGTCTTCTCCTCACAGCACTCTTCTCCTACACCGTCTAGATATTACTACAATCATCGAGAGAGACAGTGCCACCCATCTTGCTATACTCACTGGCCATATCCTCTGCCTGAATACCCACCTCACTGGGCCCCATGGGAGTACAGGGGCCACACAGACACCATTCCATGGCAGCATCCATCCCAACGAGGAGGCCTTCACCAGCTTCACCCTCTCGCATACTCCCAACTACAGCTGATTCGAAAGAAGAGGATGGCCAAATTCAAGATGAGGCGCTTGACACATGCGCTCTTGGCATTTCACCTACTGATAATGTCTTCATCACCAGACAAGGCTATGATCCTGGAGGATACATGTCCTTCTGATTCCTTGAAGCAATTTCAGGAACTTTCAAAAGAGTGGCTTCTAGCCAAGAGGTAGAGGGGTCACCTGTCTTTGCACACCCTACTACGAAGAGATTTCTTTGAGGTCTCCTGAATCTCTACACCCTGCATAGGCCCCCTGCACCCTCATGGGACCTGAATTTGGTGCTCAACTGTCTTATGCAACCCCCATTTGAACCAAAGGCCACATGTCTTTTCCCTTTTCTTATCATGAAAGTACTGTCCCTCAACCAGGAGGGTCAGCGAGATAGGAGCTTTGATTGTCCTTTGAGAAGGCTGTGCAGGGAGGGTTGACTAAGTGACTTTACAACTACATCCTGTATTTCTGTCGAAAATTGGTACCTCATTCCACATCAACAAGCCAATAGTTTTGCCCACTTTTGTCCCAAAACTGCATACATTCCCCAGGGAGGCAATGCTTCATTCTTTGGACATTCGATGGGCGTTATCCTTCTACATAGACAGGACTCATATTTTTCATAAACTTCCATGCCTCTTTGTCTCTATTGCAAAGCGATCCAGGGGCACATTGATCTCAACTCAGTGCTTCTCCAAATGGATTTCTTCTTGCATAGTACACTGTTACTCCGTCCAAAACAAGTCACTCATCTCTCTGCCAAAAGTGCACTCCACTCCACTCATGCAACTGCCACCTCTACTGCCTTCTTGAACAATGTGCCCCTTAAGGATATCTACCGGTCAGCCATCTGGCCATCTTACTACGCTTTTGCCAGGCATTATGCCATCATGCCACAGCTGGAAGCTGTTACAGCTGTGGCTACAGTGGTGCTGTCTTCAGTCACCAAGCAATGACTTTGAGTCCCACCATCCACATTGAGTACTGCTGTGTAGTCTCCAACAGTGGAGCACCCACAGGGACATCACCCAAAGAAGAAAAGGAAGTTACTCACCCTGTGCAGTAATGGCTGTTCTTTGAGGTGTGTGTGTGTGTGTGTGTGTGTGTGTACCTGGGGGTGCTCCATGCCCTTCCCTTCCTCCCCTCTACTTGGAGCCCAACTTTCTTGGTAGGGATGTGAACGACTAGTCGACTATCTGATAAGCAAATGCTTATTGCATAGTCGACACACTAGTTGCTTCCCTCTCCCTTTGCGGCCTTTATCAGAAACAGGCAGCAAGAGTGGGGAGTGGAGAGGTACTTCAAAGTGGCAGCTCCACATGGAGCCCGGGACCAGACCCTAGGCTCCACGCAGTGCTGCTGCTTTGGAATGCCGTGTATGGCCTGGGGCCCCAGTGTGCACGCAGCATTTCAAAGTGGCAGCGCCATATGGAGCTCAAGGTCACCTGGGAACTCCTCCACTGACCCTGGTCTCCATGCAGCGCTGTTACTTTGAAACGCCATAGGGAGGACGGGGCCACTGGGGTACTGCTTAAGTTTTTGCCTTTGAAGTGTAGCAACAGCCCCAAGGCTATTGCTACACTTTAAAGGCAGAGGCGCCCTTATCAACTAATTGAATAGCTGATACAAACTGCATCAACTATTCAATTAGCTAATTTATCTAAATGTAACATACCTATTTCTCAGACATACATGAGGAACTGAAGGGGAGTCGGGCTGCATGATTCTTTTCAACAATCCAACATTTTTGCCTGTCAGATTAGAACTTCCAGCAGTGGTCACGCTCACCAATTTCTTCCAGTCCTGTCCCAATTTTGAGATGCTGTTATTTACTGCCTCCAGTAGATATTTTCCAGAAGTTGTAGTTTTCAGTTATGCCAGTTCTTCTGTGAGGTCAAAATCTGTGGTGATGCCTCAAATGAAAATCAACAACTGGGCTGTGTCTTTGACATCATAACTTTCATAGCATGCCAGAGCAAATATGGAAAACTATTGACCTTGCTTTTCAACTGTTGGTCCAGGTTCTCTAAGATTTCTTCTATACATTTCACCATAGTTCACCTTGACAATGAAATGTTTTCGAACTGCTTTTACTTGTCTGGACACATTATTGCAGCAGTGTCAACCAAACATTCTTGATACATTTTCCCTCAGAGAATGGTTTGCTGTTTAAGTTATATTCTTTGAATACTGCCACATATTCCTTGCAATATAAGCACACAGCTTTCCCTGTCACATCAGTAAAAAAAGTATTTTGAAGTCCACTCTTTATTAAATACTCAGCATTCAGTATCTATTTCCTTTTTTGGGTGGGGTGGGATAAACTAATTTTTTAAATTCTATCCCTGTGATGTGACATGTGATGAATTAAGTCATAAAAACTGAGGGCTACTCCTTGTTCTTTTGAATATGACGTGATTTCTGAAAGACTCTCACATCACAATCCATTTGAGAGTGGGGGATGGACATAGCTGGAAACAAAGTAGAAAAGTGATTACTTGTCAACATATAGCAATGAAATAAATTGCCATTAGTTATTTTATTTACTAGTCAGTGTCATGCTATCTATTGGAATGGGGGAGTGAGGGAATGTAAAAAAAAATGCAGTTACCATCTTTTCTGTTTTGGCTTTGATCCTGCAATGAGCTCTGTAAGAATGAAGATTTGCCTCTTATTTTCCAGTGTTCCCTAGGTTCTTGTTGCAAGATCAGGGGTGGGTCTTAGTTGTTGTTAATTTCTGGCTACATACAACAGAGGTTTTTGTTCATATACAAAATTGCCAAACTTATCACTAAAAGTTTTCCATTAGCACAGAATGAAGTAAGCTAACTAATAATGTGGTGTGTCCATATGAGCGTATTACACCTCTACTTCAGAAACTACACTGGCTTTTCAACTCCTTCTGAAATAATTCAGGGTGTTGGTTCTAGTGTGTGAGATTTAGTATCGTTTGAGACCTAACTATTGAGTAGACTGTCATTTTATGCAGTGCCATAATGACTGGACTCTCTCAAGTGTTAATTCCCTCCTTCAGCCAGAATTTGCACCTTCAGGTGCATCATTTCAATCAAATATTTGATTAACACATCACTCAGTCCAACATCTGATGGGCTCTTCAGCAGTGCTAGATTGTTATTTTTAATTATTAATAATGATAGCTATCTTTCATTATGGAAAATGTTACACTATATTGTGAGCCATTTTAATTAATGAATTGTGGCATTTAATGTACCAGTTAAGCCCAAATACTCTGACAATAGGTGTATAAAAAGTCATTCAGAGATAAATAGTGGCAAACCCATCTACAGATATTGAGGGGAATGCAAGGAGCCTCTCACCCAACCTTGAATGGCCCACACAAAGATCTGTCTTTGTTTCACTGCTTATTTATGGGTGACTCTGAAGATGCCTGTTGTTTCAAAGGAGGCAGTGATGTACTCGCACATCAGCGTGCACAGTAAGGCAGCTGCACTGAACAGAGCAGATTGCATCATTCCAAATGCACTTGGCTGCGCAGGGAGAGATTGTACTGCTCTGAAACATCATCTGTCCACATGTGACAGTTTTGCTCCATATTCCTATTCAAGTCAGTACCTAAATACTTCCATTTGACCCTAATTATATTGATCATGCTGAATTACAGTTGTAGCATGAAATGAATTATAGCCTACATCAAGAAAAAATCATCATATTAGAAGTAGTATAGCTTCAATTAAGCATTTTCTAATATCTAAAAGTTTGGTACTGGCAAAGAAGAAAACCAGATATTATTGCTCTTTAAGAGTAATAGTGTGTTTATATAACAGCTGAAAGTTGCTTAGCATTCTTGGATATCATATGTAATCCTCATAATCTCTCAGAAACATTAGCCTGTTGTCCATTTTTGACAGCTGTCAGCAAAGCTAGAAAAGATGGGTAACTTGTGCTTTATGGATTAGACAGTTGGTATATTCAGGAATACAGCTCTGAATAATCTAATAATTCAGGGTTAGTGTAGCCTAGTGTCTGTTACCATACAGTCCAAATTTTAAATGAGAGCAAACAATTCTAAAAGTAATTAAACCTGTTTGAGTACTAGATTCATTTCATACATCTTAATGAGTGCTAAATTTGAACTGGCACTTGTAAAAAAATACAAAATTATCTCCTGCAAAACCAATATTTTCTATATCTGGTTAATGCAATCTGTATTAATTTTATAGATAATAAGTGTTCACTACAAGTATACATTGGTGTAAGGGATTTTTCATGATTTTGTGCAAATGAGTTTCCCATTTCATTTTTTCTGAATAAGAAACCATACATTTCCTCCTTAGTTCCCTTCACTGTCTTCCCTACATCAATTTAAATTTATTTCTCTGTTACTTTTTAAAATCAGTTGTTAGCTGGTAGTAATGCAAGAAATAGCTAGACACAAGCACAAGCAAAACAGCAACCATTTGGTGCCTTTTTTTGTGGAAACTTCTCAATCCTTTTGTCAGGTGCTGATTACTATTCTTGATCCAGCAAAGTACTTAACCACACACTCAACTTTAAGCATGTGAATAGATACACTGATTTCAGCAGGACTGTGGTTAAATGTTTTGCTGCATCCTGGCCCTAATGCTCGGTGCCTTGCAAAATCATGCCAGTACTGAGTTTAGTTCTCTCTCCAGCAGAGGGATAGGCACCACCATACCATCTCTTCACACCCCTCACCATCTGGCAACTGGGATGAGAGGCAATTAATGGACTCATCTCCCTTCAAACTGCTTGAGGCCCTACAAATTGTAAAAGTGTGTTCTAGTCAATAGTAATGTCAATATACAGTACTTTCAAAACTAATATAATTTAGTAAAACTGCTGATAATTTTATATACATTACATTACCTTATATACATTACCTGCAAGTAAATCTTGTGGAAAAACTAGCATCTACTATGTACATTCATTTAGAAATATCCATTTGTTTTAAAGTTCCTAACATTTTGAAATATACATTTTTCCAAAATCTTCGAGCAGTGATTCATTCTTGAACCAAAATGAAGCTATAAAACTTAGAGCCATATTTGTCTATATAAAAATAATGTTAGTTCTTGTTGATTCTATAATACGATGAATGCAGTACAAAGGACTGATTGTCACAAAGTGTGAGATTAGTTACATTATACTTCTTACCTAGTATGTTAGAGCTTCTGAAAGACTATATGTTAAAAGAGTTGCCAGAAATTAATAGAAAAATACATTTAATGTTACTAGATTATTTTAAAATGTATCCTATTTCAGATAAATTGGTAGTTAGCATCAGGTGTTTTTGTTTTGCTTCTTAAAAATATTTTGGCATGTAGTCTTGTACTCATGAAGGTGAGAGACATTATATGGTCTCAATTTAGGTTTACCTAGCAGCTAGCATGGGTAGCTGATAGAAAACACATTTTGTTCATAGTTAAATGTATTGTAAAATGTAAGATCATAGTGTCTGTTCTGCTGATGCCACTTTGCAAAGCTTACATAGTATAACATGGCAATTTAAAATAGCTGAAAATAGTGGAGAATTCCCCTTGTGTAGGGGAACTTTCCACAAGCTCAGCCATCTCCTAGGTCAGCTGCCTCACTCATGTCTCCAAAATAAAGGAAATGAGAGTACTTGTCAAAGTGCATGCATGGGTGTGAGCATGAATTCATGATGGGGAGAGGGCAATGAATCAGAGCCTCACAGTGCCTCTCTCTGGCATAGAGTCCATTGTGTTGTTGGGCAACTGAGCATTCAAGACCTGCAGCCAGCTCCCTGCAATAGCCACTAATCACAGAATCCAAGCACAGCTCAGTCATAGTGGAGAATCAGCCCAAAAGTTATCCTTTCCAATTTCCAACCATCAGTCCATTCTTGAGTAAACTTTCCCCTTTTACATAAGCATGGCCATACTGGGTCAGACGAAAGGTCCATCTAGCCTAGTATCCTGTCTGCTGACAGTGGCCAATACCAGATGCTCCAGAGGGAGGGAACACAACAGATTATCATCACGTGATCCCTCTCCTGTCATCCATTTCCAGACAAACAGAGGCTAGGGACACCATTCCTACCCTCCTAGCTAATAGCCATTAATGGATATAACCTCCATGAATCTATCTAGCTCTTTTCTGAACCCTGTTAAAGTCCTAGTCTTCACTACATCCTCTAGCAGAGAGTTCCACAGATTGACTATGTGCTGTGTGAAAAAGAACTTCCTTTCATTTGTTTTAAACCTGCTGTCTATTAATTTCATTTGGTGACTCCTAGTTCTTATTTATGAGAACACAAATAACTTTTCCTTATTAGCTTTCTCCACACCAGTCATGATTTTATATACCTCTGTCATATCCCCCTTTAGTCTCATTTTTTCCAAGCTGAAAAGTCCTAGTCTCTTTAATCTTTCCTCATATGGAACCCGTTCCAAACCCCTAATCATTTTAGTTGCCCTTCTCTGAACCTTTTCCAATGCCAATATATCTTTTTTTGAGGTAAGGCGACCACATCTGTACGCAGTATTCAAAATGTGGGTGTACCATATTTTTATATTGAGGCAATAAGATATTCTCTGTCCTATTTTCTATCCTTTTTAAAATGATTCCTAACATTCTATTTGCTTTTTTGACTGCCGCTGAACATTGAGTAGATGTTTTCAGAGAACTATCCACAATGACTTCAAGATCTCTATCTTAAGTAGTTGTAGCTAAATAGTCCACATCATATTGTATGTATAGTTTGGGATTATTTTTTCCAAAATGCATTACTTTACATTTATCAACATTCAGTTTTATTTGCCATTTTGTTGCCCAATCTCTTTGGTGAAATATTTTTGAAGCTCTTAACAGTCTGCTTAATAGTCTTTTGGGCTTAAGTATCTTATGCAGTTAGGTATCATCTGCAAATTTTGCCACCTCACCATTCTTCCCCTTTCTCCAGATCATTTATAAATAAATTGAATAGGATTGGTCCCAGGACAGACCCTTAAGGGACTGCACTAGTTACCTTTCTCCACTCTGAAAAGTTACCATGTATTTCTACTCTTTGTTTCCTGTCTTTTTACCAGTTATATCAATCCATGAAAAAGAAGTTCCCTCTTATCACAATAACTTATTTTATTTAAGAGACTTTTATGAGGGACCTTGTCAAAGGCTTTCTGGAAATCCAAACATACTATATCCACTGGATCCCCCTTGTCCACATATTTGTTGACCCCTCAAAGAACTCTAGTAAGGCATGATTTCCCTTTACAGAAACCACGTTGACTCTCCCAACAAATTATGTTCATCTATATGTCTGACAATTTTATTCTTTACTATAGTTTCAACTAATTTGCCCGATACTGACCTTAGACTTACTGATCTGTAATTGCCAGGATGATCTCTGGAGCCCTTTTTAAATATTGGCGTCACGTTAGCCATCTTCCAGTCATAAGGTAGAGGCTGATTTAAAGAATAGGTTACAAACCTCAGATAATAGTTCCCCTGAGCCCCATTATTTCCGTGTTAGTTACAGTCTCTGTTTCTCAATGAATCTTTTCTGGTGACTATATCTTCAGCCAAAAGAGTTAGTGACCCCATATATTTAACACTCCATTAGTGAATTTGACAAAGACAAAATTATTCTTTCATTTTAATCCATGTAGCTCCTTAAGATTGTTGAGACATTTTTGCCTGTCTCTTTTACTGCCTTTCTTTTTCCTGTGTTTAGGTGTGTAAATTTGTTGTTTAAGTTGTTTCTTTATTAATCATCCTCCCCACTTTTGTACCCTGTAGGAATAGCTGCACAAAGGTCCCCCTTCTAAATAGGTTTTTGAATCTGTACGCTACAAAGATGCAACAGTGGCCATTCCTGAAGGACTTATATCCTACTTCAGTAGTGGTCTGGTGACTTCTAGGATACACTGTCACTATTAACCCTGTACAGGCAGTCCCCGAGTTACGCGGATCCGACTTATGTCGGATCCGCAGTTACGAACGGGGCACTTCCTCTCCCTGGTCTCCAGCAGACCAGGGAGAGGAAGCAAAGCGGCGGAACGCGCGGCCAGCTGACAGCCCAGACGCGTCTGGGCTGTCAGCTGGCCGCGTGCTCCGCTCTGCTCCCACCCTCCCCCCCCCTGTCTGCAGACCAGGGGGAGGGGGAGCAGAGCGGAGCAGAGCAGAGCGGCGGAACGCGCAGCCAGCTGACAGCCCAGACGCGTCATCATGAAGATGAAAATGACATTAGTAAACTGTAAGTGAGTTTTCTGAATGTATTGCATCTGCACTTGCCCTCTTTCTTTCTTGCTTGTCTTTGAGTGTATTACTGTTGTGAAGAAGGTTACAAAATGAATGGTCTATGTACCTATCTCCTATAAAATTGGTCTGTGTTCCTCCTAAGATGCTGAATGCAGCACTCTGTATTCAAAGCTGTGGATCTGGGGAAACAATATTTTCAGAGGACTCCAGCCACACACATGAAAAGATATATTTTAATTACAGTATTAGGAGCTGGACATTGTAGCTGTGGGTCAAGATGACTTTTCCATATTTATTTTGTTAAACTGTTTGTAGATTATTTGAACAAGAAATAAATATTATGGATGAAAGAATTTTAATTTTTCACATTGTTGATAATCTCTGTTGGGCAAATATGTAATGAATGGTTTAATTGAGGCTGTACTCTAGAGACTAAGAGTTATGAGGAAGTTAATTTTAAATAAAATGATACATTTGTTTAATTAGATAAGAAACTCACTATTTCAGTTTTCCTTTCAGTCAGTTTAAAATTATCATAAATGCAAAAATGACCACTTTGTCATTTAAATCAATGTATGAAGCTTAAAAAAAAAAGATACTGGTTTTGGGATTCAACCTTTTTATTCCACCTGGGTTTGATATATGACTACATGTGACTGTTATGAACAGGTAGAACACTTAAGGCACATCTACACTGTTGGCTAAAGTCGAGTTAAGATACCAAACTTCAGCTACGTTAATTGCGTAGCTGAAGTTGAAATACCATAACTCAGCTTTTGGTGCTGTCTACACAACAGGAAATCAAAGGAAGAACACTCTTCCTTTGATTTCCCTTACTCCTCATGAAATGAGGGTTTCAGAAGTCAGAGTAAGAAGCCCATTATTTTGAAATTATTTTGAAATAATGGGTTTGCTGTGTAGACACGCACTCTGTTATTTTGAAACAAGTGTGCAGTGTAGACATAGCCTCAGTTTTCCCAAAACAGAAAAATAAATTCAAATATAAAAACTCTGACCTGTAGATACATGAGGTGTAGGGGATGAAGAAAAAATGTGTATGTCTTGTTCATATCTGTATGGTTATTGGATGACATTACTACAGTATTGTACATTATAGGCTATATTTTCTGAGTCAGGGAATTCACAGATATTGAACAGACTCTCCAACCTGAGGCTACAGAAAGGCAATGAGACAATTAGTGCAATATGTGTACACACGCAGAGAAATAAAACCCCTACATCATAGTGTAAACAATAGCCACAGACAGAGTGCCCAAAAGCATACTTCCCTGCACTCAATCTTTTTTGGTAGAAAAACCATACTAGATGTACTGTCTGTGCAAGAGGGGACCAATTCTGACCTTGTAGGAAATTATAATTGTATTTTTAGTCTATTTTTTTCATATAATGACATGAAATAACTGTGACATGGGAAGTAAGTTACATTAATCTCTGTCTAGTCTGTCTGTTGGCGTAAACAATGCTATTGTTCTGTCAAATTATCAAAAATATGGTTGTCAGAGGATAACGTTTCATGAAGTTACAGTTTCCATATTACATCAACTCACAAAAAGACATTCATAGCTAGTACAATACATTTGATTGTAATATCTATGGATTTTTGTATAGCAAAGATGATAATGCTTTTATATAACCAAATAATAACTTACAACATCCTAACTTTGTCTTAGCAAATAAATGTACATTGTGATGTTGGTTAAATTTCTATGGCTATAATATGGATAGTTGCCGGTACGGACTAAAAATGTACAGATTTTTAACCCATCCTGCAGTTATTTTGTTTTTTCATTATGACTTTATTTTCAGTCCCTCATCTTTGCCTTATTTCAGTTTAGATTCAATACAACTTTTGACAGCAACTCTGGGAAGTTATACATATGTAATGTTTTTAGAAAATCTAACTCTACCACAGTGAAAATGCAAAGTAAATACAAAGATACTAAAAACTTTTTTTTCACCCTCCACAGCAATGGAGTTCCATGAAAACCTGCACAATATAGGAGCAAAGGAGGGTTTAAAAGAAAGGAAACTGCAAAAAGCAGTAGAGAGTTTTACCTGGAATATTACAATTTTAAAGGTAATGTCTCTTCACTGGTGCTAGCAATGAAGTTATTTATTCCACTTACACTTAGTCTTATAATTATATTGTCATGTGAAGCTAATTAGTGCTCACTGTGTGACCTGATTTAATTTCTTTTACTATCATTTTAAATTTAGCTCAGGTATCCTGAAAGAGTAACTGGCTGTCAACATGAATTTAGTTGAGTACATTGAATTTTCCCGTTGTAATTTCTTTAGAGTTTTTTATTTGGTTTAGTTTTTTTTTATATATATATATATATATATATATATATATAATTTTGTAAAACCTTTTCATGGTAACACAGGGTCCCTGTGGTATGGGGCAAGGATTACTAATTTCTTTGGCATAACTAGGGCTTTAAAGAGACTATGTAGTAATTCAAAACCTATTCTGTGATTTGAAAAAGAGAAGCAATATTGAGATATATGCAGATTGAGAAAATAAATGATAGAGTTGATCTTTCATAATCTATGATGAATAGCACTTAATGATGTGTATACAGATATGTATTAATACTTCTAATTTGAGTAACTGAGTATGTTTGAGTTAGAAATTCTCTCTGCTTTTTCTTAAGCAGGTTTTGCTTATATTTTGACTAAACATGAAGTGATGTAGCATAAATAGTTTTCAAATGGACATCCTTAGACAATCAAAATGCAGAATGGGTTTCTTACTTGTCATCTACAATCTTTCTGCACAGTAGAGTAAAGCAGTTTGATAGTTATCACAGCTGCCTCTTTTAATTTATTCCTGTAATTCAGTCCTTCCAGCCTCATTTTAAACTGTTTTCTATTTAAATTTAATAAAAATTCCCTGTTTCCCTGTTCAGCTGAGTACCTCATTCCTACATTAAACTATAAAATGTGTTCTTATTACAAAAATTTTCATTTCTTTGTGTTCCCTTCTACCCATGCTTTTTAAACTCTCTCTTTTATTTGTTGAAAATAAATTTTCTTTCCACCCCTCCTCCTCAGTTCAGTTCTACTCCCCACATTCCTGTTGTTATGCCTGTTATAGAAAAACTCTACATACAAAATGATCACCCTCATGTTGTTTTCTCTCACTTGCTGTCTACTTCAGCTGAAATGCTGGGCTGGGCTTTTCAGAGTATGTAAGCTGGCAAAAGTCTCCTTTGAGACTAACTCTAGGGAGAAACAAAAATAGTCTAGATTCATTAGAGCATTCACAGGTAACAGATTCAGTTGGGAAGGTTCCAAGTTCTGTTTAAAGCTAAAGAGGCCAGATTGTCCTTTTGCTAGATCTGGTGGATCTTGGCTGATGGGAAAAATGGGGCATGAAGCTTCAGTTCCTCCTAGGTCTTGAAACTATGTGGATGCACCGGGGAATCGTTGTCCAAGATTGTGGGGGGAAAGAAGGGGAAGGAGTTATTATTTGCTGTGCTTTTCCATCCCGAGTATCAGAGATAGCTTGGCTATTCCTACCTAATTTAATACGGTCTGAAGCAACAATAAGTTAAATCTCATGTCTGCTTCCTATTCAGAATTTAGGCAGTTTTCTGAAGATGCAATGTCTGGTCAATGGCATCCCAATGCTTGAAAGAGCCATGATTCTAGAATTCGGGGGGCCAGAGGAGCAGCGTGGTAGACCTGATCACTTATGGTACTGAAAACCTCACACCCCTCCATATGCCATGCCCTTGGGACCAACAAGGTTGGGAGATGGCAGGCTCTTTCTTCTGAGGAGAGAACTAAACAAAGCTCATTAATCTTAATCTTGCTTTGTTTCCTTCCTCACTGAACTCCCTTCTGAAGAGTATGACTTTTCCTGTAGAAAATGCTACATCTGAACAAAACAATGAGCCATTCAGTAAATATCTTGACTCTGATTGTGGCAACTTATGATGGAACTATGCCACATTGTTTAATATTTGTAAAGCACTTTTTAATAATGTTTTATATCTTCAGTCACAGCAGCCCTTTAATTATCATTATCCTCTTTTTGCAGATGGGGAAAATGAAAGACAGGCCTCTCTCATCTTGAACTCTGGTAATCCAGGTCTTGGTCATAGCACTGAATTAATCTCAGATACTTCTGAGTGAGATGTAAAAAAAAATCTGATGCCCCTAAATGTGGTACTGACATTGATAAAGTGCTATGCTATTTGAGAGGGCTCAAAGAGAGAGGCTTAAAAAATTAAAGCCAATTTTTTATGGCTTGGAAAAACTATGATCAACAGGATTATTGACTGAATTACATAATGTCTTAATGAGACCATTTCAGTCCAGGTGGTTGTTATCTAAACAGAGAATTAGATGAGAGCACACAGGCTAAAATATTCAGAACAGAGTAAGAAGCATTTTCGACTATTCAGCAGCACATTTTTATTCAGGGAAAAAAGAAATAAAGGTACATGTTAAATCCAATCCATATGAATATAAGAAAGCTTACGTATTATCTTGAATTATGGTCTGTATTTATAGTAGTGCTCCAAATTACCTCTCAGTTTTAAGTTAACACAACTTTTCAAACAATATCAAGTACTATCAGTTCCCTAGGAGTTAGAGATAGAAAATATATTAATATGCTATTGATTTAATTGTCCTATAAAGCCAAGATATTGTCCCTCACTGTGGAGATACCTTACTCAAAAGGGCCTTTGGTGTCTCTACACATAAATAGGATGATTCTACAGTGAAGAGAACAAAAACCAAAAAAGGAAAAACAGCTCTTAAATCACAGAAAAAAATCAATTGGTTACAGAAATACATGAAAATATTTTACCTTACAGCAAAGGAGTCCAGCACATCATTAAATATTATAGTATAATCAGAAGGGAAATATCAAAATAGAAAAATACAAGAATAAAAAGATACATATAAACAGGGTTCAATATGCTGGGGGCCCAGACATGGCCAACTTGTGGCTAAATACCACTGTTTGTAGTGCTTTCATTTTAGTAAGAAGGTTCTAGGATTTTTCAAATTTAAATACTTCATACATTTAGGAACAGGCTAATATAATGACCTCGGAGTTTTTCATACCTAGATTAGTCCTTTTCACCTGCCTCTTTGAAGGATCTCTAAGCTAATAGCAATAAAAACAACAGTTATTCCAGGTGTTGGGGGTTATTTGAGATTCAAGTGGTACACCTGAAAATGGTATGACACAGGGCCAAGACACCAAAAAGACATTTTTGGGTGCGAAGGTTGAAACACCTTAAGTTTCGGAGGTGAGGTGTTCATAACATAGTTAAATTCAAATTCTTTCAAAATGAACCTCCAGAATTTCTAGACTGGGGTCTCCAACCTTTTAGAGCAGGAGATCATTTTTTAAATTTAGGTGCAATGCCCTTTCCCTGTCTTCTTCCTGCCCCTTCTCCAAGGCCCTACCTTCCTCTCTTGCCCATCCTCCCTCACTTTTATCAGGCTGGGGTTGAGGGGCAGGCTCTGGTCTTGGATTAAGGGCTCCAGAGTGCGAGAGGGGCTCTGAGCTGAGTCTGGGCAGGCAGTTGTGATGTAGGGGAGGGGGGTTCTAGGTGCACACTCTGGGACAGTGTTTGGATGAGGGGTGCTCGGGGCTCAGACTTGAAGTACGGGTGGGGGTTCATGGCTGGGGTAAAAGTTTGGCTCCAGCTGGGCACTGATGGTGGCTCCTGGGTGGTGGAGCAGTTGGAGTTAAGACAGGCTCATTCCTGCCCTGGCCCTGGCCCACTCCCTACAGCAACCAGCAAACTCCATCCCAAGTCCTGTTGTGCCTCCTCTCTGGTCTGTGAAGAAAGGATAGACAGTGGGAGGAGGCACCTTGACATCAGCACCCCTCCTCTCCCTTCCCTGCCCTGCACAGACAGCAGGAGGCTCCCAGGAGGAGGGGGAGCTCCAAAGCAAAGGGCAGAAAATGAGCAGCGGTGGGGAGAGGGGCAGCTGAAGTGCCAGCCCTTGATAGCCTCTTGGGCAAACCAGTCAGGATCACCTGTCAGAGGCTCCAAGATCTACCAGCAGATTCCCAATCCACTGGTCGGTGACTACTAGTCTAGACACTTCTGAAAAATTAGACCTAGGTTATTAGGTCCATTTACAGCTAGGATTTGGTCAGCATATGTCAAATTTTGAATAGCTGAACACAGACCATATATAAAGTGTTTAACGAAGGCCATATAAAATGTTTTTGTTCTTCCTGAAAAAGATGTGGCGCTGAGACATAGAACTTGCAGAGACAAACAGCCTGGCAGTTGTTTTTCCAAGATTCCACTGGTTGATTCCTCTCAACTTCACACAGGGATTGAAACCAGACAGTTTCCTTTGCATTAAATCTACTGGGTATAATTCTGAACAAATTAAAGTCAATGGTAGAGTTTCCATCGACTTACTTAGGGATAGCATTTAATCTCTTGTGTCCCCCATCAGATACAGGATTTGGATTTATATGCATGCATTTCCTTGAAAAATTCAAACTTTTACAAGAACACTGCCCTTTTTTTGTGCAGAATAAATCTGAAGTACTGAGAAATATAGGGATTATTCATGCCAGTGTAAAATTGATCCATGAGTTACAGTTTTGTGGTGAGAGCAAAGCTGCTGGGGATATAATTGAAGAACAGTGAAATAATTAGAATTCTAAATCTCTAGGTACGGGTAATCTTGTGAAATGTGGTTACAGGAAGCCCTCACCATTCAGTTTCACTATCTGCAGTTTTGCATATTCACAGTGTGCTGCAGCATACCAACCTAAGCACGTGATGCAGCCATGATGACATTTTTTTCAGTGCGCTCTAATAACGGATCCTGAAATTTAAAAGGGAAATTGGAACTGCAATGATGCTATCCCGGGAAATTTTAGATATTTAATGTATGTATTGTATATTTTGAGTAAATATAGTAAATCTATTGCCTCCCTGTATCATTTTATATGGAAAATTTGGTTGCTTTGTGTTGGGAACATCGCCTGACTACAGTATTTGCAGAATTCACCATTCGTGGTGTTATGAAGAGAGTATCCCACAAAAATGGCGAGGGCTTCCTGTATATACTTTTTATTATTTTCAAAGCTTTGGAGTAGGAAACTAAAAAGTCTGATAAACAGATAACCTCTGAAAATCTCAGCAGTTACGTGGTTACACACGTTGCAGGCTCTGCAATATAAAGCTTAAATAAGCTTTTTACTACAGAGGCCTGCAGTCAAGCCTCTCCAGGAGCGGGCCCGCCCGCTCCTGCCAGCTCAACTCCCGGGGAGGAGGCTGCCACAGAGAAGCCTCCTCCCTAGGAGCTGGGCTGGCAAGAGCTGCCAGCCCCACTCTTGGGGAGCCAAATCCCCCGTGGGCTCTTCAAGGGAGGTGGCATCCCTGTGGGCTCTACAGCCAGCTCCCTGGAAGTGGTGCCAGCAGTGGCTGCTGGCCCCACCCCTGGGGAGCCAGCATGTAACCTGCAGCAGGGGACTGGGCGTGCCATGGATTGCTTCGGCCAGCTGGAGCAGCCCCTGCCTGCGGTCGGCCCCCAGCTGCTCCAGCCCCTGTGGTTAACCAGAACTGGTAAGTATTACCTGTTTAGAGTAATGCTTACTAGTTAGCTGGTTAACAGGTTAACCTTTCACATCCTTATTTTGGAGTTTAAATTAAAACAAAATAAGTTAGAAATTTGAAACTTCTGAGTGCATTCACTCTCTACTTGTGTCAGCCTTCTCTTTTCTGATACCAGCATTTTATTTTCTAATTCTGTAGACATATCAGATAAAAATGTCAGTCTATTTTTATGTTATATGAGCATAACAAGTGTGTGTTGTGAAGGGTACAATATTTTGGCCCCTCAAAATAATTTTAAAATAATGCATGTGGGTACATCATTAAAGGTGAAGAGCCAGTCTGCTCACTGACGCAGAAGGTGCTGCAAGATGTGCTATGCATGTCCTTGACTTTTATATAATAGTACAGGCAGTCCCCAACTTACACGGATCCGACTTATGTCGGATCCGCACTTACGAACGGGGCTTTCTCGCCCCGGAGGTCAAGGTGGCGGATTGCTATCTGCGAGCTCCGGGGCGAGAGAGCCCCGTTCGTAAGCTGCTCCGGTGCCCCAGGTCTGCTGGAGACCGTCTCCAGCAGACCAGGGGCACCGGGGGGTTCCCGCGCTTCTGAGGCTTTTCTAGAGCACCCCGCTGCCACCAGAGCAAAGCCTCAGAAGCGCGGGGAACCGCCGCTGCTGCGGCTTCAGTCCCGGTGCCTGTGGTCTGCTGGGGACGGTCCCCAGCAGACCACAGGCACCGGGACTGAAGCCGCAGCAGCGGCGGGTTCCCGCGCCTCTGAGGCTTTGCTCTGGCGGCAGCGGGGTGCTCTGGCAAAGCCTCAGAGGCGCGGGAACCCCGCTGCCGCTGCGGCTCTGCTCCCCGTGTCCCTGGTCTGCTGGGGGGGGGGGGCGCAGCTAGTGTGCCCCCCCCCCCCCCAGCAGACCAGGCTTTTGTTTTGGACCCTGGGGCAGAGCAGCTGGGGCGCTGCCGATTGGTCCTGCAGCGCCGCTCTGGGCACTACTGGACCAACCCGGCAGCACCCCAGCTGCTCTGCCCCAGGTCCTGATTCAGCCGCTGCTGGTCAGTTTCAGCAGTGGCTGAATCAGGACGCCTAGGGCAGAGCAGCTGGGGTGCTGCTGCGTTGGTCCAGTAGCCGGAGGGGCGCTACTGGAGCAACCCAGCAGCACCCCAGATGTTCTGCCCCAGGCGTCCCCAAGTCAGCTGCTGATCAGTTTCAGCAGCAGCTGACTTGGGGACGCTTGGGGTTCTTAAGTTGAATCTGTATGTAAGTCAGAACTGGCGGTCAGTTTCAGCAGCGGCTGAATCTGGACGCCAGTTCTGACTTACATACAGATTCAACTTAAGAACAAACCTACAGTCCCTATCTTGTACGTAACCCGGGGACTGCCTGTAAATGAAAAGACAAGTCTCCTTTCTTAAAAGTGACCTGCAAATAATTTTTAAAGTCCAGCTACTTTGTTCAGGGCACTAGGAGATAAAGATACTTTTAAGATAGGCACTGACTACATACTTAATTTTAAATCTTTTGTTCTTCTTTGAGTAGTGTCACTTTAGGAACTCCACAGTAGGTGTCAGGTCGCCCCAGCACCACAGATCAGAGTTTTCATGAGCAGATGTCAGCCGGACCGAGCATGTGTGGCACGCGTCTTTTGAGCTCTTGCACGGTCTGGCTCCCACCAGTTCCTTCTTGGCTGCCCCAGGTTACAGATGGAGAAAGACCTCTCTCCTCAACGACTCTAGTCAAAGAAGAAATTTCATTTTACATTACCTTTTCTTTACATAGTTCAGTCAGATTTTCATTGTTAGTCATAGTATAGTTCTAGTTATTTCGTTAAAAAAAATTCTGTATTAATCGTTCTTAAAAAAAAGAGAGAGAAGAAATAACAGTAATGGTACTACAAAAATCAAAAGAAAAGTAAGCTAGAGTCTGGTTATCCGTTATCAACACAGTGGTGACTGACTCCTTAACCATGCTGGGTTTGCCCGTGTTTAAAAAGTGCATCACGCTCCGAGAGCCTATGCCAGCTTCCAACGGTCACTCAGACAGTATTAAATATCTGGGTGAAATTCATGTGCCTCGAAAGTGCATATAAGTTGTGCAAAACTTACAGTGCGAATGCAGCGCGATAGAGAAATGAGTCTCAGGATGTTTTTGTTTGATAAAGCCCGGCAGCCCTCAGATTCAGAGTTGTCGAGCAAAGAAAAATGGAGAGCTTCTCCTACAGCTGCTCACTCTCATAAAAGGGCTTCACCAGCACGGTCTTTACCATTGGCCTTCACAAACAGAATAAGTACTAGGGAGAAGCCGGGAATATTTGGTGCTATGAAGCCGCGGTTTAAAACAGCCTCAGATCTGAAAACTTGGCACACAAGATCTGCAGCACCGGTAACTACAGAACTGACAAGATGATCAGCACCACCAACCTTGGTACCACGAGAGGCGCGCATGGTAACCCAGTAGGCACTGGACCAATCCGGTGCAGACGTCAGCACTGACCCATGTACTACAGACAGCGTGCGGTGCAGACACCGGCACCGACACCGACACATTCAGCACTGACAGTGAGATATGATTTGGAACATTTGGCACTAGAAGAAACTGGTGGTACCCGGCACTGAGAAAAGGATCCGAGTCCGGAACCACTTACTTTTTCAACCTGCTCCATCACTGTCACCTTTACTTTGTTCACCAGAACCATATCAGAGATATACCTACCCCATCTTCGAGGGGTTCTTTTAGATCACTCAATTCTCCATCTCTTTCTCTTCCTACTTATCATCTTGAACGCAGGTTGAGTGTCGGTTCACCACAATACCACTCTCCCAACAGATGGGAATACTGACACCATAGCCACCTACACCCCTACGAACATGCCTCTCATTGGTCACCATGATATTACCATTCAAGGCAGGGGTACATCCTGCTGCCAGGAACACCTGCCCACACGAGGATAATCACCCTCTCCTCCACCGCACAGTCTGAAACCTATAACGTCCTCTTCGATACCCTTATCAGTACACCAGCTTTCAGAGCCTGAGGAAGGCAGATTTCTGAAGTGGAGGAACAACAGCCAAACCTCTCTCCAACAGATTATTTCTCCTCATCCCCTGATGAGGCAGTTATGCCCAGGGACCGATCACCACCGGATGACCTCAAACAATTCCAAGAGCTTTTTAAGAGAGTGGCCACCAGCCAAAAAATACAGCTCACTGAGGTCCAAGAGAAGCAACATTGACTTCTTAAATATCTTCAGCACTGTTAGCACGCAAAAATAGCCATCCCTATAGATGAGGTTATTATAGATCCATAGACTTTAAGGTCAGAAGGGACCATTATGATCATCTAGTCTGACCCCCTGCACAATGCAGGCCACAGAATCTCACCCACCCACTGCTAGAATAATCCTCTCACCTATATCTCAGATATTGAAGTCCTTGAAACAATGGTTCAAAGACTCCAAGATGCAGAGAATCCTCCCACAAGTGACCCGTGCCCCATGCTACAGAGGAAAGCGAAAAACCTCCAGGGTCTCTGCCAATCTACCCTGGAGGAAAATTCCTTCCTGACCTCAAATATGGCTAAGACTCACCAACCAGACACCCAGAAAAAAGTTCTCTATAGCAACTCCTATCTTCCCACCATTGGCCTATTTACCACTGATAGTGAAAGGTCAATTAATTGCCAACATCATGTTACCTCATCAAACCATCCCCTTCATAAACCTATCTAGCTTTATCTTGAAGCCAGACAGGTCTTTTGCCCCCACTACTTCCCTTGGAATGCTGTTCCAGAACTTCACTCTTCTGATGGTTAGAAACCTTTGCCTAATTTTGAGTCTAAACTTTCTAATAGCCATCTTATATCCATTTGTTCTTGTGTCCACATTGGTATTGAGCTTAAATAATTCCTCTCCCTCCCTGGTATTTATCCCTCTAATATATTTAAAGAAAGCAATCATACCTCCCCTCAGCCTTCTTTTGGTTAAGGTAAACAAGCCAAGTTCCTTGAGTCTCCTTTCATAAGACAGGTTTTCCATTCCTCAGATCATCCTAGTGGCCCTTCTTTGTACCTGTTCCAGTTTGAATTCATCCTTCTTAAACATGGGAGACCAGAACTGCCCACAGTATTCCAAATGAGGTCTCACCAATGCCTTGTATAACGGCACTAACACCTCCTTATCCCTACTGGAAATACCTCGCCTAATGCATCCCGAGACTGTATTAGCCTTTTTCACAGCCATGTCACAATGGCAGCTCATAGTCATCCTGTGATCAACCAGGACTCCGAGGTCCTTCTCCTCTTCCGTTACTTCCAACTGATGTGTCCCCAGCTTATAACTAAAATTCTTGTTATTAATCCCTAAATGCATAACCTTACACTTCTCACTATTAAATTTCATCCTATTACTCTTATTCCAATTTACAAGATCATCCAGATCTTCCTGTATGATATCCTGATCTTTTCCTGAATTGGCAATACCTCCCAACTTTGTGTTATCCGCAAACTTTATTAGCACACTCCCACTTTTAGTGCTGAGATCAGTAATAAAAAGATTAAATAATAATGGTCCCAGAACTAATCCCTGAGAAACTCCGCTAGTAACCTCTCTCCAGCCTGACAGTTCACCTTTCACCATGACTCGCTGTAGTCTCCCCTTTAACCAGTTCCTTATCCACCTCTCAATTTTCATATTGATCCCCATCTTTTCTAATTTAACCAGTAATTCTCCATGTGGTATTGTATCAAATGCCTTACTGAAATTGAGGTAGATTAGATCCACTACATTTCCTTTATCTAAAAAATCTGTTACTTTCTCAAAGGAGATCAGGTTGGTTTGGCACGATCTACCTTTTGTAAAACCATGTTTTAATTTGCCCAATTGCCATTAACCTCAATGTCCCTAACTACTTTCTCCTTCAAAATTTTTTCCAAGACCTTGCATACTATAGATGTCAAACTAACAGGCCTGTAGTTACCTGGGTCACTTTTTTTCCCTTTCTTAAAAATAGGAACTATATTGGCAATTCTCCAGTCAAAAGGTACAACCCCTGAGTTTAGAGATTCATTAAAAAATTGCTAATGGACTTGCAATTTCACGTGCCAGTTCCTTTACTATTCTTGGATGAAGATTATCTGGGCCCCCCGATTTACTCCCATTAAGATGTTCGAGTTTGGCTTCTATCTCGGATTTGGTAATAGCTACCTCCATATCCTTATTCCCATTTGTTATGTTGCCATTATCCCTAAGCTCTTCATTAGCCTCATTAAAGACTGAAGCAAAGTATTTGTTTAGATATTGGGCCATGCCTAGATTATCCTTAACCTCCACTCCATCCTCAGTGATTAGCGGTCCCACTTCCTCTTTTTTTGTTTTCTTCCTATTTATATGGCTATAAAACCTTTTACTATTGGTTTTAATTCCCTTTGCAAGGTCCAACTCTACATGACTTTTAGCCTTTCTCACTTTGTCTCTACATGCTCAAACCTCTATAAGGTAGCTTTCTTTGCTGATCCCTCCCATCTTCCACTCCTTATATGCTTTCTGTTTTTCTTAATCACCTCCCTGAGATGCTTGCTCATCCAACTTGGTCTAAAACACTTACCGATACACTTTTTCCTCTTTCTTGGGATACAGGCTTCTGATAGCTTCTGCAACTTTAACTTAAAATAATCCCAGGTCTCCTCCACTTTTAGATCCCCAAATTCTTTAGTCCAATCCACTTCCCTAACTAATTTCCTTAGTTTATCAAAATTAGCCCTTTTGAAATCAAAAACCCTAGTCTCAGATTTATTTTTGTTTATCCTTCCATTTAGTTTGCAAGCATTGGAACAAAGGGACTAGTTCATGGCCCACGACCTGCAAGATGCCTACTTTCATATTATTGTACTTCCGGCACACAGACGGTTCCTACATTTAGTGGTTGGATCGGATCACTATCAGTACTGTGTCCTGCCCTCCAGCCTGTCATCAGCGCCCAGAGTGTTTTCCAAGATACTCGCTGTCGTAGCGGCATACCTACTTCATCGAGTTATGATTTTTCCCTATTTAGACAATTGTCTAATAAAAGGGCCATCAGAGACAGACACTCTATACATGATATCCATAACCAGACGCATGTTTGATTTCTTAGGCCTCATTCTCAATGAACAGAAGGCAATGCTTCTGCCTACAAAAAACTTAGGCTACGTCTACATTGCACTTTCTTGTGCAATAACATATGCAAATGAGATACAGTGATGCATATCGCCGTGCCTGATTTGCATACTTGACAAGCCGCCATTTTTACACAAAGGGCTTTTGTGCAGGAAGGAGCAGTGTACGCTGCTCCATCTTGTGCAAAAACCCCCTCTTGCGCAAGAGCCGTTCTGCCGCTTATTATCAAGCAGAACGGCTTTTGTGCAAGAGGGGGTTTTTCTGCATGAAGGAGCAGTGTAGACTACTACTCTTTGTGCAAAAGCCCCTTGTACAAAAATGGCAGCTCATTCAGTATGCAAATGAGGCACGGCGATGAATGTTCTTGCACAAGAAAGTGCAATGTAGTCATAGCTTTAGAGTTCATTGGAGCCCATCTAAATTCAACCACAGCGAGGGCATTGCAACGATTTTGAGCAATCCAAGACATTGTCTTTACCATCACAAACGACCCCAGAGTTTCAGTGCTTACCTGTCTTCAGCTCATGGGGCATATGGCGGCTACAATGTAGATGTTGCTCATGCGAGGCTCCACTTTTGCTGTCTTCAACTTTGACTTGCCCCCGTTTAGTCTCAGATAAAGCAGGACATACACAGACAAGTGTCCCTACCTGCCGATGTCATAACTTCTTTGAAGTGGTGGACCGAATCAAGCAATTTATTGGCAGGCGTCCCATTCCATTGAGACCAACCTACCACACAGATTACTTCCGATGCCTCCCTCATGGGATGGGGAGCTCATATGGGAGACATATCCATTCAAGGTCTATGGACGACCAAGGAATCTACTTTGCACATTAACTTATTGGAACTCTGGGCAGTCGCAAATGCATGCATACATTTCCTGACGCATACCCAAGGAACTGTAGTAAGGATACTTACCGACAACATCTCCACAATGTATTAGTTAAATCATCAAGGGGGCGCCCGTTCTCACTCTGTATGTGCCAAGGTGATTCGACTGTGGAACTGGAGCATCCAAAATGCGGTTACCTTAACGGCTTCCTACTTACCAAGAGTCAACAACATGTTAGCAGACTCGCTCAGCAGACATTTTTCACCAGAACACCAATGGGAACTCCAACCAATTTTCGGTCGCTGGGATCATTCACACATTGACCTTTCTGCCTCATACAAGAGGTAAGGTAAGGTCCCATGGGAAGCAAGACTGAAGGGAAAAACAACTGAGGAGAGTTGTTAAGGGCCCAAAAGCAAACAATTCCGCTGTGTAGGAAAGATAGAAAATATGGCAAAAGACCAGCTTGGCTTAACAAGGAGATCTTGCATGATCTCAAAATAAAAAAGGAGTCATATAAAAAATGCAAACTAGGACAACTAACAAAGGATGAATATAGGCAAGCAACACGGGAATGCAGGGGCAAGATTAGAAAGGTAAAGGCACAAAATGAGATCAAACTAGCTACAGGCATAAAGGGAAACAAGAAGACCTTTTATAAATACATTAAAAGGAAGAGGAAGACCAAGGACAGGGTAGGCCCATTGCTTAGTGAGGAGGGAGAAGCAGTAACAGGGAACTTGGAAATGGTGGAGATGCTCAATGACTTCTTTGTTTCGGTCTTCACCGAGAAGTCTGGAGGTGTGCCTAACGTAGTGAATACAAGCAGAGAGAGGGTAAGTTTAGAAGATAGGATACACAAAGAACAAGTTAAAAATCACTTAGGAAAGTTAGATGTCAGCAAGTCACCAGGTCCTGATGAAATGCATCCCAGGATACTCAAGAAGCTGATAGAGGAGGTATCTGAGCCTTTAGCTATGATCTTTGAAAAATCATGGCAGACAGGGGAGATTCCAGAAGACTGGAAAAGGGCAAATATTGTGCCCATCTATAAAAAGGGGAATAAGAACAACCCAGGAAACTACAGACCGGTCAGTTTAACGTCTGTCCCAGGGAAGATAATGGAGCAGGTAATTAAGGAAATCATATACAAACACTTGGAAGGTAATAAAGTGATAGGGAATAGCCAGCATGGGTTTGTGAAGAACAAGTCATGCCAAACTAATCTGATAGCTTTCTTTGATAGGATAACGAGCCTTGTGGATAAGGGAGAAGCGGTGGATGTCATATACCTAGACTTTAGTAAGGCATTTGATACGGTCTCGCATGATATTCTTATTGATAAACTAGGCAAATATAACTTAGATAGGGCCACGATAAGGTGGATGCATAATTGGCTGGATAACCATAGTCAGAGAGTTGTTAACGGTTCTAAATCCTGCTGGAAAGGGATAACATGTGGAGTTCCTCAAGGGTCTGTTTTGGGACCCGTACTGTTCAATATCTTCATCAATGATGTAGATATTGGGATAGAGAGTATGCTTATTAAGTTTGCAGATGATACCAAACTGGGTGGGGTTGCAACTTCTTTGGAGGATAGGGACATAATTCAAAATGACCTTAGCAAGTTAGAGAAATGGTCAGAGGTAAACAGGATGAGGTTTAATAAAGAGAAATGCAAAGTGCTCCACTTAGGAAGGAACAATCAGTTCCATACATACAAGATGGGAAGCGACTGTCTAGGAAGGAGCATGGCGGAAAGGGATCTAGGGGTCATAGTGGACCACAAGTTGAATATGAGTCAACAGTGTGATGCTGTTGCAAAAAAAGCAAATATGATTCTAGGTTGTATCAACAGGTGTGTTGTAAGCAAAACTCGTGAAGTCATTCTGCCGCTCTACTCTGCACTAGTTAGGCCTCAGCTGGAGTGCTGTGTCCAGTTCTGGGCGCCACATTTCAAGAAAGATGTGGAGAAATTGGAAAAGGTGCAGAGAAGAGCGACAAGAATGATTAAAGGTTTAGAGAACATGACCTATGAAGCCAGGCTTCATGAACTGGGCTTGTTTAGTTTGGAAAAAAGAAGATTAAGGGGGGACATGATAGCGGTTTTCAAATATCTAAAAGGGTGTCACAAGGAGGAAGGAGAAAATTTGTTCCTCTTGGTTTCTGAGGACAGGACAAGGAGTAATGGGCTTAAAGTGCAGCAGGGGAGGTTTAGATTGGACATTAGGAAAAAATTCCTAACTGTCAGGGTGGTCAAATATTGGAATAAATTGCCAAGGGAGGTGGTGGAATCTCCCTCTCTGGAGATATTTAAGAACAGGTTGGATAGACATCTGTCAGGGATGGTGTAGACGGAGCTTGGTCCTGCCTTGAGGGCGGGGGGCTGGACTCGATGACCTCTCGAGGTCCCTTCCAGTCCTATGATTCTATGAAGAATATGAAATGCCAGCAAATACTGTTCCAGAGCTGGCATAGTTCAAGGATCTCTAGGGGACGCCTTTCTCCTCCACCACTCATCCCCAGGGTTCTCAAGAAGATCAACAGAGACGGCACAACAGTGATTCTCATAGCCTCATTCTGGGCATGGTAAATGTGGTTTCCTTACCTTTATCGGATGTTTCCTCAATCACCTTCCCAGTATCCCGATCTCCTAACCCAGCACAGCAGGACGCTAATTCACCCTCAGCCCCATATGCTACGGTTGACAGCCTAGCTTATAATTGGTTCCAAGAACGTGAACTCCAATGTTTGAAGGAAGTGAAAAATGTTTCATTGCATAGCAGAAAGCAGTCCACTCGATCTACTTACCTTCAAAAGTGACTCAGATTCTTATCTTGGTGGACTGCTAGGCGTACTGCACCTTTGCATGCCATCTTGGACAACATCCTACATTTAAAAGAAGCAGAGTTAGCTCTAGCATCTTTGAAAGTACATCTAGCAGCTATCAGTGCATTCCACACTTCAGTGGATAGTTCTTTAGTATTTGCACATCCTACCCACACACAGGTTCCTCAATGGCCTCTCCAACCTATATCCTCCATGAAGGTTATCACCACCTCCATGGAACTTGGAGCTAGTTTTGGACACTCTAACCTGGTTGTATGGGTTTCTATCTCCATCAGTGCTGGGTGGGTTTCTAGTTATATTTGTTTTGTATTCTGCAAGAACATTGCAAAATCCATTCCCTCCCACCACTACCATATACAGTAAAACTCCAATAGTCCGGCATCCAATTGTATAGCACTCCCATTTGTCCGTCATCAAAATGGCAAGAGCCTAGTGAGTGAGCTTTGGCAAAAAACGAGTCACAAGGCAGCAGTGGTTACTGTATTAATAGTTTAAGTGATTAGCTGCACACTACTATATATGGTATCCTCTGCTTTCTGTATTCAAAGGCTTTGCAACAATAATGGTGAGTACTGTATATTTATTCTTTCATTCTATGACTAAATTTATGCATTACAGTATGTACAATAAAAAGGGTAAAAAAAGGTTAAAAAACTAAATCACAGTATACTGTATACAGTATGTACAATAAAAAGGGTTAAAAAACACTTTATATATATATAAACCATCTTATAGTACCTCCTGATAGTCCAGCATATCCGCTAATCTGGCACCACCTAGGTCCCAAAGGTTCCGAATTATCGGAAGTCTACTGTACTTAAAAATGCATTTTCTAACTATTCATCCTAATGACATTCTTTAAAAAAAAAATTAAAAAATCATCTTGCCAACTTCAGAAACCTATAATAAAATAATAATGAATAACATACCACCTTTAATCAGAGATTGTTAAAGTTCTTTGCTGTTATTGCTTTTCATATACAATCTTCCTGTGAGGTATCATTGTTTTAAGCAAAGATTGACATTTCTCCATGGCTACGTCTAGACTGGCACGATTTTGCGGAAATACTTTTAACAGAAAAGGTTTTCCGTTAAAAGTATTTCCTCAAAAGAGCATCTAGATTGGCAAGTGCCTTTGCGGAAAAGATTTGCTTTTGCACAAAAGCATCCGTGCCCACTATAGACGCGCTTTTACGGAAGAAAGTTCCGACGGCCATTTTAGCCATCGGGCTTTCTTGAGCAAAAAATTAAGGTGCCTGTCTACACTGTCCCTTTTACGCAAGTATTCTTGCACAAGAGGGCTTATCCCTGAGCGGGAGCATCAAAGTATTTGCGCAAGAAGCACTGATTTTGTACATTGCAAATTCAAGCGGCCAGTGTAGACAGCTGGCAAGTTTTTACGCAAAAGCATTTGCTTTTGCACAAAATTTTGCCAGTCTAGACGCACCCTTTGTATTTATATGGCAGGTATTTGAACTGATTTAATGCCACTAAAGTTTGACTTTTTTTTTTCATCTGTAACGGCAGGATCATTAGGTAGCATGATTTTAGTTCACTCTGGGAAGAGCTCTGATTTCACACTAAATGGAGATTTAATAGTGACTCTAGCGCACAGCTAAAGCTGTGGCCACGAAAAAGAATATTGTGACTTTATATTAGGAAGAAGATATAGTTCAAGGAATTGAGTATAATGGTCACAGTATTAAATCATAAATTTAGGTTCAGATAAGAACAGTAGAGGCTAGAGAGGGTGCAGGGCCTTTCAGCACACCCACTAATTGCAGAATCCATGTTCCATAATGGGCAGTTGGGTATGAAGTAGGGATGTGATACTATACACATATCATCAGTTAACCTTCATGGTGACACGCAAGGGTCCCCACCCCCAGTACTGCTGTCTTTATATTAGAGGCAGCAGGGCAGATGGGAGTCAGTGCACAACCTGTGTGCACCAACTTCCACAGAGCTGCCTCCCTATCCCCACCCCCACATGTAAATGTGTAACTGGTGAAAATTTCAGCAGTTACAAGTTTTATTTTTAAAAACGCATTTTAACATCCCTATTATGAACATCTATGCACTGCTCCAGGAAAGCACTTTTTAAATGAGTAATAGCCACTGCTGTGCACTGTCCCTCCAGCCCCTACAAAGTATTCATTCCCTTTGAGGCTACTTTTACATGTCAAGAAGGAAAAATAAACAATACAGGTTGATTTTATTTGCTCTGTATGTCCCCATGGCTATTCAAAATCAGCTTGCTTCTTTTAAACAAAAAGTATAACTTCTTATAATGAAGTTATGTTACTGTGAAAAACTGCAAAAATATCAGCATGCTGACAACTAAGAGTCAATCTCAGCTCCTTCATAGAGAAAGGTCAGGCGAGTAGGGCACAGCTGATGTAATTTCTAAACAAATGTAAGCTGAATTTCCTCAAGTTATATATATTGATTTTCTTTAATTGGGGCAACTGAACTCCAGTTGCTGTAGTGGAAAAATCTATAAAATAATATGATAAGTTGCTAATTTCTCTATTAAAAGAACTGCCGTAGAAGCCGTCAACCTTATAAACTGGATGTGTACTATAATCACTATTCCCAAGGCTTCCTAATTTGTAATTATATGGCCAAATTCATCCTTGGTATACCAAGGAGTTACAGACAGAAGTGGGCTCATTCTTGTCCAGCTCAAGAACATTTCTTCCACAGCCCTCAGTTCCTGCAGACCTCTCACATGGCCTTGGCAACTGTTCTTTGCATTTACTGAGGCACAAAATGGCTGGATGTATTTAAAACTTGTCCCAGATGCCTTTGTAAATAGTCCCCAGTCAAAGTCCAAGACAGCCTTTAAGGGATATAAATATGAAAATGTAATGACTGGAAGAAATGTGAAATGTAAATATTAAACATCCTGTTTAAATATTAAACATAAAAGTTCTTCTGATGTTAAGCTACAGTTAAAGTTTAAGTAGGATAAAAACTGGTTTCAGTCACCAGTACTTGGGGTTTACAACCCATTATTGTCACAGAATGGCAATAGTTTTCTCAATCTTAGAACAATTTCATCTAGAAACTTAGAAATTCTGTTTGTCAAATGTATCTCAGATTTTCTTTTTGCCTACACTACCCCCACCCCTACCCCCACAATAGATCTTGACAAGAGCAACTGCACTAAGAGCAGCTTGACTGGTATTAACAAACTGTTTAAACTTGCAGGCTTTTTGTCATGCACACAATCCCAGAGTATGTATGCATGGTGAAAAGTGTTTCTCTTGTTATGAATTCTAATTTGAGCACAATAGGTACATATTTCTCTTAATGACTGTGAGGCCATACAGTGCAAAGTGTTTGTTATCAATGAAACAATAAGACAGGTAGCATAAGTATATACTATTTATACGTATACTTAGACAATTACACAGTCAATTTAGTATGAACTCCTTATTTATTCAAAATGGCTAAAAGACTGCAATGGTTTAAGATACAACACAACAACTTGTCCTAAGCACAAGAATTACTCATGATGGTCTGATGCTTTTTCTCTCAGAGGGCCAACAACATGAATTTCACACCCTCTGCCTCAATCACCCCAATCCACAATTGACAGTATGTTTATTTGGTGATGGCTGCTAAGTGGCCTAAAACGTACTGTCATTGGCTAGGCGAAGTATAAGCGTCTGCATAACCAAATACAAGAAGCAGCACTAATACCTGCACTAGAGAAAAGATTCACAGTGTAACCAACATGCATACACAAATCAAGATGAATTGCACTTTTATCAAGCTGCCATCGCCAACCTTTTTTGTTATTCACTTACTGCTGCCCTTTAGACAGATAGCATCAATGCACCCCTGTTGAGCCAGCCAATCCGATGTCTCAGTACTGTTCTGAGACAGAGGTACATTGTGGTGTCTGTCCTTACATTTTTAAATTCCTATTTCCTTTTTAATTTATGGCCAATAAGTCATTTTAAAAGTAAAATATACAGTAATGGTAGTGACAGTCACATGGTATTGTAGAATCTGACACAAAAATCAAGCTTCAGGACAAGAGCTAGAGTAAAAACAGTGTAAAAATGTTGACACATTCTATGTGTTAGCATGTCACATTGTATCAAAGGCAACATCTCATTTCACAGATGTAGAGGAGATAATAAACCCACCCCCCTTTCCTTTTTAATTACCTTTCAGTTTCTATTCAAAGCTCACATTACATTTCATACATGAAAATATCAACGCTAAGCATGAGTTTTTCCATGCTGTTTAAGTTTCTCTTCTAGGGTAGAATACATGCAAATGAGAATTTACATTCATTCAGGGAATTTAATTGACAATGCATATTAACTAAGGTCCCCATTTTTTTAAAACTGTTTATAAATGAATAGCAATGTTGACGTTTGATGTCCTTTAAAGCAATTACTTCATTTTGGGCCAGAAAGCAATACTGTACTAATTCATTTTGTGATGTATGAACAAATGTTAATACCCCAGAGGCTCATTTGCAGCAACACCTTGTGATACCATCCACCACTTATAAGCAACATTTCCCACAGGAACACTGCTTCCTGTGAATTGTCAGCACACCCCATAATTGCTGTAACTGTAGCAACCAATATGTTGCTACTAATGCATGTCTACTGTACAATATACTCCCCGTTTAAGTAGCATGGGGGACATGTATTTTATTCAGATATTCAGGAGTTCAGAATTATGACGAAGGCAGGAGCCCTGTGTGTGGGGGGGGGGGGTCATCATTGTCCTCGTGTTTAGGGAGCTGTCCTTCGCCATGCTCTCACTTCCCTGTGACAACAGAGCTGTAAAAGGCTCCATGTGCTGCCACAGAGCCTGTGACAGTCAGTGTCTGCAGGCATAAAGTACGAGGGTGAGGCTGTGCTCCAGACAGGGCAGAGCACAGAGCCCCAGCCAGCCCACCAGCCTAGAACCCTCCTTGTAGCTTATGTCTGCAGGGACTGAGTGTACACAGCCCTGCAGAAGTGCTGGGAACCCTTTGCTGCTCCACTGTCATAACCCCATATACTTGTTCCCTGTGAAGGGCTCCCTTCACTGCCACAGGAGCCATTCAGCATCAGGGTGGCTTCCTCCCATCCTGGCAGGTGAAAGAGAGGTTGCTGTTTTACCCAAGTTTCCAAATCCCTTCCTTGTCCCCAGCATGAAATATACACTACAGAGGCAGCTGTCGCATCTATCTCATGCTAAGGGACTCAGATAGTGTGGAAGTTCAGATAACAGGGTTTGAGATAAACATGAATTCTGTACATGAAATAGAATATTGTGCTTTATTTTGTTATTCCTTTTGTTAATTAGCAGTGGATACAGGCCAGGACAGCAGCTTCCTTGCAATTTGCTCTAATTGTGATATGCAAACCCTTTACTGTTCCCACCCTCAGACCAGTTCCCAACCATGTCAGATTTACTGGTAGCAAATCTTAGTTATGTGGACTCCATTCCAGTCTACCGGTGGAGATTAGATTCAGAGGGTTAAGGACATTTCACTTTTGACGTAACCCAGATTTGAAGGCAACTCTTCAGAAGTGAAAAGCTGGTAGAACTGACATAGCCAACAAACAGCATCTGGGTTTACTTTTGGAATTACTTCAAGCTCCAGGATTGAGTTGCCTTTAAGGGTAAGGTTAGTGTTGGGGTAGCTAATGGTTTTTTTCTTTGAATGTTGTTTTCCTTTAATTCATTCTGGATTATAGTATGTGCATCTCTTTCTTGTTTGAGTCATCCATTAGGTTTGCATTAAACTTGGAACATATGAGATTTGTATACCTCTTAGTTTTTCAGCATAGATTTTCAGAGCATGAGGGTGTGACCATAAAAAAGGGTGAATTCAAAATTCACACATTTTCAATACACACATATATTCCAGTTGACAATAAATTATATGTAATAGTACTTTGTTTTGTGAATCAGGATCAAATAGTGCTTTGAGAAATTTATAAAGAGTTGGGGACATTAATCTTGCAAGTCCTAGTAGTTCCTCATTAATAGGCCTAATAGGATTAATTTTTTTTCTAGTCATTGACACATTTAACCATTAACAGACAAATTACTGTATTAGGCCAACTTTTGAATTCTAAATTGAGAAGGCCAATCTTTAAATCTATACAAAGGCACTTTTTAGTTTAATTTTATTAAGGTCTGTATTACTGCATTTTGCTGTTACTTCAGTAAGCACTGCAGCTGAAATTGTGTGACTCTTTTCATTCTGTCACACCACTCCCTCCATTTTTAGTCACTGAGAATTTTCTGAAACTCTTTCCTTTTTGGAGATTTTTTTTATGCTTTATCATTGCCTGAATACAAAATGTTTGGAAAGTTTTAGGAATAATTCTGCTTATATCAGCATTTCTCAGATTGAGACTCCCAACCCAAAAGGAGGTCACAAGTCTATTGTAGTGGGGTTGAAAGACTACAAAAAATATTGCCGGGATGAGGGGGAGTTGGAAGTCCTCCAGATGGGACTCTGGGAGAAAAGCAATTGCTGCTCTCCAGACAGCCAGGTCTAAAGGCGATGCCACTGCCAGCAGTTGTTTGGAAGAGTGCCAATACCACAAGTATGCTCCTATGAGTATGTTCAGTAATTTGCTATCACTTTTGTGCGGGGATGGTCACAGACAGTCTCAAATATTTTCAAAGGGTGGCCCAACAAAGAAAGTTCAAAACCTCCTCGCCTATATGAATGAAATGTCAGTGGAGAAAAATATACATTACCCAAGCAAAGTTGTGGCACCTTATAGACAGATTTATTGGAGCATAAGCTTTCGTGGGCAAAGACCCACTTCATCAGATGCCCACTTCGTCTTTGCCCACGAAAGCTTATGCTCCAATAAATCTGTCTATAAGGTGCCACAGGACTCATCACTTTTTTGCAGATTCAGACTAACATGGCTACCTCTCTGATATCAAGCTAAGTTAGCATTGTCATGAGACTGGGCATCATCAAGGGTTGCACTGGGGCACTGATTGGACCTGCATGTTCCAGGACCAGTAGATTTTTTGAGCCCACCCAATTCTGCAAGAACTGGAGTGTTCACTTCTTTCAACCTAACTTACCCTGACTGTGCCAAGACACTTGATCAAGTAGCTTAGTGCAGTTGCCAGCAACACCCAGATCCATAGTCTCTCTGATAGGATCTAAAGTATTCATTCTCCTCAACATCTTCAGTGCCTTGGGTGATCACAAGTATGAATAGCCACATGTACTCCCTGGGAGCATCACCACTGCCCTTTGCCTATTAAAAAGTTTCAGGGCCACTTGATGGATCAATAGTTGGACCCTCATCACTCCGAGGAACCTGATTCCTCACACTAGGACCTCAAGGCCTGTACTCGAGGATCTTGGTCATCTCAAGGTGAGCAAGAATATTCAGACCAACCACACGTGCCTGAAGTTCCTTCATTTATTTTTTCAGCAACTCAAGTGACACCGGAACTCCCACCAACTCAGGAATCTTGTAGTAATAAGGAATAGCAAGCGGAAACAAGCCCTTGCTCCATTAGATCCCTTAAGACCAGTCACTTTGTCATCATCTATGGGTGAAGCAGTAGCTCCACAATTAGAAGTCAGAGAGGTTAGATTTGTCAGAAAAGCCTAATATTTGTCTTATTTTCCAATTATCAAGTGGTTTTAGGTAGATGGGAGAAATTCTGTGGAGTCCTGTATATAATACACAAAGTCAGATTAGACCAATGATGGGCAGCCTAGGCTAGTGAGTGGGTCACATGAGTGGCCCATCTTCATCTCACTAGGTCACAAGATCGTCATAACCAAGATGGTCTGCTAGGATAGGGTAGTTTTGCTAACTGCCCTTGTGTATCTAGATTTTGCAGGGTGTGCTGACAGATCTGTAGCTGTGCTTTGGTTGGATGCAAAGGGAGCACATTGCACACAACATTGACTATGAGAGCTATCTGCACGCACTTCACTTCATGTTCACTTTCTTTACATTAGTAATACTGGTAGGAAAAAAGCTATAAAGATGCAGACCTGGCACTCTGGCTACCCTGCACATGGGCATTGGCAAACAAAATGTGTTGTGGGCTTCACATAGAACCCTGATGAACCACAGGCTGTCCACTGGATTGGATGATCACAAAGGTCTTCTCTGGCCTTGCATTTGGTTAATCAATGGATTTTTAAAAAAAGTTTTGCTTCCTTTTCTTGAATATTCCCAAAGCCAAAATGGCAGGGTTTAACAAAAGGAAATGTATCATCCTTATAGACAAGAAACAGTGCCTTGTATTACTCTGGGGTGAACTGGTTTGAAATAATTATGAAATTTTTAAAATTGGTCCTGTAGAAAATGTGACCAAGTAATTAAAGACTGTCAATATAATTGTGCACCAGGGAAAAATTAAGATTGCAGAAGTTATCCTAATGACGGCATTTCCAAACATTTAAGAGCTTTGCAACCTCAGTGTAATATTATGTAATTTCATAGGTTTTTAAACAATTAGGGAGAAAATTTCAATATTATGGAATCATATTGACATCCACAAGGTTCATCAGTGGTGTTGGTATCTTAAGATCCATCAACCTCTGCCACTAGAGTCAATGAAGTAACAGCAGTAGGTTGTCATTCTCTGTGTGGCCTAGCATGCAAGTGGAGGGAAAGGGTTAAGAGGTGCTGTTTTTCTCAGAGAGTTTCAGAGATTTTAGCTGACACCAAAGGAACAGCCAGACTCAGCAATCCTGGGTTCCATTTCAGAATCTGGATGGGAGCATTCTCTAGTGGGCACAGGCTTTTCCCCCTCTCCCCTGCAACATGATCCATTCACCACTATTCCCTTCAACCAGTCCCAGTCCTGTCCGTTCCCTACCACCTGGTTCCTTCCCAATTACTGTTCTTCTTACTTAGTGAGGCCTAGTCATCTTGCCTACCTACTGCTGGTCTTCTTGTCCAGGCTCATTATCCAAGATCCAGTCTTTCCTCTTCTCTTTAGATGACCACATCTCGTCCCAGGTTTCTTTCCAGCCACTCCTGATTCTCATTCTTGTGTCCTTATTCACCTACCCCACCCACTGGCTCCCAGTCCTAGTCTCCCTCTGCAGGCTTGTTGTCTAATCTCAGTCACCTGTCCACCTCTGTCTTTTTTCCCCACTCAGTGCCACTTCTCTCTCTGCACTCCTCCTCTTTCTCAGCTCCCCCAGGAAGTGTTCTTGTACAATCAGTTCCGGTTGTCTGTCCACTCCCCAGCTTCTTGCCTGTTTTCAGTGTTCTAACCCTAAATCAGCTGTATTCCAGCCCTCCTGCATTTTTCTCATTTCCCAGTCTCCTCTTTCAAATACTCCCAGTCTCCCTGCCCAACCATACCCAGTCCCTGCTTCCTGTTCCAGATTCTCTTCCTCCCATGCGAGCCACTTTGTACCAATCCACTCCTTCCCCCTCTAACTCTTGTTCCCTCTACATTTGAATCAGACAGCTTCCTCCATCATGTGGCCTGGGCAGAAGCAAAGTCATTAATATCACAGGAAGGACCATCTCCCTGCTCTTAGTTTCAGGGTCCATCCTACCCTAGCCCAAACTAACTAACTTAACAGAGAAAGTCAGGCTTCACACTTGTAGCCCTGGGCTGGATAGAGTAGTCACAGCCGTATGTAGGCACATGCTCTTTCAGAACAGACTGTTTGAAGATTTAGTTGCTGAAATTGGTGAAATCTTTCCTGAGCATATACAAATTTCAGTTTGACAAAGGCTCATACCTTGGCCAAACTTGAGCATATTTTCATAGCAAAAGATACATCACTGATACAAAGGCAATTCCAAGTCCTTGCTCTAAAATATGGAACACTAGAGCCATTCGAAAGAAAGGGTTTTCAATAATTTTTAACATGATCAAAAAAATGTGCTTTTCTCTAGTCTTGTTCTTGGAAATGTCTTGTTTGGCTGAAATTTTTCAACAAAAATAACAGCTTGAAGTATGAAAAATTTCAGTCTGAATTGTTAAAGCTTCACAAAGTTTTAACTAACAGGGTCTCATAATGGGGAAGCGTCAGGAAAACTTAATCATAGGCCAACGTAGAGCACACCCTATAATAAATACCCTGAGTACTGTTCTAAAACTGCAGTCTAACTAATCCACATAACTCATTCTCAAAACAGATTCACTCTCACTGTGACTCATTTATTCTACCGGAATGTTTTAAATTAACTTTCCTGGTTGTCATGTATAAAGAAAAGTCCTGATTTCCTTTAACAGATGAAAGAATCAGACTGTTACTGAAGCCAGTGCTGCAGCGACTGAACTTTCTGCTACTTGTCTCCCCATAGGCTGAACATGCGTTGCCAATTGCAATTTCAAGGAGAACTCTCTTTTTTTTTTTGTATAAAGCAATCTTTTCCATTTATGTGGCTCAAACAGAAATAATTTTGTACATTTTGACTCCATATGAAAATATTTTTCATCCTTTGTGTCAATACAGTAACATTATTCAGCAAGTTCTTTACTGAGCTGGTATCCTTATTCAGGCCTGGCGTATCCTGATTTACATCTGCCAGAAAAGGGCAGTCCTCCACGGAATGCAACTGTACACTGTCTCCTTTGCCCCAGGAGCCTCTCTATGTGGGTTCTGTGAAATTTTCTATGTGCAGAGACTCAGGGAAGAGCCTGCACTCTCCAGCATGGTCAGTCCATGGATGCCTGCATGTAAATAGCATATAGAAGAGTTTAGTGTATTGCCTCCTCGGGGTTCTCCTCTTTGGCTCTTTCTGAGCACAGCTGCAAGTAAGGAGAGCCTAGCTAATGACAGCATGACTCCACCAAGAGAGGGGAGGAAGGGATAGCAATTTGTGCAGGACAGTACCTACTGTCAACTGATCTGTCTCTGAGCTTCTTCTAAAACTCCCCTTACTACAGGGGAACAAATACAATTCCTGGGAAACATCACTACATAATCAGGCTGAGTTTCCAGTCCCCTCTGCCCCTTTCAATGCCAGCCCTTATTTTAATATCCCATTCTTACACATTTAGGTTTGTCACCAGGCTATAATTGAGTGAGGAACTTGCTGATAAACAAAAGCATGTAACAGCTCTGCGAGGTATCGAGGTATACAAATGAATCCTTATATCTATCAGTGTTAATAAACAACACGTGTTAAAACTATAGCACAAATTCCTTTACTTAAAACTATTGAGTAGGAGTTTTTCTTTACCCAGCCAGTTGGGTCCAGAGAAAGCAAGTGGCATGGCTTCTTATTAATGCAGAGTAATCTGGTTTTTATCTTCATGAGCAGGGCAACTGTACAATAAATCTGAAAATAATCTTATTTATTGTATGTTCTAACTATATTTGTTCTTACAGGGACAAGCTGATCTTCTAAAATATGCTAAAAATGAGACACTGGAGAATCTGAAACAAATCCATTATGCCGCTCTTTCATGTGGACTCAATAAACCAGGCACTGAAAATGCAGAAGTCTCAAAGCCCCGTCGAAGCTTAGAGGCCATACCTGAAAAGTCAAATGATGAAAATGGAGAATGAAGGAACTTTATGCTCATAGTTATGGAGTTTATAACTCTACAACCAAATGTAACTGCACAGGACATTTGTATTGCACTTAATACTGAAGACTATATGTGGAGTTTTTAAAGCACAATTGGAGAAGCTAATTACAATCTATTAAAACTGTGAATGTACGTAGCAATTCTGCGTTTGATGGCAATTACATTGCATAACATGGGAATTATCTCACTGGCCAAACCATACTGTATATGTGTAAAATATATCATACTTTAGTAAGTGTGCTGGAAAAAGTTCTTTGTAGTTCCATAGAGAAACAAACTGCTTTTTCTTAATGAAAATTAAAACTGTAACTGAGGGGATGTGGATTCATACATAGGTTAACATGTAACTGTCTTGATTTTCAAAATAACTAGGTGTGCAATTCCTTGATTTTTTGTTCAAAATTCAGTAATTGTAATACAGAGATATTAAATTGTGCACCTAACTTATGAAAATCAGGTCAATAAAATGAAGTACACTTTCTGTTATAAATGTGGATTTTATTTTAGACACTTGGGGATATTTGTGTTTGAAGGGGAATATTTTTTCTTGTTGAGCCATAAATAAAAAGGAGAATGTAATTAGACAGTGCTCACTGACTCTTCAGTGCACTATGGGAGAGCCATTGTGTGAAAGGAAAATGTGCAATCAGTCTGATATAGCCTAGGTCTAAAGACCTATGAACTGCAAATATGTATAGCTAATTGTAATAGTGACCAAACTGTGAGTAAAATGTTGTAAATAATTTTTCATTCTGTCAAGTGAAGTGTTCACATTAAAAACAAGTTTTGTGATATTACTCCCATGCAAGTAAAGCTTTTAACTAAACTTTGTTTTATTTTAAAAATATGTTTCCAAGCACAGTAGGAATATTCAGTTATACGTTTTGACAAATACCTGTTTGCCTGTTATTTTTTATCATTTGACAATTTTAGCTAACAACATAGTAGCTAATGAACTCAAAATTATTATACAAACTTAGAGCTATCTATTGGAGCATCTGATTTAATAATAAAGTGCAGTATATCCTCCCACTGTGCACTACATTTAAAGAAAAATAAGATTAACATGTAATCTGTTTGGCAGAGGAGATTTTGGTTTCACTTATACCAAACCAAGTCCTTGATTCTGCAATGAAAGCTGTGTGAATGGACCTTTGCCTGGGCACAGTGTCTTGTTGATTTTATTGGAGAGCTCCTTAAGGGCAGCAATCCACCTGCATGGATCTGATTACAGGATAACCTTTAGTCATAAAAAACAAAGTTGAACACACTCCATGCAGTGCCCTTTGACGCTGCTTTTCTAAATGACATTCTGTACAGATTAGGAGCTGATTATAGCAGGTGCTGCTCACTCAGCTCCCAATGAGCAGATCATATACTGCAAGCCCAAAATATGCTCCTACTTAGGAAAACTTCTAGCGATTGCCATATAAAGATGTAAGAATATGGCCCATAGTCACCACTGCTCTTTCCCCAGGCTGGCTGCTGTAAGATCCCTGATTCCATGTGAAATTGATGGTAAGCAGTAAGCAATGAGAGCAGGCATCCTTACTGATAATAGTTAATATAAAAAGAGCCTACATGGACCAATTTTTCACGTGTATTTTTCACAAATTGAATGGGAATGAGAACTAGTAATGAGGTTGGCTACCCGATGTTCAAGGGCAGTTTCACTGTAAAGAAATATTTATCAGAAAGTTCAGTAACCCACTTGCAATGAACATTGATTGACAACTTTTGGTTTAAGCAGAAAGACAGAAGCTTAGAAAACAATCTGGAAAATGTCACTATAATGTGTATTGGCCCTTAAATATGACAAGTCAACAAAGCTCCTTTAGGAATCCTAGACAGCATCACTTTGAACTACCTACAGTATGGGAGATTATAAACACACCATAAATGACTTTTTCCTAAACCACACAGTCAGAATTATCCCATCTCAGGTACTCGTTCCATTTACTCATCTCTCTAAGGCATGTTACATTCTTGAAGAAGATCAGGGATTAAGATATGTCTAAAATATTATTTGTTCAAAGGGCAAGCAAACAAGAAAAAAATGCAGTATGTGGTATGAATAAACTCTGACCTATGAGTAATTTTAAACTTTGAACCCAAAAGTACATGGGATTGCAACTAATCCATGCTCATTAGCTGGACAGTTACCCAACACAAAATGATTAATTTCAAAAATGACTCCATTGTGATGTCTTTGGCTCCCACATGCTTAAATCACGTGATTAGGTAAAGCAGAAAAGTACAATTAAAACACTGTATTCAGTCAACCTAAAAAAAAATCCCATCACCCCAAAACACTAACATTTTACTCTCTACTATATTGCATTCTGTTGCTTTGAATGGAAACCATTCATGCATTTATTCATACACAATATGTCTAAAAACATACCAAAAAAATGATATGGACTTGGAAATCCAAAAGATATAATGCACCTGGCACTTTAGAAGAACAAAGCATGTACACTTGCAATGGTGCCAATGGTAATCCAGGCATTGTAAATTCAAAACCAAAATTATCATTAAGATCTCTTCAATTACGTTTCCTTAACAAAGCATCCTTGTAGCCAAAATGCAAGTTATTTTAATTGCTACACCATTATTAACACTAAAAACACTGAGTAGGCTGGTGGCACCTGAGAGACTAACAAAAATATTTCTAGTATGAGTTTTCGTGGGCAAAAAATCACTTCTTCAGAGGAATTTGTGTGCAGAAAAATGGGATTATCAGAATTTATAACAGAAAAAGAGTGTGTGGGGGGGAAATGTACCAGTCAATAATTGAGTGGGCTGGAGGTGTACCATGCTTAGCTTTTGATGTCAATGATGTGTTAAATGTAAGGAAGACTGGTTTTATAATAGGCCATCCACTTAATGTCTTTGTTCAGACCAAGGGAAACTGCCAAATTTGCATATGAAGGTCAATTCCGCACTCACTCACTCTCCATCTAGTTGGCTTGTGAAAATCCTTTGTAGAAGAATGGCTACTTTTAAATCCATTAATGAGTGCCCAGGCAGATTTAAATGTTCCCCTATAGGCTTATATGTATTACCATTTCTGATATCTGACTTGTGTCCATTTATCCTTTGTCATAGAGACTGTCCAATTAGGCCTAATACATGGCAGAGGGGCATTGCTGGCACTTAATGGCATATATCACATGAGAGGACGTGCAACTGTATGAGCCTCTGATGGCGTGACTTATGTGGTTAGGTCCTGTGATGGTGTTGCTTGTATAAATGTGTGGACAGAGTTGGCAACAGGGTTTATTACAGGGTTAAATTCCTGGGTACAGTTGCCAGGTGTCCGGTAATAACCCAGACAATCCGATATTTTTGTCTCCTGTCCGATAAAAAAAATGAAGACAATACCAGACATCTACAATGTCCAGTATTTTCTGAAATTTTTTCCCTGTCAGGAGGTGAAAATGTCAGACACCTGGCAACCCTACACACACACACAGCAACCAGGCTCAGCCCCTGGATCCTCCCGTCCACTTACCTGGTTCTGCAGGGAAGATGTCTTCTGGCTTGGAGAAGGAAAACAAGATGGCCACCAGCAAAAAGCCTCAGAGGCCTTTCTTAAAGGGGCCATGATGTTTTTATTTTCATTTATTTATTTATTTATTTGCTTAATAACTGGCGGGGTCCTTTTTTTTTCCCTTGACAACTTTGGTCTCCCCCTTATTTTTTCTCAACAGATTTTTTTCTCTGGTGTTTATTTCGGGCTGGGATGGGGGGGGTCGGTATTTTTGGTTAAACCATCTGGCAACCCTATTCCTCGGTGAATGTGTCAGAGGTATGATATGTGGCTGCTGGAAAGAAACTGCTTCAGGTTGGTAGGTTGTCAGTAGGTGAAGATTGGCCTGTCTCCCAAGGCCTGTGTGAGCGAGGGATTGTTTTCCAGGATAGGTTGTAGATTGTCAATGATACAGTGGGGGGGGGAGGGGGGGTGTAAGCTGGGGGCTTAGGGAATGACCAGTGGTGTTCTGTTATTTTCCTTCTGGGGCCTGTCTTGAAGAAGCTGATACCTGGGTTCTCATCTTACTCTGTCAGTCTGTTTCTTTACTTTCCAAAGTGGGTACTTAAGTTTTAAGAATGCCAGATAGAGATCTTGTAGGTGTTTGTCTCTGTCTGTGGGATTGGCGCAAATTCAGGTGTATGTTAGGGCCTGGCTGTAAACAATTATCATGTGATGTGTCCTGGATGGAAGCTAGAGGCATATAGGTAAGAATAGTGATTGGCAGTTTCCCAGTATAGGATGCTGTTAACATGGCCATCATTTAATTGTACTACAATATCAATGAGGTAGATCTCCTGTGTGGACCAGTCCAGGGTAAGGTTGGTGGTAGGGTGGAAATTGTTGAAATCCCTCTGCAATTCTTGAAGGATTTCCTTCCTGTGGGTCCATATGATGATGTTATCAATGTAGTATAAGTAGAGGAAAGGTACTAGGGGACAAGAACTGGAGAAACATTCAAGGTTAGCAATAAAAATGTTGGCAAATTGTAGGGCCATGCGGGTGCCCATACAACAGCTGACCTGAAGTTCTTCATAGTGTCTCTGTGGGTGCGCCACTCAAGGGCTGTGTCTACACTGGCATGAATTTCCGGAAATGTTTAAAACAGAATAGTTTTCGTTATAAGTATTTCCGGAAAAAGAGCATCTACATTGGCAGGCTGCTTTTCCGGAAAAGCCCTTTTTCCGGAAAAGCATCTGTGGCCAGTGTAGACGCGCTTTTCCGGAAAAGAGCCCCGATCGTCATTTTCGCGATCTGGGCTTTTTTCCGGAAAAGACTACTGGGCTGTCTACACTGGCCCTTTTCCGGAACAGTGTTCCGGAATAAGGACTTATGCCCGAGCGGGAGCAGAATAATTCTTCCGGAATAGTGGCTGATTTTGTACAGTAGAGCATCGTTGCTTTTCCAGAAATTCAAGGGCCAGTGTAGACAGCTCGCAGCTTATTCTGGAAAAGCGGCTGATTTTCCGGAATAAGTGGACCAGTGTAGACACAGCCAAGGTGTCGGGCTTGTCCCGGTGCTGCAATCCGGAGAATCTTCATCAGCAATAGCCCAGCTGGACCGCACATGCACGCCTGCTGTCTCATGTCGTTTGCACCCTTCTGCTGAGTGCAGTCTGGCCCCGTCAGTTCCTTTCCAACTGTCTGTGGCTGCAGACGGAGATAGGACGCGCTCCCTTTCCGCTCTGAGGAGAATGGGAAATTAGTCATAGAGTTATAGTTAGTTAGTTCTTTGTTAATTAGTTATTGTTAATAGTTGTTCTACTTGTTATAGTTCATATACCACAGTTAAAAAAAATCTTCCATCCTAGTTATAAGTTTTGTTTGAGTAGCTCCCCCCCCCCCAAAAAAAAAGAGAAGAAGTAAAAGACTGAAATAATTAAATAAACAAGATCATTATGCCAGGGTCACCCGGCTTCAAGAAATGTTCACAATGCCGAGATGCCATGCCCGCATCAGATGGGCAATCTCGGTGCATCATGTGCCTAGGGGATGGGCACATCCCACAAAAGTGCACACACTGCACTACATTGACTGCGCCTGCAAGGCGAGACAGGGAACTGAGATTAAGGATGCTTTTGTTTGACAAAGCCCTGCAAACACCCGGCACAGATAAGCAGCCTAAAGGCATCTCACAGGCGCATGAAGCTCACCCGATCTCTGATGAGCCTCACCGCAGCACTTCAAAATCCACCAGATGAGTACTACGGCCATTATTAACACGACTGGCCATGCTCGTGCAGTAGATGGTACTCACAATCACGATCTCCGCATTGCAGCCGTCTGGCCTCACCGCACCATCCACCTCAAGATCCGCTCCCTTGTGTCACTCCGCCAACTTCTGCGGAAGACACAATCTCAGTACCTGCTCACGAGGAGCAGAGCAACAACCACACTCCACAACAGGAGCAACAGCATTTGGATTCCCCAACTGACCAATAGTCATTGTCACTTGACGATGCAGTTTTCCAAAGGAAATCTTCTCCAACAGAGGACCATAAACAATTTCAGGAGATCTTTAAGAGAGTTGCCGAGTCTCAGGAGGTCCAAACTACAGACGTGCATCAAAAACAGCAGGCCAACAGTAAGTTTGACGTGTCGATTGAGGGACTGTGCACCACCCCTTTGACGGAGGCTCCACACGAAGTGCAGAAGTTATTCCATCACCGGTTGAGACCTTATCACCAGTGTTGGTCTTTCATAACCACCAACCGTTGGGTCTAGGATATAGTCACTTCAGGATATGTCATCCCTTTCAACTCAATCCCTCCACCTGCCCCATCTCCCCCGTCCCTTTTCAGGACCACTCTTCTACAGCAAGAGGTCTCCTGTCCACTTACCATAGGAGCAGTGGAGAGGGTACCAGCTCAGTTTCGCGGGAAAGGATTTTACTCTCGGTACTTCCTCACTCAGAAGAAGTCAGGAGGTTGGAGACCTATTCTGGACCTACGCCGGCTCAACCATCACCTGCTCAAACAAAAATTCCCTATATCATCCCAGCTCTCGACAAAGGGGATTCGTTCGCATCCCTCGATTTACAGGATGCCTATTTTCATGTAACGATGCACCCGGCCCACAGGCGGTTCCTCCGGTTCGTAGTGGGCACAGAGCACTACAAATACCAAGTGTTACCTTTCGGACTTTCAGCAGTGCCAAGAATTTTTTCCAAGACTCTGGCGGTAGTGGCTGCCTACCTTAGACATCTCAACATCATGATCTTCCTGTATTTAGACGATTGTCTACTGAAGTCTCCCACCTTGGATGAAGCTACACAGGCAGTCGCCACTACCACAACAGTGTTCAAGGCTCTGGGGCTCATAATCCCTAACGCCAAGACACTCCCTAGAATTCATCGACCGCAAGAGCATACTTACCCATAAAGAGGTTTCACGTTATCCAAGACTTAGTTCAGACTGTATCAATTTCTCCCAAATCACATCTACTTACCTGCCTACAGCTGTTAGGGCACATGGCTGCCACCACATATGTAGTTCCGCACACAAGACTTCATCTGCGAGGCCTTCAACATTGACTATTCATGCTATACAACAGAAATTGCCATCATTATTGCTCATGAGTGGGCATCAATGCAGCTTCCTTAGGGGATGCCTTCCTACTCGACCGGAGTCATCACCCCTTGTTCTATGCCTTTCCCCCCTCTTCCACTCATCCCCAGGGTACTAGAGAAAATAGCATTGGACGGAGCAACAGTGATTTTGATAGTGCCCCTTTGGCCCCGACAGATGTGGCTAACGCAATTGTCCCAAATGTCAGCAGCCCAGCCACAGCGACTACCGAAGCTATACAACTTACTATCTCAGCAACACGGTACAATGATTCACCCACACATCGATTGCATGCACCTCAATGCATGGCTTCTAGTTGGCTCCAAGCTCCAGAACTGAGCTGTTCTCAGGCTGTCAAGCATGTGCTTATAAACACATAAAACTTACCTCCATAAATGGTACCAGTTCCATTCCTGGTGTTCAGCAACAGCTTTCGACCCTCTTTCCTTGCCTATCCAACAAGTACTTGATTACATCCTGGACCTGAAGATGATGGGTTTGGCAATTTCTTCCCTCAGGGTTCACCTGGCGGCAATCTCAGCCTTCCATCCTCCCATCGACGATCATTCATTATTTGCACACCCACTAACCAAAAGGTTTTTGAAGGGGCTCAAGAATCTGTATCCCGCTCACAGGATTCCACCAGAGACGTGGGACCTAGCTATGATCTTGGACACCCTGACTTGCCCCCCCTTTGAACATGTAACCTCCACATGCTTACGACATGTGACCTCCGCATGCTTACGACAAAGGTGGCGTTCCTGCTTGCCATAACTTCGGCGCGGCAAGTGAGCGAATCACCATCTCTCTCTGCCAATCCGCCATATACCTTATTCAATGAGCATGGAGTAGTGCTTCGTGTTCATTCTCCCTTTCTCCTGAAAGTGAATTCCATCTTTCATATAAATAAACCCATAAGCTTGCTGACATTCTACCCAAAACCTCATTCCACCGTGGAAGAATCACGTTTGCATACGCTGGACATCAGAAGAGTGCTGGCCTTTTATCTTGACAGAACACATGTTTTCAGGAAGTCTCAGCACCTTTTCTTATCTATGGCTAAGCGTTCAAAAGCCCAACAACTCTCCGCACAGCGCATTTCCAATTTGATCGTCTCTTGCATCACACAATGTTATGACTTGCGGAATAAATCTTTGTCGCATCAACCTCATGCCCACTCCACTAGAGGCATGTCCACATCCACGGCTTACCTTAAGGGTGTATCATTACAGGACACATGCCTTGCAGCAACCTGGTCATCTACTCTTACCTTCGCCAGACATTATGCCCTTACAAAAATACTGAAGAGCGACTCTGCAGTGGCCCAAGCAGTTCTGTCCACAGCACAGAAACCATAAGTCCAAAGCACACGTATAGCATTGCACCACTGCTACGTACTTACCTTGAGCGGAGCACTCACAGGGACACTACTCGATGAAGAAGAGAGAGTTACTCACCTTGTGCAGTAACGTCTGTTCTTCAAGATGTATGTCCCCGTGGGTGCTCCACATCCCGCCCTCCTCCCTGCTTCAGAGTTACTGTTTTTGTCTTTTCAGATGCTTCTGGCTGGGAGGAACTGACGGGGCCAGACCACACTCAGCAAAAAGGTGAGAATGGCATGAGACAGGAGGCGAGCATGCGCGGTCCGGCTAGGCTACTGCTGATAAAGATTCTCCGAATTGCGGCGCCGGGACAAGCCCGACACCTTGAGTAGAACACCCACGGGCACAAACATCTCAAAGAACAGACGTTACTGCACAAGGTGAGTAACTCTCTCTTATAAATTGTCAACAGATTGGAAATAGTTGTGGGTGAAGACACAGTCACATAGTTCAGCCACCAGGTGAGCTGGGGCATTATCAGGGATACCATTCCTGACAGCTTGTAGTCCATCCACATGTGGAATGTTGATTGTAAAAAGCTTCTACATCCACAGTGGTCAGGATGGAGTTTTCAGGCAAATTAATGATGCTCTGTAGTTTTAACACTGATTATTTTCGATACTGTTTGCTGGATGTTTTCAAGGTACTCAATACACACACACCCCTCCCCAAATATAGCTGGTTTAAGTTTATATATATATATACTCTGTTTTCATTGATTTTTTTCCTTCACATTCTGTTCAATCAGTGAACTTTTTACCTGTGTTTGAACTGTGATAACTGTTCCCAATGAATGTGGTTTTTCATCAAATCACCTTTTTGTGTGTGTGTGCGCCTTCTCTCAGTCCTGGTAAGAAAGAGTCAATGTTAAAATACATATAGAGAGATGAGTGCCATATGAAAGAAAATGCTGCTGCACAGCAGAAAAGGCTCACATATGAGTTATTTATTATTTAAATATTGACCCTGTAGTCTGCTTCATCCACAAGACAAAGGATGGAACAATACCTTCTCCAGAAAGGTCCCAAGCTAAACTGGAACTTCAGCTTCAGCTGCACCCAGAAAGCAAGGAGTGCAGGGGAGGAGGGCAGATCCCCTTTGTAGCCCCCTGATTGAGGTGCGCTCCATGGGACATTTCAGTCATTCCAGCAGTTTACAGCAGCCTAAAAGCCTAAAGTCTCCCTGGGATACAGTATGCTCTGCCCATGTTCTCCAGATAATAGAGTGGTATAGGAGCAAACTATCGAACTTAACAAATAGAAGAGAGAGAATTCTCAATTTTAAGCTTTTTCCTGCCACCACCATTTCACCAGGGGTCCAAAATGGAGTTCAGGGTCAAGTCCTATTAATATCAGGAGAGCCAGGATTTCATGCCAAGAATAAAAGTTTCTCCCTACTTGCCCTACACTCAATGCCTGGTGATTAGAGTTTAGAATGCCCCTCCGAATGTCACAAATGCTGCCATCCTAAGTAGTAGCATAATAATGGAATTAGGCCTTTCGGCAGCAGTTACATACCATACGTAAATATTTGTATAAAGCACTTCAGGGTTGGTTACCAAATTCATTTCCTCCTGCTTTGATGCTGAATCAGAAGGACGATATCAGAGTTTCCAGCATGAAAAATGGAACTGGTTTATAGATGACTAAAAATGGCATCTACAGTCTGTTAATCAAATGAAATAATCTGTAAAGGGCCAGCCTAGTGCTATTGTGATTCAGAACTTTCTATTCCAATTGTACAACTTTCCTCTGCCTGATTTATTACTATGATTTTATTAACAATACTTTCTCCTACCTGCCTGCAGTGATTGCTATGTAGTTCTCAGTTAAGCCCTTAACTGGCATGCTTTTTTTAAGGAAAACTTTCACCCAAGCTGTAGAATCTCAGTAAACTAAATGTCACCATACACGTTCTGAAACACATTTCCATAGGGGAAAAGTGCAGCTAGCCTATGGGCACACAGTATACATACAATGACCTAGCCAGTCAGTACTATATGCAGTCGTTTAGCTGCTCCACAGCGTGAGATGTGCTATTAAAGCAGGGTAAGGGCTTACTGGGGAGTTCGGCTGCAATAGCTAACGTGAACTGCACTAGCTATTCCACCCCAGCTCTCCATGTGGACGCACTAATGATACATCTACACTTGGAGCTGGGAGTGTGATTCCCAATCCTAGCAGACATGCTCAGGCTATGTCTTAGCAAGCTAGTTGCCAAATACAGTTGTGTAGCAGCAGCAAGTGACATGTCCCAAGGGCCCCCCCACTACAATCCTCCCCAAACCTCCCACTCCCCTACCTGTGTGTACTTAGGGCAGTTGTCTGTGCTGCTGGTGCCTGTGCTATGATGGTTGCACTATTTTTAGCTCACTTGCTTGACCAGAGCTAGTACCATTATGGGGGTAGGTGATTCCCAGCTTGTGTTCCCGTTAGTTGTCTGTTCTCAGCAAGGAAACAATGACAGAACTACCAGTTTCTGTTTTCAGATGCTGCTACAAATCCCACTCTGATGCCCCAGCTCTACTCAGTATAGACACATGGGAGAGAGAGAGGGGAAGAGTAAGGAGAGAAACTGAGCAGCAGCCCTGGACTCTGAGAGCACAAAAATGGGGAATGGAAAGGGGGCTTGTGTGGAGGGCAAGAGGAGGGGTCAGCTCCTGATATACGGCACTGCAGCTGCTCCACAGTATGCTGGATTGGAGTGGTAGGTGGAGCAAGTCAATGCAGCGTTTAGGCAGCAGGAAGGGATGGCTGTGCAGAGGGGCTGGTGAGTGGGCAAAAGAGAGTTTTGTACAAAAAGGAGAGGGGAATGTTACTGGAGCTATACCAGAGGAGAGAGGGTTGCAGGAGTCTAGGGGCAAATTATTGCTTCTGGGACACAGTGGAACTTGCAGGGCTCATCCATGCTGCTACCTGGGCTGCCTGGTGCACTAGAGTAGTAGTGAGACAGGGAGCCTTTAGAGAGGTGTTGGTGCAGAGATACCAGCAACACTGCCTGGTGGGTCAAAGAGCCAAGAAAGCTGTCCTGAGAGATCTTGTCAAATATCATGTCCTTGACATATGTTATTCCCCCTCGGCCTTCCCTGCACAGTCCCATTGCTGTATTGCCCCACTTCCTCCTCTTTCCATGTTCCTTCAGCTCCCTGACTAACAAGGCAACAAGCAAAGCTGAGGTTGGTAATTCAGGGACAGGATGTGCTTGGAGCATCCTTTTCTGTTTCTAGAGGTGACAGCATTATCCAATGGCTAGGGAACTGAGCTGAGAGAGAAAGAGTCTATTGATGACTCTGCCAGCAAACAGCTTCCTGGCCTTAGGCAAGTCACTTAACCTCTCTGTGCCTCACTTTACTCCACCTGCAAAATGGGGATAATTATATATAGCTTCCTTTGTAAACCACTTTGAGAGCTAGAGATTAAATGGGTTGTGTATTAGTATTGGGGGAAATATGTGTGTACACAAACCACACCAATGCATCCTCCCTCAGCACCTCACAGGAAAGAGCCTGCCGAACTTTTATAATACTGCAACTGTATTGAATGTAGAAGTGGACTATGGTATTACAGCATTGTAGGGATCACCACCTTCAACATTTAAATCACACCATTCCAGATTATAGTCTATGTAACTTGTGCTTAATGTTCACAAGAAGCAGACAAATGGTAAATTCCTTAAATGAAATTAAAATATGGTAAATCCAAAACTGACTAAGGGAATTTCGTTGTCACTCAACATTAGTAAACCATGGAATTCATTGCTATAGGATGTCATCGAGGCAAAAAAAAAAAAAATAGCAAGCTTCAGAAAGCTGCAGATAACAACACTATCCAGAGTTATACCAGTTAATGCTAACAAAAAAAAATTAGAAGAGAGATTCAATTTCATGCTTCCGGGTTTAAGCCAATCTCTATTAGGAAGTTTCTTGCACTTAACACTGAAGCATCTGATGCAGGCCACTATCAGAGACAGAATATTGGAGTACATGGACCATGAATTTAATCCTGCATGGTAATTCCTGTTCCTGTGAGTCTACAGAACTCTGAAATTAATTGTAACATGCTGCAGGGCATAGCAATTACCATTCACCTGCCAAAACTGTAGAGAGGATTTTTTCCACTACACACCACCCATGACTAGTAAGAATACTTGCAGGCTGCAGAATCTTTGTAAGTGGAATCAGTTGAAACAGGTAACATTTCAAGATCTCAGTAGCTCAGTCCTTCTGGGGGGATTCAGGCCAATTCTGAGTGATCAGAATTAAAGTAATTCTTCCCCATGGCAAAATCTCTAGCAACTGATCTATTAGAAGAAAAGATAAGAAATATAGATAATGACTTCTCATAGGTAAAACTGAAGTGTACAATTGAGGACCCACTCCTAGCAGCCTAAGGCATCTGAGCACAGAGCAGGTCTAGTCCAGGGCTGGGGGTGGATGCCCAGCTTACCTGAATCCAACCCCCGAGGCTCAGGGCTCCCCCCCCCCAGCATTGGGGAGCCCATGCTGGTGCTTCAGTCCCCCCTCCCGCCCATCATGGAGCTGGAGCACACAAAATCTACTAACTTGGAACCGTGTTCCCTCAGACCCAAGAGCCTCTGACCAGTCGGGGCTGATTAATCCCATGAAGCTCTGCCACCCTGCAGCTTAGAGGGAACATTGGCCGGGACCCTTCCCCCCTCTCCAGCTCTGGTGTGCGAAGGGAGTGTCTGTCTTCTTCTCACTCGGGGTCCACATCAGTGAGGGTTTGGTTTTGTTGTTGTTGCTTCTTACTTGGGTGCAGCCCCAACTGATTTTTCTGTGCGTCAGTGGCCCCTGACCCAAAAAAGGTTCTCCAGTCTTGTTGATAGCCATCATGTGTTACTTGGAGAATGGTCAGGTCAGTGAGGCAATTTGACAGGCAGCTGCAGACAGCTCCCATTTAATTTGCTGAAAGGGGCAGGCTTGGCAAGTCTATCTGAGATGATGAAGAGATGCAGGTCAACCGACAAGCAAACCTTATGGCTGTGTCTAGACTGGCAAGTTTTTCCGCAAAAGCAGCTGCTTTTGCAGAAAAACTTGCCAGCTGTCTACACTGGCTGCTTGAATTTCCACAAGAACACTGACAATCTCATGTAAGAAATCAGTGCTTCTCGTGGAAATACTATGTTGCACCCGTTCAGGCAAAAGTCCTTTTGCGCAAAAGGGCCAGTGTAGACAGCTCAGATTTGTTTTGCACAAAAAAGGCCCGATTGCAAAAATGGCGATTGGGGCTTTTTTGCGCAAAAGTGCATCTAGATTGGCCACGGAAGCTTTTGCGCAAAAGTGCTTTTGCGGAAATGCGTCCGTGCCAATCTAGACGCTCTTTTCTGCAAATGCTTTTAATTGGAAACTTTTCCATTAAAAGCATTTGCAGAAAATCATGCCAGTCTAGACATAGCCTATGAGTTTTGGCACCATCCTGGAGCTTCCAGTCCTCACTCAGATATGCCATGGTAGCGCTATTTGCCATTGCCTGTCTCATGTGAATGTTCATGCTTTTGTAATGCCCCTACAATGTAGCCCAATAGGCTCTTCTCTCAGGTACCACATTGCTGTGTTTTCCCAGTTGGCTCCAGCCTCCTGGCATCCTTCATCGTCATAGCACAGAAGTGGAATTGGCATTGTCATAGCACAGAAGTGGACTTCAGCTGCTTCTCTGCAAACAGGAATGAGAGAATCACTTTCCCACCAAAAAGTACTAGAAGCCCATGATGGATATATCCTGAAGTCTCACACTGGATAAGGATCATGAAAGCTGCCAGGGAGCCTGGAAACTTGACATTGCCTTGCTGATTTTCCCAATTCCCAACGGGTCCCAAATCTCCTCCCTTATCTTAAAGACCCTGTCCTCTGAGGAAATCGTAGAATACTAGAAGGGATCTCAAGAGGTTATCAAGGCCTGTCCCCGGCTTTCACAGAAGGACCAATCACCATCAAGACCATGCTCTTCAATATCTCCAATAATGGAGATTCCACAACCTCCCTATGTACTTATTGTGGTGTATAACCACCCTGACAATTAGGAAGTTTTTCCTAACGTTCAACCTAAACCTCCCTTGCTGCAATTTAAGGCCATTGCTTCTTGTCATATCATCAGAGGTCAAGAAGAACAATTTTTCCTTCTTTGGCCTTGTAACACCTTTATAGGTACTTGAAATCTGCTGTCATGTCCCCTCTCAGTCTTCTCTTTTCCAGACTAAACAAACCCAATTGTTTCAGTCTTCCTCCTAGGGTCATGTTTTCTAGACCTTTTTAATCATTTTTGTTGCTCTTTTCTGGACCCTCTCCAATTTTTCCACATCTTTCTTGAAATGTGGTGCCCAGAACTGGACACAATATTCCAATTGAGGCTTAATCAGCACCGAGTGGAAGAATGATTTCTTGTGTCTTGTTCACAACACTCCTATTAATGCATCCCAGAATCATGATTTGCTTTTTTTGCAACAGCGTCACACTGTTGACTCATATTTAGCTTGTGGTCCACTATTGCTCCTAGATCCCATTCTATAGTATCCTTCAGGGGGTAGCCAAGTTAGTCTGTACAGAAAAAAACAACAAATGGTCTCGTAGCACTTTATAGACTAACAAAACATGTAGATGGTATCATGAGCTTTTTGCCCACCAGACCATTTGTAGATTTTACTTGTACTGCTGCTGAGGCCTCCAGTTCTGAAGGGGCCTGTAGCAACCCATCATGTAATTTAAGATTACCTTTGTGAGAGCGTGGGGAAGGAGGAGATAGAGGTGTCTAAAATTGCTTTTGAAAATACATACACCGTCAGGAACGGTTTATGAATCAGAAGACTAGAACCATGAAGAGAAGCAACCTGATGGCCTCTGTTTTCTAAAATCTGTTGTGAATTCACTACCTAAATGGTAGGCCTCAAGGTCTTGAGTGAGAAAGAGGCGTTTCTCAAATACTTGCTTAAACTCTTCAAATTCAGGATGATATAGACCTCCCAGTAGAGAGGTTTCTTTCTAATCCTCCCCCAATCAGCAGGAACTGACACAATGTGCTGAATGTTGTAGACAGTTAAGGTTGTGGCTATTGCTTTCCTTTGCTTGAGAGCTGGGCAAGCAATGGGAGAAACTGGTTGAAAACAGAGACTGAAGCAAACTCCAAGAATTGCCTATCGATTTTTATGTCCAGCGTAGAATACTCTCAACACATCCGAAAAAACATTTACTCCAATTAGCAAAGCACTAATGTGGATGGACACACTTTCAGAGTAGGGAAGCCATTCCCTGCTAGAGGCAAAGAGACATTAAAAAGTATGGAATTATTTTAGCTTCTGAAGAGAGCTCCTAATGGACTTGCCCTTGTGCCCTGGGCCATTTGACACACTTTTAAGTATCGGGCATGGGGAAAGTCTTTTACATCCAGCATTTGATAGAAGTACTTGGTGAAATTTTTCAACAGAAACTATTTTTTCAGAAAAAAAAATGCAGACAATGACACCAGACTATTTTACAAGTTCATGTTCCTTTTTGACATATTTCATTTTGACATTTCGTTTACATTTCCTTTTTAAACATTTCAAAATATTTTAGTGCTTGAAATCAAAATGGTTTGATTTTTTTCATTTTTTGGTTTTGCTTCACTAAAATTTCTGTTTTTCAAAATGGCTGGAGAACTGAAAAATCCATTATTTGCCCTACTCTATAACATAGGTAAATTCTGAAGGACTTTTTATAAGAGTCTTATCTCTGAAACCCTTGGTCTCTTATTTAACTTTCACTTGCATTTATCTTATATATTGTTTTCTGGAGAATGAATGCTCCCTCATACGCTTATAGTAAGTAGCATGCAGTGTAAGTCAAATGGCATGTAATGTAACATATCCTTCAATAGTTTGGCAGGAGATTTAATAGCACACATTTTTAAAGATTGCTAAAGAATGCTCACAACCCCTCTATAGGCTTATAATAAAGGAGACAGACAGGCAGGGATTAGGGCTATTGTTACTATCCATTTACAGTGCAGTATGTCATATCCACACATCTTTTTATGGCTTGGACTCAGATTTATATTTAAGGAAAGAAAGATTCTCTAAATGAAGCTGAATGGTGTGCAAAGTACTCCTGGCCTCAGCAGGCATGTAGAGGCAGACAAAGGACAAATCATAAGACACATCAAAATTAGATAACAGCCGTGACAGGGTCATTCTAGTAATTTTAGACTGAATATGGAGAAAAAGAAACCCTCTGTCAGTAATTGGTTCAGTTACTGCACTTATCCCCAATTTTCTGAACTGTCAAGCCTCATTTCTTCTGTTATTTGGATTGACAATCTTCTCAACAGTGTTTCTCATTATGGCTTGAAGGACACTGTGGTCTGGTTTCACTGTGGAAGCACTGAACAAGTGAAACACAGCTTACTATTACTTTGTCCATAGTGTTCGGTAATGCTGATAATGATATTGGGCACCTCTTCACACACTGGTAATTTTCTAGACAGACCAGTTGACAGAGCTGTAATTCATCAGCCGTGGTCTTGGGTGTAATAGACTGTGGCAATGCGGCAAGTGTCCCAATGTTAACGATTTGGGTTAAGCAAAATGGAGAGGCTTCTGATGGTCCAGCTGCTGTTTTCATATATTCTGATGCAGACACATGAAATAATAATTCACACAGGGACTACAGGGAATGTGTGTGTGCAAGGAGGAAAGACATTAATTAAATCATATTGTGATAGGCACAGTTTTCTTTGTAGTTATCAATAGTCATCTGAAATAATATCTTTTATGGAAACCATTTAATTCATTACAGATTCCATATGAAAAAGGATTCCACTTCTAGCAAGCCATTCAGCCTTTAATTAGATTTTCCTATTACTGATGCTCACATAATAAAGGTTACGTTTGCATGAAATTTATACACTTAGAAGACATTTAAATTTGCATAGAAACATTGTGTGAAGTCACCATATGCAAAGGGCTATTAACTGCATATTATTTCCCCATAAATGCTTATCTCTATCTCTCTATTCAATCCTCAACTTTATCTGGTGTTGTGACATTTTATGGCATTTAAATGTCTTGCTGTGGGACTTTGTTCTCTCCTGCATGAGCACAGTGTGCACTGTCCCTTGAACACTGAGGCAGCCCTAACATGGCAGAAGAAACAGAGAAGTGGCGGAATGATTAGAGGACACTGGTTGCATTGCCAGTTATTTCTGATGTAAATGATGTTGCACAGTGAGGCTGTAAATATCAGCTGAAAGCTAAGATATTTCCAATGGTTTCTACTGATATAAATCTGTCAGGAACTAAGAGATGGGAAGACTGTGGTAAACTAGATTTAATTCGACCTTAACTGGAAGTTCCAAGAGGGGAAATTTAACACTAGACTAGTGTCTCACAACAAGAGATATTACCACATACTGTACAATTGGTCTTGACATAGTTTCAATCAACCTGTGATGTCTCCTTCCATATGCTCCAAAGTTCTTCCTAAATTACTCCACTGAAAAGCAGGAACCCAGGGCCTGATCATTTGAAAACCATGAAAATAATTTTTTTTATAAACCTAACAAACTGTGATTAAAGGGCACACATTTTATAGTCTGGAGCTCACCTTTAACTGGGGAATTGTATTTCCTAACTCCTATAATCAACTTTGACTTCCTTGTTCCTCTCAAAAGCATCTGCTCCCTTCCTACTTCTAATCCACATCCTAGCCCACCACTTCCCCTGCCTATCGCTCCCCCTCCTGGACTATTGCAGAGCTGGGTTGGACCTGTTGAGTCTACGGGGAGAGGAGGCTGTACAGTCCGAGCTGTAGGAATTTCAATAGCCAGGGATAAATTTCTTGCATTTTGTGTGAAAAGGGCTATGATCAGGATACAGTGAAGAGGTGAAGAAAAAGCTGAGGCAGAGGTACCAGAATGCAAAGGAGGCAAACTGTCACTCCGGTTCTATGCCAAAGGCTTCCAGTTCTATAAGGAGTTGGACGCTATCTGCAGTGACAACCCTTCCACTACCAGGAGCCTTGAGGACACTTCAGCGGGGCAAGAACTATGGGAAATAAGCAGGTAGAACTTGAAGAGCTAATAAAGAAACACAGCTATGATATAGGACATGTCTACACTACAGTGTTATTTCAAACAACAAGGTGAGTGTCCACACAGGAAGCCTGTTATTTTGAATTATTTTGAAAATTTTTCAAAATAACAGACTTCTTATTCCAGAATAATAAACCCTCATTTCACGAGGAATACCACCTATTTCAAATTGCTGAGTACTCAAATCCAGCAAGATACCATGGATTGCCTCAGTTCACCCTTCAATGGTAATGTGGACGCTTCATTGCTGCTATTTCAAAATAGCTCCTCTCCACGGCCATTCAAAGTAATTACTCCCCAGTGCTTCCTGGGGCTCTAAATCGAGGTAGCACATCCACATTAGGGGAGCTTGCCTGGGACTAATTTTGAGGCATCCCTGTAGCGTGGATGTGCTATTTTGAAATAGTTGTTTCGGGAGTTGTTATTCCAAAATAACTTATTTCAAAATAACCTTGGGCTACATCTACACTGCAGGCTTTTTGCGCAGTGGAGCATCTACACTGCACGTGTGTTCTTGAGCAAGTAAATTTACAGTAAAGCGTCGGAACAGGGGGCTTCTTGTGCAAGAGTTATTCTTCTCCCCACGAGGAATAAGCCCTCTTGCGCAAGAGCTCTTGCACAAGAAGGCAGTGTGGACAGGCAACAGGGGTTTCTTGCACAAGAAACCCCTATAACTAAAATGGCCATCAGAGCTTTCTTGCTCAAGAGAGCGTCCACACTGCCCTGGATGCTCATGCACAAAAGCACATCTCTTGCGCAAAACCACATGGCAGTGTGGACGCACTCTTGCGCAAGTACTTTTGTGCAAGAACTCTTGAGCAAAACAGTTCTTATGCAAGAAGCCTTGCAGTGTAGACACACTCATAACTGGTATCACAGAGATTTGGTGGGATAATAAACATGACTGAACTATTGGAATAGAAGGCTACAGCTTGCTCAGGAAGGATAGGCAGGGGAAAAAGGGAGGAGGTGTTGCCTTCCATATTAAAAATGAACACACTTGGACTGAGGTGGAGATGGATATATGAAACAAAGTAGTTGAGAGGCTTTGCGTTAGATTAAAGGGGGTAAAAAAAACCAAGGGTGGCATCATGCTAAGGGTCTATTACAGACCACCTACTCAGGCAGAAGAGGTGGATGAGGCTTTTTTTCGAACAACTAATAAAATCATCCAAAGCTGAAGTGTGGTGGAGATGGGTGATTTCTTCTATGGGGAGTGTCTACATCAGCCTAAGCCAGCACCACACTGATGGAAAGCCTTGCAATCTTGTTTCCTTACCTACTACCTTCATGCTGCCTTTCTACTGGACACTGTCAAAGATCCATCATTACCGATGCCTTCCCAATCACGAGATCGATGGCAGGCAGTCCTAAATATTGCCCATTGCTCAGTACCAGCAACATCATAACTACAGCAGCTAGTGAAAAGTTCTAATGGGTTTGTACTTTTCCACAGGCGTTTTAACAGGAATAAAATCATTCTTTTAATAATAGAAACACACCAACCAACCAACTAGTGCCCCACACCACCCACACAGAAAATGATTATTACTGACCATGTAGCAAGGTCTTGTTCAGATTAAGTTGATTTTTTGCGCCTTTTCTTTCCAGCCATCGTCTATTAAGCCAAGCTCTTCGTAATAATATTATTTTGCCAATTTATCTAATTAGGTGCTTTATGTAATTCTGTAGAGTAGAGTGAACTACTCGTGACTGTCATCATTAGATTAAAGAGCTGACAATTGATAGAGATAATTTTGTCTTAACAGGTTGTAACCTTTCCCAGCACAACGCCTCAGAGGAGCTCTCCAATTACATCAATAATGCTTCTAGGGTGAATGAAGAAATTTGCTTTTTAAAAATCATGTAAACAGAATCTTCAGCAGCTTTGTGGAAGGTTTCCAGTCTGCCTGCAACTCATTGCTTTGCTGGAAAGAAAAAAGCAGTGACTGGTTATTAATGCCTGCTGTGCCTTGCTTTGATAAGCTGGAATTTTACCAGTGATTGGTATTCTTAGCTGGATACACTAAAGTTTGGGAGGTGGCTTTCGGAAGGCATCAAGTGAGGTCGACTGAACCATCCCTACAATAACAGCACTTGGATCAGACAAATGACAGGTCAACAAGTACTTGGAGAGGCTCCTGGGGAGGTCGGGAGGTTTATTTTTAAAAAAATGCTGCTACAGAAATTATTTTTAGGCTCAAGACACTGCTTGCTCAGTTACATATAGCTAAGCACTACTGACAGGCCACCACTTCTGGGATGAAGGGCAGTAGCCAACCTAATAATTGAACAGATGGCTAAGAAACCTGCGGGCTAGGAGGAAGGGAAGAAACACTTTGGAAAATAATAAAGAACCACATTGCTCAAGAAGCAGCAGAGACTTTGCTTTTGTGGCCTCCTGTCCAGCCCATTACACTTGCTGCTAATAGACATATCTTAGTTTATCAAAGCAAGAAAAATATATTATTAATTTCTCATATGCGAATTTATTAACACTACAAAAGCTTTCTACAGTCACACTTGCGCTATTGCACAGTCACAACAGAATTGTCTTTGTTGAATTACCACTGGCTCTTTGAACTTCGGTATGTAATACAGAAAGAGGGTTGCAAGTCTGGATAATGTTGAAGACCAGTGTCTGGATTTTTAAGTGGTTTTCCTCAAGTCTTTACTTTCATCGACCCTGGAGTACTCAGAGTTCTTACTGTACAGATGCAGGCTACAGGGCATGATAGAGGAAACTCCACAGTAAATCTGATTTTGCTACAAAAGGCAGTAGTAGCATATCACCATTTCTGTGTCACAGCCATAACCAAGAGGTTTTTTGTGTGCACGTAAAATGAGACCTGCTCAGAAAGACTGGAAAGAAAATACTTTTCTATTAATATACACATGATGCAGTTTTAGAAGCACAGAATCCAATGAGGGAGCTTAGAAGTAATAAGAAAGCAAGCGACCTTGCATTCATCTAGCTTGATACCAAAAATCAGAAGGATTAGTCCCCAGTATGAAGTCTATGTGGTTAAGAGATGTGCTAGGTGGTAAAGCTGCTTTTGCTTGTTGGTCTAAGGGGACTTTTACACCAAACCACTCTACTTTAATTTCCTTTGAATAAACCAAACCTTTATAAATCAGAGTCTGTTGTGCGGTGGCTAATTTATTTACTGTTCTAGCCAAAGTTAAGGGGCAGCTGAAGTTTAGTGCCTACGCACAAAACTGGAACTCTATTCCCCTGATCGACTTGCTCTCTGACCATGGGCACGTCTGTCGCTCAGTTTCTCCATCTGTAAAATGTTGACAAAACCCATACTCCTTTCCAGTGTCCTTTGAGACCCCCAGGTGAAAAGCAGCATAAGTAAAAAGTGGTAAAGAAAAGGAATGAACAGATGATCTTTTATGAAGTTTTCCATTTTGATTTTCGTTTGATTAATGACATTTGAGATAGGGAATATCGGTTAACTGAACGATCGATTAACCTCATGCATTCTTATCAGTTACTTGACTATTCTATAGTCCCCGGGGATGGGGCTGTTGGCCCCAGGCCCACTCCCGAAGAGCCCCCTGCCACTCCACACTGCTCCCTCTGTATCAACTAATTGGTTAATCAACTACACTATTACATCCCTAATTTGAGATTAGTTAATAATGTGGACCTAAATTAACATGTAAATGTGTTTTATATCATTTGGTATAAAAGAGCATGAAGACCACTGGGTCTAGGTCATTGGTATGGACGATGGAGCGACCATATAAGGGAAGAACACAGCGAGGGCTGAACCGTCCTTTTGAGTGGCAGCATGTGACACACACACGGTTCAAGAAGCAACATATCATCAGAAGCTTACTTGATCTCCATGTATGGTGCTCCATAGTGGAGGGCCCTGCAATGTTCTTGTTCTTCCTGTCGATTGTTATCCAGACATGATCCAATGCTGCAGCCTGTTCCTGTCCTCAGATCCATCTGCAAGTATAGGAACACCTATGTTAATCTCCCACATGCATGAGGGGTGAGTTATTTGTAATTCTATCTTTTGTTTAATAAATCTTTCCTTCAGTTTCATTCCACCCAAGATCAGTCATGCTTCCAGTGATTCAGACACAGGAGGATCTTACAGTTGATAGATACTGAGTTAGCTGGATCCATCATCATATGTGGCATACCTTTAACTAGGTTGCTCCCAGCAATGAAACAAATCCAGCACTTTGAACAGTAATCTTTTCATTAAGTCCGTTATCTAAATAGGCTTTCACCGTTATTTTATGAAGTTTTAAAAAAAGATAAAAGTCAGATAGACAATTTTGCCCTTAGGTGGAGAGTAGACTGGGGGGGGGGGGAGAGGAGACACTACACTGTGTAATTCTGCCACTGTACTGATGCTATATAAACAAGAAACACACACCTCAGCTAATTGCATGAATGAATCTTTAGGACTGGGTAGACAATGAAGCTGGGTTTCAAAATTGCCTTAGAGTAGTATATCATTTTTATAGAATAAAATACTTAACAATTGGCTGTTTCAGTGAAAATTAAATTAGAGTCCATTTAGCTCTTACACTCTGTGAACTTTAAGTGGACAAACAACTTTAGTTGAGTTTGTACATAAAAGATCATGCTTAACACTGTTTACTTTCTCTAATGCCTGCAGTTCAGTCAATCAACTTGTCTCAAGTACAGCTTAGGGCTGGAGAGGTTTTTATACTGATGCAAACAGCTTGGAGTACTTTACAAATAAAATAGAGACAATCAACCATAAAGCACAAGCCCTTACAAACGAGTTAAAATGTTAGTAATGTTGAAACAAGCTGACAGAAGCAAAGATTAAGAGTTAAGCCTTAACTTCAAAAAACACTTGCGAGTGAATTAATGCTTATGAAATCCAGGCATCAAGGAAGCATACACGGTATGCAGCCTTCTTAAACTGGAGATGAGGTGCAAGGCAGTGTATCTCTCACCAGGGCCTCTCTCGAGTAACGGCTGAAAACAGCTCAGTGATTCTGCAATGTGAGCCAAGAGAATTTGTTCAGTACAGCTCAAAAATGTTCTGTCCAAATACAAAATGTATGTCCCATCATGACCCATTACGGCTAGCCTGCTTTGCATTGTCTGGTATCCAAAAACCCATAGATCTGCAAGGACATGATGACTGCTGTTATTTCCCTATCCCCAATCTTTTCTATATACTATTTTCAAAAAATGTGCATGTGTTGAACATAAAAAGCTACAGTGGTATGAAGGCTTTCCTTTGCCCCCTCCCTTATCACTAAAAAATTACCTTTAAGGACCGCATCCTAAATTACACATTGAGTCAAATTCTACTGCCTCTTGCACTTATTTCAGTGGAATTAATGACTGCACAGGTGTAACACCAAGGATAGCAGGTAGTCTACTCTCTGTTCTGGCATTCCTAAACTATGTAAGCACCATGGGTCAAATATTAAGGACATTTATTCATTCCCCTATCTGACAAATCTCTAAATAAAAACTGAGTAAGGAACAAAAAAAATGGATCCAGTATGAACAAAGGTGGGCCTAACAGCCTTAATTCTAAAGGTATCCTAGAGCTTCATAGCAGGAGACTGGAAATTAAATATTTACTTAAACTACAAGGGTACGTCTACAGAGCAGTATTATTTTAGAATAACTTAAGTTATTCCGAAATAACATACTGCACCTCTACACTACAAGCCTTTATCTTGAAATAATGATACGCTGGAGGACTTCTTACTCCGACTCATAGTACCCTCATTTCACAGGGGGATAAGGGAAATTGAAGGAAGAGTGTTCTTCCTTCGACTTCCTGCTGCATGGCCAGCACCAAAAGCCGAGTTAAACTATTTCAATATAGCTGAAGTTGCGTAGCTTAATTTAACTTTAGTCCTGCTGCGTAGATGTACCCCAAGTGAAAATGAACTTGGTGGGTTTTGCTGGCACTTGCACTAACTTCCTATCATGTTCCATTTTGGTTTAGCTAAAGCAACATCTCCTGACAACTATTGCAGTGGTGGGCAACCTGCACATGCAGCCCATTAAGGTTCTATGTGTGGCCCACAAGATATTTTATTTAACGTTCCCTACGTGCAAGCTTGCCAAATTCTGCTGGTTTCCATTCAGGTAGCTTTTCCTATTGGCATTACTGAAGAGACACACACATAAAGCAAGGGAACGCAAAGTGACATGCATGCTGATTGCACACATCATTGACTGTGGGAGCTGTGTGCTCTCCCTGCATCCAACCAAAGGGCTGTTATGGTTCTATAGGTAGACCTCACAAATTCTAGGTACACACGTGCAATTAGTAAAACTACCCTGTTCCGGGAGATCATCTTGGTTATGACAATCTTGCAGCCCACTGAAATGAAGAAGGGCCACTCATGCGGCCCAGTAACTAGTCCAGATTGCCCATCACTGTTCTAGCATGTGACTGCACTAAGTTCCTTTAGTGGGAGTCTCTCTTATTTGGTTTGAACCTAGAAGCTGAGCACTTAGAACCTGAACCACAAAACGCTTAAGCACAAGCTTAACTCTATACTGGTAAATAATACGGTTGACTTCAATGGAATGACATACGTGCTTAAAATTAAGTCTCTGCTTAAATGCGTTATGGATTGAGACCAGAGTGCGCAGCACCTGGTAGGACTGACCTCGCTATATGTTTGTGCTGTGCCTTACACAGTAGGGCCCAAATCCCTAAAATATAGATTATAAATCATATTATTTTCTTGACATAGAATCATAGAATCATAGAGCTGGAAGAGACCTCAGAAGGTCATCAAGTCCAGCCCCCTGCTCTAGCCAGAACCAATTCCAACTAAATCAACCCGGACAGGGCTTCGTCAAGCCGAGACTTAAACACCTCTAGGGATGGAGACTCCACTACTTCCCTAGGTAACCCATTCCAGTGCTTCACCACCCTCCTAGTGAAATAGTTTTTCCTAATATCCAACCTGGACCTCTCCCACCACAACTTGAGACCATTGCTCCTTGTTCTGCCATCTGTCACTACTGAGAACAGCCTCTCTCCATCCTCTTTGGAACCTCCCTTCAGGAAGATGAAGGCTACTATCAAATCCCCCCTCACTCTTCGCTTCTGCAGACTAAACAGACCCAAGTCCCTCAGCCTCTCCTCATAAGTCATATGCTCCAGCCCCCTAATCATTTTGGTTGCCCTCCGCTGGATCCCTTTTGTAGTGGGGGGCCCAGAACTGGACACAATACTCCTCACCAAAGCCGAATAAAGGGGAATGATGACATCTCTGGATCTGCTGGCAATGCTCCTCTTAATGCAACCTAATATGCCATTAGCCTTCTTGGCTACAAGGGCACACTGTTGACTCATATCCAGATTCTCATCCACTGTAACCCCCAGGTCCTTTTCTGCAGAACTACTACTTAACCGGTTGGTCCCCAGCTTGTAACTATGCTTGGGATTCTTCCCTCCCAAGTGCAGGACTCTACACTTGTCCTTGTTGATCCTCATCAGATTCCTTGTGGCCCAATCCTCCAATTTGTCTAAGTCATTCTGGACCCTATCTCTGCCCTTAAGCGTATCTACCTCTCCCCCCAGCTTAGTGTCATCTGCAAACTTGCTGAGGGTGCAATCCATCCCCTCATCCAGATCATTAATAAAGATATTGAACAAAACCGGTCCTAGAACCGAACCTTGGGGCACTCCGCTAGAAAGCGACCGCCATCCTGACATCGAGCCATTGATCACTACACGCTGGGCCCGGCCTTCTAGCCATCTTTCTATCCATCTTACCGTCCATTTATCCAATCCACAATCCCTTAACTTGCCAGCAAGAATATTGTGGGAGACCGTATCAAAAGCCTTGCTAAAGTCAAGGTATATCACATCCACTGACTTACCCATGTCCACCGAGCCAGTTACCTCATCATAGAAGCTAATCAGATTGGTCAGGCACGACTTGCCCTTTGTGAATCCATGCTGACTATTCCTAATCACTTTCCTCTCATCCAAGTGCCTCAATATGGATTCCTTAAGGATCCCTTCCATGATTTTTCCAGGAACCGAGGTAAGACTGACCAGCCTATAGTTCCCTGGATCATCCTTATTCCCTTTTTTGAAGATGGGCACTACATTTGCCTTTTTCCAGTCATCCGGGATTTCTCCCGATCTCCACGACTTTTCAAAGATAATAGCCAAAGGCTCCTCAATGACATTTGCCAACTCCCTCAGTACCCTCGGATGCACTAAGTCTGGACCCATGGATTTATGTACGTTTAGCTTTTCTAAATAGTTCCTAACCTGTTCTTTACCCACCACGGGCTGTCCATTTTCATCCCATCTTGCGTCACTTGGCGCAGAAGTCCAGGAGCCAACCTTGTCCGTGAATACAGAGGCAAAGAAAGCACTGAGTACTTCAGCTTTCCCCACATCATCTGTCACTAGGTTACCTCCTTCATCCACACACCCTCTCTGATCACCTTCTTCTTGTTAACATGCCTGTAGAAACCTTTTTTGTTATCCTTCACATCCTTAGCCAGTCGCAATTCCATTTGCGCTTTCGCCTTCCTGATAACCCCCCGGCATTCTCGAGCTATACCTTTAAAGTCCTCCCTGGTCATTTGTCCAACTTTCCACTCTTTGTAAGCTTCCTTTTTGTGCTTAAGTTCACCAAGGATTTCCCCTGTAAGCCAGTCCGGTCTCCTACCATGTTTGCCTCTCTTACTACGTGTCGGGATGGTTTCTTTCTGTGCCTTCAATATGGCTTCTTTAAAATACTGCCAGCTGTCCTGGACTCCTTTCCCCTTCATGTTAAGATCCCAAGGGATTCTGCCCATCAGATCTCGGAGGGAGTCAAAATCTGCTTTTTTGAAGTCCAAGGTGTGTATTTTACTACTCTCTTTTCTTCCTTTGGTCAGGATCCTGAAATCTACCATCTCATGATCACTGCTTCCCAGGTTGTCACCCACCTCCACTTCCCCTATTAGTTCCTCCCTGTTTGTGAGCAGAAGGTCAAGCTGCGCACGGCCCCTGGTTGGATCCTTCAGCACCTGTGTCAAGAAGTTATCCCCAACATTCTCCAAAAACTTCCTGGATTGCCTGTGTACTGCCGTATAGGTTTCCCAGCAGATGTCAGGGTGATTAAAGTCTCCCACGAGAACCAGGGCCTGCGATCTGGAAGCTTCGCTCAGTTGTCCGAAGAAAGCCTCATCTACCTCATCCACCTGATTTGGTGGCCTGTAGCAAACACCAACCACAACCATAACATCATACATAACTCGCACTGGCAAAAATACAGCACTTTAGGAAGAGGCCGTGCTTCACTCTCTTTTAATCTAACGTTTACATGAGTCAGTGATCCAGCACTTCAGATACATCTTGTGAAAACTTCTGTACCTAATGACTGCATGATAGCTACGTGATGCCAATATTTAAAAAGGGCTCTAGAGGTGATCCTGGCAATTACAGACTGGTAAGTCTAATGTCAGTACCACACAAATTAGTTGAAACTACAGGCAGTCCCCGGGTTACATGGATCCGACTTACATTGGATCCTTACTTACAAACGGGGTGAGGCAACCCCACACTAGCTGCTTCCCCCCAGTAGACCAGGTAGACGCGAAGCTAGTGCTCCCCCCAGCAGACTAGGGAGATGCGGAGCGGCTTTTCTCAGCAGACACCTCAGCTTGAGAATAAAGGACTGAGGGAAGTGAGGTGTGGGAGAATAAAACTGAGCTTTGGGGAAATGTTTGGCTAGAGTTTCCCCTACAATATGTACCAGTTCCGACTTACATACAAATTCAACTTAAGAACAAACCTACAGCCCCTATCTTGTATTTAACCTGGGGACTGCCTGTATAGTAAAGAATAAAATTATCAGACATACAGATGAACATCATTTGTTGGGGGAAAGTCAACATGGTTTCTGTAAAGGGAAATCATGCCTTACTAATCTACTAGAGTTCTTTGAGGGGGTCAACAAACATGTGGACAAGGGGGATCCAGTGGACATAGTATGTTTAGATTTCTAGAAATCCTTTGACAAGGTCCCTCACTAAAGGCTCTTAAGTAAATTGTCATGGGATAAGAGTGAAGGTCCTTGGTTAAAAGACATGAAACAAAGGCTAGGAATAAATGGTAACTTTTCAGAATGGTGAGAGGTAACTAATGGGATCCCCCAAGGGTCTGTCCTGGGACCCATCCTATTCAACTTATTTATAAATGATCTAGAGAAAGGGGTAAACAGTGAGGTGGAAAAATTTGCATATGATACCAAACTGCTCAAGATAGTTAAAACCAAAGCAGTCTGTGAAGAGCTTTAAAAAGATTTCACCAAACTAAGAGATCAGGCAATAAAATGGCAAATGAAATTTAATGTTGATAAATGTAAAGTAATGCACATTGGAAAAAATAATCCCAACTGTACATACAATATGGTGGGGACTAATTTAGCTACAACTAGTCAAGAGAGATTTTGGAGTCATTGTGGCTAGTTCTCTGAAAATGTCCATTCAATGTGCAGCATCAGTCAAAAAAGCAAATAGAATGTTAGAAAACATCGAAAAAGGGATAGAGAATAAGACAGAGAATATCTTATTGCCTCTATATTAAACCATCATACATCAACATGTTGAATACTGTGTACAGATATGGTCGCCTCATCTCAAAAAAGATGTATTGATTGGCATTGGAAAAGGTTCAGAAAAGGGGAACAGAAATGATGATGGGTTTAGAACAGGTCCCATTTGAAGAGAGATTAAAAAGACTTGGACTTTTCATCTTAGAAAAGAGGAAACTAACAGGGGATATGATAGAGGTCTATAAAATCATGACTGGTATGGAAAAAGTGAATAAGGAAAAAAACTAGAAGTCACCAAATGAAATTAATATACAGCAGGTTTAAAACAAACAAAAGGGAGTTTTTCTGCACTCAGCACATAGTTAACTTGTAGAACTCCTTGCTAGAGGATGTGGTGAAGACTAGGACTTAAACAGGGTTCAGAAAAGAGCTAGACAGATTCATGAAGGTTATGTCGATAAATGGCTATTGTTAGGTAGGGTAGGAATGATGTCCCTAGCCTCTGTTTGTCTGGAAATGGAGGACAGGAGAGTCTGGGGGTGTGCAGGAGTGTTACGATGCTGAGGCCAGATAGGGGTTTGGCCCCAATTGGGATGTTGTTGGCAAAGCTTCATTTTTAAATAAAATATTATGTCAAACACAAAACATAGAGCAAACCACATCCTCTTCCCTGGGAGTGACTGTGGGTAGTCTCTGGTAGCTGAGACATATCTCCCTTCTCCTAGGGCAGCGGTGACCAACCTGTGGCTTGCGAGCCGCAATTTTTTTGATTAAAAAATTGTGGCTCCCGATTAGATCTTTTTTATTACAAAATTATCGTCAGGCTGGCTGCTCTGCACAAAGTGGCTCACGGACGGGCCACTCTGAGCCACATTCCGGTGCATGCTTATGGCCGCTGCTCTGCTCATGCCCATGCTCCCCCCGCCCCTCACCCTTGGCGTCCCAGCCAGAGCGTGCTCACAGCCAGCCCTCTATGCTTGGCATCTCAGCCAGTGCGTGCTAAAGGCCAGCCACTCAACGCATGTGCCCCATACCTGCAGGGAGAGGCGCGTGGTAGTAGCGGCAGCAGCAGTGGCAGTGGCTCCAGCTCCAGGACCCGGGTTAGAGTGGGGGGTGCCTGGCTCTGGGGTGAGGGCAGGGAAGACGGATTGGAATAGAGCAATGAGTGCCTGGCTCATGGGGGGGGGGGGATTGGAATAGAGCAATGAGTGCCTGGCTCATGGGGAGTGTGACAGGGCGCCTGCCCTGCACTGGGCCTTTAAGCCCAAGGCTCAGATCTTGAGCCTTAGGGTGGCTGGGAGAACCCAGCTGAAGCAGTTAGGCTAATGAGAGCCCAGCTGTCAGAGATCCAGAGAAGCCCGGGTGGCTAGGTGAGCCCAGCTGTCAGCTATAAAGGGAGGAGCACAGTTCGCTAAGGGGAAGAGCCAGTGGAGGGCTGGCGGCAGAGGAAGCAGGAGCTCCTTGGAGGGAGACAAGCTGGGGATGACCAGCAAAGGCTGGAGGAGGGTCAGTCAAGACTTCCCCTGGCTAGGGGCTGGAGACAAAGCCCCCTGGTTTGCGGGCCGAGCATGAGGCCGAGTAGGTAAGCAGAGCCTGTGAGACAAATGCTGATGATGAGCAACCCATACAGACTGTAACTTGCCCTGAGAGGGGCTAGATGAGGACAGTCAGGGGGCACTGAGGCACGGGGGGGGGCTTGCTCTCTGACAGATGGTGGAGAATGTGGGCACTGTAACCCCACCCTGAGGTAAAAAGGGAGTTGGGGGTTATTGTGAACAAATAGTGGTCGGTAGGCCACAGGACTAGAACGGGGAGTTGGGGGGGGGGGGAATAGATAATAATGAATAAGTATTGGAGGGCCTGGGAGGCCCTACAGGCTTGGCTGTGGGACAAGGGGAGCCAGCCACAACAAAGGGGTGACCCTGGACTCCATAGTAAACCAGGCTCCAAGAGTTGGGGGAAAGGGCTGAGCCTGAAAACTTGTTTTGCCTGTGGGCACAGGGGACACCTGAGGAGGGAGTGCCCCTAAGGGGTGAGAGCCAGGAAGCCCCACCCAGCTAATAGGGACAAAGGGAGAGCAACCCCTGTGCAGGCAACAGGGGAGGCATGGGCATGTTGGGCCTGCGGGAAGCCGGGCCACATCCGGAGGCTGTGCCCTAAGAGGACCCAGGGAGCCTCGGCTAGCACGGGGGGAAGGTGGAGGCGACAAACCGCCAGGGAAAAGACTCAGGACCACCGGCCCGGGATGATAAGAGAAACCAGAGGGTGGACGGAAGGTGGTTTGGACCTGGGCGAAACCAATGCGCAAGGGAGCCCATACTGGAGGCCTGCCCCGAAGCGTGATGGGCCGGGACAAGCAGGAGGCCAGTGAGGGTGTGATACCCATACAGAGGGTGCGTATGGCCAGGTGATGGCTGCTGACCTACGGGCGAGACCGCGGGACAGGACAAAGATTACCCTGCAGGTATGGCTAGAGGGAAGGCCAGTGACCGCCCTGGTGGATTCTGGGTGCAACCAGACAATGGTACGAACAGAGCTGGTCCCGGAGTGGGAGGCGGCCTGGGGAACCATCTCGATGCAATGCATCCATGGAGATGTTAGCGCCAACCCCACGGGGTGGGTCGGTCTGTCGGATGGGGTAGAGGAGGTGATCTGCAGGGTAGAGTTAGCCCCAAAGCTTGTGTATCCAGTACTACTGGGCCGGGACTGGCCGGGTTTCAGACGCATTCTGCATGACTGGGAGAAGCAGGGGCAACCGCCACCAGCAGGGATGGAGGACGGGAAAAGGGGAACATCCCAAGGCCAGGAGGAGGAACCGGACCCTGAGAAAACCCTCACTTCGGAGGAAATAGGAGGGGATAAGGACTTCACAAGAGACCAACGGGAAGATCCCTCCTTAACCCATTCCTGGGAAAAGGGGCAGGAGAGACTGGGGACCCCGGCACGGGGGCAGCTGTTCGACCAACACCGCGATTCGAGGTAAGAGCCGATCGATTATATCGGATCACACAGTCGGCCGATGGGCAGACAGAGGTTAGCCAGTTGTTGGTCCCCGCATGGTACCGTAGGCAGGTATTAGACCTGGCACATGCGAAGCCCTGGGCCGGACATTTGGGGCGAGAGAAGACCCTACAGCGCATAACGCAGAGTTTTTTTTTGGCCAGGGATTTATAAGGAGGTCAGAGACTTCTGTGAGTCCTGCCCTGAGTGCCAGCGGATGGCTCAGGGAGGGGTGCCGAAAGCCCCTGTAGTCCCTCTCCCTGTGGTAGAGGTGCCATTCGACCGGGTGGCTTTAGATCTTGTAGGGCCTCTGGAGAGGTCCCGAAGAGGACACCAGTATATAATGGTCATAATTGACTATGCCACCCGATACCCCGAGGCCGTCCCACTTAAGAACATGACGGCGGCAACGCTGGCACGTGAATTGGTGCAAGTATTCTCCCGGGTGGGAATCCCGAGGGAGATACTAACTGACCAAGGGACCAATGTGACTTCCAAACCGATGGCGGAACTTTGCTGCCTCTTAAACATTAAGACCATGCATACCTCAGTTTACCACCCACAAACAGATGGACTTGTTGAACGCTTCAATAAGACATTAAAAGGCATGTTGTGGTGGTTTGTTGAGCTTGACCCAAAGGACTGGGACCTATTACTACTGGCACTGTTGTTTGCGGTGCGAGAGGTGCCCCAAGCCTCAACGGGATTTTCCCCATTTGAATTACTTTACGGCCGACAACCCCAGGGGATACTAGACTTATTGTGGGAGACATGGGAGGAGCAGGACTCCAGGGTGAAGGGTACAGTACCGTATATCTTGGACTTGCAACAGCGACTCCGGACAGTAGGGGAGCTGGCTAGCGAGAACCTCCTCCAGGCCCAAAATAAGCCAGCCCAATATTATAACAGAGGGGCCAAGTCCAGGACATTCCAACCTGGAGACAGGGTACTCTTGCTATTACCGGCGCCAGACTCAAAATTATTGGCCAAATGGCAAGGGCCCTTTGAGGTCATACGACAGGTAGGACTAGTTGATTACGAGATCAAATTATCAGGAAAACGGAAGGACAAGCAGATCTATCATGTCAATTTACTAAAGAAGTGGAACGCACAGGAGAGTATGCTTATCACCTTACAGCCACCGGAACCAGAGCTTGGACCCTGGGGAGGCGACTTGAAGGCAGAAGGGGCAACGCATATCGGGGCAGAGTTGACGGAGGAACAACACCGAGAGATGAACTCCCTTCTTCGGGAATACGAACAGGTCCTAACTACACAACCGGGTAAGACCCCCTTGATGAGCCACCATATCGCGACAACCCCAGGTAAAAAGATCCGGGACCACATACGACCCCTCCCAAGGAAAATGTGGGAGCCCGTTCAGGAAGAGCTGCAACGGATGTTGCAAATGGGGGTGATCAGGGAAGCGAGTGGCGCAGTCCCATCATTTTGGTGCCTAAGCCCGACGGCACAATACGGTTCTGCATAGACTTCCGAAAAGTCAATGCAATTTCGCGATTTGATGCGTATCCTATGCCCAGAGTAAATGAACTATTGGAACGGTTGGGTAAAGCACACTACATATCTATGCTCGACCTCACTAAGGGGTATTGGCAGATCCCCCTGACGCCAGCCTCTGAGGACAAGACCGCATTTGCCACACCATTTGGCCTGTTCCAGTTCATCACAATGCCATTTGGATTGAACGGGGCAGCAGCGACGTTCCAGAGGCTGATGGACAAGGTATTATACAAACAACGGGAGTATGCTGCTGCATATATTGATGACATTGTCACTTATAGTGAAACCTGGCCGGAACATCTGCAACATCTAAAGGCGGTCCTCGGAGCCCTGGCTGACGCCAAGCTCACGGCTAACCCCGGTAAGTGCCACTTTGGACAAAGGGAAGTATCCTATTTAGGTTATGTGGTGGGACAGGGAAGGATAAAACCTCAGGTGGACAAGGTAGAGGCCCTAAGAAGCTACAAAGCCCCCACCACAAAAAGGCAAGTCCGCCAGTTCCTGGGATTAGCCAGTTACTATCGGCGATTCATCCTCGATTTTGCCACGATTGCGGCGCCCTTGACGGACTTGACCCAAAATACACGACCCCAAAGGGTCCAGTGGACCGCGCAATGCGGGAAAGCGTTCCAAGCGTTAAAGCACCGATTGACGCAGACACTGGTTCTCCATCAACCTGACTTTACTAAACCATTTATAGTACAGACAGACGTGTCAGACAGAGGGCATGGGGCCGTCCTCTCGCAGGAGCAGGAAGGGGAGGAACACCCAATCTTGTATTTAAGCAGAAAATTACTACCCCGGGGAGCAATATTATGCCACGATCGAGAAAGAGGCCCTGGCAGCTAAGTGGGCAATGGAGGCACTCCGCTATTATCTGCTAGGGGGGACCTTCACCTTGATAACAGACCACGCACCATTACGATGGATTCAGACGATGAAGGAAACCAATCCTCGGATCATGAGATGGTACTTGGCCTTACAGCCTTATAAATTTGAGGTCTGTCACGGGCCGGGGAGAACCCATAACAATGCAGACTTTTTTTCTAGGTCCCTAGCCAATAGCGAGGCGGCGGAAGGGGATGGAGCCCTGGGAAGAGGGGTGAGCGACGGAGCTGTGGCGTCCCACACCGACATTGGCAGGGTGACCCTCTGGGGAGCATGCCTGCCGACCCGCCGACGTTGCGGCGCATGCTCAGAGGCAGCGAGGACAAGCCCGAAGGCAGTTAAGGCCTCCAGGGGAAACCAGAACCCGAGGGAAGGGATAGGAGAGGCCCGGCTGGGGCTGGTGGAAGAAGGGAAGCACGAACCGAAAGGGAAGGAGTGTGACAGGGCGCCTGCCCTGCACTGGGCCTTTAAGCCCAAGGCTCAGATCTTGAGCCTTAGGGTGGCTGGGAGAACCCAGCTGAAGCGGTTAGGCTAATGAGAGCCCAGCTGTCAGAGATCCAGAGAAGCCCCGGTGGCTAGGTGAGCCCAGCTGTCAGCTATAAAGGGAGGAGCACAGTTTGCTAAGGGGAAGAGCCAGTGGAGGGCTGGCGGCAGAGGAAGCAGGAGCTCCTTGGAGGGAAGACAAGCTGGGGATGACCAGCAAAGGCTGGAGGAGGGCCAGCCAAGACTTCCCCTGGCTAGGGGCTGGAGACAAAGCCCCCTGGTTTGCGGGCCGAGCATGAGGCCGACTAGGTAAGCAGAGCTGGTGAGCAAACCACATCCTCTTCCCTGGGAGTGACTGTGGGTAGTCTCTGGTAGCTGAGACATATCTCCCTTCTCCTAGGGCAGCGGTGACCAACCTGTGGCTTGCGAGCCGCATGCCGCTCTTTGATTAAAATATTGTGGCTCCCGATTAGATCTTTTTTATTACAAAATTATCATCAGGCTGGCTGCTCTGCACAAAGTGGCTCACGGACGGGCCACTCTGAGCCACATTCCGGTGCATGCTTGTGGCCGCTGCTCTGCTCATGCTCATGCTCATGCTCCCCCCGCCCCTCACCCTTGGCGTCCCAGCCAGAGCGTGCTCACAGTCAGCCCTCTATGCTTGGCATCTCAGCCAGTGCGTGCTAAAGGCCAGCCACTCAACGCATGTGCCCCATACCTGCAGGGAGAGGCGCGTGGTAGTAGCGGCAGCAGCAGTGGCAGTGGCTCCAGCTCCAGGACCCGGGTTAGAGTGGGGGGTGCCTGGCTCTGGGGTGAGGGCAGGGAAGACGGATTGGAATAGAGCAATGAGTGCCTGGCTCATGGGGGGAGGATTGGAATAGAGCAATGAGTGCCTGGCTCATGGGGAGTGTGACAGGGCGCCTGCCCTGCACTGAGCCTTTGAGCCCAAGGCTCAGATCTTGAGCCTTAGGGTGGCTGGGAGAACCCAGCTGAAGCAGTTAGGCTAATGAGAGCCCAGCTGTCAGAGATCCAGAGAAGCCCCGGTGGCTAGGTGAGCCCAGCTGTCAGCTATAAAGGGAGGAGCACAGTTCGCTAAGGGGAAGAGCCAGTGGAGGGCTGGTGGCAGAGGAAGCAGGAGCTCCTTGGAGGGAGACAAGCTGGGGATGACCAGCAAAGGCTGGAGGAGGGCCAGCCAAGACTTCCCCTGGCTAGGGGCTGGAGACAAAGCCCCCTGGTTTGTGGGCTGAGCATGAGGCCGACTAGGTAAGCAGAGCCGGTGAGACAAATGCCGATGATGAGCAACCCATACAGACTGTAACTTGCCTTGAGAGGGGCTATATGAGGACAGTCAGGTGGCACAGTGGGGGGGTGTGCACCCCCTGACAGGGAGGGATTGGAATAGAGCAGTGGGTGCCATGCTCCTCAAAGCCGGCTGCTTAGCATATGCGCCCCAGCGCCCGGAGGGAGATGCGCATAGTGGTAGCAGCAGCAGCAGCTCCAGGCATTAGGTTGGGGGAGGAAAGGGATTGGGTTAGAGCAGGGAGACGGTGCCTGGCTCTGGAGGAGGAGAGGGGAGGGGAATTGGGTTAGAGCAAGGGGGGCTGGCTCTGCAGAAGGGAGGGGGTTGAGATTGGGTTAGAGCAGGGGGAAGAGAGTAGGAATCCCGGTACTGCATGTCAGCTCCAACTTCTCAGGAAGCACACAGCTGTCGTGGGGAGCAGAGGAAGAGCACACGCTTCCTGAGAAGTTGGAGCTGGCATGCAGTCCCGGGGGGGAGGGGGGGGTAGGAGGAGAGAGACAGAGACTGAGACTGACTGTGTCTGTCCCCGGCCCAGCGACAGACCCAGTGTTTCAGGAAGCACACCAGATTTTACAAAACTGCAGGGTGGTCTTCAGATTAATTGGCAGGATCTCACAGGCCTTTGTAGGCAGAGAAGCATACAGGGAACAAAAGGTAAAAAGGCAAGAAGTGAATTAAAAAGAACAGGTTCAGGAGATCATTAGATGGAGGCAGTAAGCCGGGAGACAATGAACTTAAGTCTAAAATGGCTAACAGGGAGGAGTTAGTTGTAACCATGAAAGCTGAAGGCAATGTTGGTGAAAGTGACAGTGAAACGATAGATTTCATGATTATAAGGCAAGGAAGGCGCAAGAGCTGGCTAGGCCTGCCATGGTTGAGAGTGAACGGCTGCTCTGGCCCAGCCGGCTGTGGCTGTGGAGGCTGCTCCAGCTTGCTGCGCCACAGCCATGGGGCAGCTCCAGCCCACTGCAGGTATGGCAGGCCAGATGGCTGAGTCCAGCCAGCTGGGCTTGCCATGCTGTGTGCGGGAGGCTGCTTCAGCCACGTCAGTTAACTGGTTACCAAGTAAGAAGGCGGAAAAGCCTACTGCTTACCAGGAAACAGGTTAACCTCATACATCCCTAATAAGTACAGCAGCCTTTGGAAGCGGGTGAATGAGAACTGCCTTATCATGGATGCTGGAGGTATTAATGAAAGGTGCATCACAGGCTGATGGAGAGATAGCAGGATCTAGAATCTCTTAACGGCTTCAGGTTAACACACTTATCCTGTAGATTTTTCCATCTACCCCATGGGCTTCTGTGTATAGTGTCTACTGTTTTGGATTTTTTTTAAATTCAATTTACTGTGTCTGAAGCCAGTTTATTTCCTGTGTGGTTGGAATCTCTCACTAATGCTGGAAGAAAGCTGACAAAGGAATGCTTTTCATATGTTTGCTTAAGTCAAAAATTACTGAAAAAGGAGACAATTACTTCTGGGGGCACTGACTCATATTAAAGTGAACTGCAACAAAAAATGGTCATCGAGTTGCTTTGGAGGGATCAGACAAGCACTGACATATCTCGCCTGTTACACTACTTCTGAATAATGGGAGTAACCTGGCCTGTGTGGGGGCTCTAGAAATAATTTGGTTAGTAAGGGCCTAATCCTGCAGCCCTTATTCACATGGGATAAAAAAAATGGTTACTTACCAATGGTTACTCTTATCTTTGACATGATGCAGATGTGCATTCTGCTTAAGTGCATACATGATGGCTACATCTAGACTGGCATGATTTTCCGGAAATGCTTTTAACGGGAAAGTTTTCCGTTAAAAGCATTTTCGGAAAAGTGCGTCTAGATTGGCAGGACGCTTTTCCGCAAAAGTACTTTTTGCGGAAAAGCATCCGTGGCCAATCTAGACGCGCTTTTGTGCAAAAAAAGCCCCGATTGCCATTTTCGCGATCGGGGCTTTTTTGTGGAAAACAAATCTCTACTGTCTACACTGGCCCTTTTGTGCAAAAGTTTTTCGGAAAAAGACTTTTGCCCGAACGGGAGCAGCATAGTATTTCCGCAAAAGCACTGACAATCTTACATGAGATCGTCAGTGCTTTTGCGGAAATTCAAGCGGCCAGTGTAGACAGCTGGCAAGTTTTTCCGCAAAAGCAGCTGCTTTTCTGGAAAAAGTGGCCAGTCTAGACACAGCCGTCCAGTGCACCAGAGCTGGAGAACTCTGCTCTTAGGGGTGGTACTCATTCCTTACAGATCTACCCCCTGCCTTGGCCATATATGTGCAGTGCCACCAGACCCCCTCAGTTCCCTTGCACCCAAATGCCAGAACTATAGATGGATGCAGGGGGTTAGAGAATGAGTTGTGGAATTATGTATTGTCTGGAACTAGAGTCAATGGCATGGCACCAGGAAGTGGTTAGATAGAGCCACTTCATCTAATGTATAATTTGGGGGAGGAGGGCAGTCACTGGTCAGCACTGCTCTTAGAAAAAGAAGAGGAATCTCCCTGAGCCTTGGAATGATCCCAGTTCACTTTATGGGACCTCTACCTTCCCTTACCAAAGGAATGAGAATGACCCCTCTTCCTCTTTGGGGAAATGCCCTGGCCTGCTACAGCTGCAAGTGTCTCACTACCAAAATTCTCTCCATGAACAGCTTGTAGATGGAGCGCTTTGCTTTAAAGTAGTCCTTCCCCCAGACACACTGAGCACCTCGCGCGGGGAGCCCTGCAATACAAGGGCATCACACAGAGCAGCCAGCTACTTTAACTAATACTATCTTAATGCTCTACAACTTACCCTAAGGTACTACTATATACGCTTACTAGAAACAGGCTGAAAGTGCAAGGTTAAAAACACCCCCAGAGCTCCAACTCTAGCCATGGGTGGTGAGAAGGAACTGACAGGGTCAGGATGGTGCCACCCTTCCATAGCCAGCAAATGGACTTGGGCGGTAGGTCCCGAGAACCACCCTAAGTGTACTGCTTGGCAAAGTTCTCTGGCTCCTGTGCCTTGTGCATGCATGCACATTAAATAGACTACATAGCTGCATCTGCTCAAAGAAGTAAATGTACAAACCATAGCACCTACGAGCAGCAGATAGCTGTACTGTCTCAGGAACAGGACTCAGAATCAGAGTCTAGTATGTACTTTCCTCTTGGCTGCAAGGTGGCATTCATTTGCACCAGCACTTATGCTTACCCTTCTGTGCTGATTCTAGTGTTCTCACTGGCACATTTGTGGAGTTAGTGCTAAATAAATACCATAGAGGATACACATTGCAAAAACTATACCTCCTCCCCTTCTCTGCTCCAGCAGCAACTGACGTGTCTTTTGGATGGATTGTTTTTCCACATGCAACAATTCCTTTACCACAGACTCAGAGAAAGGCAGATTTATAAAGGGAAGACTTTAGGAAGATTAATATGGCTCCTGAGAGTACAAGTCTGGAATACGGACTTGTCATGTGGAACAAAGACGACCTGAGCCCAATTGCTAGACTCTTTGCATATGTATGAGAAATGAAAATCTGCCTTGGTCCGAGAAGTTAGTATTGCCTATGAAATCCCAAACAAAACCTTAGATAAGACATAGCTCCGGGTGCAACACCACCATTACTTTGCAACCACATCACCAGAAACGTGTCATTAGTATTTTTCCCCTCTAAACCGAAGGACTGGAACTTAATTTCATTTACAAGTTTAATTTTTATGCAAATGGTATGAACAGGGACATCGACTGGATTGCACACTACCTTCCACATCCTAATGACTTCACCAACAAAACAACCAATGACGGTGCTAATTGTTCCTATCAGCCTCTCGTAACTATTTAAACCATCTACTCACTGTCTCTCTTTTTCGTTCCCCCTTCTTTTTTCCCTCTCCCCCCGTTATTTATTCTTGAATCTGGACTCCTAATACTCCAGTCATCTGAAGAAGTGGGTTGCGCCCATGAAAGCTCATGACACCATCTACATATTTTGTTAGTCTTTAAGGTGTTACTAGTCTATTTGTTGTTTTTTAAGTTTTTCCTGTTACAGACTAACTTGGCTACCCCTCTGAAGCTTTATAACATTTCAGGACACTCTGTATGACTGCATATAAACTGCAATCTTTACCTATTGTAACCTCTTTCCCAACTTGTAAGCTGCACTATTATGCATAAGCCGAAGTGCAGCTTGTAATACACACAGCCAGGCAGCACAGAGACACCGGTGTTGGAGTTATGTTGCACTCTAACCCAGTGTTATGTCAGACCTGACATCTCCATACTTCACAGAGCACTCTTCTTGTGCTAGTCCAGACCCCCATTCTCATTTAACATCCATGAGTTCTGGCACAATGTCCACAAGAATTGCTTATAGTAGACCATGTAATAGTTACATCACAATGTGCACATCACTGTCACAGAGTTCTCAAAGTCTTCTAAATCGATTGCCTACTGCCACAGTTAACTTTACTGTGAAGACGTACTAGTAGACGGAACTCTACGAATAACTTAAACATCAAGCACACAGCCTGACCAAAAAATACTGGTAGTACCAGTCCTCTACGACAGCAACAGAACTAACCAAATTGGAAACTTAGGACCAAGTTGTAAAAATGCCAAGAACAATTTTACCAAATTGAAAAATCTGTTTTTTTCAAATCTTGTCTTATTTATGGTTTGTCTATTTACTCTCACTCATCATAAGAGATTCTTCTCTGGTAGAAGATAAGTCATTTCTATTAAACATACCCTACATTTTGGAATATGGTAATTGTAATGATCTCCTGGATGGTGGTATAGGATAATTTGTTACCAAACTATGGTACAGACTGTATTCCCTAAGGGTGGACAATATCTTTTATATACCCAACTTCTGTTGGTGTGAGATACAAGCTTTCAAACTCACCATGGAGCTCTTCTTGAAAGCTTGTCTCCCTTACCAACAGAAGCTGGTCCAATAAAAAGGGACAACTTTCCAGGTGTAAGTAGAACAAAGTTTCTTCTCCTTTTTAACTTTAACAATCTTTACACTTTTATCTGCTATTACAAACTAACTCTGAGTGGCCCTTCCTTGGGATCTCTCACAGTTCCACCTCTCTCCGACATGTAGGAATTCTAGAGTATCATCTTCAACACAGAGTACAGGATAGAATACTGGATGCCCAGGTGGTTTACCATCAGGATGTTGCCTAGGCATAATACAAAATGGAGTCTGAGGGGTTCTTTTTCCCTCAGAGCAGTTTTCCCACCAAAACAGGTAGCGAGAGGCTGTGCACCCAGCACTAAACCTGTGCACTCAGCACCAAAGGCTGGGCACACCGCCCAGTTGTCTGCGTGCGCACCCATTCTTTGCAAACAGCACCCAAGTCTTATGCACCCAGCTCTAGTTCTCTGCACCCCACTCTCTTCATGGTTTTCCCACCATGAGGTGTTTATATACCCTTGTCAAGGAGCATTCGTGTTCTTTGGCTCCCTTCATGTCCTGTGTGTGCGTTTGTAATCATCATTGTTACCCTGCGTCATCGTCTACCCGGAGGAGGCCAAGGTTCCAGCCTACAGTCTGACAAGACTACCCACTGCTAGTGACTTTAACTGGAATAAGGGAAGCTTTTTCCGCTCCCACTAAGACTTTGGGACTTATAACACTGTCTCGCTTACGGATACTCGGACAGGATCCGGTGCCCACCAAGCGTCAGCTCGTAGGAGGCGAGAAGCATCCATCGAGGGATCGCTCCGTTGTCCTCCCTTAAGGCTTTTCACTAGCCGCGAGGTTGAAGGTCACTGACACTGAACATCAATCGCCGCTTTGAATGTAATGTATACCCTTGTGTGTGTGGGACTCTTCTATCTTCTTTTCCAGGGTTAGGGTGGAACTGTTGCTAAGTTGTATGTTGTTTGCTGATGTTTGATCTTACATTTAAAATACATGGTTTGGCCCTAAATTCTTGTTGTTTGGTGATTTCTAAGCTGTTTCCCTGGTGATTAGATACAGGATACCAGGCCGAATCTGGCTTCTGTGGGAGGGCACCTTAGGCTTTAATTAAATTGCATAGCCCATAGCACAGCAATTGTTTACCCCAGCTTTCCGGGTAACAAGGACTTCCTGGTCAATATGCTTTCTTATGCTGTAGTCAACCATTCACGTGCTACTGAGCAACTAGAGACAAAGCTGCCAGCCATCAAAGGACAATTCTACCTAAAGAGCTGCTTCTTTACCCCAATTAAGAAAAAAGTAATATGAGGCAAATTACTACTATACAGAGCAACAAGAACCTTTCAACAAACATTCTTCACTATTGTTCTGTTGCCAGCTTGTTTAAATTTTCTCCTGCAGTCTTCTGATATGTTCAACGAGAGAAACAGAGAAGATGTGCCTATTGTGCTCTTGGGCACTCGTGCACCAAGACATTCAATCAAGATTAACAGGTCAGACTTTGAAACTGAGTGTGACTGGACTGACCCAGTACATTCCATGCACAGCTAGATTAAAAATGAATTCAAAGATGGTTTGTATTCAAAAGATGACGTGTGAGAGCAAATTGTACTTGCACAGTGTGCATTTTCTGTGTTGCAGTCACAATGTCTGTGGGTAAGAAAATCAGCAATGTAAATATTACGCACACACAACTATATGTGCAGAACATGTTAAAATTGCAAAGTCATCCACTCAAGTTAAGAAATGCCAGAACTAAGGCTGATGGTGCAACCTCTGATCCATTAGATATGAGAGCCCAAGCTGCAATGTCCACATGCTATTTTTAGCAAACTGCTTTGAGCCTTGTCTACTTACCTAGGCTGGAAGGCTCACTCCCAGCAACACTGCAGACATCGACAGAGCCTGCTAAAAGGCTCAGGGTGTAGAGAGCTGATCTAAAGCCCATTAAAATCAATGGCAGTCCCTTTGAGTCTAAAAATGGGAGTCATCCTTTGGCTTAAGAGCTCATGATTTTAATGCTGAAGATTTCAGGTTCAAATCCTGCTTTCAGCTCAAGCAGGGATCAATTATGCCAGCTCTTCATTGCGACAACTAGGGATGTAAAATTGATTAATTGGCTAATTGAATAGTCAATGCAATTTGACTATTCAAATAGTCAAATTTGAACATGACTACACTTCAAAGGCTCCAGGGCTGTTGCTACAATTCAAAGGCAAAAGTGCTACGGGGAGCACTGGGCCAGCGGAGGACTCAAGCAGTCCCCTGCTGGCCCCATGCTCCCATCGGCATTTCAAAATGGCAGTGCTATATGGAGCTTGGGGTCAGCTGGGGACTCTGAGTCTCCAGCTGACCCCGGGCTCCATGTGGCACTGTCACTTTGAAATGCTCCGGGGAGCCCAGCATCAGGCTGAAATGCATGGAGCCCGGGATCAGCGGGGGAGTCCCTAGATGACCCCAGGCTCAACACTGCTCTGCTCCTTTGAAACAATGCGTGCAGCCCCGGCTAGCTAGGGACTCCCAGCTGGCCCAGGGCTGCATGTGGCATTTCAAATCAGCAGCATGGCGTGGAGCCTAGGGTCTGGCATTAGCTTATCCGATAGTCGACTAGTCGTTCAGATCCCTAGCCCCAACAGGGATCCACAGGCTACAATTTGGGACTCTCTTTGATATTAGGCTGCGTAATGTCTGAAACAAAATTTCTATGATGCAGTGACTGCCTACCATCCACTCACCTACCCCCCCTTCCTTCGTGTATAAATTGGAAAGGGTTCAGAGAGGAGCCACAAGAATTAGAAGGATTAGAAAACATGTCCGAATTACTGGAATGATACACTCAAGAAGTTCAGACTATTTAGTTTAACAAAGAGGAGGTTAAGGGGTGATTACAGACTGTAAAGTGCCTACATGGGGAACAAAAATTTAACGTAAGACTCTTGAGACTAACACATTCCAATGGCTGTTAGTTGGAAGTTAGACAAATTCAGACTGGAATGAAGGTGGACATTTTTAACAGTAAGTGTCTTTAACCATTGGAACAAATTATTAAGGGTTATGGTAGTTTAGGGTTGAGGGAAGTTCTGTGGCTTCTGTTATAGAGGAGGTTGGATTAAATTATCACGTTTCTTTCTTGCCTTGGATTGAATCTATTAATCTATACATTATATTTTGTCTTGTGGCATGAGAAGGGCATCTTATTGACTTGACACACTCAGATGAGACCAAAGCTTATTGCATGATGACCCCAACATGGTATCTACTTTAGAAAAGCACTGGACTGGCTTTGGCAGTATACTTGGTGGCAACTACTACAGAAATATGGAAAGCAGACTCTGTTCTAACCTTCCCATTGCATGGCAAAAGTACAAAGTGAAAAATCCACCACCAGGAAACTGAAAGCTCCGAGTCAGTCAGAAAGCAACATGCCCTTTCCTTCTCCATCTTCTTCACAAACTTAAAAAAACTATAAATTGTGGCTGAGTAACTATTAGGAAAGCAGAAGCTTCTTATTTTGATAAAATTGTTTCTAAAAATTGTGTAAGACACTTCAAACTCAGACATTGTTCTTTGTTACTCCTGATACTACAGACACCTATAATCCAGAGCAGAAAATTAGAGTCTATGTGAAGCAAGGCTCAAATTAAAATATCTACTTCTATACCACAGCAACCCCAGCCAGCAACGTTGGGAGCATCTTAAAAATCACAATTTCTGGGGATGAGTATGGGGGGAACGATTCAGAAAATTAAACAACTGTGAAAACTTCAGTTATCAATGGAAGTTCATTGCACTCCTTTTTCTATATGCTTTAGTTATTCCACCTAAAGTAAGTCTTCAAGTTTAAGAGAGTTGGAGAAAAAAAAATTCATGTGAACTTTTTTTTTGCAATACCAAAGGCACTAAAAAGCTCCTCCTCCTCCACTACATGTACAGCAAATATCTCGAAGACATACTACAGCAGTGTTTGCTAGTGAAATCTAGGTATTAGCTTGCTGGTGTTCTCATTATTAATCCTTTCCTAGTGACTGTTCCCTCACATCACAAATGAGCACTTGATTCAGAACTTGGACTGAAGGTCTGAGCAGCACTGGCTGACGAGCTTTGTAAATTCACATACACAGTAAGTAGTGTCAGCCTGCACAATAGCTGGTTCCAGCCCTGCTGTTATGATCTTGTTTTCAGAAGTGCCAATAAAGTTACAAGATAATACACTGCTCTCAGAATTCATACAGTGCCTGCTGGGAAGATGCTGTGCTGTTATCCTCAACAGTTAGATGATAATATTAATAGACTGCAAGTTTGTGCACCAATAAATCAACTCCTGCGGATAGATTAATGACAAACAAACTCACGTTCCATTAACATCATTGCTAATGTAGCAAATGTACAAGAAAAAAGTTAAGCTTCTAAGACAGGGGAGGGCAAGATAGGGTCCACAGGCCGGATCTGGCGTGCCAAGCAATTTGATCTGACCCACAGCCACCCTGACACCAGGCCAATAACCTGGGAACAGGGGAGCGCACGAAGTCTCCTCCCCCACCAGGGGCGCATGGTGCCTAGAGTGAACTGCCACCTTGTGCCCCCGGTGGGGAGGAAGCAGGAGGCAAGAGACTTCATGCACTTCCCCACCTCCAGACCCTAGGGGCTGGTCATGCCTAGAGGGAACAGCGCCTTTCCGCCCAAGGCCCGCCCCTTCCGTCCAAGGGGGACTGCCCATGACCATTGCCAAAATTTAAGTGGACCCCTGCAAAAATTACTGCCCACCCCTCTTCTAAGAGTAACTTCTTGCAGAAAGTATCCTCCTACTTAATCCAGGATAGTGGCCATTACCGGTCTGTTGCTGCCAGTTAAGCATTTTAAAGGTTTTATTTTGGTTTTGGAAAAGACAGTTACCTGTTTCCCTAAGTGGTGTTCTTTGAGGTGTGTTGCTCATCAGACCTATCCAACTTAAATGTGTGTACTCACCACAAGCACTGGTGCCCAGAGTTTTTTCCCACTGCAGTATCAGGAGTGGACCAGCTCTGGCAATATCTGTAGTGGCGTACATTTAAAGGTGCTGCTGGCTCCACACCCCTGCCCAGTTCCTTTTTGCTGGAAACTGAGACAGTGGGGAAGGAGGGCAGGAACTATTTCCTTGACACCTCGGGGCAAAGGGACTGAAGCTTGGAGATGGCCTGCCATGTGTTGAAACTATAATAGCCTATGTGGGCCTGGTGATTAGCCACACACATCTGGAGGACAAATAAACCTTTCACCTTAACAAATTGAGACTTTTAGAGTCTTTACTTTTAGGGGTGGTGCCTGTTGCTCCTGTGGTTCATTGCCTCCACCTTCAGGGAATTGGGATCTGGGTGCGCATGTAGGGAATCATCCTTGTTAAAGTTTTTGCCTTTTTAGAGATTGTCCGCCACAGAACAGTTGCAATTTTAGTGACCCCTTCGTGCAAGGACAAAGCAACTCTGGCCAAGGCCACTGGGCAAAGGTGACATTGAAGAGTGAGTTCATAGATTTCTTCAGATCCTCTACCTGCAGACTGAGATTGGAAGCCACCCGCTTTAAATACTTTTTGATGAGCATTGGCATCATCCCAAGAGATTAGTGGGGTACTCCCACTATGGCTCATCTGGTAACGAGGAGGATGCCTAAGTCAAGGTGTTTCCTCCATCAGTGGTGGCCCTGTGGACTGCTTGTCCACCTCTCCCACGGCCAGGAGAGTGCCCACCATCAAAGCTTCTGGTGCTGGCAGGGGTGAGAGACAGAGGCATATGGTCTCTACAAAGCCTCAGTAACAGGAGTGCTGAGGGAAACCCCACGGATTTCAGGGGTACCATTGCTACGGAACTTGTGGCTATTTGCTCGCATGAGGCAATAACAGTGTCAGCTGTACCACCATCACTGGGACCTGTCCTGCAGGTAGGGAATCTTCTTCTGAGGCCTGCCTGGCAGAGTGGATGCTACTTTGCAACCAGGAATGTGCCAAGCAAAGGCTCCTCTCTGACCAGTGGACCTACCTGAAGTGGACCTGTGTGATGCTTGGGAATATATTAAGAGTTGGGTCTTGGTAACCAGTGGTAGCTGGTAGATCCACAGTGGCCACTGGCTGATCGATGCTGAGCATTAGACACTGGTGTTGGGACAGCGACCGAGACCAGGAGGACAAGTTGGGCTCAGAACTGCGGAGATGCATGCCACAGTGAAGTCAGCCTGGAAAATCACTGCCAGTCCAGGGAATGGAACTGGCATCCTGTTGATCTGTCCTGTGACTGGCAACAGGGCTGCAGAGAATCTCTGTGTTGACTCCAGTACTTTTGCAGGGAGGCACATGCCTCACAAGGTCTGCATTCCAACACTCAGTTCCTCATAGAAAGACACTTAGGATGTTGCTTTGAAAGGTCTCAAATTTGGTGTTTTTGTTGATCCCATTGGACTTCCACACTTTGGGTACGTCTAAACTACCGGGTTTTGTCGACAGAAGTTTTGTCGACAAAACTTCTGTCGACAAAACTTCTGTCGACAAAGAGCATCCAGACACATTGAGTTCTGTCGACAAAGCAAGCTGCTTTGTCGACAGAACCCTGTAGTCTAGACGCAACCCTACAGGCAATAACACCTTCTGTCGACAGAACTCTGTCGACAGAAGGTGTTATGCCTCGTAAAATGAGGTATACCAGCGTCAACAAAACTGCTGAGTTCTGTCGACGTTATGTCGACAGAACTCAGCGGTAGTGTAGACGCTGGTATAGTTTTGTCGACAAAAGTCCACTTTTGTCGACAAAACTCAGTAGTCTAGACACACCCTATATTACATTTTTTAAATATGGCACTTGCTTTATCTATTCTGGACTTTACATGGAATCACCAGAGTCATGAATGATCCTTCTCAGACAAGCAAATTTATTAATGGTTCCCAAGACTCTGAGATCCATGTAGATAAATATCATTGGTAAGGAAATTAATTTTCATAATTTCTGTTTTGGATTTATTGATAAGAATCTATTAGCTTGGCAGGCTTTTCAGGACCATCTGTCTTTTGTAGCATCTTGTCAACTGATTTATTTATAAGACAGATGTCATCTGCAAAGTATAAGTCTCCAGACTCACCATCTGTCTATGCCATGCCCATTCCTGTATGTGACAGACTGTCAGTAGCAAAGTCAATAATGATTCCAAACAGTGTAGGGAGTAAGATGCAACTTTGCCCGACACTAGCGTTAGCATTAAAAAAGTTAGCTCCTGGTTTCTCTTTGGTGTACACTGAGCGGTCTTAAACAAATTTTTAAAAATTTGAATGATTTTGCTGGCAACTCCATAGATTTGTGTTATCTGCGACAGCAATTGTTGACTGACACCATCAAATGCTTTTGTAAAGCCACAAAAACCAGGTCTACTGGCAGGTGCCATTTATTGCTTTGCTGTAAGCTTTCACTGAGAATAAAGAATGATCTACACAAGATTGAATTGGGTGAAAACTAGGGATGTTAAGTCCCATTTAGTTAAATAGTTAAACAATTGGGGCTTGGAGGCAAAGTCGCTCACTCCCCGCGTATCCTATGAGCTATTTTGAACAGCCTCAGGGGTCTCAGCAGGGCAGGTTCCGGACTGGATCAAATGGTTTGGCGGGCCGGATTTGGCTCGCAGGCCATATCTTGCCCAACCCTGGTCTAGCCCTCTTCTGGATAGTTTAAATATTAAGGTCCATTGTCACTGTAAGGTGTCAATATTCAACACTTTGTTACTCTAACCAGGGCCGGATAAAGACCTTTAGAGGCAGTAAGCACTGAAAAGATTACGGTGCCCCCCATACATAATTCAAAATAAAAACAATACTATACCATAAAATAAAATTTTAATTTTCGAAATGACACAACGTACATGTATGCTGAAATTAAAATAGCTTCTTTCTAGATTTTCTGATTGCAAAATTCTGGATAAGCTGACTCGACGAAGCATGTCTGCTTCCATACACAATAGGGAAAGTGAATCAAGTCTGTCCTGACACATTGTTGTTCTCTGAGGGTTTTTTATTCTTTTCAGGTGAGAAAAAGAGCGTTCTGCGGAGTTCTGATTTTTCCCATGATGACTACTTTGATGCTTTTTTTGAAATATCAACTATCAAGTTTTTTCAAAAAAAAAAATCTTATTTTTTTTTGGTGCCCCTGCTTTGCTGGTGCCCTAAGCACGTGCTTAGGCTTCCTATTGGGTAATCCAGCCCTGACTCTAACTGGAGTGACCAACCAGTGCAGTTTAAATCTAGGACTAGATTGGAGAAGATTAAAATTCTATCATCTTTTTAAGCAAATTCAAGAATAAGAGATAAAGGTATAAATATTTTACAACCAAATAAAATTGAAAATGCATCTAAAACCGTAAAGCTTAATCTAGCCAATTTTGGTTCAAGCCTTTGTTTAAGATGGCTCTTCTCACCCATAGTATTTCAAGCAAGATAGCGACTGACCCTTTCCTTGGTCAGGATGGCTTCCAAAGGTCCAAAGGCACTGGTGTCTTTTTCTTTTTAGGTAAAAGAGATAAAGAAGAAAACCCCAAGTTCTTTTACATTCTAGTGAACCTTTAAAGTGGCTCTTCTGAAGGATAACCACCAAAAATAGTTTACTCAGATATTTCTTATACTTGAATCCACTTCAAATACCATCTTTTGTCAATAAATTTGTTTTATCATTAAGCTAAACAAATAGTGCAGTGTTTGAATTAAAATGAATTTTAACTCCAGGAACAAAGGAATTAAAGGAACAAATAAACTGTATTACTCCTCTGAATGTTTTACTAGAAGGCTGGATATTTCAGAGTATACAGGCCTAGGAAAGATCAGGACTGCAGGTGTGTTGGGATCATCTGCTAACATTCACCAAGTCTGATGCAGACAAAAGTGTGCCTTTGAACTGCTTGCAGGCTGTTGGATTCAAAGCGATTGAATCAGAGATGAACAGCACATGGAACACAAAGTGCATGCTGACTAGGTGTGCGTCTCAGGCTCATAACCTCGGACATACATAAAGGCAAGTAGCAGAAGCCTTTTGGGGGCATGCAGGATTACAGCACAAGCAGTGACACTACTGAGGGTGTCAGATGTCCTGATTTTAAAGGAAAAGCCTGATATTTGGGGCTTTGTGTTATATAGACGCTTATTGACCACTCCATCGCAATTTTTCACAATTGTAGTTTGGTCACCCTAGCACAACCTGTTACCGGTCTGATTTGTACCTCAGAACATGACAGTGCAACAATGTGGACAGTCACATTCTGAACACGGTAAGGTAAACAAACCTCTGAACACCAAGTGCTCCTTATACCCCATTTGGTATGAAAAAGCAGAAACAGAATGTGAATTTCTTGGCTCATATTCCCCATTTAATTTCTTGATGTTTAATTGGCTAAAAGGGATTTCTCCCCCCCCCCTCCCCAAGATATGTATGTACTTTTATGAATATGCTTTTAATGATGGATTATTTATTTTTGTAGTTTTCAGTACTTTTATTTGGGAATCATGGTCAATGTGTTAGCAACATAGTTCTAAATTAACCAACATACTTATGAGTGTACTTACACTCAAAAGTAAAGTACAAATAATAACTAATGGTACTGCATACTTTTGGCATATACTAAAGCACAGAGAGAAGTGAAAAAACCTCAGTTTGCTTGAAAGCCCTTTCTTACTGTATCCAGAATTGTTCCCAAATGTCACAAAGATATAACAGCATCCATGACATTCTTACTTGATGAGGATTTTAAAAAATAAAATTAAAAAATCCCCGACATTTTTTAAATTCCAAAAGTATCTTAAAGGCCAGGAAGTATCAGCATAATTCCTGAATTCAAGTACATTATAACAAAAAATCCTCAATAAAAATCTTAAGAAATATTCAGGGTGCCTGTTTGTGCCCTTCCATGTTTTCTTCATTTGGCTATGGAATGAACTTTCAGAGAACAAACCTACATTTCATGCCCAAGAGCTGCAGTCCTTGACCAAGACATCATTGTGCTAAGCATTGTATAGCCAGAGAAAGAGAGAGAACAAAAAAATCCATGTCCCAGACAGTTCACAATATAATGACACAAAGACCTCCCCTTCAAAATAGCTTTTTTGCAGGGACAACAAAGCCGTAACACCACCTTCTTAATCTCATTTCCCCTCCCCCGCAAATTCTTGCACACCCTGCAAAAGATCAGAAGACATCAGACAAATCAAGCAAATAACCAAAACCCAGCATTTATTTACACCCATATGGCTTGAGAAATAGTGTCAATAAAATAATCTTTGATCTGAGCTGATATCCGCCTACTTTGAGAAGTGTTGGTAAGTTGCATAAGAGACCATACTGCATTATCCAGATACAAAGTTAAACCCTAAAAATTTAAGGATATTTACACAAAACCATCACACAGGTTACCAAGTCACAAACAGCCTCTCTGGCTCTTTACAACTGAGACATCTTCGTATCGTCTCTGCTCTCCACTCCCTTTCGTACATTTGTTCCACCCACTCTTTAAATCAGTGGTCCCCAACGCTGCGTGGCTACCGGGCGCCCAGGGGCAGAGCCACTCACGTTCCGGGCACATGGGGGCGGGGCCACGCATGCGCCATGCACCCGGGGGCGGGGCCACCCACGAGCCATGCGCCCGGGGTCGGCACTGCGCATGTGCCGTGCGCCCGGGGCAGGGGCCAGCAACGCACCCCGGGCCGGCACCGCACATGTGCCCTGGGGCCGGGGCTGGGGCCGCCCATGTGCCCCGGCCGGCCCTGCGCATGTGCCGCGCGCCGGGGGCGGGGCCAGCACAGATGTTTCAGTGGGTGCACAGAATTCCCCAGCGGGCGCCATGGCGCCCGCAGGCACCGCGTTGGGGACCACTGCTTTAAATCTAGCACTGTGACTGAACTGTGTTTACTGTGTTCTATAGAAATAACTGAAGCAAAATAGGCAGCAATCCATAGCATTTACTTGTTACAGTCCTAACTGCTTAAAAAAAAATAATCAACCATTCTACGGGGAATTTCCTGCTCAGGAAAGATGCTTCTGTTGAATGACACTGAGTTCCTTCATTTAAAAAAGGAACAACCCAGGATTTGCAGAACAGATTACATTCTGAAGCTCTGGAATGCACTTTGTTGGGTCTTTTTGACTGAAGCTGCTAAAGAAACTTCCCTTAGATTCTCTTGTTCCTTCAGGCTAAAGCTAGCATGTGTTTGGTGACATTCTTTCATAACTGGTGACATTCTTTCATAATTGAGCCTTACCCAGCCTTACCCAGCTGTACTGGAAATGTTTCTTATCTGCACTGGTCATAGGGTTGCCAGGTGTCTGGTATTCACCCGGACAGTCCAGTATTTTCGGCTCCTGTCCAGTAAAAAAATTAAGAGATTACCGGACACCTGAGATTTCCAGTATTCTCTGAATTTTTCCCCGGCCACAAGGCGAAAATGCCGGGCACCTGGCAACCCTACAAACACTCAGTGCCCGCCTCTGGCCTTCCTCCTTCCCGAACCCGTTCTGGCTCCCAACACCCTCAGCCCCCCGACCCCAGCCCCCATGTTTACCTAGTTCCCCAAGGCTGCCAGCACAAAATGGTTGCCGGCCAAAAGACCTAGGGGAAGCAATGCTTTTCTCCTGTGTCTTGGTGCTCAACCGCTCCCCTGTTCCTATCCCTGCACTCACTCTTAAAGGAGACATGATTTAATGCTGTTTTAATTTTTTTTTTGGCTTAATAAGTCCTTGGAGTCCTTTTTTTTATTATTTTTGCTCAACAACTTTGGTCTCCCCCTCCCTTTTCCTCCCTTCAACAGAATTTTTTCCCTTTTTTGGGGGGGGAGGCGGTGTCTGGTATTTTTGTTTCAATCATCTGGCAACCCTAGCACTGGAGTGTTCCAGAGAAGATATAAAGTCAGCATAGCTTTTTTCTATTGAAAGCTACAACAGTGTATTAGTACACACACTCCTTTTGAAATGACTGGCACTGGTATTAACAACGTTTATTTGAAATTTGGATACTAGAAAATTAAACAAAAGGGAGTATCAGGTATGTCTGTAACATCCAATTTTTTTGCAGTTATACAACGGAGTCAGTAGCTGCATCAAACAAGCACATTACAATGTAGCTAGAATTACATAGCTTTGTCAGAGATGGGGAATAATTTTTGATGGGAGGGCCTCTCCAAGAATTTGGTAAGTGGTCACAGGCTGCATTTTTCTATATTAATGGAGGGGTGCAGGACCTGGGGGAGAGCTTGAGTGTAGATGGGACTGGGGTGCAGGAGGGAGTTTGGGTGAAAGAAGGGATTGTGACCCAGGGGAGAGCGTGCAGGATCTCAGAGAGGGGATTGGTGCAGTAGAGGATTCTGGCCTGGGGGAAGGAGTATGTGAGGAGGTGTTGTGTCTGGGAGAGAATTTAGGTGTAGGAGGTGATTGTGTCCTGGGCCAGGGAGTTGGGGTGTGGAAAGGGATGAGGTACCAGGTGCAGGCTCCAGCTGGAGGCCTTGCAAGTTCCTCAGGCAGGCTTCCTGCCTGCCGCAGCTCCACACAGTGCTCAAAACAGCTGCTGGGGCAAGCACGTAACTCTATTCAGTGTGCCCCTGGGGGGAGAGGGGCATCTCTGTGTGTTGCCCAGGCCTGCATACACTACTCCTGTAGCTCCTATTGGCTGATTTCCAGCCAATGGAAGCTGTGAGGACTGTGCTGGTGGCAGGGTAACATACAGAGACCCTGCCAACACCGTAAGATATGTGCTTGCTCCAGCAGCCAACTGAGGGTTCCACTGGGCCATGGGACATTAGTGGACCAGAAGATCATGATGGGCCAGATCCAAATGTTTGCAGGCTGGATCTGGCCTGTTTGCCATATTTTACTTAACCCTGGCTTACGTCATGCCCCTTCCCTGGCCCCTGCTCTTTCCTTGCTAATTTGTGGTCCAATAGTCCACAAATACTATATACCCCCCATTGCCATACTATCTGAACACCTTGTAATTTTAATGTATTTACCCTCACAGCACCCCTGAGTAGTACAGAAGTGTTATAATCCTCATTTTACAAATGGGGAGCTGAGATACAGAACTAGTCATCTAAACAGATGGAAGGGGGGATTCAAAAGCACCTAAGCAGTAAGGCAACTAACTTCCATTGATCCTAACCCGCTTAGACACATTTAAAAATCTTACTAAGGCTATGTCTATACTGCACTCGTTTTGCGCAAGAAATATGAAAATGAGGCTAAGTGTAGAATATTGCTGAGCCTCATTTGCATAATTAACGAGCGCCTGCTTTTTGCTCAAGAGGCTTTTGCGCAAAAGGAGCCATCTACACAGCTCCTTTTTGTGCAAAAAACCCCTCTTGTGCAAGAGCCATTCTTCCGCATTTTTTTCCAGAAGAATGGCTCTTGCACAAGAGAGGGGTTTTGCACAAAAAGCAGGTGCTCATTAATTATGCCAATGAGGCTCTGTGATATTCCACGCTTAGCCTCATGTGCATATTTCTTGGGCAAAACGGGTGCAGTATAGACATAGCCTAAGTGTCCATCTGCATCTTTTGATAAGTTCAAAAATTTGCCCTTAAGTGACTTGACCAGAGTCACACAGGAAGTCTGTGGCAGACCAGAGAATTGAATTTGGGCCTCCCAAATCCCAGGCCAGCGTCCTATCCACTGGGCCTGCCTCACTCTGCAAACCTGTCTGGTGGTGGTAACCATCAAAGAACAGTGAGCTCCTTCTCTTGCTGTTTGAAGCTCTTCCACCCAATACCACGAGTAAGATGGGAGCAGCAGCTTCTCTTTTGAAAGCCATAATTGCCAGTTCACTAACAGCAGCTTGTGGGTCAGGAAGACAAGTGACAGAGGAGAAAGATGGCAAAGGATAAGGAGGGTAGCATGATGGAATGAATAGGGATGGAATTTAAAACTTTTCAACAATTGAGAGTATTTCAATCCTTACCATGATAAAACTGCCGTGAGCTACCATAAGAAAAAAATACTGACATTTGCACACAGTAGTATCTCAGCTAAGGAAACATTTAACAGCTTTGATGTTAACCTCATCAGGCACAGTTCCCTGCTGAATTTGCTGCTTGGATTTAAGTTGTGACAGTTTTACAACTACCGTAATTTAGCTAATATAACCCGCAGGTTATATACGTTTTTACAAACCCCACCTCCCTCCCCCCATGGGCTATAGTCGTGTGTGGGTTATATAGGTTTTTTTTTTTTTACACAGAAATGGCAGAGGTACCCCCCCCCCCCCCCCTCCGTCCTTCACTACCTTTGCTGGGCTGGGTACAGAACAACATGGGGAAACTTATAGGGGTCCCAGCAGCAGAGAATGCGCCGGAGCCAGGGCAGAAACATCCCCAGCAGAGGCGGGAGGCTCCCAGCCCGGGCTGACAAAGATAAGGAGCCAGAGCAAGTTGTGGGTGCAGGGTTTGGCGGCCAGCAGCAGCAGCAGCGGCGGCAGTCTGCAGGCTATACAGGGTTTTTTTTTAATACAGAAAGGAAGACAATGTGCATTGTTCCTTGAGGAAAGCAGCGTATTTTAATTTAATAATAGAGACTGTTATGTTCCAATTCATTAAAATTCTTTAAAAGACATTATAATACATTAAAACACATTTTAAAACATTACTTTATTGTGTAACTAGTAAAAGAATAAAAACACTAAAAAAACAAGGCTTCGCGTTCTCATTCACTCTGATCTCTAGAGTTAGCGCCAGCAACATCCTCCTCAGCATCTGAGTTGTCAAAGCCATCAAAACTCTCATCATAGTCAGTGTCTTGAAAAACATCCATAATATCCATAGCCAGGGCGAGATCAGCTTCGGTGACATTTGAGGTTTGTGTTTCTGAATCAGAATCACTATCATACTCCAAGTCAGAGCTTGAAGAGTCATTGTCGGGTAGAATTTCACACTTGCGGAACCCGTCGCAAATAGTTGCTGGTTTCACTCTGTCCCAAGCTGCCAATACTCATTTGCATACTTCCAGGTAAGTAGCACGCCGCTGTCGACCTGCCAGGGTGAATGTATGTTCTCCATGTCGCATCCAATTGTCCCACTCCTCTCTGATGAAGCATTTGAAAGCGTGGTTCACAGCCACGTCAAGTGGCTGCAACTTGCTGGTAAGTCCTCCGGGAATGATGGCAATATGTGCACCCACGGAGTTTAAAAGTCTCAGCACTGAACATTCTTTGTGTGAGGCCAGTGAGTCTAAAACTAGGAGAGATTTTGGATTAAAGAAACCACCTTTCCATGTTCTAAAGCAGCTCTCTGTCCAGGTCTTCATTACATCCGTATTCATCCAGCCCTTTCTGTTACAAAGTACACAAACTCCAGCGGGCATTTTCTCTCTTGGCATCATAACCCTTTTGAAAATAAGCAAGGGTTTTAATTTTTCTCCATTTGCGGTGCATGTCAAAATAACAGTAAAACACGTCCGCTCGTGCCCGGTAGTTGCCACACAAACACTTTTTGTTCCAGTTTCCGCAACGGACTATGTAGGTGGAATATCAAAAGACATGGGCACCTCATCCATGTTAAAAATGATGCTTGCTGTCAAGCCCAGCTTCTGAATTTCTTTGTGTACAAAAACTTTAAAATCATGCATTTTAGTCTCCCAATCGTTGGGAAGCCTCTGTCCAGAGGATGTCCGTGTGCGAACTGTCAACTTTCTTTGCCACAAATTTATAAACCAAATTTGCCGACCCCCCTGTAAAATCATATATTTTCTGTTCCATGGCCATTACCTGAGCCTTTAGTAGTATGGCAACTGTTGAAACCACATGATTGCTCTCTCTCTCTGTGATCGGACCCAACGCAACAAGTTTTCTTCCAGGTTTGGCCACTTAGCTTTCTGTCCCCGTTGTGCTCTTTTCCTCAGGTGTAATTTTTCAAGCTCTCCTTCCTCATTTCTCCATTCACGAACAGACTTTTCGTTCACTGAATACTTTCTCCCTGCGGCTCTGTTGCCATTGTCCTTTGCAAAAGCCACTACACTCAATTTAAAATCGGCAGTGTATGACTTGTGCTTAGGCATTTCTAAAAGCTTTAAAAAGTTTGAAGGTTTAAAGTTTAAAATGCTAAAATACAAGTTAAAATCAGTGACTGAATAAGCGGTCTTGTTCGAAGGGGTTATGTATCCTTTACTGCTCGGCATTATCAGCTGAGGCTCATTAAGAGCTGTTAGCTTCGCATTACCATCATCAGTTTCTGCTCATTGACAGGTGATTAAAGGGGTTTTATTCACTGTGTCTCTCCTGCGGGCTATAGTCATGCACAGGGTATACAAGGATTTCTAAACTCAAAAGGAAAAAACCGCGCGGTATACTTGGGTGCGGGGTTTATTCGGGTGAGGGGTATATTTGCTAAATTACGGTACTTTGGTAATCATGAGTTAATACTTGCTCCTTTCCTTGTCTTCCTTCTGAAAAAAAGTATTAAATAGAGAGAAATAAGCATGAGAATGCAGACTAATATTTTTTCTTATTTTCAGGCTCATTGTAAGAATGAGTTACACCTAGCACACATATAATAAATCTGTTACTCCATAAACAAAAGCCTCATTAATCCTTAACATAATTAATGTAATTCTTAGCTATGTGTATTTAAATTCACTATGTGAGAGGTGTGTAAAGTCTATTTTAATGTGTCTAGATTTGGTAAATCCTTTAATACACTGCACTAACGTCTCCCCATTTAAAAATAAATGCATTAATACTTATTAAAGTACATTATTCTATATTAGAGACTGATGACAGTTCATTCTGAAGTTGTAAAACTCCCATTACATTCAATAATGGTAGAATCTGGGTCTCAATCAATGTCAATATTCTTAGCTATATTCCTAATCCAAACTGGCAACAGAAAGTAGGGGACAGGGATTGGGATGGGAGCTATTTATATTTACACCAGCCTCACATCTGGCTCAAGACAAGAATGTAGCTTACCTCTGTGGTCAGCCAAGTGAGAATTCACAAGAGAACTGGATCCAAGGTCACTAACTCATTGCCTGAGACTGTCACACCATCTATTCAGTTGATGACAGAAGCTGTGGTGTTGTGGTTTGCTATTCTTTCAGACTTTTCTTGAAACTAGGTGCGGAGTTCTAAGAAATGGACAAAGTCTCAGTCACACTTAGGTTTTTCTGAGTGATGCAGTCTAGTTAGCAACTATGGCTGAACCTAACTAGCTGTATCTGTGGAAACCAGCATGCAACAGGTCTGTAAATTTTCCACACAGACACCCTCTTGCGTACTTTCACTTATAGCATTCTGGCTCCTCAAAGCAAAACTGTTGCCAGCTGCCTGTGTCTTTTAGAACTGAGGGACAGTTATACATCCAGTATGGATATCAGGCACAGGAGTGCTAGCCTGGAAAGAATCAGATCTCAATTTCCTGGCTCCATGGTCAGAGTTGCAGAGATTTCTCCAGCAATGGGTAACCTCGGCTATTAAGTGGCCTGTGTGGGTGGCTCTCCATCTCAGTGGGCCACAAGATTCTCATAACTAAGACTGGTTGGCCCACCAATGGGCTATACACTTGTCACACGAGAGAGTTCAGCAGTAAGCAGCTTGAATTCAAGTCCTATCTGTGGGCTTCTTTTTCCAGCCTTATAGAACAGGAAGTATTTTCTTGACTCTCACCAGTTCACGGTCATCTGAATTGCAGCTGCAGCAGCACCATTAATGTGCAAAATGTTACACTAGCTTCATTTCTCAGCCAGCAATCTAAAAGAAGCACATCTTAACTTAACACTCGTTACGTTAAAAAGAAAGCTCTGGGATCTCTCTAAGGCTGCTCTTTGGGATTGGCTTCTGGACCATTTTTTAATTATATTGATTTGATGAGCTGTGCTGCCATCTCCAAGTGAGCAAGAACCATCTTCTTCAGCCAGGTGAGATGTTTGAGACAAAATAGCTGGCTAGACCAAATTGCTGTCTCTCCACTGAGGTCAATTCAATGATGCTGGCTTGCATCAGCATAGGATCTGGCCAAAGAAATCTGGAATGGTTTTGTGCTAAAGCAAGCCTACCCAACGGGTGGCCGATGGGCCATCTTTTTGTGGCCCATGGTGCGGATTGGGTTTACGCAAGGCTGAACTCCTGGCCCGTGGGTGGGATCTTTTGAACGTGGCCTCCTCTGGGAACATGCTCCACAACGGCGAGTCAATATAATGTTCTTCTGTTGATGTGTGTTTAAGTAGTTAAATTTCTGGACTGTCATTGCTCATTAAAAGTGCTGTCATATGGGTGGAAATCAGGTAACTATTGCATTTTATTAATATCAGCAGAACTGACTTAAATGGGGCCTGCGTGTTGTGTAGTATTGCCTTAATCTTTGTATTCATGCCCGTCAGTGTGAAAGAAGCTATCTGCATATGTTTGCATATGCAACTGCACTTAAGTTGCAGCCCTCAGCACATGCTGTGAGTATCACTGTGGCCCCTATGGCTTCCAAAGTTGAGTAGCCCTGTGCTAAAGTGTCATATTCATCAAAAAAACATTCTGCTCTGCTGCTTTGAGGAGGTGGAGGGGTGACTACATGACTACAGAAATACAATGGAGAAATGGGGATGAAAGAAGAGTATTGAACGGTGTCTCATGGAACATATTTTGAAATCCCCAGCAGTATGAGCAATGGGTGGTTGGTTACTCAGTGATCTTTGTGAAATGAACAGAATAGTTGGAATAGTCACAAAGTTGCTGGTTAAAAAAAGAAAAACACAGTGAGAAGGCATGTAACTCACAAACACTCATCACCATATTTATTTGTCTTTATATCATAAGCCTGTCTCCAACCTTTCTGCTATTGTTTCTTTTTAGACTGTAAGCCCTCCAATGCAGAGACTGTCTGGTTGTGTGTGTTTATATAGAAGCTGATATATGAAACCACAATCCCAACTCAGGCTTGCGTGATACTAGAATACAAATTTTTAATAACAACCTAAAAAACCCACTAGCGTTCATCAACACTAGATTTGGCTGTGCCTATTTGCAGGATACATAACACATTGCCTTCTATTACCATTATTTCTAATTTTTCCCATACAAAATACTGTATAGTTATAAATATTTACATTATACAGAAGCAGAGAAAGGAGGGCAGATGTTCATGGAGTGATTATGAGAGTTCAGTTTCACAGATTCAACAACAGACACGTGGCAAGACCTGGATGTAACACATTTTTAACTAAGCAATACACACTGCCCCCGAAGAGCTGGTCTGTTACAGCTCACCAAGACTACTGTATAGTGTTGCAACCCTCACCAAAAAACTGTGGTAACCTGTGATAGTGCACTTGCAATTCAGTGAGAACTGTAATGCTCTAACACTATCTTCACTTGCAATCAAACCCTCTGTAGTGGTAGTTCTGGATGTAGAAATGTTGAAGCAGAGAGGGAGATTTGCTATGTGTATTTGAACCCATGTGCTCCTCCAGCTTCCACAACTATTTCTCAATAGTCTGAAAGGTTTGGACCATGCTTGTAGGCACTCAAGAGTTCTTCACTTAATATTTTACAAACATCCTTTATAATAGCTGGAATTATTTTCTGCTTCTTGGTGTGTATAAATACCCTGTAACAATAGAGCATGGTGTCATTGTGCTAACTACTACTTGCATTTGTTTAACAAAAAACTAACTTCCCTTGTAACTGATTCAGATTACATTTGTGGCTTATTAAAGTCAGGATAACAGATAAATGTTTTACTGCACGGTTACAACTCACTGATTTGTGTCAGGCTGCTGCTATTCATGCCTTCACATTGTTTGCTGCTGTTCATCAAAAAAGGGTCAATTACTCATACTCTTGCAAATCAGTTTGTGTGGTGGGAGAGGAACTCAAACCACATCATAAAATTGCAAGAACTGGACAATTAGAAAAACAAAGGGGAAAGGTTAAAGAGAAGAAAACTCCGCTGAATGTTAACGTACAGTCAGAGAAGAAAATTAAGTGCCATCAAAGCTTTAAGACATTTTTAAGCTAAAAATATCATTTTCTTTAAACATGTACCATGCTTGTGACAGACTTTCCTCATGGGTGACTGTATGGCTAATTATATATTACAATCACTGGCAAACATAACAGTGCTGTACCTATGCTGACACAGGAATGTGAAGATTTTTTTGCCTTTTTGACATGTATTCTTTGACACTGCTGTTAATAATTACTGAATGATTCCAGCCATATAATAACTTACACTTAGATTTTAACCTCTGTGGGGCAGATTTTGTCACTTGCTAGGTGTTTGTATAGTATCTGCCACAACATGGAGGGAATGGACCCCCCCCCCCCATCTAGAAAAGGAGTAATAAAGAGTACTATTTTTAATGAAAAGCCAAAAGGAAATGCCTAAATACAAGGAAAGGGGTTTTTACTGGAGCCGATGCAAAATTTACATTTCAGAAAAAACAAACTAGGGAGCAGGCGCATTAAAGTGACTAATACTAGTACAGTTAATGGCACACCATATGGCACACTTCAAGTGCAATTGCTTTTCATTTTTATTTAGTGTTAAGGCTCTCAAGATGTGCAGAATGTGACAAATAAGGCTAATTTACATCTTCCCTTCTCCCTTTCTAGCAATTCCTTGGCACTACAGCACTTTCATAAATTACAGCCCTTTTGTGCACAATGCAAATGGGTCTGTTTTCAAGTATGAAACCTGACATTAGGAATTTTCTTGTGAAACCTTTTCACTCCTGACAAAAAAAAAAGCAGAAATTACCACTTGATTCCAGTACAAACTGCTCTGTACCAGGCTCTGTATTAGAACTGGCCACCAGGGGGGTTTCTCTTCCTTTGATGGAGTGAGTCCATGCATGGTTGGAAAGAAACAACGTACCTACCTGCACGTTCAACAACCGCTCTGCCCAACAGGATGCTAAGCTGGGGGGACAGGGGGGCGAGGGAAACTGAGGAGGGAGGGGGCTCCTTCCTCAAGGTTTCAGTTGGGAGGGTGTATTGAATATTGGTTACAAGAGAAATAAACTAAACTCAAGAATCTCACCTTGAGATGTTACCACCTAATGCTGCTTTCTCTTCCCCGGCCCTCAGATGAGAGTCTGACTAGGCCTTGAGCTCTGCCTTGCTGCTGTGACCAGTGCAGTCCTGCCAGCCATGGGTGGGAAATTAGCTCCTTGTTTGTCAGCAAATAAGCACATTCTACACACTAGGACGTGGAACTGTTAGACTCCTAGTCCAAGGCCAAACAGTCTTCTCTGAGAAGGTCTGAGAGAAATTTCCTCCTGGGGCTTAACCCAGGTGCTTAATCAAGAGCTCTCTGTCAGAGAGCCCTAGGAGTGAGTTGTGTCTGGGTCATTGGTGCTAGGCAGATTTAGCACTTCACGCCCAGAAGCTTCTGGAATTGGGTGCAGTAGTTTTGGGTCTGCTCCAATAGCTGCCTTGCTGCTGCTGGGGTTAGACTCAAACAATCGGAGCAGCTGCTAGTGCTTTACTAAAAGCCACTTGCTGGGTGAACTGGGAGAAGGTGAGCCCAGCAGTAGAAAGCAGGGTGATGTCTCTTGCTCTGCAGCAGGTTAGGGAAGCATGGACAATGTTAGTTGTAGAGAAGGGGAATAGGTGGGAAAATAATTTCCTCTATTTTAATTGTATACTCTGAATGTGGTTTGATTTTTTTTAACCAAACTTTTAGTTAAATTGCCCCAACTAGTGTGGTTTGCTAACTTAACCAAGAGAATGGGGAAAGAGTCATTGCTATTTTGCTAGTGTGTGTTTTGTATTTTCTTGTAACAGGGATTTTTTTAAGAGTCTACCCTTAACAGAGTGGTTGGTTAAGTTAGCTGGCTGCCTACCGCTGATTTCAGCAAGGGAAGAGCCTGCATGGATTCCAGCTGAGGATTTCTGTAAGCAAGTGAAGGGAAGATGTTGCTTTTGCCTCTGTCATAGAAATCCAGACTCAGGGTTGGAAGGAGAGAAACACCTTTATTAAGACAGCTGTGGGAAGTTTCAAAAGGAAGACTTTGAATCAAAATGTCCCGCAGCAACCTTATTACATACAAAAGGAATAGACATTACATAAGCTAGTAGCAGTGTTATGATTGGCTTAATCCTCAAAGCTACCTCTATCTCAAGTATGCATAGATAAGCTTAGTTACATGAGTTTTCGCTCATCCTTCACAAACAGCTACAGTTGTTCAGACTGGTTTCAGCTGGTTAACTATTTCTCACATAATTCAAGGTCACATTTGGTCAGCTACATACACACTCCACATCGTTCCTTTCAACATACATTTTCCTTCCCAGGTGGTGAGCCTGACTGCAGGACCATTGCAGACCACCAGGATCTGTGGGCCACAGGTTGGGAACTGTTGTCTAAAACTGTAGTAGAACAGCTCTGCTAGGGGCTCAGGACTGAGCATGGAGCTGCCTGGGGGAGGGGCACTTCTCTCTCAGCAACTCCCTGCTGAGAACAGAGCAGCCAGTCTTTCCCAGCCGGGAGCTGTTTGGAAAATGTTTTCTTTCTCCACAGAGCATTTCCGATGAAAACAGAACATTTGTTTTTGTCAAAACTCTTAAGCAAAACATGTCAGCAGTTTGCAGCTGAAAACTCAACAGTTCTTGGCCACCGCCTTTATTTGCCATTTGAAAAGTAACAGGTTTTCATTTTGCCCAGCCCAAGAAGGACGGTGGAACCAAGGGTAACAAAGAATGGAATGATTATAATCCACTACAGAGCAATAATTAAAACACTTGCTCCCTTCAAATAACCCAAATCCTGCGGGCCAAGTCCAGAAATAAAAAGGGTTAGCCCAGGATCTCTCCCCAGGCTGCAGCTGGCTGGTGCACCAATGTGAGGTGTTTGCATAGGAGGGTGACTAGTCACCTTTGCAGGTAGAGTGAGCCTCTGGTAGTCCTGGCCTATCTGCTTCTCTCAGTGTGTCTGAGAGCCTGCATTCCCTCCAGCTCCCTGCAGCCAGCTCTCTTGGCCCAAAAACTGCCTCTTCCATCTCTGTGCACATCTGAGCAGTTCCCCAAGCCAGCAGGCCATTCCCCTGCCATGTCAGTCAGGCTCCTGGTCCAGTTACGACTCCTCCATCCCTGCCCCAATGTCTGGTTTCAAGCACAGCTTAAACAGGCGGTTTGAGTTTCTCAGCTGCTGCCTCTGTGTGAGTGAGCACTGTAAGTCAGGGGTGATTTACTGGTTAAAGACTGGCCTTTATTTCCTCGCTCCACTCACCTAGCATGAATTGGCATTTCTATGGGGTATGTTGCCATCATGTGACAGGTCACTGTCCAGTGAGTTCCGCATGTTTTACCACTGCCCCCCACAAACAGCAGCCATATATAATGTAGAATAAAAACGACAAGGCATGTGTGAATGGTGAAAAAAAACCAGTGTGTAATAAGGTTAATTGACAAGCTTAGCAGGAGCTGGGTAAGTGGCTGGAATATGGATACTGCCTGTTGCAAAAACCTTCCATTGGACCTAAGGAAGATTTCAAAATGTAGCAACAAAATAAGCATATTGGCTGGGTCAGTGACTGTGCTCCAGGCACAAAGCATTTCAGTTCTGTCATGTTGAGAAATTAGCTTTGATCGCAGTGACTAAGAATTAATTTGTTCAGGAGATTGTAAACAGCTCGCAGTCTTGTGGGCTATATTCCATATAAAAAAAAAATTGCCAGACTTTTGACACAACAGGAGAAAAAGGATTGAGAAAGTGAGTTTAATGAGGAATTGAATCTTCACTTCAGCTTCTTTGCTGTTCAGGAAACATGCAACTCATTGATTGCAGTTTTTTTTAAAAACAAATTAACTGTACTAGTATCAGCCCAAGACCGACCCCCAAAATGCAGGGATCTCCACATAACTTAGGATCCCAACACTGTCCCTTTACATATATTACTAGCACATTTGCCCGGATCCTTAAAGTTTCTTTATAGAAAATGTACATGCATTGTTTAAATGTATTTTTCAAAATCAGGGAGTGAGAACAAAGTGCGCAGCTCATCTGCCTATTGCTACCTAGCCAGAGTGAGGAATGCAGCAAACTGTGCACTTCCCTTCACTCCCTGATGAAGAGGAATAGGAAAGCAATGTTGCTACACAAATCTGGGGAAAGGGTAACTTCAGCCTCCCCAGCCACCATAAACGGCAGCTGGGGGATGGGAGGCTCAGGGCTGAGGCAGTCCCAGATAGGGAAGGACCCAGCCAGACCCTTTCACCTACATGATGATTGTGTCTCTTCTGTATGGTTTTTCCATTCCCGGTATATCCCATTGTCCTGGCACAATCAAACCTTATCTTGCTGTAAGTTATGATCATAGGAAGCTGCTTGCCAAATTTGGTGGTCCTAGCCAGCTTTTACCTTTAGGAGGAATTCTTGAACAGACAGACACACAAACACTCTTAAATATATAGATGATTTGTATTATGGCTGCATTTAGAGGCCAGAGTCCCATTGTATTAGATGGTGTACTAACTTATTCCAGCAAGATAGGTGCTGCCTTAAGGAACGTAAGTTTCAGAGGAGGAAGAACTCATTCAGACAGACAGTAGCACAAGGAAATAGTGAGGAATAAGCAGTGGTCATAGCAGTCACACTGAATAATAACTCCATGACTAGTGCCTTTGACAGCAATAGGATTACTTGCAGAAAAGGGCATGTCCATGGCAGAATTGAGCCTTTAAAATGTATTCCTTCAGCCTCAAGTCTTTAATTGCTTATACGTCAAAATGCTACATTTCTGGCATTACTAAATATTTGCACCAAGATGGACAACATCTCCAATTTGTGTTGATAGGAATTTTGAATTGGAAAAATAACAGGTTATTTACCTGTAACTGGAGATGCTTTGGGATGTGTGGCCCCTATCTGTATTCTGTGCATGGGATACACATTTGCTGCAGGTACTCAAGACTGGAGATGTAGCAAGTAGTGTTTGTTGGTTTGTACAGATGCAATCACTCGCTTTGTGCACCAAGCTGAAAGCATAAAAGGTGGTGTGGACCAGCATCTCCATACTTCTCTTGCCACAAATTGCATAGGATCCAAAGCAGAAGGGATAGAGCACGGCAGTGGAAAATGGAGGAAATCTACATCTGAAATAACCTCTAGTTGCTGGTAAGTAACTCCCCATTTCTTCTTTTGAGTGCTGGTGCCTATGTATATTCCACACACGGGTGACAGTCAAGCTATATTTAAACAGGTGTCAAGGATGTAGTTGCTATGGGTGACTAATATTGCTGTCCCCACAGGTGCATCTGCCAAGGAAGCCCGAGCCAGGGCATAATGTCCATGGAATATTTGTAAGATGGCCGCCTTACAAATCTCCAGTATTCATCTGTATCAAAGAGATGCAGTCGAGGCTGCCTGTGGGATTGCCGAGCAGGCTCTCTCTCTCTCCATGGGAGGAATAGGTTCTGAGAACATAGAACAATATATCCAGAGAGCCACATAGAGAAGGGATGGGGAACCTACAGCCCGTGGGCCAGATCCAACCCACAGCTTGCCTTGATCCAGCCTGTTTGGCTCATGGCTCCGCCCCCCTCCCCCATGTGGCTGGAGCACCAATGCGCAATGGGGAGACGAAGAGGAGCCCTGAGCCTTGCAGACTGGATGGAGGCAAGCTGTGGGTTGAATCTGGCCTGCGGGCTCTGCCCTACATGCGAGGAGGAAGCGGCTCTGTGTACTGTCGATAACCCTCCTACCTGGCTGGGGGCTGGCGACATAGGGAAGTGCTCACTTGCAGGTTACATTTGCATTTCTCCCACATGCTGAGAATCGTGGCCAATCGGAAAAGTGGGGGGCGGTGCCTGCAAGTGCAAGGCAATGAAGTGCTACCTGTGTCCTTCCTCCAAATGCACCATCCCCTGCATCCTCGCTAGCCTGCCAATATCCTACACCCCCATCTCTAGTCCCCTCCCCAACAGCCACCTCCCCAGAGCTGGCCTTACCATGAGGCAAAATGAGGTGGCCGCCTCAGGTGCCAGACTGTGGGGGGGCGGGGGCCCACTAGGACCCAGAGTGTAGAACATTGTGTCTGCTGCTGGTGCAGTGAGGGGGCATGGAGGTGCCATTTGAGCTCCCCACCTCAGGTGCCAAAGTGTTGTGGACTGCTCTGCACTGCCCACACACTAAGCCCTTCATTTTTGGCCCCATCCCAGAGCCTAGGTGGCCCCCACACTCTACTATCCCCGAGTTGATAGGGGTTGTGCACACATTGTATGTTTAAGTATACCCAGGCATGCCTGAATTAGCCAGCATTTTAAAACAAGCTCTCAAATTCATGGCCTGTGGGCCATCCCCAGTGGGAACAATTGTGCAGTCCAGCCCAGGAGTCCCAGCAGGCTGAGAGAGGCCTGTCTGTTCCCATCCCCAAGCCCCACCTCTTCCTTTCACTGCCCCACTCCGCCCTCCCCCATGCACTCCTATTCCCAAAGGACGCAGCCTTGAAGATTACCATGAGGGGAAGAGGGAGGGGCTAGGCATGTGATGGCAGTAGCAGTTGGGCCCCCGGGCACTTCAGGCGGTGGCAGGAGCCACAGGGAAGTGGAGTGAGTGCAGGCGGGCCCAACCTCTGCTGCTGCACCGCACCAGGCCATCCCTCAGCCCCCGGTCATCCCCAAAGCCACGTACTTGGAGGGACAGGGTGCCATGGTTGGAGAGGGTGGGATGGTGGCAGGATGAGCAGGGCTTGGGAGATGGGAATGGATAGTCCCTTCCCCAGCCCACTGGGACTCTCAGACCACGTTGTGTAACTGCTCCAGCTGGAAATGGCGCGCAGGCCATGTGTTTGAAACCCCTGTTTTAATGGCCCCTTTGAAAATGTGGCAGTTAGTGTTGGCCTGCCTGAAATTTCCTCTACTTAAGCAACACATTGAGTGGGCTGGTTTGAAACTCCAGATGTATCCTCCCTGTGTCCTCTGGATTGGATTACCAGGTAATGGGGAAAATCAACACAGTGCCAACCATCCTCTCTGCTGGAAATCTAGTACCAACCTGTCTTGCCATAAAGGTATAAGCGATGCCATTCTTCAGAGACCTGGAGCTGGCTGGCTCACTGATTAGCCCTACCTGAGATATTTGCTAAGCCTTATAAAACAGGACAGCAGAGAAAGGAGGCCAGAAAGCACAACACTGAAGAAAGCTGAGAGGCTACAGTAATGTTCCCAATGGCTGGCTGGCTACTGGAGCTATTTCTGACAGGAACCGCCCTAGAGAAAAAACAAATGGACAGGAGGGGAGGCTGGAGCCCTTTCAGACTTGAGATGTAAGAGGCAGGAAGTCTTGTGACAGGAGTTAGAGAGAACTGGGAAAGGGACTGCACTGTTTGCACAGCGGGAGGGAAGAATCTGTGTTTTAGTTGTTGCATTAAGGCTTAACTAAAGCAGCTACTATACTGCTGAAAACAGCTTCTCTGGAGAAAGCCCATACAGAGTTAACCAAAGGGAGCGAGCTGACAATGCAGAACAAAGCTTGGTCGGATAACTAGGGTGTGATAGGATAGATCTAATCTTGTTACAATGCCGCAGATAGTGACATGTCTACCTCTAGGGACTCTGAATAATTCTTAGCAATTAAAAGCTTGAAAAACACCCCACACTGGAAGGAGCCTTAATCGTGACACTATTGATAAGGTTTGTGGCTGAGAGGAGACTCTGCATGTAGAGAAATGATCAAAGTGAGAGGCAGAACTTGTGAAAACAGTCCAGTGTTCCCAACACCTCTGTGACTGTTAGTGTTTGTTCAGCTGTAGACTCTCCTCAGCTCGTTGGGGCTGGTGTGGCTGTTATGCACACCATGAAAACCAGTGAAAGTGCTCAATTAATGGGGGACTCATTTTGAAGTTCTTGCAGTGCAGGGGAACGGAAACTCCTGTGGTTTCTCTCTGCCGTTGGTGTTTTTTTTTCCATCCTCCTTGCTTCTCAGCATCAACTAGCACTTGGCCATTTACAAATGAAGATAGATTTTCACAAATGCACCTTGCCAGCTACATCCAAAACATACAGATTCTATAGCAATGAGTACTCTAGAAATCACTTTCAGACTTTTATGCATGGATATAGACTAGGGATATGAATATTTTATTGTGTAAACGGTTAACTGATAAGCCCAGGCTTATCATGGTTACATTCATGGTTACATGCAGGCTCCTGCCCTGCTCATAGGGAGCTGGCTGCCGCCCCGGCACTGATGCCTCTGATCCAGAGTCAGCAGCCTGGGGTGGCAGCTGGGAGCCAATGGCAGCCCTGCATGTAACCCAGGCCTGGGCAAAATACATCTTGTGGGCTGGATCTGGCCCCCGGGTATAGTGAGGAGCCTCAGGCAGGCTCCCCTGCTTGTCCCGCACACTACTCAGAAAAGCAGCTGTGGGGCCATTTTTCTTTAAAAACTGTGAGCCTGGAGGGGAGGGGAGAAGGCTTCAGGCATAACATGCACCCACAGCACAATCCTATCGGCTGGCTTCTGGCCAGAAACTGGCCAATGGAAGCTACCTGTTTAAATAACAGGGAGCACATGAAGCACAATGCCTCCCTCCCCTCCAGCTCAGTTATTCACACAAGCACATGGCCATGCATGTGTGGGAGAGGGAGACTGGTTGGGCTGTTGGTTGGTAAGTCTCCTGGTCAGAGCCTACTTACTGCACCATAGTCCCTCTCTTCCCCAAGACTTTGACCCTCTACTCAACATATCCAAATCCTCTGCCCCACTCCTGCACCCATACCCCCCCTCAGATCTGGCACCCTAGTCTTCTGCCCCATATCACAGTTCCCTCCTACCATAGCTTACAACCCAAACTGCTGCACCCTAGTACCCACCCCTTAGGTCACAAACCAAACCTCTGCACCCCAGTTCCCTGCCCTAGGTCACAACTGACTTTTACTCAAACTCCTTCCCAGACCCCACTCTCCCTCCTGCATCCTAGTCCCTTACCACAAGCTTCATTCTGCACCCAACCTCCATCCCAGATCCTGCACCTCCTCCATTAATATAATGAAAGAGTGCAGCCCCCAACCACTTTCCAAAATCTTAGTGGCCCCCCATCAAAAATAATTGCCCAACCCGATGTAACTGCTCCATTACACTCATTTCAACATCATTAGTATAAGGAATGTACAATTTATAATTTCCAGGGTCATTACTGCTCTGTTCTGTATTTGTTTTTTACCACACTGTCAAGGTCTCTTAAATTGTATTTCCTACCTTGGTGGTAATGGGCCATGCTTGTCTGGCGGGCGGTTGGGGGGGGGGGAGGTAATTTAATTGCTTTAAAAACAAAATTGTGTCATGGATTAAATTTAGGATGTAAAGGAGTAAGCAGGAGCTTGTCAGGTAGCACTATTGACTAAAAAATGCAGAACAGCAGCGAGGGGAGGGATGTTTGTGCTGAGACCCAGGAACAGGGATTCAGCCAGCATCCTCTCTTGCCAGCTTCCCTTTGCAAAGTGGCAGCAGGAGGTTGTGCTGAGTCATGGCATGAGCCAGGAGTGAGCACTGACATTGCTCTTCCTTATCGACTAATCGAATAGTCGATGGAAATTCCATCGACTACTTGATTAGCCAATTAATCACTACTTAACATCCCTAGCTTAAATCTAGGCCACTATTTTTGATGGCAAGTCTATCATGGGAAATTATGAGCATATTATATATATTGTGGTAGTACCCAGAAGCCCCCATCCTGGACTAGATCACGTGTTTTCTGGCATTGTACAAATACAGTACAAAAGATGGGTCCCTGCTTGAAATGATCTTACAATATTAAAAATAAGCTCACCTTGCAGTCCTTCCATTTGTAGGTTGTACACTCTCAGTGGACTGTAAACTCTAGCAGGCAGGCGCTAGTCTTTGCCCCTTGCTAGTGGTTATATAAGTAACATTTTAAGTAGGCAGCAACAAGATGGTTATGAACACACTTTAAATTGCTATTTCTTTGGTGACCTCCCCATTCTTCCATCTCTAAAATTAGGTAGCTGCTACATAGGCAGTATTACATACTCAGCACCACGGGCACCAAATAGCAACAACTGTCCTGATCATTCTTAAAATAATAGCACAGAATGAGAGCTTGATGACTAAAGTGCAGCTAGATCCAACTGCCTTTATCAAATTGTACCTTGTCATGTCTAATTACTACCATAGGTTTTCATGTAAGGCAGCCACAAAATATATGAAAGCTAAAGTAGCATTAAAGATCTGTCATTCAAAAGAACTGACCAAGTTAAGGGTTTTATGCCTATATTCAAACAGCCCCATTGGGCGTTGGAGCAGATGAGTTTTAAGTGATGTTACTTGATAGCCCCACCACCAGAATGCTCGCTGTAGGCATTCTGGAGCAGAGTGTTGTTGTCCCCAGACTCCGCCCTCCCAGTGCCCAAGGGTGGGGGAGCCTGGAGCCATGCCATGTGCCCTCTGACCTCCTCCAGGGCTAGGGAGGCTAGGGCCATGCCGTGCTCCCTCTGCCATCTCCGGGGCTGGGGAGGCTGGGGTGAACGTGTGCCTGCCTGCTCCCCTTATAAAGTTTGCAGATGACACAAAAGTTGCGGGGAGTGGAAAATGAAGAGGACCAGTCCCTGACACAGTGTGATCTGGATTGCTTGATCAACTGGGCTCGAGTAAACATTATACATTTCAGTATAGCGATCAGTAAATGTACACATCTAAGAACAAAGCACATAGGCCAGTGGTCCCCAACCTTTTGGGGCTGCCGGGTGCCCGGGGGCAGTGCCACGCATGCGCTGGATGCCCAGGGTGCAAGAATGGCTCGGGCCGGCCCATGTCACTAGGCAGGCGTACATAAATGTCCCGTGGGCACCGCATTGGGGACCACTGACACAGGCCATATTTACAGGATGGGGGATTCTATCCTAAGAAGCAGTGACACTGAAAAAGATCTAGGAGTCATATTACATAATCAGCTGAACATTAACTCTTCATGTGAGGCTACATCCATGTAATTTACATAATAATCCCTTGGGTTTTCTAGCTCTTGTTACAATGACAAGAAAATAAGAGTAATGAATGGTGGTGATTTCAATTCTATATAACCAATAGAAATGCTCTGAGAGATACTAATGGGAAGCACTATAGAAGAGCCAGATATTCTTTTCAAGAGCTGTTCATCCCTATTTTGGGTCAGCATATCTGTAATTTTTTAATCCCTATTCACCAGATTGCTCCCACCTTTTAGGTGGTGCTGATGAGGAAAAAAACAGATACCCAAAGAATTTGCATTTGTTAGTTCTTTCTTTAATAAAGCAGGTTAGACATTCTTCCAGAGTGAAGATACAAATTTTCACAACTAAATGAATACTCGGTCTGCACTAAGATACGTCCGATATTACATGCATGAGACTTGAAACAGTCATGAGATACAGTACAATGAGCCTCAAATAGGCCCAGGTATATTTTTAAAGTCCCACATTAGTACCTATCTGTATTTTACAATGCATATTATTTTCTATCAGATTACTGTTATCCATGAACATTATGAGCAGTTTGTCTTTGGAAGAAAGAATAATCGCGTGTTAACATGGCAATTTCTTCCTTGGTACATTTGTAACATAAGGCAAGATAGGGTGATTATCTGTCATTTTGTCCAAACTATAGCTATTTGGCTTAATGTATATATAAAAAAGTCTAATGACATTTCCAGTATGATCAAACAGCAACCACAAATGGTATTTGGAATGTAGAGGGACCTGGTATAACCAGAGTGGATTTATCTAATGGGATTCACTGAAATCTCATTTGAATAAATGCCACTCTACTGCCGAGGATTTTTTTCAAATCCCATGGGATAACAGACATTCTAGGCAACAGGGAAATGCACTATTACAAACTTGTGAGTTGTAAAAAAAAGGTTTTATACTTTCAGCTTTGCTAAAAATGTGATATTAATGGCATAACCTCTAATTTTTTAAAAATAAGGAGAAATGTACAACTCACATTCTTTTATGGGACTGAGACTGTTAGAGAATGACAATGTGATCGCTGGAGTAAATGGACAGAAAACAAAAGAATGTTTAACACAATCATAAATCAAGTGTTTACCCCTGCCATCACTGCACAATATTTCTTGATTCTTTGGGTCTCTATAACAGTTTCCCAATTTTTACATATATACTACTTCTGCAGATTCGTGTTTGTGCCACATCAGCAACAACTCTAGTTGGAAGGGGTAAGGTGAGAAAAGCTTGCAGGAATTAAATTAACTGTTTAGTTCCCTGGCATTCATACAAGCTCAGAAATGCAAAATAAAGCTGCACACAAGCATCCAGGTTAAATCTGGAAATGTTTTTTTTTTTTGTGATAGTGTAGAAATAAGAAAACTAGAATTAAACCAACATAAATCCCCCTCCAAAACATTGTGTTTAGGATCTTTCATCAAAACAAACAGGTTGATGTGCAGCACAGTCAAGATGGCTGTCACGCACAATGCTAAACTTGCTAATAACATGCCAGTATTTCTTCATTTTACAAGGAACAAATAATTTTAGAAACATTATATGGTGGATTTTGAATGTGTAAGTGTGTACCCCTGAAATTATGTGATAATTACCTCTTCATTTGTCTTCAGCATTAGACCTTGTATAATCCAACTCCAGCATATCACATTACCTAACTTTGAAATACTGTATTTAACTTCAGTTACAATTACCAATTAATCTGCAAGTATGTACTATTTATTAATAACATTTGCCACGCAATTACAAGTTATTGCATGGTTACTCTACATGTGTCCTGTAAAATAAAATCATATAAACATGGAAGGATTTTGTTATTTATGTACATATAATAATTTAGTGGCATTCTTCTTATTTCCTCAGAGCTGCTGAAAGAATGGGTCTCTATTAATAATTTCTTTTTGTGACTTCCAAAGAATTTAAGAATGATTATGGAATGCAAAAAGAATTATATATTAGGGGGTAACAAACCCTCACATAATATCTGATGCACTGCACATTTCATGGGAGAGAGATTTCCTTTTCCAAATATAAAAACAAGTTATTTAGAATCTTGATCTCATTGAACCACTGTCTTTTTCTTGACTGGCAATGGGAAAGATGATATCATATTTGCATACAGAGAATACATGGTTAGCATCAATGTGATATAAAGTGCTTTTAATTTTGAGTGCCTCAGAGCTCTGTTCCTCTCTCCTTGGTTAAATTATGTTCACCCAATAGCTGGAAGCTGTTTTAATTCAATCTGCTCAGATCTAACACTATTAGCTGGTTAAATTCCCCTAGAAAACCACTGATTTAGACACGCTAATCTCAGTAAACTATTATTCTTCCTAGGGAAGGTGAAATTAGCCAGTATAATTAGGGATAAAAGGTATACTGCTACCTCTAAGAAGAAAAAGATATTAGGCAAAAAGTAGCAGTAATGTGTTGTTCAGTCCTTACCCTTTACAAAATTTGCCAGCTGGTTCTACCATAATATGGTGCTAAGGAAATCTTAAAAATGGGACACAAACCAGGGTCTTTCTCCTGCACAGCTATTGTAGGATGAAGATTAAGAACTCAGGACTACTGAGAACAAAACTGACAGTAATTCTAATTCAGAGCAAGGGCAACTTCATTTAGGATTAGAAGGGAAGATCAAACCCCAGTCAAACTATCTGCACAGAGAAGTTTTATCTCTACATAGCAGCATATACATTTTCACCTCGGCATTAAATTGTGAATCTCTTTTAAACACAGTAGTAGAAGTTCTTTCATTTATTTGCTTTCTTTTGTTGCACATCCCTGGGAATCTAAGTGTTCCTTTTCCTTCTCTCCTTTGCTCAGTAACAAATTACTCTAGCAAGGTGTAGAGGATTTTCAACAACCCCATAATTTGGAGTCAGTCTCCACGTCATTTCTTTTTCATACCTCCCTTTCCTTATTCACAGCCATGCCTACAGGGTATTTCTCTCTCTCTCAAAACAGATGCTTTGACTGAGAACTAATGTTATACTTCAGCAAAAGTCACCATACAGATTCTTCTGGCTAGAGGAAAAGGAATCTCATAGTCTCCTGGAATTCAGAACTTCTGTGGGACAACAGACAATGCTTCTAATCAAATAAATTTGGATAACTCCAAGTCACATTTCTAAGCGAATTACTTCTTAAACTGTAACAGAATTCCCATGAAGGAAAACTACAGCACCATCTTCATGAATGGACTTGATTCTTGTACACAGTAGAGGCTGTACAATGCTTAACATCTACAGAAACAGATTCCAAAGGAACACTATTCCAACACACAACCCCCCTAGTACCTCACTCAGAATTAATAGAAGTCTTTTAACTAGTAGAAATTCAAGCTTCTAGATGCTTTAAAGAGGTTATTTTAGATTTAATTTGGTGTTCTCCTATACCTGAAGTGCTGGTCTTCTATAGTTTTCTCTCTCTGAGTATTGGTCAGAGGTTTCTGCTATCTGATTACAGTAATCTTGATGCCAGTTGCTGAACCAGTGTGTGATATGAAGGATGCTTTGCATCTCTTTGATTAGCATCCCCTCATTTTCTATTCCTAATCTCTAGCAAAATAATGTCCTTCCCATCGAGCATCCTAACCTGGCATATTGGAAAAAGTAAATGTATCAATTGTTTTGTCTCTCTGTCCTCTGTATACCCATTACAATATATGCTTCATTTTATTCTATCTGGTGAGAAACTAAGTAATTAGTACTATAGTTCTAGAAGCTGCTAAAATAACCCTACAACTAGCAGTAGTTGCATATTAGAGCTAGATACTACTGCAGCCATTAAGGAAATCATTAGACAATTTTTATATTCTTTGGAGGGTTGCAATGTATTGCCTGTATCAAATTTGTGCTCTGATCTATTAGCTAGACTTTAGCAGTTGAAATGGGTTACCTTTATACACTTTCTGAGTCAGTTATCCAGCCCTGTAGAATCAAAGTTATTTCAGCTGAGATTTAGTAACTGACCTCACAAGCTCTCCAAGATGTTCATTTAGATGTCCAAGGGGCTGACAATAGTGAAGTCAGAATCTTTGCTATTATTGCTACTATCATCATCAGGGCTCGAACTCAGGTTACTAGAGGAGGCTGAAATAGAGCCCATGAGTGGATCAGAAAAGACCAAGGAAGAACGAGGTGGAACTTCATTCCTTGCTGCTGCCTCCTTGTGTGCATGAAGTAACTGCTCATGCTCAAAGACAGCACCTTTATTTCCCTCCTCTTCTTTGGAAACCAGGATATAGTCATCAGTGCTTCTGCTCTCTGAATTTCCGCTTGTTTCAGCTGTTGCCTGAGAGACAATAATATGAAAATGATTTACAGTAAAACCAAAACACATTTTATTTAAAAATCCCAATTATGGCCATCATTGTTCTACTGCAAACAACTAACATAATTCCAAGCCAAAGTGGACTTTATGATCTCTGCCCAGTGATCGGATAAATACCATTGGGACTTTAAGCGCACAAACAGTTTAATTCAGAGTATACAAACGTATCTTGCACTGTGTCCTAAATATCACTAAGTATGATCCTAGTTGGATACATGGATGGAATTAATTCCAGGCTCAAAAGCCCCCTTATGAAGAATGACCCAATGCCCATCTCTTAAGCCTCAATCTTGGGGAGAAAAAGCGAGAGGAATCTGACTGATTTCAAGTATTGCAGAAGGGCAAGAGAGGGAAATATATTAGGTTTATTAACTAACAAAATATCAAGGACTAAAAGTACTTGTTTACTTTGCATGAAACATAAAGGAGAGAGAAAATAAAAATACATCATCAGGTAATGGAGTTTGTACTAGTGCTATAATACTTTTCTCTTTCATTGCTGCAGTTACCTGTGGCTCCACATAACCAGTTGATCTCAGTTTTCCTTCTTACAGGTACATTCTAGTACTGATGCTTTTTGGAAATCAGAATTAGTGACTTTTTTCTATATTGGTTAATGAGCTAGATATAGAAGTTAGTGAAAATGAATTTTTGGAGAGTGATCTGAACCTCCATCAAGCTTCCGTACTGGCTTGTTCACCAAACTTTCAGACCACTTAGAACAATTGCAATCCCTCAAGAGGGCCATGAGGATCAATGGCATGTCCAGCAAGCAGAAATTATTTGATTAGCAAATTTGTAATCTGTTACCTTGAATGGATGGCAGATTAATTCCCCTTTCTTCCAGAAAAAACAGATAAAATACCACATTCTTATACAGGAAACAGTTTGTTCACCTACCAGAGATCATGATTGGATGCCTAGTCAATTTCATATTGCTGCCACTGAGTAAGAATACACTATGGCAAACAGTCTAAGGTAGGATAAGCAGGTATGAGGTGAGAGGATGTTGATGCCAACTTGTTAAGATTCACAGTCACGCAAGAGTGAGAAAAGACAAAAGAAGTGCAAGGGGCAGCTGGAGCAACATACTTGCCAGTTATATAAGGCTCAAATAGGCAATGATGTGCTAAGCAGGAGCAACTCCCTTAACAATGACTTTTTTCAAGTGAAGTTATACTTCCCAGCACAATGTAACCTAGAGTAAGAGAGATGGGAGGCTTTGGTAGAGGAGGAAAAAGAATGAAAATAGAGGCCAAGGAAGAGCTTAAATGAGATAGAGACAGATTAGTAATATACAGTACCTAAAATTATGTACATCATTAAGGTGCTGCTGATCCATAATCATTAAGGTGCTACTGATAACCATTTCCTATTCTCTCTCTCATTCATTATATAGGAGTACTCTCAAAAGTCTTCAGTCCATTAATGGATCAGGAGGACTGAACTAGGGGATATATAGGAAGCTTATCCTACTAGCTACTGTGCAAGTAGTTGCTACGAAATATTAAAATTTAACAAGGCAAAACATCAGCTGTGAGTGAAAACCAGCTTAGAATAAAGAATTGTGATTCAGTACCTCAAGAACAAAGAAAAGTTTGTACTAAAAAGGTTCCAGAGACATTTCCATTACCAATATGGACCACTTTAAAAATATCTTGTTTACAGAAGTTATTAAACATTCTCATTTTATATAAATTGTTCTACAAATAAATGACCCATTTTAATACTGTCTCTCCAATACAAATTTAAACATCTCACATTGAGTAGCAGTAAAAATGTGACATACATTACAAGCAATAACAAATATCAAATATATAAATTAACGGATCTAAAAAACTGACAGCTGAACACTGTTGCTAATGTTTGCGTGCATGAATGCTTTTTAAAATCACTTACTAAATAATTTGTTTTCTTTCAGGTAACCATTATAAAATTAATCCAAATGCAAATTATTCTTAAGAGTTCTAAAAAACCCTATTTAATATGTTTGTAATATAGTTAAAACCGAGGGGGGGGGGGGGGGAGGGAGCACAATGTATTTTGGTACATGGTCATGGGCCGGCTCCACCCCTTGGAAGGGACAGACCCTGGTTTGGAAGGGGCAAGGCTAGGGACCAGCCTCTCCCTGGAGTTCTCTGGGACTGGAGGCTTTGAATTAAAAACACAGCAAAGGGATCACAGCTCCCAACTCTGCCACTGCCACATTGCCTGGCAGTCACCTGGGGTTGCTGCAGCTATTTAAAGGGCTCATGGCTCCAGCCCCTGCCAGGGTAGCACCATGCCCATGAGCTGTGAACCATTTAAATAGGATCCTGCTGCCTGAGTCAGTGCCTGGAAATTCAGTGACATGGGCAGCAGGATATAAATAGAAAGTGGTCAGATGCACTCCATGGGCCAAATCAAAGTGTTGAGTGGGTTGGATCTGCCGTCGGATCACAGCTTGCCCAGCTCTGGTTAAAATGAACAGTTAGTAAATTTCCTATTCCTTTTATGATTTAAAAAAAAATGTTTTCACTTAAAGAAGTTATAAAGAGATCTAACTTTACAGACACACTATTTAAAACACTTTTTCTATAATGAAGCCTTCTTTAATTACTTTTTTGTTTGATCTATTTGAATTTCTATCTTCATAATCTGTCGGCTAATCAGCTAACATGTCTAGGGCTCTGAGAACACAGACAGTGTACAAGAATGGCTTAGCTCCAGAAATTCATTAACAGTGTACTGTTAGATTCCATGGACATCCATCAGAAAGCATTACAAAGGGCCAGATTAAGGTCTTTGGGGACCATAGGTTCCATTGCAAATTTCAGTCTCCTTCTTTTTACATCAATAATGTAAACTATTTTAAACTCTCTTAGTTGACGTAATCCACTTTCCCTCTTTCCCCCGTTCTTTTTGGAAACCTCTTTTGAGAACTGAGTGTATTTTATAATTGTAGTCTGATGGCACCATATTAACCATTATTTTAGACTTCCCAGCACTCTTGTCTAAGATGGCTACTACTGTAGGAAACCGAAAGCATTGCCTAGCATCACGCTTACAAATAGGTTACCAGAGACAGCCATCTTGAAGATATCTGAAAGGCATACAGGCTGACCCCTTAGGACAGTGAACAGTTTCCTAAATTCTGATAAGTGCTGATGCCTGGTTAGACAACCCCTCCCCTCCAATTTAATAAAGTGAAAAGAAAAGAAAGAATCATATTTTAACTTCTTTTCTTTTATGATTAGGTTCTTCATTTTTAGCCTACCCAAATTTTGGGCCTCTAAACCTGGGTTTGGTAGAAGTATGATTCAGACTGGAACATATCCATTGCCCCCAATATGATCTAAAAGGCTTGGCATAAATATAGGTTTGAATTTGGAACACACTATTACTTTGATGCAGATATTTCCAGAGGTAAAAAATATGTCTCTCCATTCTTTGCTTTGCCTGTTTCTCTTTCAGGAAACTCATATTGACGTGAACCATGTTCTGTTCCATCTGCCGCCACTACTGAATAAATGAAAAATGACAGAAATATACTTCCAGCAGCTTTTGAAAGTGTTTTCGCCAGGTGCCATATGGGTTCTCCAAACATTTTTTTTCCCTGATGAATATCAGTTACTAATATCAGGCATATTTCAGTTGCCTACATATTGTGAACAAGCTAAAACTAACAATAAGAATACATTTTAAGTAAGCCTAGAAGAACAGCAGCAGTTCATTTTGTTTCTTTCTTGGGCTAGTTAAAAGAACAATAATGTATTAATTATACAATATTTAGCAATGCAAGATTTCTATTTATCCACGGTATTGCTAATGAAATGAATGCTGTATTTTGTGGCTACGTCTACACTGCCAGTTTTGCCGGCAGTGAATATGCAAATGTGGTGCAGATTAGCATATCACACCTCATTTGCATAATTTATGCGATGCATTTTTGCTCAAGGCATTTTTGAGAGAAAAAAAGTAGTGTGGACATTTTCTTTTTTTCGCAAAACCCCCTTTTCTCGCCAGATCCTTATGCCCCAAAAAAGGAGGTTTACCAATCTGGCGGGAAAAGGGGTTTTTGCGCAAAAAGAAAACGTCCACACTACTTTTTTTACCCACAAAAACCCTTTGCGCAAAAGTGCCTTTCATAAATTATGCAAATTAGGTACAGTGATATGCTAATCGGTGCCTCATTTGTATACTCATTGCCGGCAAAACCGGCAATGTAGACATAGCCTGAGCCTTTTTCTTATTGCACTGTAGCACAGAGTTAAAAATGGAACATTAGAAAATAAAGTGGTCATGAGTGGTGTGGAGAGGGCTGATAAAGAAAAGTTATTTATTAGTTCCCATAATAGAAGAACTAGAGGACACAAAATGAAATCAATGGGTAGCAGATTTAAAACTAATAAAAGAAAGTTCTTCTTCACACAGTGTGTAGTCAACCTGTAGAACTCCTTGCCAGAGGAGCCTGTGAAGGCTAGGACTATAACAGAGTTTAAAGAGAAGCTAGATAATTTCATGGAGGTTAGGTCCATAAAGGGCTATTAGCTAGGGGATAGAAATGGTGTCCCTGGCCTCTGTTTTTCAGAGGCTGGAGAAGGATGGTAGGAGACAAATCGCTTGATCATTGTCTTCGGTCCACCCTCCCTAGGGCACCTGGTGCTGGTCACTGTCGGCAGACCGGCTACTAGGCTAGATGGACCTTTGGTCTGACCCAGTACGGCCGTTCTTATGTTCTTATGTAAAGTCCTCCTTATATGAGTGATTCTTTACAAAATGTCAAGTGCTGGAGCAACGTGCCACTACGCCCAAACATACATAGTAGAGTGGTATAAGTTGAACCTCTATAGTTCGGCATCCTCAAGACCTGACTAGTGCCAGACTAGTGCCAAACCAGAGAATTTATCGAACTATGAGAGGTCAATATTGTCTAGCAGCATTACCAACACTTCCACTGCTCACTGGACTCTTACAATACGTTTAGGGGTAAGCTTGAGCTAAATAACAGCATAGAGCATGGAGAGGCAGCACTGGTAGTGGTAAACAAAGTTTACGGCATTACGGGAAATTTGGCCACATCCATGATAAGTGGAGACCCAGCTAACTAAAATCATGCTGGACCACAAATGTTGCTGGATCAGAGAGGTTCAAACTCTATGAACAATACCACCAAGCTCCTGTATAGTGTTTTCCATCTTTCTATTAAAAAATATTTTCTTTACAGAGGAGGTCAGTATCATTACTCCCGTTTTACAGACGGGCAAACCTAGATATGGGGTGGGTTTCTCTTTTGATTAATGAAGTGACAAATAAACCATATCTAAAAAACATGAAAGACAATGGGCCAGATTTTAATCTCATTTACACCAATATAAATCTGCAGTAACACTAATTAATTCAACTGAGTAATACTGATGTGAGATGAGAGGCCTACTGTAGATGAGAGGAGATTTGGGCCCAAGACATTTTCATTAGAAAGGCCATACTGGGTCAGACAAAAGATCCATCTTGCCCAGTTTCCTGTCTCCCAACAGTGATCAATGACAGGTCTCCCAGAGTCTCTGGAATATAAATGTAACTTCTAGATAATAGACTCAGCAGCCATAAAAGGCCACAATAAATAGAATTACTCACACATACAGTCAAATTTATTCTGCTGGAAATATATTAGGTAGGAATGAAACTAAAGCAACACAACATGTTCTAAATCATTAAGGTTTAGACGTTTTTAAACTTTATGCTATATTCAGAAAATGCTTCCAGTTTGACCTGGAAATATCATTGTAGCATATTACCTTCATTAAGACTAAAAAGCTGTGGTCCTGCTTGGAAAAAATTAGTAATGTGCTCATTTCACTGGCTACTAAACTTAGAAGTTTGTATCTTTTAATTTTCATGACATAGGGTCAAAACTATGTCTAGACACAAAGTAGTCAGAAACAGCAAAGAATGCTGGGGTATTAATATTTCTTCTCAACAATAAGCAGTTCTAAAGTTGCTTTCTTATTTTTGTTGTTGTAATAAAGTTATGCTCATTACTATAATTGGAACTCCCAGAAAATAAGAGAGAAGATTAATAAGAATAAATGCACTGAACCCAAAAAAGTGAATGCATCCTAATCTGCAGATATTAACCAACAGAAGATTTATCTGGAGTTGCTTCAGACCCTAAATTCAAATAAGTTTAAATAATTGTTCTGGGCTGGGACTGGGGATGAGGGGTTCAGTCTGCAGGCTGTGCTGTGGAGAGAGGACAACCCAGCTCTCTTTCACCGCAGCAGTTTGAGGCCATGTGAAAAGCACCTTTCTCCATGGTCCTTGCAGCTGCAGCGGGTACAGCCAGAGTAGCGGTGCATGTCCCCCATCTGGGAGACAGATAGACATACAGACAGACAAACACCCTGAAATATATAGTAGATAGCTGTCCCTTTTTCCACCCCTGCTATCCCAACAGGGTCCTCTTGATGCCTCTGTGGTCATTCTACAGTATAACTTCCTTCCTATCAGACTCCTTCCTTTCTATTTTGTGGTAAATAATCAAATTCCAGACACATCCCATTGTCTTGGCACAATGAAACCTTTTACCTTGCTTTATGTTATCAACAAGAGGAAGCTGCATACCAAATTTGGTAGTTCTAGCTCTTTGGCGGTCTATTTGTTCAGGAACTCCTTGGCTACATCTACACTGGCATGATTTTCCGGAAATGCTTTTAATGGAAAAGTTTTCCGTTAAAAGCATTTTCGGAAAATCGCGTCTAGATTGACAGGACACTTTTCCGCAAAAGCACTTTTTGTGGAAAAGCGTCCGTGGCCAATCTAGACGCGCTTTTCCGCAAAAAAGCCCCGATCGCCATTTTTGCGATCGGGGCTTTTTTGCGGAAAAGAAATCTCTGCTGTCTACACTGGCCCTTTTGCGCAAAAGTCTTTCGGAAAAAGACTTTTGCCCGAACAGGAGCAGCATAGTATTTCCGCAAAAGCACTGACAATCTTACATGAGATCGTCAGTGCTTTTGTGGAAATTCAAGTGGCCAGTGTAGACAGCTGGCAAGTTTTTCCGCAAAAGCAGATGATTTTGCGGAAAAACTTGCCAGTCTAGACACTCCCCTCATGTTTAGGAGGAGTTCTTAAACAAATACAATCACAGATAGACAAACACATATTTTAAAAATACATAGTAAGATTAAAGCTGAAAAATCTTATGTAATGTTTCATTAGGGCTAAGTTTGCACAACTCTTACATTTGTCAGCAGTTTTTCGTGAATAGTCTCATTTACAACAATGTGAGAATAAATCCTTAGCAGCCCAAGTAATATGTGCACTATCAAACACAGAAGGTGTTGTGTGTTATACCTTACCTTTCATTTTATACTATCAATCAATGTTAAAGATTATTAATAAGGCATCTACTATATCAATACTAAGGCGCAAATATTTTTTATGTGAAAAGTAAGATGCTATTATATAAAACGAGTTGTCATTAGACATGCAGTGTTGTGGCCGTGTTGGTCCCAGGATACTAGAGACACAAAGTGGATCTTTTTCCTGGACCAACTTCTGCTGGTAAGCAAGAGAAGCTTTTCAGCTTACATGTCATTACTGCTTTAACTGCTTTTGTTAAAACCAGACTTTCTTTTCTTGCCATATAGAAGGCATTGATTAAATTCGTGTTAGCCCACATGTTCTCAAGCGGGTTACCACTGGAATTTAACAAATGCATTCACTATGGCAGAAAAGTCTGGTTTTAATAACCATGGCTAAAAGCAGTAATGACATCCGTGATGAACTGGGATTTCTTTCTGTATCTCTTTTGAACTTTGGATGATGTTATGAAACTGCATCATGAAATTGCTTTGTCATGGAATACTTTATATGTATGTGAATCTTCAATGAGTTAGCAGGGTTGTACCATTACTGTGCCAGCCTAGAGAAATGGTGAATGATCAGCACTCACCAACAGTATGTTCAAAGTAAAACACATTGGAACATGTTCTCTTCTTGTTTGAAGGGACGCGAGTGCAAAGCAGTAGAAAGTTACCAAAAGGCAGAACAAAAGAAGTAGGTGACCCACTTGGAGTCTATCAAAGAACTCACAGGGAGGAACTGGGGAGAGAACCATTTTGCACCACATTAAGACAAGGGTGCTGCAATGACAAAATAAACAAGGAAATGCATGGCCCTGTTTGCTGAAATATAGATGGCCTTCCAAGAGAAGGATGAAAGTGAGGAATGCTGCATTTAGGATATTTTATATGATCTGTGCTCTTCTGTGCTATCTGTTGACAGGAACCTTAAGGAAAAGTTGATAGACTGAGAAAACTGCGTGTGGGCTGCTTCACAACTACTTTGTGCACCTGAGAGATTTAATCTGTAAACCCAGAGCATCACCCCTTTTGGGGATGGAGTTCTGAGACAGGGGTGTGTTTAAGTACTGAGAAGTGGGGCAAGGCGGCTGCAGAGCAGATTCAAGCACTCAGAAAGGGGGTGCAGTTACATTATCTGACCCTGAGGATGTGTCTAAGGACTCAAACCTGGGGTAGCAGCTGGACTCTGTTCAGATTCCACAAGTAGGGTTGCCAGGTATCTGGTATTGAACTGGACAGTTCAGTATTTTCACCTGTCTGGTAAAAAAATTCGGAAAATACTGGACACCTAAAATGTCCAGTATTTTCTGATTTTTTTCCCCGGCCAGGAGGCAAAAATACCGGGTGCTTACCTGGTTCCACAGGAGAGCTGTTTGGCCAGGAGCAGGAAGACAAGATTGCGGACAGCCGGCGAAAGTCTGTTAGAGCCAAAAAGCTTCAAAACCTTTTCTTAAAGGGGATAAGCTTTTGATTTTATTTTGCTTAACTCTTGGGGTTCTTTGTGTGTGTGTGTGTGTTTGGTATTTTTGGTTAAACCATCTGGCAACCCTAGACACAACTTTAAAACACCCCTGAGAACCTAGAGCAAAAAGTCTTGAATTCTCCTCACAGCAGGCCTAGAAGGTGGTCAGGAAGGGGCACTCAGTCGGGTCTGTATCAACATCCATTATAAAGGAGCTAGTAAACATGAAATGTAAAAACCTTTTATCTTTGCAGCTACCATAATTAAGTCAAATGAGATAAATTTTATTTTTAATATTGAAATACAATTTTTAACAGCTGATCATACAAATCCTCTTGCTTTTAACAATCACAACTTCCTGTTTCACTAGTTTTAGGTAAAACAAAAAACAGGACTATGTAAGTAACTCTATTATTTCCTTTCATTCACTCCAGCAGTGCTGAGTTGGTTCAACAAGCTGTGGTAGAAAACTGAGCACAGACTAGAATGGACTTGGGATGTTAAATATCGAGCAACTGACTAATCAAATAGTCGATGCATTTTGCATCGACTATTTGATTAGTCGATAGGGCGCCTCCACCTTGGAAGTATAGTAACAGCCCTAGGGCTGTTGCTACTCTCCAAAGGTGAAAGTGCTGCGTGGAGCCCAGGGTCAGCTGGGGAATGACCCTGGGCTCCATGCAGCACTGCTGCTTTGAAATGCTGTGGGGAGCCCGGTGTCAGGCTCCTTGAGGCATTTCAAAGCGGCAGCACCCCATGGAGCCTGGGATCAGCTGGGGACTCCCCCACTAACCCTGGACTCCTTGCGGCACTGCTGCTTTGAAATGCCATGGGGAGCCTGGTGCCATGCTCCCCAGAGCATTTCAAAGCAGCAGTGCTGCATGGAGCCCAGGGTCAGCGGGGGAGTCCCTAGCTGATCCTGGGCTCCACGTGGTGCTGCTGCTTTGAAACGCTATGTGCAGCCTGGGGACACCCCAGCTGGCCCTGGGCTACATGTGGCATTTCAAAGTGGCAGTGCAGCATGGAGCCCAGGGTCTGGCCCTAGGCTCCACATGGCACTGCTGCTTTGAAGAATCCCTTCATCTCCCCCCTCCCTTTGCTGCCTCTTTCTAATAGAGGCGGCAAGGGGGAGAAGTAACTAGTCAACTAGCCTGTTGACTATCTAATAAGCATTTGCTTATCGGCTAGTCGTTCACATGACTGGACCATGGCAATGAGAATGCTGATACTGATTTCCCAGTGCTGTGGGTAGAGATACTGGTGCTGGTGTATTACAGAAGCAATTTCTGAACTTTGTTGAGGAGTTCTTACTGGAAATCACACATTAATAAGTATAAACAGCTACTAATACGATTACAGGTTCAACTAGTGATGTCAACATGTAGACAATGACAATTAATTGATAAGCCTAGGTTTATCGGTTAATCCTGTTGACTACACGCACTCCCCTCCTTTGCTGCCTCTGTATTAGAGGTAGCAAGGTGGGGGAGGCGGGAGCTGGCTTTTCAGCTGGCTCTCTGTGAGTGCTGGCTGTGCAGATCCGCCTCCCTCCCACCTTCAGGGAGCAGCCAGTGCTGGGGGGAGCCAGCTTAAAAGCTGGCCTCTCAGAACCGGCTCTATGGTGCCGCCTGTCTCCCCTAGTTACTTTCTCTATCAGAGGCAGCAGCATGTGGTGGATGGGGTGGCTGCTCCATGGCAGCAACCCTTGTCCATGTGGGGTCCAATCTCCCTGTAGACAGGAGCTGCTGCTGCAGAGCAGCCTCTGTCCATGAAGAACTTAGCCTACCGCAAACAGCAGCTGCGGCCATCCTGCACCGCTGCCTGTGATAGAGCACAGGATGGGAGGAGTTCCCCGGGAATGGGGCCGGGAGTACACTGGCTGCTGGCCCCACACCTTTGGGAACTATTGAATAGTCGTGCAACCACTAAAATTTCATGTGGTTACATGACTATGCAATTACACGCTATATAAAATCCCTTGGCTCAACAAAGACAAAAGCCATGTAATGTGCAATCTTTTGTAACCGTTTTTCATGAAGGGTGAAAGCATTGTACTGATTCAAGGAAAAAAGCCAATAAAGAAACCTCAAACAACTAAGAGGGAATGAGAAGTTAAAATGATCTAGCTGTATCTTTTTTTGGCACTTGAAGTTGGACACACTGGTGCAATGCAGTAATCAGCTGTTGCATAATTGAATTCTAGAGGACAGAGGCAATGAGAATATCTACCCACAGGAAAATGTTAAATCCCAAGCACCAATAATACCTTTATAGCATTCTTTTAAAATTTATTTTGAACCCTTTTAAATATGAAACTAGTTTACTGAGAAGCAGCTGAGAACTATTCAGACAAAATGAAAACCAACTGTACTTGATGTTTACAAAACCTTAAATCAAAGTAGTCAATGGGAGTTTTGCAACTGACTTCGCTGGGAGTAGGATTGGGCTCAAAGCCTTATCTACCAGCGAACAGCATTCCATTATCATAAAGGAGGCAATGCTTCTGGGAAAAAAGGGAGGGACACTAGTTGGAAGAATGAGGTGGGATCCATCAGCACTTAAGAGACAAATAGAAAAGGTGAAAAGGAAAAGCAGAGAACCAAGAAAAGGGATCAAAAACATCACAGAGAAATTCAAACCCTGGGAAAACTGATTCAGCTAAGGGAGCTCCATGTCTTTTTTGACATTGTATTAATTTATTTTAAGCTATTTAAATAGAACATTTTTAAAATTGCATTTGTAGGTAAATGTCTTAAGTCACAAAAATAAGTTTTCAAAATTGTCACAATTTGTGAGATTTTAGGCACTTCTGAAAAACATTCTCACGGTGTTTAATGAATGCCACACTATTTCCATCAGGAAACTACATCCATTTCAGCCAAGTTACTACTTACCTGAAGTATTGAGAGGCAGTGTTGCTTTGCCATAACAGATCCTTTTAGGATATCACCCATTTCTTTGTTCTGAGTGCTGGAACAGTAATGATCATCTTCTATTGTGATTTGCTCATTCTCTTCAGCCTCCAGCTGGCTCTGGTTGAAACGTAAGGAGCCCTTTAGAATATCCTTGATCTATTTGCCAAGCAGAAGGAAAAATAAGAACATTAGGAAAAATCTCTAAAGCTTGGGCTAGGCAGACAGCATGCCTCTCATGCACTATATTTTTTTAAAGTGATTTACTACATTTTTTTTTTGAGGAAAACAAGATAAATGGTAATATTTGCACTGGTTAAAGATCAAGCACTGGGGTGCTACCAAAAACTGGAACACACAAAGTATTTAAAAAGAACAAACTACTTATATGCTCTCCAGCAGTTAGGCCTTGTCTACATTACCAAATTTTGTCAACAAAACTTACAACAACCACCAAAAGTCAACAAAACACTTTCTCCCCGTCGCTAAATCATATCCACGTTGGTGGCACCATCCTAGGCAGTGTGAGCAATGCACTGTGGGTATGTATTCTACAGTGTAGTATTGACGGAAGGCAGAACTGATACCTGCGCATTACAGGATTCCCTCCAAGTTCTCCCACAGCATTCTCAGCTGCTCTGTGAGCTCTCTCTGCTGAGGAATGACCAAAAGCAGCACAGTGGCCAGGCCCCTGCGGCAGCAGTCTGCTTGTCACTGTTCCTAGTACAGGGCAGAACAGGATCATTCCAATCATTTGCTTTTTGTTTGTTTCCCAAAGGGAGCAACACACTCAGCTATCAGATACTTCGTGGAGCTATGAAAGGGGAGGGGCGCATGCCTGAGGGGAAGCAGAGATCAAATCAGGACAGGCATTGTGGGATACTGGCAGAAGCCAGTTCTGTCAATAAAACCAACAGCAGTGTCTACACTAGCTTTTTGTCAATAATAAAGGGAGAAGGAAATAAAGTCTCTTGGGGTATGTCTACACTGCCACTCTAGTTCGAACTAGGGTGGCTAATGTAGACATTTGAACTCGCAAATGAAGCCTGGGATTTAAATATCCCAGGCTTCATTTGCATGTTCCCAGGTGCCGCCATTTTTAAATGCCCCGTAGTTCAAACTACCTGCCCGCGGCTACACGTGGCACCGACTAGGTAGTTCAAATTAAAGCTCCTAATTCGAACTACCGTTATTCCTCCTACAAGGAGGTTTAACAGTAGTTTGAATTAGGAGCTTTAATTCAAACTACCTAGTCCGTGCCGCAGGTAGCTGCAGGCAGGTAGTTCGAACTACGGGGAATTTAAATCCCCGGCTTCATTTGCAAGTTCAAATGCCTACATTAGCCACCCTAGTTCGAACTAGGGTGGCAGCGTAGACATATCCTCATGGGGTGGAAGTATTTTGTCACCAAAACTGGGATGTTTTCCCAACAAAAGTTACATTGCACTGTGTATGCTCTCGCTGTTCTGTCATAAAAAGACAGTTTTGGGTGACAGGACTTGGTAGTGCAAACAAGGCCTTCGATATTGGGCATACATTATGGTACACCAGTTAAAAGATATGCCGGAACTAACACAAGTGAAATAGTTCTAAATGGCAGATGCACATTGTTCAGTAATATTCTTGTCTAAGGAACGTAGTAGTACTTTTTCTTCATCTCAAATGACACTGAAATATTGGCTTTTTTGATACAGGTGATAGACGCATGGGTATTGAATACTGTGTATGTTATGCATTGAAGGAGTGATGGTTTAATGAATGATTAAAGCTGAAAACTGAGAATAGAGCTACCAGGGTGCTACTCTCAGGCTACCATAGACTTCCTGAAATTGAGACTGAGTAGGATGCTTAACTCTCTATGGTTCAATTTCACCTCCAGAAAAAGAGTCCTGTAAAGCTTAATTATATTAATCTTTGTAAAGATGAATTCAGTCAATATCTATACCTGCTTCAAGCCAGCCAGTGACACCAGAATTTCATCTTCTTTCTCCAGGTGTTCCTGTAATATGACTTCCTGAATATTTCCTGCAACACAAAGAACAATATTTTCCTAAATGATCACTCAGTACTTACCTGCCACCAACTTACAGTCAGCACTAGTATGCTCACAAATTAGCACCAATGTCTAATGCTGTCACGCAAACACAGTCACATCGATCCACAGTGTGGCAGCTTTACTCATTGTAGAAGGCATGAGAAACTTGGCTAGACAAATCTATACATCTGTAAGAACTCCCACAATGATGCTGTTAGTTGAATCAATCAGGGCACACAACAGACTATTCCTGAGCCCCAGAAGAAAGCTGATGACTATAATCTTCATGAGCTCCAGTTTTTAAATTAAAGGATCTAGTCATCTGGTTGCTTCTGCTTTCATCCCCATTCAGGTGTGTAACCTTCTTGACTCTGGGAACATACCAGGAAGCACTCAGGAATTTTTACACAGCAGTAGTACCTGTGTACCCCTTATGTTAGTTTAAGAGTGCCCTCTTTCTAGTTCAGCTACTTCCTATTGCCAGCACTGATGTAGATTTCCTTGGCCTATCTGTACCAAGAATGAAATCCTCACCTCTGCTCCCTCCCCTTTACTCTTTTACACAGACTAGAGTAAAGGGACCTTAATAGTTTTATATCTGGCCGAAGGAAGACAGCTGAAAGTGTGTTTTTCAAGGATCCCCTGGGAAGCCCTTTCACAGGGGATTTGCTGAGACCAGGATAAGTGTATAAGAGGAAGGTACAAAACACCACCCTGCATGTTCAGGGCAAGAAAGAATGAGAAGTCAAAGCTTCTGTTACAGATATGACGAATAGGGATAAGACAGTAGTGTTGTCAGCAGTGAGGGTATGTCTAGACTCTGGTGACAGAGACATGTAGATTAGGCTACCCGGCATAGGAAAATGAAGCGGTGATTTAAATAATAGCTGCTTCATTTAAATTTAAATGGGTGCCGTGCTGAGCGGATCAGCTGTTTATCAGCTCAGCACGGTAGTCTGGACGCTCCGCGGTCAACATCAAAGACATATGTCGACCTCCCCGGTATGCCTCATGGGATGAGGTTTACCGGGGAGGTCGACAAATGCCTTTGATGTCAACCGCGGAGCGTCCAGACTACCGCGCTGAGCTGATAAACAGCTGATCGGCTCAGCCATTTAAATTTAAATGAAGGGGCGAGTATTTAAATCGCCGCTTCATTTTCCTATGCCGGGTAGCCTAATCTACATGCCTCTGGCGACAGAGGTATGTAGTCTAGACGTACCCTGAGAGAATATGGCACTGCAGAGCATTTCACAGGAGAGAAAAGGAGTACAGATTGGCCATGTTGAATTTAAGATAAATACCTACAGAACGAGATGAGAGCAAGTGGGGATGAGATGGGTCATAAGAAGACAGTTAGAAAGTTAGATCTAAAAGCCATGATGTAAAGATGGCAGTTCACATCACTGATGGCAATTCAGATCAGATCACCCAGATATAGGTGTAAAGCAGTGTTTCTCAAGTTGTTTTCCACAGACCTTTAATGGTCCTCGACTGTCTTGAAGGTGGCTCCAGCCCGGCACTGCCACAATGGAGAAGCAGGGGTGGTGCGGCGACAGTAAGCACCCATCATTTCCCCCAGGCCCAGACCCCCAGGTTCAGAGAAACCCCATTCAGATGTTCCTGGTGCACTTCTGTGTCATTTTGTGGAACTGGGTGAGGGGAACAATGACAATGAGGAGGCTGGTTTCATGAGCTCTGCCATTTCCTCCTGCAGAGTGGGGGGCTGCAGCCTTGGGCATTGATGACTCCTGTAAGTGCCAAAGGCCTTCATTACTTCCCAGAGTAAGTAGCCTGAGATAGGAAGGGCTGGACCGCTCGGCTTGAGTTGTGGCCTGACTCCCAGATGTAGGCAATGAGCCACCCATCAGGGGTCCTGGCTGTCCTCCTGATCTCTCCTTTCCCTTTCAGGATGTCAGAGATCTTCCCCTTGCTGATCCCTTCAGCTTCTTGATCAGAGCTGGTGAGTGGGAGATGGTGTTGGCTTAAATATAGTGGGAGATGGTGTTGGTGGGGCACTCTGGGGCTGAGTCTGACTTTTGATCCAGTGCCAGGGTCAGTGCTGTCTCCATTAGAAGTGCCCCGAGGCGAATGTCTCTTTCTTTGTCTGGGGATTAAAAGACTTGCAAATGCGACACTTGTCGCTAATGTGCCCCTTGCCCTCGGATGCTTGCACAATTAATCAGATTTGAAGTTTGGGGCATGCTCTTTCTCTAGTGAGAGTCCTGTCTGGGACAACCTCCACATTACAAAACTAATGCTAAAGTACTGCATTAAGGGAACTAAACTATGAAACTTTACATTATGCAAAGAATGTGTTCATCTAGAATTAGAGATAACAAAACTGGTTGAAGCTCCAGAAGTCCATTCACCATCATTAGAGGCCAGAAGGAACTGAAAGTAGGGGTAGGTGGCAACGTCTCATACTGTGCCATGCAGGAATCACTCCAGAGGGTGCCAAACCTGCTCCACCCACGAATACTACTAGAGAAAAACATCTGGTGCAGGTGCACATGGCGAACATACATACCTAATGTGGAATGAAATGTGGGCAATCAACTTGAAGAAAAATCAGAGATGGCAGAGAGAGATCTCTCTTTAGTGTACTTGGTCTGCTTCCCCTCTTCAGTTCCTCCTATATTTTACCACCTATTATTTATGGCAAATGTCTCTCCTATTAATCTCCTCTCTTATCCTAGGGTCTCTTGTGGCACCTTTACATGCACATGGCACCTTCTGAGAGGAGCTGGCTTGAAACAGCTGCAGGCTTTATTATGATTGCTGCCTTGCCAGTGCTGGCTGCTGATCAATGATTTGTGCACATTCAACGTTGCCAGGATCACATTAAATTTAGCTTTCTTCTTTATCACCGGAGCTGTGATTACAAGAACATTCTTCAAAGTCAGAATGGAGGAGAACTAGCGACTTGCAACACTCACATTTTCAGTTTAGGATACTTAACCTGGGGACATCAAGAAGAAAGATGCTTTATTTCAGTTCTAAATCTTTCCCAACCAGGAGTAGAAGAATAGGGTTCATACAAGTGTCAGGGATTCAATAAGATCATGTATTTCGTGTTTCACATACTGATCCTTCAGTGTGACACTTACTGAAGAAAAAAAGGGTTATTAGGAAAGATTAAAAAGGTCCTAATACTTCTAAGTTCCCCAATACATTTGTCACAATATAATTTCTATTTCAGTTGCACTACAATGACAAGAAAATCTTTGGTATTCAATACAACAGTGCACTAACTACTGGTAAACAGTTGACTTTTTAAAGGTGACTACTGTATCTAAATTATAAATATATTGTACATGGTATATCTCAGTTTCAGTCTCCTTTACTCTTACAGTTCCCCATTTTCCCTTTATTTTATAAGAGAGGCTGCATTTCCATTATAATTGGATTGAATGTGAAACTGGAATCCATACACCTCATTTAAAGTTGGCCATCAGATCTGAAAGTTAATTTCTCTGCATGACCTCTGCAGACAATTTAGTATGATATATAGACATTGATGCTTATTAACAAAACCCAACAAGTTTCTAGTGGTTTCCTTAACATCCCCAAATGACAATGAGTGAATTATTTTCATTTTCAAACTAATGGGTTTATGAAAGGTTAATTGTTTTGCATATAAAGACAATAATATCAAGTAGTCAAAGTCTCATCCACCTCCTTCGCATTGTGCGTGCCATCTTTGAACATGATTTCATTGCACAGTTTTCAAAAGCAGTGCCTAAAAGTGTTTAAAATGATAAAAGGATGTGTCTTTGAAATGCAAATTCATAAAATTTATTTTTTTTTAATCTACAGTATATTGAACTGGTACTGAATGAAGACTGATTGCTTCATCTGACTGATATTTTGAGATTGACAAACAGCAATGATAAATACAGTGGGGCAAATTTGACTGAGCTCTGATGTGTACTTCTTTATGATGTACATTTATTCAGTGTGGCCACAGATTGACCTGTGTTTACATAGGGTACATCTACACAGCAGGGCTAAAGTCAAATTAAGCTACGTAACTTTGGCTATGTCAATTGCATAGCTGAAGTTAAAATAGCTTAATTTGGCTTTTGGTGCTGTCTACACAGCAGGAAGTCAAAGGAAGGATCACTCTTCCTTCAACTTCCCTTATTCCTCGTGAAATGAAGGTTACTATGAGTCAAAGTAAGAAGTCCTCCTCCAGCTCGACATTATTTCATAATAAAAGCTTGTAGCGTAGACGTGCACTATGTTATTTCAGAATAACATACTGACATTCTGAAATAATGTTGCTATGTAGACATAGCCTTAGTGTAAACTTAACATTGTAGTGGAAACCACATTGTTACTGAAAATTAAAGATATTGCAAGTGTGAAATACTAAAGCTAAAGTAACAAAACTTGATATTGGTTAAAAAACAATATTTCAGACTCTGAGATGACTTTTCTTGTGTTCTTCTTGTCATATATTTATATTTGTATTTGGATACAATATTACTAATAATTCATATTCAGTAGTCACCTTTAAAAACTCACTTATTTACCAACAGTTAATGTCCTATTGGACTGAAAACCAATTATTCTCTTATTGGTAAAATCTAAAATGGTAACTATTGATTTTTTTAAAAAAAGCAATTGCTTGATATATAAATATACTAACATTGTGGTCAGTGCAGAGGTGCACTAGCCCAAAAGCAGCATGGTGCCTCTCAAAGGAATGCCAGGAAAATGTAGGCACTGTGTCACCTTTTGATAGCTTCTAGCGAGTGCTCCTATGCATTATAAGCTCCTATGAAAAATGGCAATGGTACTAGATTTACACAGTCCTTGTTCTTAGGCCACGTCTAAGCAGAAAGCTTGATGCTGTGGTGGTCCATCTTTCGGTAGTATATTTAGTTGGTCTAGTAAAGACACGTTAAATCAAACGCTAAGAGTGCCCCCATTGGGACCAGTACTTCTATTCCTTGTGAGGAGTAAGTGAAGTTGATGGGAACATTTCTTCTGTTGACCTCCCTCTATGATAGTGATAGAGATGTAGCCGTGTTAGTCTGGGGTAGCTGAAGCAAAATGCAGGACAATGTAGCACTTTAAAGACTAACAAGATGGTTTATTAGATGATGAACTTTCGTGGGCCAGACCCACTTCCTCAGATCAAATAGTGGAAGAAAGTAGTCACAACCATATATACCAAAGGATACAATTAAAAAAAATGAACAAATATGATCCCTCTATGATGACAGTGCAGAAGCTTGGCTTAAGGTCTAGCGACTCCAGCAATGTTTTTTTATGTACCTGGAATTTTGTACTTTAAGACAAACTTCCCCCATAGTGGCGAGGAGTCCTGTGGCACCTTATAGACTAACTGAAGTGTAAGAGCATAAGCTTTCGTGGGCAAAGACCCACTTCGTCAGATGCATACTTCCCCCATAGTGTGGAGCTGGCCGTAGCTATTTCAGAATGGTGCAAAGGGATGCACTCTATCTTTTGTATTTGTGCAGGGCTGGCCACAACAGAGCCAAATATGTGGTGGTTTTATCCATGTGATAAATCACATTTATGGCATATCACCTGCTGCCTCTCTTGCACTCTACCCATTAAACCATCTCCACTCAGCTTCTAAAACTGTAACATTTTACTCTGTTTCAAAAGGTATTTATCTTTTAAAAAACCCTATCAGAGAAAGTTTTTCTTCTTGCATCAAAATGAGCCGATCTGACTCTGAATATATAAATTGAACAGATCTATAAAATAAGAGTTCTTTTTTGAATATTCAGTTTTTAAAGTAATCTACTTTGGAGGATTACAGTCTCAGATTGAATGACATACCTTTTAGAATTTAGCTATGCATTCTATGGATTAATATATTCCTTTAATATACTGAACTAACAGATGAAGGGGGCCCATTTTGTGCAGCAAGTCTAGTCACACCATAAAAGTGCCCAGTACACTTCTCTGTGCCCAAAGTTAGCCCATTCATTAAAAGAACAGTGTATATTAGCATGAATTAGATTTCCTAGTCTAGGTTTAGACTCACTAATTAGGGGGAAGGGATAAAGCTGCTTGAATGAAGTTAAAGAAAACTTTGTTTTCACTGAAGAGGTGTATTGTAGGCGGATAGAACAACAGATTATATTGGAAGGACTATTAGAACATCATCATGTCTTGGCACTGTATGCAGGAAACTTATATGGTGTCAACAGATTTATCAAATCTAAACAGTATATTGAAAAGCCCAGGGAACAAAATGGAGGGAAACAAAGGAAAAGAACATTCTTCTAATACAGTTTATAATTAGTGGGAAGACAATTATACATTGCAACTTGAATCTATTTAATTTTAAGTTAGAGTCCTGGCACACATTCAGCACTAACTGTCAATAATACTTCTTAAAGATTTCCATATAAATTGTGCAGATGCGTTGGAGTATGTGCGGTGTTATTTTGCCATCTTACATCAATGTTTAATGTAAATTACAATCTTTTTCATCAGGCACAACATTTTGTATCCAGAAAACTGAAACACTGGTTATAGAACCCAGCCTTTCATTTCTAGACCTCAATTAAAACTTTTCAGCAGAGAAAAGGTTGAAATTGCTCTTCTTACTAATCCCCAAATGTACCACACATCTACCTAGATAACTCCTCATGATGTGACAGGACTCTTACAAGTATTATAATGTCTTCAGATGGCAGATGTAATGATATTGAAGTTTTGGGAAGAACCTGTAAGTGCTAAAATAAACAGAAAACGATGGAGTCCTATCATAATTGAAGAAAACCCAGGTTTGCTTTTTTCTTTTTTAGGCTGGTGATGTGATGATATGGGAAAAACTGAGGGGAAATATATCTGCAATCATAAGCAGCAAAATACAAACTAAATATAATTGAAAACACAAGGATAAATTAAAAACAATTAGAACATTTGGATTAGTAAATCATCCCATAGTCTTTCCACCTTCCTCCTCAACTTGGGTTTTTCATTTGGAAGCTCTTGCTACTGCAAACTCTCTCCTTAAACTGATAGGATGGAAAAAACTCCAGTATTTTGAGTAAGGCTCCAAAGTTACACTGGGCTTAAAATTGGACACATTAATTTTATTTCACTATGACTCTTCCTATTAGCATTTTAAGATGTCCTGTTAGCACAGGAAGAAAACATCACTCAATAGCGCAGCCATGCCGCTAAGGCATCCAAGACAAATGAGACCATGTGTACTGTAGATTTATTTTCTGCCTCTGGTTCCAATATTAAAGTGCTCAGAAGAATTACAAACTGTCCAATGTTTAAATCATGTGTGCACTGTGGATTTTAATCTTCAAATTAATTGCAGGGTTGTTTTGTGATTACAATACAGCTTTTCCAGCTTCAGTAGTAGAGAGTTTTCCTGTTAAGCTCATAAATGTAAAATGATACTGTGCTTCATATGATATTTAAGCTACTGAGGATCCAATCATAGTCTTTACTCAGGTAAAATACCCATGGAAATAAAAATTAAGTGATTTAATTATTTCACTTCAGTTTACTTTAATTTTGGCTTGTTTGACCAGCAAAGATAGCAAGTGTCAAGCTATGAGCAAAAGTCAGCCCATTACAGAACATGGCTACGTGTATGTTCATTGAAGTTGGCAAGAAGAGGATTGCAAAACCACAAAAACTCTTAGAAAGTGCTAGGCACAGGTTGTTTGCCTAAACAATTCCAGAAGTATCATGCCAGAACTCCCTGATACCAAGTTGTGATACAAGATGATACAGGGATGCACTGACCCCTCCCAAACATAACGTCATGAAGACAAGGTGCTGGTTAGAGATGCTTTCATCAAAACAACACATACAAGGTAGAGAGTTACAATATGCAACATGTTTATATTAGTGTATAAAAGAGGACTGTTAGAGGGGGCATCTTTATATTGCTGAGATGAGAGCGCAGACTAGAGTTGCCAGATGGTTTCAGAAAAAATACCAAACAACAAAAAACATGCCTGGAAAAAGTTTGTTGAGCAAAAAAAAGAAAAGAAAAGAAAAGAAAAGAAAAGAAAAGAAAAGAAAAGAAAAGAAAAGAAAAGAAAAGAAAAAAAGGACCCCGAGAGCTGCTAAACAAAAAACCAAACAAACACCATGGCCTCTTTAAAAATCGCATGGTGAGGCTTTTTGGCCCTAACAGGCTGCCAGCAGCCACCCACCATCTTGCCTCCCTGCGCCTGACTAGACCGCTCCCCAGAAAGCGCTACGGTTGCCAGGCTGCCTCTGTATTGAGCCGGACAGTCCAGGATTTTCGCCTCTTGGCCGGGAAAATATCAGAAAGTACCGGACATTTTAGGTGTCTGGTATTTTCTGAATTTTTTTTTTTTTACCGGACAGGAGGTGAAAATAATGGACGGTCTGGTTCAATACTGGTCACCTGGCAACCCTAGCTCAGAATCCTACTGCTCACTGAGCCGAATCCACTGCGATAAGCATATATGTGTTAGTGTATCTGTCACACCTATAAGACAGTAGGTCTGTGCTTCATAAACTATAAACCTGGCCAAGCACCTTTACCACTGGACTGAGTGAGAAGTCAGAGAGATCACACACACAGCCAACAGCTGCCAACAGTGTGATGATCTGATGTGATGTGATGCACCTATTTAACTAGAGAAAGATTAACTCTCTGGTTGTTCATTTGACGGAAGTGAGCCCATTTTCAACAATCTAAGATGCTAAATCTATATTTCCACTAGTCACTGCAGAACCTTAGCACAAATCCTCCAAACTTCAACCCTCCAACAACTAAATATGCAACACAGGCCTTTTTCAATGAGACTTTTACCGGGGAGCAAAAAATTTGCTCTTAATATCCATCTCTCACAAAAAAATGTCCAGATGCATAATATTTGAACATCAGGCAAGTTCTGCAGTTTGAGAGAAACATATAAATATTAAAGCTAGCTGGAGTGCTATAATTAGTATGCTTAATTTTTGCATAAGCCTTAACTTGAGTAATTAGCTTGACAGCAAAGTAGTAACTAATAACTGCAACTACACTTAATTATAGTTTGTGACTTCATAGATATAACTGAGAGCGACTATGTTAAGGAGTCATATAAATTTTTATTGACCTGATTTTGGGGTGATGATGCTACTCACTGATGGCAAAGTCATCTCATATCCCTGCTATTAAAACAGATTTGCCATGCCATTTTCTATTCTACATATACCACATATTCAAAATGTATTCAAAATGTATTTGTATTAGGTTTATCTAGTGGCTTTTTTTATTGTACTGTGTTACCCAATAAATCCTTCTGCTTGTAAAACCAGGCTCAGTTTTTACTGTGAGTTCAACTATACATCTAAAAGGACCTAAATTAACTTTTCTATACATCTACTTTTTAAGGCCCGGCATCTGTAGTCTACAGGATCAGAAAAAATACTTTTTTGTTTCAGTAGGAAGTAAAAAATGCAGCTCTCTCATGGAATAGGTTGCATTTTCCAGTTATTGTAGATGGAAGTATTGGTGCAAAAAATGAATATTATTTATTTTTCACTTCAATCCAGCTTAATTTTTGTTTATTCCTGGTATATGACTATATTAACAGAAGAGAAGAAATTCCACAACTGGGGAGAAAGAATGTGTTTTACTGCATTTTACTCTTTGTAGTATTTTAGTCCATTTTGTGCATCATCAGCAAAATTATTTACTAAAGTTTTTATCTTTCTCACTTAGAACACCCTTTTTAAGGCCTAAGTCTACACCACATGTCCTTGTCCTGTCAATCTAACTAGGGATGTAATAGTGTGGTTGATTAACCGATTAGAAAAAGCTTATAGGTTAATACTATAGACTACACACATTTTCCCCTCTCCCCCGCCAGTAAATTTTCTAGCAGGCTGGCCAGCAGCCCTGCTCAATGCCGGCTTTCGCTGGGTCCGAGACCTACCCCCGCTGTGGCTTTGCATTTAAAGTATGTCAGGAGCCGGGCAGGCAGGCAGCCTGGCTAGGTCCGACTTTCACTGGGTCCAGAATCTAAGATCCCTCTCTAGACGGGGCAGCTGCTACCACCCTGCACTGCTGCCTCTATATTGGAGGCAGCACTGTGGGGCAATAGGCAGCCAGTCTGCGAGGGGAGCTGGTTTTTAAACTGGCTCCCCTTGCGGACCAGCTCCTGCCTGGCACCGCATTGCTGCCTCTGATACAGAAGCAGCAGCGCAAAGTGACAGGGGGCTCCCCAGCTATAGGGCCAGAGTGCACTGGCTGCCAGCCTCACCCCTAGGCTCTACAGAATAGTTAAAGAATTCATGAGGTTAATCGACATTCAGTTAACTGATATTTAACATCCCTAAATCTAACCCATCCAATTTCACCTTACTGCAGTATCTTCCATGCGGTAAGGTTGGCAGAGGTTACTCTCCTGTAGACTGTGGCTACCCTTCTTGACCTGGTGGAGTATTGGAGTTGACAGGGCAGTGCTCAGAGGTCGATTTATTGTGTCTAAGCAGGCAAGATAAATCGACCACCAGTAGATGGATTGCTGTAGCATTGATCCACTGTCTAAGTTAAGATACAGTTTTATAGGGCTTAGTCAAATTGATGCCAATGGCTGCGTGGACGTTACTTTCAGTTTAACTCAGGCTAGCTTATTTTGAAAATTCAGAAGGGCACTCCTACGTCTTCCAGCCCAGAGACGGAAGTATTGATAAGTTCACAGGGGTTCTCAAACTACATTGCACTGCAACCCCTTCATAACAAAAATTGTTGTGACACCCCAGAAGGGGGGACTGAAGCTCATGGGCTTCTGTCCCAGGCCAGGGACCTGCAACCTGAATCCCAGGGCTGAAGCCCTCAGGCTTCAGATTCAGCCACAGGTGATTGGGCTTGGGCTTTATGCCCAGGCCCCATGCCCGGGCCCCAGCAATTCCAGACCACATCTGGCGATCCCATTAAAAAGGAGTCCTGACCCACAGTTTGAGAACTGCTGTGATAAGGCATGTAACGGAACCCAGCCTGACTTTCAGAACCCAGATTTAGACTGTGAGGCTGGCAGTCAGCAAAACCATCTAAGATTACAAACAAAGCGCATTACTGAGAAGGCATAAGCATGGAATGTCACAGAATGGAACCACACTTGAAAGCTCTGCTTAAATACAAAATGAACATTAATACACCGCACATGTTATTAATGTGCAACTCCTTTCAAGTTGGACTAACCTCAAAGTTATAATTTGCCATCATTAGATAGATATTTCATTTTTTTCTGCTTACAATTTTGGATTATAGCATGGAACAAGCTGTTTCTAAATAGATCTGAGCGTGTAGAAAATCACTTATCTGACAGTCCAGCTATATAGAAACCTTTTGTTTCATGAATTTAATTTAAAAATTGGAAAAAACTTTATTTGATACGAAGGGCTTTTTGTACGGTCTTTTAAAACTTTTTTGTTCTTTTGTAAAAAACAAAGCTCTCTCTGAATTACAAGGTAGAGTGGTGAGGTGGACTTTTTCCCCTCCAGCATCTTAAAAAACACTGAATTTATAAAGTATGGATTATGCTATTTATGCTGCAAGTAAAAGGGGATTAATTTTATTTCAGTCACACCCTACAGATGACATAATATTTCATTTCAACCTTGGCTTACAGAGTCAGCTATAATTTCCATTTCATACTCTTCAGTCTTATCACACTATAATTAATTACAAATTCAGTACTACATTGCACATGCTTTACAAATATTGTATACAGATCAACAGACAATATGACAGCATACAAATAATACAACCATGAAACCAACTTTACTTTTTCCCATCTAACTACGAATGGATTTTTTGGGAGAAATGCATCCTTTTAATAATCTTATTGACGTGTGGAAACAGATGGAAGTGGCCTCTAGTTCTAGTTTTCATTTTTTAAAATAAGCAAGCTTGTCCAATTAGGCTTCAAAAGCCCTGTTTCACAGCATAGCTGAAATTGTGCTAGTGCCAATACAGATTTTTTTTTGTTTCGATTACTTACTGTATTTTAATTCTTCCTTCCAAGTCCATTATGCTCAGAATACTCACAAGTGAAAGATTTGCTTTGAGAACAACTGTGTGGAAGCAGAGTTTCTATATAACTCAAATATTTTCCACAGAGAAGATGAATAATATAACATGAAATTTAGTAAATCGAGCTCTCTGGTGGTAGTGGCACAAGCACATGCTTTGATCTTGTCAAAGTGGTTTCTTGGAGCAGTAAGTAATCCACTTACGCAAAAACCAGACCTCTTATTTTTGAAAGTACAACAGGATTGCTGCACATTCTGTTGACACATATAGCACTATATAGTGGTGGAACAGTAATCAAAGCTTTAAATTGGCCCACTAACAGAGGAAGAAAAACTTCCAGTAGACACCATTAGAAACTTTTATCTGACAAGATAAGTGAAATCTTGAACCTCTGGGATGGACATTAACCCTTGCAACTTTTGTGAGAGATGCACTGTAGGGTAAAAACCCCTTTTGTTCCAATGGCATGGGCCTGGACAACCTTTTTTGTATGAAAAAACTGAATTTCCTATAATCTTTCTTCCCAGTATAACTTAAGTTATATTATTGAGTTGAGTGGAATAGCGTGGTGGGATTTCTCAAAACCAAAATGCGCAGACTGGCTCAACAGACCAGATTGATATGGACCAAACTGTTCCTCAAGACAAATACCAGGTGACTTGCTAATCATTCTGGAGATGTTCAGGTTTTCAGTATTTGGAGGTCTGAAACTTAAGACTCAAAGGCCTTTGTGAGAGGAAATTCCTTGCTTTGAGTCTGAGAATTCTAAACTACCTTATGCAGACTGATCTCTTGAAGGTTTTTATTGTTTTTCTAGTAAGATGAAGTTGAGAGCTGGATGGCTGTCATGCTCCTGCAGCAGATATGGGACTGGCTACAAGTGCTTGCTTATACACACCAGATGTGTCCATCATAAGATCTTTTAAAGCTCTGCTAGGTATTTTACCACTTAGTGGCAGAACAGTATACAGGTTGCACCTCTAAAATCTGGAATTCTCTGGTCTGGCAAGACAACAGATGTTCGAGGATAAGAGAGTCCTTGGTGCTGCAGGGGGATGGGGACCCGAGAGCCATTGTACAGCTCAGTTGAGCTGTGAGGAGGAAGCCGGGAGCCAGTGCACGGCTCCGCTGGGCTGTGAGGGAAGGGGGTGGGGGCCAGTGTGTGGCTCATCTGGGCTGGGAGGGAGGGGGTTGGGAGTTGGCGTGCAGCTTAGCTGGGCAGCAGAGGGAGTGCCAGGAGCCAGTGTGTGGATCAGCTGAACTAGAGAGGGGATGGGAGCTGGTGCATGGGTCAGTTGGGCTGCTGGGGGAGCCAGGAAACCTAGTGGAGGGGGCAACAGTGGGGGGGCCTGAAATGACCTCCCTGGTCCAGAAAAATCCCTCATCCAGGACCAGTCAGGTCCCAAGGGTGCCAAACCAGAGAGGTCTAACCTGTAACACACTTTAGCATTCCATTACAATGGCAGTCCCTAAGGAATGAAAAATAAACCTTATCTGTGTCGCATTAGCCTCTCATAATTTTCTCTAAACAAGTTTACATTATGACTGAGCAGCTGTGAAAACTTCTGTCATACCTCCTGCTAAAGCTAGACCTCTTTACTCCTGTCCTGTATTTCAGAGACAGAAAGTGAATGATATATTCCAGAGTTGCACCTGTGTGTTATTATTTAACATTTGAGAGCCCACAAGCATGGCAGGACCCTACTGTGCTAGATACTGTACATACATATAATAAATTACATTCCTGCTCCACAGAATTTAGACTGTCTCCAGATTTAAAGCTGTGCTGCAGAAGAAGCTGGACTTTGTCCCTGAATCAAAAGATGAACTTCTCTGATGTAGCACATCAACAGAATCCAAACTCTGATGATGCACCGACTTTGTAGAGGGTTTTAAATGCCAGCATTAGAACCTGTGTCACTGAATCTGTGCCAAAGCTCTTAAAGTCCAGCTGTGATACTTGGCTCTGAAACACTTGCAGCTTTGCTCTTTCAGGCCTTCCAAACTGACTGGATATTAAACTAACACATCAAACTCACTTTCATGACAAACTTAATGGGTATCCAGGGAGCAATTACTGTGGGATCTGAGAAACCACAGTGATGTGTGGTGCAGATCCCACAGACCAGGTTAGTCTTAATCTGCTCTGAGACATTAGACAGAGGTCATATTTGTCCTTAAGGAACATTGTATGACCACACCATGGACATTTTTTGAACCTGCTAGGGTGACACTTCTACATTATAGTCCAAGAGAAAAGGAGAAATAAGTGAATAAAGGATATAGCATATTAAATGTTAAACTGTATGAAATATTTAACAAGTAAATTAAAGTTCTTTGAACAACTGCATCCTGAGATGTCCATAGTGCAATAAGTATACCATTCATCATAAAAATGTTGAAAAACATTTTATAATTTAGAAATAATATTATCATAGTATTAAGGACACTATGATCAGAATATTATTTCCCAAAGAAAACCAATAGATGTAAAGAGAAACATCAAGGGAAACGTAGCTGTGATAATGCTAGCTATAAAAATAATGGCAAGTAAAATCCTTTCACCAGGGGTTGCATTAACAATTTTTTTTTCATTTATATTATGAATAAAGCTTCATAAAACCTTATGAGTATCTCCACTTGACAGAGACACAGCGAGTTAGATGACTGAGGGATGATAGGAGTTACTATAGAGAACTTTCTGGGTGTCTGGCTGATGAGTCTTGCCCACATGCTCAGGGTTTAGCTGATCACCATATTTGGGGTCGGGAAGGAATTTTCCTCCCGGGTAGATTGGCAGAGGCCCTGGAGGTTTTTCGCCTTCCTCTGTAGCATGGGGTACAGATCACAGCTAGAGGATTCTCTGCATCTTGGGGTCTTCACAGTATTTGAAGGCTTCAATATCTGAGATATAGGTGAGAAGATTATTCTAGGAGGGGTGGGTGAGATTTTGTGGCCTGCACTGTGCAGGGGGTCAGACTAGATGATTATAATGGTCCCTTCTGACCTTAAAGTCTATAAGTCTATGAGACTTTTTTCAAGGCCACAAAGAATGTTTGTGGTAGAGACGGGAAGAGACTCAAGAACTCCTTTTCTATTGGGCATTCCTAACCACTAATAAAAATCTCAAATTGACATCTGGAGGCATTAAAGAGTCACTAGACTTTCTCAGCAGCTGTGCCATATGCCACCCTTTAGTTAGGAAGTTAATGGTCATTCTAATGCATTGTCTTATGTGCATGGATTATGTGCATGTGTATTACACTGGAGAAAGGAAATCCAAGATTAAAAACTCTTATACATCTATCTTATTGAACCATCTTAGGGATCACAAACCTATTTCAATTCATTTTTTATCACACACAAAAAAACTTTTAACTCCTCCACATGCTACTAAGTTCTAACATTCATGGAACATCATTCATTTCCATGCTGCCATGTCAAACATATAATTATTTCGTCATTCTGTGGTGCAGCAAGAGAAGTAGATGAGCTCTTAATGAGAAAGCTTTTGTATATATACACAAACAAAAATTGCCATTTTAACCATCTGTTTCTTCTTCATTTCTCATGGAGTGAATTTATTATGTTGGCAATCTCTTATTCAATCCCATGGCAATAAATTGGCATGTTTTACGTAAAAAAAATATGGAGTTATTTTGTGGTTGTATGAAAAATTGTGCAAAAGATTTTTTAAAAACAAAATTATGTTCTTACAAAGGGCTATTATGTAAAAGAAAAAGAATACTCTGTACAATTGTGGATTTTCTTAAAAAGATAATTATAAGAAGTTCAAATACTTAAAGTAGAATATAGGATTCAAGAATGGTTTTGAGCATTTTTGGACTGAAAAAATATGTAATCTGTATAATGAACTATTACAGTCATGGGTGGTAATAAACATATCCCAATAGCAGAAGGAGAGTTTAAAAAAATACTCAAAAGGTCATAAATCAGTTTACTAATAAACTTAAAGGAAAAATATTTATTAAAACAGCTATTTATTTTTGATACTCAGTACATCTATTCTACAGATAATTTAGTGATAAACAGCCACAGCATATAGTTGTTACAAATGACTGACAAATGTAATATAGTTACAGGTTGAACCTCTCTAATCTGGCACACACAGATCTGGCAACATCCCGTGGTCTGGTATGAGTTTAGTTAGCTGGACATCCACTTATCATGAGTGCGGCAAAGTTTCCCCACAGTCCCATAAAGTTTGTTTACAGCCACCTGTCCTGGTTCTCAGTGTTCTGTGTTATTTAGCTCTAATTTACCACTAAATGTCTTCTCAGAGCCTAGTAAGCAGCAGAAATGTTGGTAATGCTGCTAGACAATACTGACCTCCCATGGCCCACAAATTCTCTGTTTCGGCACTGGTCAGGTCCCAAAGATGCCGGACTAGAGAAATTCAATCTGTACTAGAGAAAAATACATAGTTCTATGATGAAATGTATAATACTGTAAATTCAAGTCCATTCAAACAGCATTGCTTGTTTTCATGAATGTCTCCCAGCTCACACAAAAGTAACTCAGCTTATCATAATAGGACAAGAAGCAAGAGGCTTAAACTTGGACGTTGGGAAAAACTTCCTAACTCTCAGGGAAATAAAGTACTGGAATAAATTGCCTAGGGAAGTTGTGGAATCTCCATCACTGGAAATATTTAAGAGCAGGGTAGATAAATATCTGTCAGGGATGATCTAGATCAGGGGAGTGCAAGGTGCAATAATTTTCACAAAATTCACATGAATTTTGGTTTGTGGTCACGGGTTGGCTACATGCCCTCCCAGAAGGGATGGGGCCTTAGGTTGAAGGGGTGGAGGCTAGAAAGAGATAGGAAGAGAGAGAAAGAGAGCATATGAGCATGAGAGAGACACACACTTTGTGTGAGACAGACTTTGTGACACAGATTGCATGTGTGTAGCAGCATGTGTGACAGTGACACTGTGTGTGTGGCTGAATAAGTTTCTAAGAGAAGCCATGTGCTGTCTTTAAGACAGAGAAAGCTGTCCTGTTCTGTTGTGTTTCCCCTTTCCTGTTCTGCAGAGATGGGTGTGTGTGAGAGTGAGAGAACACACAAGCACTGAAATCTCAGAAACAGCCTCTTAAGACAGTCACTCCAAGAATCATAGAACTGGAAGAGACCTCAGAAGGTCATCAAGTCCAGCCCCCCGCCCTAGGCAGGACCAATTCCAACTAAATCAACCCGGACAGGGCTTTGTCAAGCCGAGACTTAAACACCTCTAGGGATGGAGACTCCACTACTTCCCTAGGGTAACCCATTCCAGTGCTTCACCACCCTACTAGTGAAATAGTTTTTCCTAATATCCAACCTGGATCTCTCCCACCACAACTTGAGACCATTGCTCCTTGTTCTACCATGTCACTACTGAGAAAAGCCTCTCTCCATCCTCTTTAGAACCTCCCTTCAGGAAGTTGAAGGCTGCTATCAAATCCCCCCTCACTCTTTGCTTCTGCAGACTAAACAGACCCAAGTCCCTCAGCCTCTCCTCATAAGTCATATGCTCCAGCCCCCTAATCATTTTGGGTGCCCTCTGCTGGACCCTCTCCAATGCGTCCACATCCTTTTTGCAGTGGGGGGCCCAGAACTGGATACAATACTCCGGATGTGGCCTCACCAAAGCCGAATAAAGGGGAATGATGACATCTCTGGATCTGCTGGCAATGCTCCTCTTAATGCAACCTAATATGCCATTAGCCTTCTTGGCTACAAGGGCACACTGTTGACTCATATCCAGCTTCTCATCCACTGTAACCCCCAGGTCCTTTTCTGCAGAACTACTACTTAACCGGTTGGTCCCCAGCTTGTAACTATGCTTGGGATTCTTCCGTCCCAAGTGCAGGACTCTACACTTGTCCTTGTTGAACCTCATCAGATTTCTTGTGGCCCAATCCTCCAATTTGTCTAAGTCATTCTGGACCCTATCTCTGCCCTTAAGCGTATCTACCTCTCCCCCCAGCTTAGTGTCATCCGCAAACTTGCTGAGGGTGCAATCCATCCCCTCATCCAGATCATTAATAAAGATATTGAACAAAACAGGTCCTAGAATTGAACATTGGGGCACTCCACTAGAAACGGACCGCCATCCTGACATCGAGCCATTGATCACTACCCGCTGGGCCCAGCCTTCTAGCCATCTTTCTATCCATCTTACTGTCCATTCATCCAATCCACATTCCCTTAACTTCCTGGCAAGAATATTGAGGGAGACCGTATCAAAAGCCTTGCTAAAGTCAAGCTATATCACATCCACTGACTTCCCCCTGTCCACCGAGCCAGTTACCTCATCATAGAAGCTAATCAGATTGGTCAGGCACGACTTGCCCTTTGTGAATCCATGCTGACTATTCCTAATCACTTTCCTCTCTTCCAAGTGCCTCAAAATGGATTCCTTAAGGATCCCTTCCATGATTTTTCCAGGAACCGAGGTAAGACTGACCAGCCTATAGTTCCCTGGATCATCCTTATTCCCTTTTTTGAAGATGGGCACTACATTTGCCTTTTTTCAATCATCCGGGATTTCTCCCGATCTCCACGACTTTTCAAAGATAATAGCCAAAGGCTCCTCAATGACATTTGCCAATTCCCTCAGTACCCTCGGATGCACTAAGTCCGGACCCATGGATTTATGTACGTTTAGCTTTTCTAAATAGCTCCTAACCTGTTCTTTACCCACCATGGGCTGTCCATCTTCATCCCATATTGTGTCACTTAGCGCAGAAGTCCAGGAGTCGACCTTGTCCGTGAATACAGAGGCAAAGAAAGCATTGAGTACTTCAGCTTCCCCACATCATCTGTCACTAGGTTCCGTCCTTCATCCATTAGGGGCCGCACACCCTCTCTGATCACCTTCTTCTTGCTAACATGCCTGTAGAAACCTTTCTTGTTATCCTTCACATCCTTAGCCAGTTGCAATTCCATTTGCGCTTTTGCCTTCCTGATAACCCCCCGGCATTCGAGCTATACCTTTAAACTCCTCCCTGGTCATTTGTCCAAGTTTCCACTTTTTGTAAGCTTCCTTTTTGTGCTTAAATTCACCAAGAATTTCCCCTGTAAGCCAATCCGGTCTCCTACCATGTTTGCCTCTCTTGCTACGCGTCGGGATGGTTTCTTTCTGTGCCTTCAATAAGGCTTCTTTAAAATACTGCCAGCTGTCCTGGACTCCTTTCCCCTTCATGTTAAGATCCCAGGGGATTCTGCCCATCAGATCTCTGAGGGAGTCAAAATCTGCTTTTTTGAAGTCCAAGGTGTGTATTTTACTACTCTCTTTTCTTCCTTTGGTCAGGATCCTGAAATCTACCATCTCATGATCACTGCTTCCCAGGTTGTCACTCACCTCCACTTCCCCTATTAGTTCCTCCCTGTTTGTGAGCAGAAGGTCAAGCTGCGCATGGCCCCTGGTCGGATCCTTCAGCACTTGTGTCAAGAAGTTATCCCCAACATTCTCCAAAAACTTCCTGGATTGCCCGTGTACTGCCGTATTGGTTTCCCAACAGATGTCAGGGTGATTAAAGTCCCCCATGAGAACCAGGGCCTGCGATCTGGAAGCTTTGCTCAGTTGTCCCAAGAAAGCCTCATCTACCTCATCCACCTGATTCGGTGGCCTGTAGCAGACACCAACCACAACATCACTGCTGTTGTTTGCTCCTTTAAACTTAACCCATAGACTTTCAACATGTTTTTCTCCCTCTTTATACTGGAGTTCAGAGCAATGGTAGTGCTCTCTTACATATAGTGCAACTCCTCCTCCTTTTCTCCCCTGCCTGTTGTTCCTGAACAGTCTATCCCCTTCCATGACAGCACTCCAGTCATGCGAGTCATCCCACCAAGTCTCTGTTATCCCAATTAAATCATATTTCTTGGTCTGGGCAAGGGCCTCCAGTTCTTCCTCTTTGTTGCCCAGGCTTCTCGCATTAGTGTACAAACACTTCAGGTAACCAGTTGATTGTCCTATCTTCTCCATTCGAAACATGGGTCCTCCTTTCTTGCCCCTTCCTCTCTGCATTTCTTCCCGGTATCCGACTTTCCCACTCCCCTCAGGGTTTTGGTCACCGTCCCCTGACGAACCTGGTTTAAAGCCCTCCTCACTAGGTTTGCAAGCCTGCCCGCGAAGATGCTCCTTCCTCTCTTCGTTAGGTGGATCCCATCTCTTCCTAACAATCCTTGTGCTCGGAACAGAGTCCCATGGTCTAAGAAACCAAAGCCCTGTCTGCGACACCATCTGCGCAACCACGTATTTACATCCTCAATTCGACGATCCCTGCCCAGTCCTTTCCCTTCAACAGGGAGGACGGACGAGAATACCACTTGCGCTCCAAATTCTTGGATCCTTCTTCCCAGCGCTACATAATCCGCAGTAACACGCTCAAGGTCATTCTTGGCCGTATCATTCGTTCCTACGTGGAGAAGCAGGAAGGGGTAGCGATCTGAAGGTTTGATCAGCTTGGTAAGCCTCTCAGTGACATCCTGAATGCGAGCTCCTGGTAAGCAGCACACCACTTGAGATTCCAGGTTGGGATGGCTCAGTCACCATCCATGTTTCAGTTTCATGGAGCAGTTCCTTCTACCTCCCCCCGTGTGTTTTCCTCTCCTGAACCCTGCGCTGCAGAGATGAGGTACTCCCTTCTGCCTTCCATTCCACACCTGTCTGCACAGCTAGCAGGAGAATCCTGGGAGCAGCTTGGATGCAGGACAGAGCAAGAGGGGAGGGGGAGGCAGCTGAAGACACGCTGCCGGCTATCTGTAAGTATGCATGCTCTGCTAACCAGCTAGGCAGGCTGGAGAAAAATGCTTGGAGGGTGGGATCCTTTGCTCGTTCCTGATCTAGATGGTATTCAGTCCTGCTGTGAATTCAGGGGACTGGATTTGATGATCTCGAGATCCCTTCCAGTTCTAGGGTTTTATGATTCTATGTTGGCTGGAGAGAGGACAAGTCAATGCTACCCAATCATGCACTGACAATGACTGCTGAAGCTCTTAATGTGAGTATCCATGTCAAGAATTGTGCTCTCACTGTGACAAATCAAGCTGTGTTCTTTAATAACTTATTAGCAGGGCTTGACAAATCACTGAATCTACTCACCTGTGGCGAGTAGATTTCAGCCGGTCTCCCCGTTCACCAGCGGTGCGCGCATGCGCAATGCGGGTCTTGCGCATGCACAGTGAGGGGCTTGGGAGTAGGTTTTGCTGCTGTTTGTCAAGCCCTGCTTATTGGTATACCTTGACCTGCTCCTGGCATTGTGTTTCCTACATGAATATTTTGATGAACTGCTTCCCAATGTAAAACAAAACAAAACCAAACCTTCAGAAACAATGAATAGTCCCTGCAGCACCTTAGAGACTAACAAAATAAAAATGTTGATGGTATCATGAGCTTTCGGAGGCACAACTCTTCAGATGAATGGAGTTAAGGAGTCCAGGTTGCAAATAAGTAGCAGAGAAAGAGAGGGGATGGGGAGGGAAAGAGAAGGGAAAAAATTGGAAAAAAATATGATCAGTTAGAGTGTCCATACTAAATGAAGTTGATCGAGAGGGTTCTTAAGTACTCTTAAGTACCTGGTGCTTGTTTTTTTATGTCATTAGGATATAGAATGTAGCCAGTCATCCAGTTACCCGCTAAATTTCACATCCTAATGACATAAAAAGCCAAGCACTGGGTACTTAAGAATACTTAGAATCTACTCTATCAGCTTCATTTAGCTTGGACACTCTAATTCAGGGGTGGGCAATAATTTTTGACTGAGGGGTACTTCATACATTTTTGAAGTGGTCCAGGACCACCCCTGATTGGTCTGTGAGTGGGGGAGCATGTGAAGTCTTTGCCCCTGCACCCCCTAGAGAGAACAGCCAGCGGTTCTGAATAGTTGTCAGGTCCCTTCAGGCGCCTGTGCCCCTGGCAGTGAGAGGAAACTTTGTGCATTTCCCCCACCTCCCCCCCCAGTGTCCCCTGGTCAATCAGGGCCTGCAGGCAGGGGGAGCATGAAGTCTCTCACTCCCTGCCCTCCAGTGCAGGGCACTTAAGAGTCAACTGCCAGGGCTGACTAAGTGCTGAGTGCTCCCCTGTCCCTAGGCCCTGAATGACCTGGGGGTTGGGGAGCAGCAGGACCTCTGTGGGCCAGATCAACCTGCTTGGTGGGCCTGATCCAACCCGTGGAGGCCCTTTTGCTCACCATTGCTCTAATTTCCATTTTTTTCTCTCTCTTTCCCTCCTCATCCCCTCTCTTTCTCTGCTGTTTATTTGCAACATAGACCCCTTAACTCTATTCTTCTGAAGAAGTGGGTTGTGCCCACAGAAGCTCATGACACCATCTACATTTCTTTGCTAGTCTTTAAGTTGCTCAGGACTATTTGTTTTTTTTTTTAAGTTTTTTCTATTTTTATAGGCTAACACGGCTCCCCCTCTAAAACATTTGCTTCCCAATAGGATGCTAACTGGGACAGGCCAGGCATAACTGAGATGTCTCAAGATAGTTGTACAACAGCTTCCTCTTGAGGGTTTTTAAGGCATAAACCCAGAAATATTAAATCTGATTACACTGTTCCTATAACCACTCAGGACAGCCTATGAACTTATCTGACCAGAGGTCTTCTTAGAAAACAAAGGAGGCTGAAGGGTTTTAGAAGAACATACTTGGGAGAGCAGAAGGAGAACCAGACAAAAAGAGACAGGCACAGACACCCATAGGGGTATCTGAAGAAGATAATCCTGTCCAGCTTAACGTTATGGATGGTGAGTACTTTAAATAAGATAGACATGCATACAATTTCTTCCAAGTACCAAATAAAAATGAGGGGGGATGGGTGGTCAGTATTACAGGTTCAAGAACGGAGGTTAAAAAGGTGCCTGGACCCACTTGGATCTGCAGAATGACAAGGGTTTGGGGTATACACAGGGTCCTGGTTTAAGAGTGGAAGAATCATGAGATTCCATCCCAATAGAGATAAAGGCAAGAGACTTAACACTTGGTATGCCTAGCTGTCATAAATGACAATCTGTGCTTCCTCAGTTTCAAAGTCTCCTACTAGCATTGGTGCCAGGTTTGTTGAATCATGAACCAAAAATGACACGTGTTCTTTCCAGCTGGCTGAGCAAGGTTCCAGAAGAAATACAGTAGTACTGTAAATGTGCACCTCTAGTCTCCAAGTTCTGCCAGTGGGACCTTGGAAGAACCTGAATTGCAGGCTTTGGTAGTGGTGTGATGACTGCCTGGTTCTTAGTCGCTGTCTCCTGTGCTCAATAGTTTTGTGGGCATGATACCCTGTTGGTGGTACTAAGCTCCAGCTCATAGGAAAAAAGGTAAGCCAGGCCTTAGTGTGCACTGGAACATTTGGCTTCAAAGACAACAATACAGATTTCTTCAAGAAAACTGGAGAAACTGCTGAGCAGAGATGGAAACTGGGACCATTTTCATTGACTGGCATCAATACTAAATGATATGGCTCACACTTTCACTCGAGGACAAATCTTTCAAGACTGGGTTCTAGCTGGGCTTACTGGAATCCCATGGGATGGCTCCAGTAGCTGGCTTTTCAGGTGTTCTCCCTCAAAGTTCAGTTGGGTCCAAATGACATTTTCAGATAGACCTAAAATATCAGATTAAATTCCTGCAGCATAACTTCCTCTTACATCCAAACTTCAAGAGGCAGCTGACCATCCTTCCAACTTCTCTCTGGTTTTCAGGAAAGAACTACATCCTAAAAGAGAAACTGGGGGGGGGGGGGGGGGGAGGGGGAAGAAGCAAGAGAAAGACCCAGAAAACTATCAAGAACTGATGCTCAAAGCCATGTTACATTGAACCAAACTCCAAAGCTTTGAAGAGCTTATAAAGTACAAACTAACTGCTCCAAAATTGACTTGGAGAAAACGAGATGTTTAGAATATTGAAGCATGCCTTTAAGGCAAAATACACCAAAAAGGCCCTAATATAAATTCAGCATCTTGAGTGGTCAAAAATATGGCTCACTAGACTTAGGTTTACTGGACTGGAACTAAGCAATGTGACCAACAGAGTGTGTGTCAAGAAGCAGCCTTGCTCTCTATGACTATAGTCTGGAGCAGCAAAAAGATGGGCAGCGTTGTTTAGAAGTTACCTGGAATATTACCAGGTATCATGGACTGGAAACCATAGGCAAAGCAGAGCCAGAGATGATAACTTGAAGGTCCAAGTGAAGGTTGTCTGGCCTAACTGCAACCAAAAAGGATATAGCTGGAAGAGCTTAAGGAGAACTGCAATACTGCCAGTTTTTACACTGATGTATGGATGAATAGGGCAAGTCTTGATGCTTGGATTAATACAATTTTAGGAGAACAATGTTTCTTGCATCTATATGCACTAATCTTGGGCACCTTTGCACGTTTTATTCCTCAATTTGCCTTGGTAATATGTTAGTCCAATAACTTCCATTGTTGATTCCTCTCCTAATACACTAGGCTCCTTTGTTAATTCATGTCTTTTGCTGCTAATGTAAGACCCAGGAGTGGCAGGAGACTAGAAACCAGCCTGAAGTAAGTAGAGCGACAAAAATTTTTTATGTAATGAAAGTAATTACTACTCCATTGCAGCTGATGAAAATTTATAGATTTTCTACAAACATACTTTTAATGTACCATGGATTACTGTGTAACAGCTGACCTGTACATAGACTTGTAAATTGAGCTGAGTTTTGTGGTGTCCTTTAGAATACAAGAAATCCAAAAACAAGAAAAGGCCATCTGTCCCAATATGTCTGCTTTTCATCCTTACTTTAATCAATAGGCTTAAAAGTGACCTTATTTAAAAGGACGACAGTTAAGAAAAAATAAAAAGATATGACGGTTAGAAACTATTACTTTAGTTCCAGGTATGCAAACATGGAAAAAAGTTAAACCAAGACTACCATTAATTGTCTTGGGTACTTCACTTACCAAGATGTGTGTTCATCATTTTTGCACAGTATTTGCACATGGCCTCTAGGTCATTTAGTTGTCCTTGGAGAAATGAAATCTGAGTCTCCAATTCTTCCTCCTACAATTGAAAGGATAAGCTTTAACAAACCTAATACACAATAAAATTGATAAGCAATACCCCTAAAATGTTTAGAATATTCCACTAGTTATGAGATCATTTTTGCCTAGGACTAAGTCTTGTAAACAATAGAGTTAGGTTTCTTTATTGTAGGTGAAATGGAATAATTCTGACTTCTTTTTCTTTTGTCTGTCTTTAATGCATCAAACCACAAAATGTCAGTTTCTGTACAGTGTTTCATGAAAAGTTAATGGTTACATTTCACCGACTGAGATAATAGGGTATGTTTCTGGATAAATACAGTACGTATTTTGGCCTATGCAAACAAGAGACAAGTCATGAACCTACACAAGAGACAGGTCATGAACCTACAGAAATAATAGAAATTCACACTGTGGATAGTGCCACATATTTGAGACATCAGTACTATAACCTCCCAAGAAATTTCACCATATTCCATCAAAACACTGACCTTTCAGCTCAGCCATTCTGAATACTTAGTGTAGGCTAAAACATGCTTATTTATCATATATTTGGCATTCCTTTTATTTACCTAACCATGCTTTATTTGAAAAAAAAAAAAAAAAAAAAAAAAAAAAAAAACCAAACCCCTCTGTATTTCCATGATAGATCAACTTCAACTCCACAATTTTTTTTGTAATATCTGAGGACTTTTAAAACATTTGTACTGTAGAACAGCTACTCTGGAACTCTGCAGAGGATGGTGTGAAGGCCAAGATTAATGGGGTTCAAAAAAGAACTAGGTAAGTTCATGGAGGATAGGTCCATCGATGGCTGTTAGCTAGGATAGGCAAGGCTGGTGTACCTCACCTAGTAATTCCTGCATCAGGCATGTAAGTTCTGTTTGAGCTAGAACATTTGGTCTAGAAAGTCTTTCAGTCTTGATTTAAATATAACATATGATGGAAGATCCACTATGCCTGCAGACAAGTTGTTCCAAAGTTTAATAATTCTTCCTGTTCAAACAAGGTTTGTTTTTTATTTACAGTATAGAATATTCAAAAGAAGGTAATTTTTGAGCTCCTCTTCTTTCACATTGGGAGGCTTACAAATGTATTACAATCTTTCTTTGCAGAGGTTATTGGCCCTCAGACTGTGAATTAAATATTAACAGGAAAACATCAATGTAGAAGGATAAAACAACCTTGATTTGGCTGCATAATTAATCCTAAATTAATGATTATCAGAAAACTGAGAGCCAGGGCCAAGCAAAGAGAAGGAAACCTGGAACTCAGATTAGCTGTATCTGCCTCCACCTATTTAAAAGAAAGTATAGGTTTAAGTTAGCATTTTGCAAGAAAGACCTGTAAACAACCCTCTTTTTTTGGACTCACCTACAACTCTCTCAGGCTCATACCTTTGTTTTTTTTGTTTTTTGTTTTTTTAAATAATGCCACGTCATAAAAAATTGTTGAAAAATAAGTCAGGTTCAAAGTTTGAAATCCTTGACAGTGTTAACTGTTATAATTATATTAATAAAATTTAGTAATCAATGACCTTGCTAGCACCTACATCTTTCACTGACTACAATTAATAAATCTACTTTATTTCCTGTTGCTGCTTTTGATACTTATCTGCTGGCTTGGGGAAGGAGACTAGATTTGATAATTTTACTATAAACTCAAATACAATCAACACATTCAAACAAATCAAGCAGCATTAATAATTTAAACAAAGATGCACATATCAATGTCTTTCCTGTGGGACTGGACATGGAAATTGAACTACAGTACTGGTAATAACTAGTTCTGCATTTCCCACACCTCTCTCTTTCTTCATATTTATGAATCAAAATCAGAATAAATTGTTTTGAAAAGCATGCCTGGTGCAGCTGTGAGTACTTAAACAGTAAAATGAAACTCCAGTTTTACTAAGTATCAGTTAATTTCCTAGCTGAGATTGGTTATAATACTAAAGAATAATCAAAAACCTACAATGGCTATCTAACATTCTTGCTTTAACCTTGGAAACATGAATATTTTAATGCCTTGCAAACTTCAAAATGGAAATTGCAACTAAATATATTTTTCTTCCTTTTCAGTATTTATAACAAATCCTTATACTGATAATATGACACAAAGTTGTATCAGCTCTCTTGATTCTAGTTCACACTGCATTATATGAATTTTTCTGTCAGATTGCTGCTCTATATTCCTATAATGTTAGCTTTTGCATGCACACATTTCTGAGAACATGCCTGGTAATTCATGGATATCATTTCAATTGTTGAATAGCCAAACCATCATTGAATCTGATTTTTGTGTTACACACTATCCCAAGACCGAGAATGAACAAATAAAGCAACAGTTATCTAAAATGGTATGCAAGCAACAGGAGAATTTTCCTGACCCTAAATCAGATCACAAGGAATAGAGTAAAATCAACAAAACATACACATGGTAAGTAAGAAAAGGCACAGCAAAGAAAAGGAAAAATGAGGCTCCATACAAAGATAATTTTTTAATCGACAAAAGAGCAACCAGATACCACTGTGTGATAGGCTATAAAATCTAAAAAATGTGAAAGGAGTTTCATCAGGAATTGTAACTTGTACTATAAGTGCTAAAATGTGTTGTGCAGCTCTAGCTCTCACATGCACCCTTCTGGAATCACACATAATGACTGTGCATGATGCCACAAAGGAATTTATCTGTGAAACTACACAGTGTAAAACTAGGAAATACTTACATACATATAAATGAAAACCAAGACATGAATCTCTGTAATTCTTTTGGGTCTGAACTGCTAGCCAATCAGAATGAAGGAAGAGGGGAACAGAAGGGGAAGGGAGAGGTGAAAAGGAGTTCAAAGTTATTCAGCCATAACTGTGACGTTGATCACTTGACCACAGGAAAGAAATCTGGTAGTGTGAGAAAATTTAACTAGTTTTAAAATATTTCCTGAATAACTACTGCATTTAGACCTTTTTTTCAACGTTTTATATCACTAAACGAAATTACCACATTTTTCCAAACCACTGCTGTCAGTCAAGTAATGTGAATTATGTTGTGAGAAGGAGAAACAAATCAAACAGCTAAATCAAACCATTGTGCCTGGCATGGGAGAAAAGGACAAACGAAACTTAACGATGAAAAATGTCCCGTCCCGCCCACCTCTCAGAACCCTATAACAAATTCTGGAAAATTCAGTCCCAGAAACTCTCAGCAAAAACTTTCCATACACTCATGGTTCCAAACCATTGAGAACTTAAAGATCGTCAGCAACACTTTGACTTAAATATGAAGAAGAAGAAGGTGGCTTTATAGCTGATAGATAGTACTGGTTCATATTCCACTGATAACATAAAATGGACTTAAATTTCTCACTACAAGCGGAGCATTTTTGTACTATTTCTACATATTATTTTCCAAACCATTCTCTCTTTGAGTAAGGCTAAACCCTACAGAGGGGATTCACTTCTTTGTGTTTCTCATTTTTCTTTCCTTGTGTCTGTATTCACACATTCTTTTACATTTGAAGAGTCCCCTTTCACCATGAACACCAATTCACATTTTGCTTATGACCCCTCTCATTTCTTTCCTTAATTTTGCTTCATTTTCTCTACTATTAATTTTTTTTTTTTTTTGCTCCTGCGACTCTCTATTCCCCTTCATTCTTTCTCCCCTTCTTTCACTTTTCCCACCAACAGAAGGATGCCACTGGAAAGTATATTTTAGATTTTTCCTCCTGATTGAAAGGTTCATATAAAATCAGTGATATCTACAGTCTGTATCTCAGAAAGGTTCATGAAATTCAGGAAAGCACAGAGTTGTGACCCTAATTGAATTCATTCAAATACCCTTATGCACAGATTATAAACATTTTTATGATCATGACATTGTGATCCTAATTTTTCACAGCTCATTGCTTTGTGAGCTGCATTAAGACAGAAGAATCTATGTTCAAGGCCTCTGGTATTATGAAGTATATAAGGTCCAGGATCTCAAGAAAAAAAGATTTTAGTTGATGTCACTTTCACAAAGATTTTTTTTTTTTAACAATTAAAAATAAATCAGTCTTTTCACAATACGTGTTTTGTGCTTCTGCATAAATATCTAAGTACCAAACTGTCAAGGCTTCAAAGAAATGTATACAAATGCAGAACAAATAGGGCTGACAGCCCTCTCCTTTATGTTATCATATAATCTTAACTTTTCTTGTCCGAGAAATGAAGAGCGCAACTATATTTAGTGTTTTCTGTGTTATGTTTACATGTTTAAACTGAAGGGAAAACAAAATATTTTTCAGGCACTAAAGAAAAGTAAATGCTGTGATAATTTATTGAGACAGATTAACAAAGATATGGACAGAATTATTTTAATAAATAAAGCTGAATGAATTTGTAAAAGGTTGATATGGTTTCTTGGATTTCACATTCTTTATGCTATGCAGCAGTTTACTCATTGCTCAGAACATTTACCATGGAAAAAGTCCATCTGCATTAAGGCGGAATGATTCAGAGACTTAGCAGCAATAAAAAAAATATTACATACATCAATGAAGAAACTACTTAATCTGGCTCATATAAAGTTATTTATGCCACAGTCCTTGAAAAATAATGCAAGTAGATACTTACATTAATTTAAGCAAGTGCCTTCTTAGATCTGATCAAAATGGCATGACAAAATACAGAATTCAATCCTATCAATATTGGAACATTAAAAGTATATTAAAGGAGAAAAATAAAGTTTGAAACAGGGAGCTTACAACTACAAAAATCACTAGAAGGTCTTTTTGCATGTATAGATGCTTATTCACAAAACAAACCAGAGCGTGTGTATTTAGGGTATCAGTGTCATTTTTCATCTGCCTATTATAACTTTGACTCAGTTCAGACAAATGAACATACTACGTTCTTCCACTTATTTTCTTTACACAGACTTAGCTTGGATAGAAAATAGCACCTAATGTTTCCATTCTGTCGCAATAGTCTATTTCAATTCTGCTTCTGACTTAAGCAAGCCAACATATAACAGATGAACCCATGACGAGTTTATGCTGTTTGATACCCCAGGAATCTTTATATTTCATGCCAGCAGCATGCTTGCCCACAACACATGCTGACATTTAAAACCATTACTTCCCACTGATGAATAATATAAAATGGAATTTTAAAATAAACATGGAATCATTATTATTTATACTCCCAAAGCACCTCAGAGACACAGTCATAGACCTGGACTGCACTGTGCATACCTAAAACAAAAACATCATTCATGTCCCAGAGAGCTTTTAATCCCACTGCAGCACAACAGACATCAACAGACAGACAATACAATAAGTGCAAGGACTGGTCAGTATAGTAATTAGTGGTAGGACACCAGCAGCTTAATCGTGGCCATGTTTTTTGTAGGTATCATGAAAAAGGGAAATTTAGGGAGCATAATGAGTTAGTGCTGTGGATGCTCTCAGATGACTTATCTCAAATGTGTGGGGGCAGTATGAGAGAAAGCATGAAGATGCTTGTTTGAAAATTTAACAAGTTGGTAGTGGAGCTGCCCTGGAGGCAGGAGCTGACATCTTGATAGTGAATGAATGAGATAGGTAGAATGGGTTAGGGCAATGAAGAACCATGAAAGTGAAAATAACTACCCTGTGTTTGTTCTAATTCTTTATACAAGTGACAATATTACAGGACCTAACCTCTAAGCCATAACATCAGGGGATCATACAACTGCACATCCTCTGTGATATATGCCATCAAGTGCTAGCAATGCCCCTATGCCATGTGTATTGGCCAAACCAGATAGTCTCTGCAACAAAGGATAAATGGACACAAATCAGACATCAGAAATGATAACACAAACTGGTAGGGGAACATTTTAAACTACCTGATCACTTAATTATGGATTTAAAAGCAGCCATTCTTCTAAAAAGGAATTTCACCATCCAATTAGAGAGAGAGACTGCAGAACTGGAATCTATCTACAAATTTCACTGTTGCCCTGAGCTTGAATAAAGGCATTAACTGGTTAAATACAAAGCCAATTTCCCCTGCTTTTAACATTCATATTTTCACTTCAAAAGTTATGACTGGGACACAACCAGCACACTTAATTAGCCTTGTTAACATGGCTCCTACAGGTACTACTTCTGCTGTTATATATATATCTTGGATTCCATTATTTCCACTCCAACTCTTCTGATGAAGTGGGTCTTACGCTTGAAAGCTCATCATACTATATATTCAGAATAAGCTATTCCAGAATAATTATTCCAACGTATCTTATTTTGAAATAGCACGTCTACACTGCAGGGAAACCTAAATTAATCCAAGGCAGGCTTCTCTAATATAGATGTGCTATGTCGATTTAGAGCCCCACGAGGAATAACTTAGAATGGCCCCAGTGAGGGGCTATTTTGAAATAGCAAAAGTAGAACATCTACACTGCCCCTATTCCAAAATAACTATTTTTCTTCATAGAATGAGATTTACAGAAGTCGGAATAAGCTGTCTGTTATTTTGCTAAATTAGCCCAAGTTAAACTAGTTAGCCAACCACAATAGTTTTCTGAGTAATTATACCACCGACTACCTTAGTCATTAGAAGTTAATGGGGCTACTCACTGAAAGAAGCTTCAATGATTAGCTGGATATGGGCCTTTAAGGGTATGGTGGCTAACTGTCAGCTAGGGAAAGGAAACAAGAGGAGTAGGGGTCCTTGATATCTGATGGAAGGTGGGGATTGCAAGAGCAGCAGAAGCATGTTTTGGAGTTGATTTTGTTTCCACTGCCTTGGCTACCATTTTGACCTACTAACCTGCTGGACAGAATTTCTGTTTTATGGTAGCACTGTCCCTTTCAAAACCTCAAGATATCCAGAAATTAACCCATCTTTATTAGAAAAGTGGGGAAAAAGTGAAAATTAAGGTCCCAAACTCATTGTTGGTTGGAAGGTGGGGGCTGTGAAGAATAAGAAAGTTCAAATATGCACGGAAGAACAGAGGAAACACCAGTACAACTCTCAACAACTAATATAAAACAGATATATTCCTGACTGTGCAAAAAGTATTAAATTATTTGGTTCCGTGTAGTCTCAGGGGAGGACTGGGAACATATGCCAGAAACAGGTATACATTTTCTAAAGGAGGAGGAAGAGTTCAAATGGATTGAAATAATGCCATACCTCGTGACAGATAAATTAAGATATTACAAGGTAACAAGTGGCAGACCCACTACGGTTCCGCTCAAATTCTCAAGGAAGTGAGAAACTGATGGGAAATTATTAAACAGAATTAGGGCTGTTAGATAATTGCAGTTAACTCAAGTGATTAACTCAAAACCTACCAGATACAAATTGAAAATTTTTAAATACAGGCAGTCCCCGGGTTACGTAGGTTTGTTCTTAAGTTGGGGACTGTAGGTTTGTTCTTAAGTTGAATCTGTATGTAAGTCGGAACTGGCGTCCAGATTCAGCCGCTGCTGAAACTGACCACCAGTTCTGACTTACATACAGAATCAACTTAAGAACCCCAAGCGTCCCCAAGTCAGCTGCTGCTGAAACTGATCAGCAGCTGATTCCACGAAGCCCGGGGCAGAGCAACTCTGCCTCGGGCTTCCTGTAGTCAGCGCTGGTCATTTTCAGCAGCGGCTAAATCAGGACACCTGGGGCAGAGCAGCTGGGGTGCTGCTGGGTTGCTCCAGTAGCGCCGCTACTCGGCACTACTGGACCAACCCAGCAGCACCCCATCTGCTCTGCCCCAGGCGTCCTGATTCAGCCGCTGCTGAAACTGACCAGCAGCGGCTGAATCAGGACCAGAGCAGCTGGGGTGCTGCTGGGTTGGACCAGTAGCGCCCAGAGCGGCGCTGCGGGACCAACTGGCAGCACCCCAGCTGCTCTGCCACAGGCGTCCGGAGAAAAGCCTAGTCTGCTGGGGGGGAGGGGAGCATACTAGCTGCGCCCCCCCCCCCCCCCCCCAGCAGACGAGGAAGACACGGGCGGCGGACCGAGACGCACCGCGGTCCCGCCGCCTGGGTCCTCCGCGGCTTTGCTCCCAGTCTCCCTAGTCTGCTGGAGACCAGCAGACCAAGGAGACGGGGAGCAAAGCCACTGAGGACGCCGGCAGCGGGACAGCCGCGGGGCGTCTGGGCTGTCCCGCTGCCGGCTTCCCCCACGGCTTTGCAAAGCCGCGGGGAAGCCGGCAGCGGAGCAGCCCAGGCGCGCCTGGGTTGCCTGAGCCGCCCCTCCCCCGCGGCTTTGCAAAGCTGCGGGGGGGCTCGGGCAGCGAGGCAGCCCAGACGCGCCTGGACTGCCCCGCTGCCGGCTTCCCCGCAGCTTTGCAAAGCCGCGCGGGGGGGGGGGAAGAGGTTGCGCAGCGGGGCAGCTGCCCCGCTGCCCGAGCCCCTCCGCGGCTTTGCTCTGCGTCTTCCTGGTCTGCAGACCAGGGAGACGCAGAGAAAGCCCCAGAGTACACGGGCGGCAGGACCGCGAGGTCCCGCAGTCCGTGTACTCCGGGGCAGCCCCGTTCGTAACTGCGGATCCGACATAAGTCGGATCCGTGTAAGTCAGGGACTGCCTGTATTTTGGATGGTTTTCTACATTTCTAGACATATTGATTTCAACTACAACATAGAATACAAAGTGTACCATGATCACTTTATATTATTTTTAATTAGAAATATTTGCATTGTAAAATTATGAAAATATTTTTCAAATCACTTCACGCAAATACTGTAATACATCTTCATTGTGAAAGTGCAATTTCCAAGTAGAGATTTTTTTTATTGCTGCATATGGGCAAATTAGTCGAAACAATAGTAAAGAATAAAATTGTGAGGCATGTAGAAGAACTTATTCATAAATGATCTGGAGAAAGGGGTAAGCAGTGAAGTGGTAAAGTTTGCGGATGATACCAAACTGTTTAGGATAGTCAAGACAGAAGCAGACTGTGAGGGACTCCAAAAAGATCTCACCAAGCTGAGTGATTGGGCAACAAAATGGCAAATGAAATTGAATGTGGATAAGTGTAAAGTAATGCACATCGGGAAAAATAACCCCAACTATACGTACAGTATGATGGGGGCTAATTTGGCTATGACAAATCAGGAAAGAGATCTTGGAGTTATCGTGGATAGTTCTCTGAAAACTTCCACACAGTGTGCAGCAGCGGTCAAAAAGGCAAATAGGATGCTAGGAATTATTAAGAAAGGGATAGAAAATAAGACACAGAATATCTTACTGCCCCGGTATAAAACTATGGTACGCCCACATCTTGAATACTGTGTATAGATGTGGTCTCCTCACCTCAAAAAAGATATTTTGGCCTTGCAAAGGGTTCAGAAAAGGGCAACTAAAATGATTAGGGGTTTGGAATGGGTCTCATATGAAGAGAGGTTAAAGCGACTGGGACTTTTCAGTTTAGAAAAGAGGAGACTGGGGGGATATGATAGAGGTATATAAAATCATGAGTGGTGTGGAGAGGGCAGATAAAGAAAAGTTATTTATTAGTTCCCATAATAGAAGAACTAGAGGACACCAAATGAAATTAATGGGTAAAAGGTTTAGAACTAATAAAAGAAAGTTCTTCTTCACACAGTGTGTAGTCAACCTGTGGAACTCCTTGCCAGAGGAGGCTGTGAAGGCTAGGACTATAACAGAGTTTAAAGATAAGCTAGATAATTTCATGGAGGTTAGGTCCATAAAAGGCTATAAGCCAGGAGATAGAAGTGGTGTCCCTGGCCTCTGCTTGTCAGGCTGGAGAAGGATGGCAGGAGACAAATCGCTTCATCATTGTCTTCCGTCCACCCTCTCTGGGGTACCTAGTGCTGGCCACTGTCGGCAGACAGGCTACTGGACTAGATGGACCTTTGGTCTGACCCAGTACGGCTGTTCTTATGTTCATAACTGTATTCAAAAACAAAACAATGCAAAACTTAATAGCCTACAAGTTTACTCAGTCCTATGTCTTGTTCAGCCAATTGCTAAGACAAACAAGTTTGTTTACATTTGTAGGGCATAATGCTGACCACTTTTTTGTCATCAGAAAGTGAGAACAGGTGTTTACATGTGACTTTTTTAGCTAACATTGCAAGGTAATTATGCGTCACATATGCTAAACGTTTGTATACCCCTTTGTGCTTTGGCTACCATTCCAGAGGACGATACCAATGCCAATAACACATTAAAAAATTAAATTTGTGACTGTATGTTTCCGGCTCTATTTAAAATGTGCTGTACCACGTATTATAGGTTATAGTTGTCTTGGATGATGACTCAGCAAATGTTTAAGAACACTTTTGCAGATTTGACAAAAGACAAAGAAATTACCAATGTGAGATTTTTAAAGATAGTGACAACACTCAACCCAAGGTTTAAGAATTGGAACTGCCTTCCCAAATTTGAAAGGGATAAGTCTTTTAAGATAAGTCTTAAAAGAGCAATACTCCAATGTGGAAATTACAGAACCTGAACCACCAAAAAAGGAAATAAACCTTCTTGTGGTGGCAGCTGATTCAGATGATGAAATGAACACACCTTGTCTGCACTGCTTTGTACTGTTATTGAGAACTCATCATCGGCATGGACACTTGTCATCTGGAATGGTGGTTGAATCACAAAGGGTACTTAGTGCACTTGGCAAGTATATATCCTACAACTTTGACTACAACAGTGCCATGTGAACACCTGTTGTCACTTTCAGACATTTTGAACAGGAAACAGGCAGCATTATCTCCTGTCATTGTAAACAAGCTTGTCTGTCTGAGCAACTGACTGAACAAGAAATAGGACTGAGCAGATTTGTGGAAGCTAAAGTTTATATTATTTTTGAATGCAGTTATTTTTACACACAGTTCTACTTTTGTAGAATTCTACAAATTTCTACATTCTACTTTCCTGATAAAGAAATTGCACTATAATACTTGCATTAGGTGAACGGAGAAATGTTATTTCTTTTGTTTCTTTAAGTGCAAACATTTGTAATTTAAATAAAATGAGCACTGTACACTTTCTATTTTGTGTTTTAACTGAAATCAATACATTTGAAAAGGGAAAAAAATCTAAAATATTTAAATGGTACTCTATTGTTAATTGTGTGATTAATTACACAATTATTCATGATTTTTAATTGCTTGATTTATAACAATGTTTTTTATTTGCTTAAAAGTCCTAACCAGACTATAATCTGGCTTCAAATACTGACAGAGCAGAAGAAATATCAGACACAGTAGTACAGTAACACAGGCTTAAAAAAATGGCAGCACCTAAAGAATTTCTGAGATAATGAAGTGCTGCTAAGAGAGTCCGGACTCTTATCTACCCAGGATATTTGGCTGTATTTTCAAATGAACGAGGTGGTCAATTCCCATTAAATTCCCAAGATGAGCATCCTGAGAACACACATGATTTTGGAGCACTAGGATGCTCCTCCTCTGTACACCATAAATCATAAAGACACAGCACTGCATATAAACTTTCCAAAGCTATGTACCTATGTGCAGCAGAACCAATAGAACATTGGCAAACAATTAAAAGATTGCTGTGTACATGCACAAAGTGCTTTAAAAAACTTTATGACTTTGACAAGTCACAACCAATTATCAAGAGACCAACAAAAGGCACAACTCTGAACTAGGGATTGCCTCATGCCAAAATCCACATTTCTAATGTCTATGACTAATGCATGACTGCTTTTCTCAGGAAATCACAGGGAAAGTGTTTTTGTTCCTACTTTTTCTTTGATTTTGAAAATGGCTGAACTAGTTTGGTTTATTATATTAAAAAAAGGGTAAATATTTCTTAACTAATCATAAATTTTCTCAAGATTGTACATGATGATGGTACATGATGGTACATGTTCCATTATCATCTTATTCCTGCTCATTTTCCAAGCAGGAAGAATCTTCCTTTTTCTTTTAAAACATATTTGGCTTCACAATGTACAGCTAGGAGTTGGAGCTGCTCAGAAAACGAATTGCTTCCCCAGCCAATTGCCTGTGCTAAGACGACAAGCCATAACTTCTGATATTTAATAATGAAAGATAAGCTTTTTCCAGACAGCATACTTCATCTTTTGCATCTTGTTAATTTATTAAACATCAACAACAACAAAAAGGAAATAAAGAAATAAAGACAGATTTCAATGTGAGGAAACCCCATTCCTCTTTCTCTGTGCAGGAAAGTTCTGCAAGAGAAAAAGGGAAAGTTTGCAACATTAACTGAAATCTGATGCAAAAATGAATGACACCTCGGGTGAAGGGCCGTGAAGTAACATGAGCCCAATGCAGAGAATGAAAAATTATAGCTTGGTAAGTGAGCTTTACCTTTCACTGCTGCTCTGTGATATTTTACATGTCGGTTGTAGTCAGCAGCAAAACAAATCCCCACAATAGGAGGGAAACTTATAATATGAAGAAATTTGAATCAAGAGCAAAAGTCTCTTATCTAATATTTAAATCTCGGGCTTGATTTGCAATTGCGAATGCCTACATTTGCAGCCCTATTCCGAAACAGGCTGCAAGTGTAGACATACCCTGAGTGTCTCAGGCTAGGTCTAGACTGCGGTGAGTTTGCAGAAAAAGCTCTGCATTTTGGATAGCTTTTTCCGCTTTTTTTCCGGAAGGGATTTTTCCGCCATTTCGGCCCGTTTACGGCCCAAATGGCAGAAAAGCCTCCTTTCAGCAGAGCCCTTATGCCTCATGAAATGAGGTATACAGGGCTCCCCAAAAGAGCGCGTTCCCTGGATGTGGCGGGGTTTCTGCAGGATACCTCCAATAGTCTAGACTTAGCCTTAGAGTAAGGACTGTTCTTTATGAGGGCTTGGAAAACTTTCCGCTCCAGGAAAAAGAATTCCTCCCATATTCTATCATCTATTTTAAAGAGTTTGTGTGTCTGTCCCTCTGTGAGTATGTTTGTTCAAGGACTCCTCCCTAACAGTAAGAGCTAGGACCACCAAATTTAGCATGCAGCTTCCTTTTATCATAACTTAAAGCACAGTAATGGTTTGGTTGTGCCAGGATAATGGATGTGCCTAGAATGCAATGGAGAAGGGGGGGATGTGAGAGCAGGGATAGTTATACCCATGAACAACCACGGGGGGCAGCAAGAGCTCCAGCTCTGGGAAGCAACCTCTGGATGGCAACATGGCCTCTGTCACCCTGGCTTACCCCGTGAAGCAGCTGCTGGCTGCCATACAGCCCCTGCCTCCTTGGACTGTCCCTGGGCCACCATGGTGCTCAGCCCTGTCAATCCCAGGCAGCCCCTGGATAGCATCCACCAGCCAGCCTGCACAGTCCCTCCACCTTGGGTTGGCTCCTGAGAGAAGCCAGTGTGCAGGCAGCATGGCCCCCACCGCCCTGGGCCATCTCGTTGGACAAGCCAGTAGGTAGGCCTCACAGCCCTGGCTGCCCTGGAGCAGGGCAATGCCTGGTAAGTCTTCTAAGTTCAAGAGTCTTACCTCTGCTTTCTTGATCCAGCATGCTACCACAGCCCTATAAGTCGCAACCAATTGTGGAGGGAAATTTTAGGAAGAGAACCACCTTTCTAGCTGCTATAATTTCAGAAAGCTGTTCGTTCTGATGAGCTTCCTAGGATAACCTGCTGCTTTGAATTGAGTGGGATTATGTCAGATCCCATAATGATGCAGAAAATAATCTGATTTCTGGTTATGATCATCACAAAAAAAATCTAGAGTTCAGAGGTGCACTGGGATTAGTGCATGAAACCATGGACTGCCTTGCTATAATGGAAATTAGTACCAAATATGGAGAACATCAGCCATGGGAGTAGTTTTTTTAACCTGTTGTTTTTGTTTCCAAACAAAAGTCATGTCTGACTGCAGGACTGCCAGGATTCACAGGGGTCAAGATACCAACCATAACAAGGACTGGCTAATGCCCTTACTAGAACAACCACATCAAAAATACCAGGTTACTACAGCAGTTGGGAAGGAATCATGTATCTTGGTCTGTGGGTTTTTCCTAACCCTCTGATTTAGCAGCTTCTGGACATGAAATTTCACTTCAGTCAGAGAAAGAAAGGAGGAAGATGGCAGACGCAAGAAATCCAAGGACCTCTGGCATATTGTTTCCAAAATGCCAGGGCCTACTGCTGAATTTCAGTTTCAAACAAGTTAAGGCTTCCCTACCACATTACTACTGCTGTAGACAACCCTTGTCACCATGTTTTACTTTGGCCTGGAGCACCAAGTGGCTAAGGACCCCTGGCTTGGAGGTTCTGAAAAGCTGGCTCCCATTGCTGCACTGCTGAATCTGTGCCCCCAGCTGCTTAAAGCCTGTGCGCCACATTGCTGTAGAGTGGGGGAAATGGTGCAATACAGCACAAGTGACCCGCCAGCAGAATCCTGTCTGGTCTTAAGAGTCTGCTACACTGCTGTGTTTTCTCCCACAATACAATCGTCTGGTAGGGTCCTGTTCTCAGAAAAATCTTCTTTACCAAGGAAGCATCAAGGAGAGACTGAAAAATTATATATCATGGCAAAAAGATCCTTCCTGGAGACAAAGAATGGAAGAGGAACTTCCTGCATCTTTGAGTGGAGGTAAGACACTGGGGAGTTAGAGAGCCAATCAGATCTCTGAACAGCTTCACCTCCTGGAAGTACTCTCTGGTTGGTTTTTTAACCTCTAGCTTCAACCAACCAGAGAAGGCTCCATGCACTGAAAAGTAGGAAAAAGGCTAGTTGTAATTGGTCATGGATTACAAGGTGCCCATGATGTAGAATACTAATTATGCTCAGAATGACAAAAATCTGGCAAATTTAGCTAGTTATAAAACTAAAAGGAGAATAAAGAACTGGAAGTGACCCCTAAGACAGGAGAAGATGGAGCCTCATGATTCAATGGGTGGACTATACTATGTTTTTCTTGCTGCAGTCAAGTGGAGGATCAATCACGCTCTGCATCTTCACCCTCTGCTGTGGCACTGCAACCTTAATCTTGCCTCTGGGTGAACGGCAAGGGCTGGTGAGTGAGCACGTCCCACACTTACCCAACTGTGGCATAGGGCTGGGCCCAGACCTCTGTTATGAGCACCATGACCTGGTACAATGAGACTCAGGTTTGTGACTTTAGTGGGGACTAATGGTTGCTGTGGGTACAAATGAACCCATAACCCCGCGAAAAAGCCACTACTCAGGTAAAGACATCGTTGCACACATTGTAATAATAATAAAAAATCTTACTGTTATGTTGTTTTTATATCCAAAAGTAGGTGCTCAGATGATATGGAGATGAGTACACAGAAATGACTATAAATAAGTAATGAAGTAGGGAGATTGAAAAAAACCCAGCCAAACATAATAGTAAAATAATGGGGGGGGGGGGGAATAATCATTTAACCCTAGATAGTAAAGATATTAAGTTCAGGGGACTACACTTGATGAGCTCTTGAAGTTTCTTCCATTTCTATAATTCTATATACATGTACTGGGAATTATAAGTCAAATGTGAGACAGTCAATCACAGTATATTGTCTATAATCTTAAAAAATCCCAAGAAATAAGTTAAGGATTTTTTGAAATAAGATACTAAATATTCTTAAATCTATATATTTCTGAAGTGAACAAAGTGCATGTATTATGTCCAACACAGTGTTTTTAAAATATTTAGTAAAATATTATTGAATTGCCTGCTAGATGTGATACTTTTTTTCTTTTTTGATGTCTCAGTACTCTAGTTAAAATATTTCCTCCATCTATTCTTTTATTACTAAGTCTCAAAGCATAATTATTATAGATTAATTCTACCAAATAATTTCTCAGTTTTCACAAGTGATTTTTGGCCCTGCAAAATGCTGATTTGATTCATAATATAAAAACATTTTTGTGGATATATATGAATTGTGACACAATACACCATGAACAACATTTCAGTCTTTCCAACTGCTTCTTAGATGTACTAGATTTATTCAAGCACTATTTATCATTTATTCACTTAAAACTGTTTCTTAAGCATCAGATGCGTAAGAGTTAAACTAAACTATTCTATACTCTAAATCATACATTTGTTCTGTGACATGATTCAGGCTGTCTATAGTAAAGAGTTTTTTCCAGAAAAATGGCCGTTTTTCAAAAAAAGTCACTTACGTCCACACTTGCATTTTTGAAAACCCCCCGAAAGAACAGAGAGGTTTTACTGACATTGGTAAACCTCTTTCTATGAGGAAGAGGCCTTTTTCCGAAAGAGCTCTTTCAGAAAAAGGTGTGGGAAGAGGAAGTTCTTTCGAAAGAAGAGGTAAGAGGAAAAACCGTAAGTGCCCTGGTAGCCACTCCGTCCATAGTAATCACAGCTTAAATGAGATAGCGTCCATTTACTGTGGATGCTATCTTTCAAAAAAGCAGATTGCCAAAGGGCATCGAAAAAGCAGTGTGGACACGCTCTTTCGGAAAAAGTTTTTTCAGAAGATCTCTTTCGGAGAAGCTTCTCCCAAAAGTAGCCTGCGGTCTAGGCGTAGACTCATAATATGATTCAGTATGCAATTTTGGAGTAGGAGCTCTGATTATAATGTTCAAAATGTAAGAAGTGTAATACTTAAGTATAGTAATTATGCAAGGACTCAAAACATTTACAAATGTAAATATTTACATTAACTTGCTACAATAAAAGTACAAGATTTGCTGTTTTTATGTGGAAACATTTGATTTAACTGAACATGAAAAAAACTGCAAGGTATCATAGAATCACAGAATACTAGAACCAGAAGAGACCTGAAGAGATCATCAGGTCGAGTCACCGGACCTCACAGCAGAACCATGCACCATCTAAATCATCCCTGACAGATGTCTGTCTAACCTTCTCTTAAATATCTTCGCTGATGGAGATTCCACGTCCTCTCTAGACAATTTATTCCAGTGTTAACCACCCTGACAGTTAGGAACTTTTGCCTAATGTCCAACCTAAACCTCCCTTGCAGCAGTTTAAGTCAGAGGCCAAAGAGAAAAATTCCTCCTCTCTCCGTCTGACACCATTTTAGGTACCTGGAAACCGCTATCATGTCCTCTATCAGTCTTCTCTTTTGCAAGCTAAACAATCTCAATTACTTCTGCCTTACCCCATAGCTTATGTTTTCCAGACCTTTAATAATTTTTGTTGCTCTTCTCTGGACCTTCTCCAATTTCTCCATATCCTTCTTGAAATGTGGTGCCCAGAACTAGACAATACTCCAGTTCAGTGCAGAGTCGAGTGTAAGAATGACCTTTCATGTCTTGCTCAGAAGACTCTTGTTAATGCATTCCAGAATCATGTTTGCTTTTTTTCTCAACAGTGTCACAGTGTTGATTCATATTTAGCTTGTGGTCAACTATGACCCCTAGATCCCTTTCTGCAATACTCCTTCCTGGACAATCACTTTCCATTCTGTTGAATGGATTGTTCCTTCCTAAGAAAGATCTTTGCATTTGTCCTTATTAAACTTCATCCTATTTACATCAGACCATTTCTCCAGTTTGTCCGGATTATTTTGAATTATGACACTATCCTCCAAAGCAGTTGTCAGCTCTCCCAGCTATGTATCATCTGCAAACTTAATAAGCATACTCTCTATGCAATCATCTAAATTCTTGATGAAGATATTGGACAGAACCGGTCCCAAAACAGACCCCTGCAAAACCCCACTTATGCCCTTCCACCATGACTGTGAACCATTAATAACTACTCTCTGAGAATGGTTAACTAGCCAGTTATGCATCTACCTTATAGTAGCCCCATCTAAGTTGTAGTTGCCTAGTTTACTGATAAGAACGTCATGGGAGACCATATCAAATGCCTTACTAAAGTCTAGGTATACCGCTTTTCCATTATCCACACGATTTGTTATCCTATCAAAGAAAGCTATCCTAAATTGATATATAAATCTATAAGGAGAAATTAACTATCTAGATTTGGAATGGTATTGTTCATATTTTTATGAATCCAGTTCAGTTTTCTAAGAATTACAACAGGTTAAAGAAAAAAAAGGCAGAGGGTAAAATTTTCAAAAGTTCTAAAAGACTTAGGAGCCCAAGTCCTGTTGACTTTGCATGTCACTGGAACTTCTAAATGCCCATGTCATTTTTGAAAATGGAATTTGGACTCCTAAATCACTTAGGCACTTTTGACGATTTTACCCAGAACTTCCAAGCCAGAACCTCCAATCACAAGATTTTGAAATTTTATTGCATCTTCCCTAGCAGGCACTAATCAACTAATTTCATAATTTCACGGAGGTTAGGTTCATAAAAGGCTATTATCCAGGGGATAGAAATGGTGTCCCTGGCCTCTGTTTGTCAGAGGCTGGAGAAGGATGGCAGGAGACAAATCACTCGATCACATTCAGAAATATAATTTATGCTATCATGTGCTATGTACATTGGACAAATGTCTCAGACACTTCGCCAAAGGATCAATGCCCACAAAACAGATATTAGACAGGATCACAAAGAAAAAACAGTTTCTTGCCATTTCAACCAGAAAGGACACTGTCTTGACGACCTAATCACCTGCATCCTACTCCAGAAGACTTTCAAATCTGCAGTTGAAAGAGAGTCCTCTGAACTGTCATTCATGCTAAAATTTGACACTCACCGTGGGGGGCTCAACAAAGACACCAACTACCTTACCCATTACAAAGATAGCTTCCCCAATTATCACCTCTAATACCATTAGCTCACAGACATCTACCTTTCCCCACCTCTAATATCATTAACTCACAGACATTTACCTTCCTTCCCTCCCCCCCCCGCATTCCCCTTCTGTTCTGAAATGTGATTTGTCCTTTGATATGTGTTCATCTTTTTTAATTGTATCCTTTGGTATATATGGTTGTGACTATTTTCTTCCACTATTTGATCTGAGGAAGTGGGTCTGGCCCACGAAAGCTCATCATCTAATAAACCATCTTGTTAGTCTTTAAAGTGCTACATAGTCCTGTATTTTGTTTCGCTTTATGTAAGCATAGAATTTTCAGCTCTAAAGCATAAAGTTCTATTAACAGCTGACTATGAAACTGTCATTCATGATACCTTTTTACAAAAATTACATAAACATGTCAATACATAAATATTTAAAAGAAAAAAAGCTTATTTTATAAGATCTCTCTTTTCCTGATATTCACAGCTCTTTCATTTGAGTAACAGCAATGTTTGTGGCTACATAAGAAAGCAAACTGAAAACAGTGCAACAGTTCCAACAGATCTGAAATGTACCACTATAAACCTTGGTCAGATGACCTGGCAGCCTCTTAGATTTAATGCATTCCATCTATTTCCAAGGTTAGAATGGCATTGAAAAACTAAACAAATGCCAAGTTTCAAGTGTCTGAATTGAATTTGGCCTCAAATCAAAATCAAGATAATCACATCCGAATGACTAAGTTGGAAAATCTCCTGAAATATAAATTACACTTTAAAATCGATTAATTAAACTTAATACACTAAACTCACAAGTCAGCAGAGGTAGTTTTTTATATTAGACCTAGCAAACCCCAAACTATTGATTAAGCAATGACATGTTACAAGAAAACATTTATAAGTTCATTAAACACAGTTATAACAACCGTTTAAATTATATGACATTCATTTCTAGGAATGTTTTGACTGACATTAAGAGGAGGGCATTGCATTGGTGCATTTGTCTTTCTGAATAAATGTAAGGTACATGTTTTATATGAATTCACAAACATTTTGTTAAAACATTATATTTTGGAGTTTAAAGGAAATTTAGTTCACATATCAGGTGCATGGTAGTAAAAAACAGAGTCTAAGCTTATAGGACTGTACAAAATGCACAAAGGAAATACTTCTATTAATGGGCAGTGTGTGTGTGACGTAATTGCTATCACTATTTATTTTATCTCCTCCCTGGATTGATGCGCTTTGTAATCTATGGTCAAAATGATCAAATTTGGGTGAATGAAGTGAGAGTGTTAAATAAGTGGCTTGACTTTCTGAGATGCTGTGCCTCTGTAGTGCTTGGTGAAGACACTACCTATGCCAACTGGTAGCGCCCTGCAAATCCATGGATATCTGCTTCATATCTGCATATAGACACATATGTGGATGCGGACATCTGTGGACTGTTTTTGTGGACAGAGGATTAAGTGCAAATACAACTGTGCAGGGCTCTACTCACTGGCAGTACCTTGCCCATGACATCTGGCTTGAGCAGCAAGACATAGTGTGCTTTGGGCCAGAGGCCAGGAGCCAGTGGCTGGGGCAGCAGGTTGGAGTTGGGTGTGTCCAGCGCCCATTCACTGCACTGCTTCCTGTCCAGGAGGTCCAGCCCTTGGGCAGCATGAGTGTCCCCACCATGTCCTGAACACACACAGCTGCTGCTGTATGCTTTCGCTCACTGGGCCCCAGAACAGCATGTGATATGCCACTGATTCTTCCCCAGGCCTCCTGCCATGTTGCCCCTTCTCCTTGAGACCCTACTCCAGTAGTGCCCCTTACTCCCAGTTCCCACTGTCATGATGCCTCTTCCCTGCAAGAATCCTTGGCGGCTCTCCCTCCCATTGCTGGCTCTTGTGAGGGGGCTTGCTGATGCGATGTGGATGCAGACATGGGTAAAAGCTAAGAGATCACATGCTGGCCCTGGCAGATGTGGATCGGATGCAGATCCACATTTTTATATCCTCCCAGGGCTCTACTGATGGGAGAGTGTATCCTGCCAATGGAGGTACTCCACTTCCCTCAGAGGTTGTAGCTGTGTTGATGGGATGACCTCTGCTGTTGACCCCAGAACTGTCTGCACTGAGCATTAGGTTGGTATAATTTTGTCAATATTCTACACCCCTGAGTGATATAATTATACCAACACCTGTTTGTAGTGTAGACCATGTGGGTTATTAAAATCACAAACATTAATCCTCTGACAAGGAGACAACAGCACATACAGGGAGGAAAACTATGTGATGGTATCACTTAAGTGAAACCTGAGAAGTAAGAAAACAGCCAATATGGCCAACAGTAATCTTGGATACAACAGTTTCCATCTTAACACTTCTTTGTGGCCAAAAGCCAACCCCAATATCTCCTGCCAGAGACAGGTGTCAGACAGCTCAAGTGTTTGCCAAAACTGACTAACTTAGCCCTGCTATTTGCCAAGAACAGGAACTGATTGTTCTTAATGCTTGTATGTAAGGGAGGTGATGATATTGAGAAACAAAGGGCTGCAAATCTGTCCAATTTTCCCCACGCTGCTCAAAGGGTGGGGGAAGATAGGTAATGAGAGGAAACGACCCCAAAGCTCTATTCCATCACAACTGCAGCTGCTGGGAGGATGAAGGGTACCTGACTGCTTTTTACTGTAACAGTTAAGTTGCTCCTCCTTGTGGGGAGATGGCCTCAGAGTCTTTCCACTACAAATATTCCTGCCAAGAGAGGGCGTGGGAACAATTTGAACAGTGTCGGTGCTGTGAGCCACTGAACCAAACTGTAAACCCTGTATATATGATGGAAACCACTTCAAGCTGGAGGTGCAGTAGCTGGGGCTGGAGTGGCAGGTTGGAGTTGGGTCTGTGTAGCGTCCACTCACTGCACTGCTTCCTCTCCATGAAGATACAGGTAAAAGACAGATAACAGATCACAGGCTGGCCCTGGTAGATGTAGATGTGGATCGGATGCAGATCCACATTTTTTATCCTTCCAGGGCTTTACTACAATCCAGCACCAAGGCTGTCAACAAAAAATGTAAATAGCATGAGTCTCTGAAGGCAGTAACAGTGAACATATTTTCCTCAGCCTTTGGATTTAGGAAATGCATCACTTTCCCAGCACTTATTTTAACAGAAATCTTGTTGACTCCTCACCATGAGAAGTCTTGCTCTTGATTGCTAAAGTGATTAAGCCGGAGGCAGTGAATCAAATTAAGAATCAGTTTTGACCAGGCTCTTCCAAAGGAAAGTCCAATGTAGTAGTGACACCCCAGAACTTGAAAAGTTTAAGAAAGCTACACCCCTCATTGTCCTGCAACAGCAGCATGTTCTCTTGAACTGGAAAAATAATGGGATTTTTTTTATTTGCTGAAAATTGTAAAAAAGAAAATTAAAAGTGTAATTTCAGGTCAAATTGGAAACTAGCTTTCTGGCAAATAAAGTTAAACAACAAAACGGAGTCACGGCAAAACAAAACGTGGGTTGGTGGAGAACATAACCTCCCTTACAACCTTTAGCCCTGGATTTGGGGCACTCATGATGGATTTGGGAGGCAAGTTTGCCTCATTGCAGGAAGTGTCCTAGCCACTGAGTTATGGGGTATTCTGGTGTAGGTCCATTTCAATCTCTCTTCTTGAAACTGCTCCACTTTTATTTGACATTAGTCTAGACCAGAGTCTTGAACTTGGGTCTCCTCCATACTGTGTGAATGCTCGTATCCCATAGTTGGGGGATTTGATATGCTAAAGAGGCTAAGTCTCCCCTCAGGTGCAGCCACCAACCCTTTCAGAGAGCAGATGCCTGGGCAATGGTGGCCCTTCCTGCGTTTTGCCTCTTCTTGTCCCTCCTCTGCCCCTTCCACTTCTTCAAGGCCCCCGCTGCCCATCTCCTCCTGGTAAGCAGCAAGTAGCAATTCGGGTTACCTGGAGACTGCAAATACTCCCCTCCCCCACAAGTTTTTTACTTACTCAAGTCAAGCATGGGGAGCACTTGCTTTGGAGGAGAGGTGTGTGTGTGTGTGTGTGTGTAATGGAAGGTGGGGTGGAGGAGAAGGAGCAGCAAGTGGAGGTGCTTCACAGGGAATGTAAGGTAGAAGAGAAGAAGGATGCAGGGAATGGGGGTGGGGGCTTAAGGGAGGGAGAAGAAGTGGTGGAGCATGTGTGGGGCCTTGGAGAAGGAACTGGAGTAGGGTCAGGTTAGAACTGGTGCCGGAGGGAGATTCTTGCACTTGGGCTAGCATGTGCCACCCATGCCTTACCTGCTAGGGAATAGAACCAGTCTTACTCCCTTTCTCTGACTCAGTGGCTGTGTCTACACTGCACCCCTTTTCCGGAAAAGGGATGCTAATGTAGAACGTCGGAATAGCAAAATCCATGGGGGATTTAAATATCCCCCGCGGCATTTGCATTAACATGGCTGCCACTTTTTTCCGGCTTGGGGAAAAGCCGGAGAAAAGCGCCAGTCTAGACGTGATTCTCCGGAAAATAAAGCCTTTTCCGGAGGATCTCTTATTCCTACTTGAAAGTAGAAATAACAGATCCTCCGGAAAAGGCTTTATTTTCTGGAGAATCACGTCTAGACTGGCGCTTTTCTCCGGCTTATCTCCAAGCTGGAAAAAAGCGGCAGCCATGTTAATGCAAATGCCGCGGGGGATATTTAAATCCCCCATGGATTTTGCTATTCCGACGTTCTACATTAGCATCCCTTTTCCGGAAAAGGGGTGCAGTGTAGACACAGCCATCGAGTGTTCATTGTCATTCAAGTGGCAATTCCTATTTATACCTAAGGGATCTCCCATATACCCTGATTACAGTGTTAACTGTTCTTGTATAAGGGAGCTGGTCCTCCACACTTTCAAGCATTTTGAGAGTCTTTATCCTTTGACTGAACTCTAAACAAAATAATTTCAAATTGGGTTGAAATGAAATGTTTTATTTCAACGTTTCTGAAACGTTGAGATTTTCTGAGTTTGGTTTAAACTATTAAACTTAACATAAACTCGCTAATTTGTGTGGGTTGATGAACTGCATTTTTTACGAAATTTGCCCGCTCTACCTATGAGTATGGGGTTAAATTATTGCAATTTCCTCATGTAGGGATGTGTTTCTGTGTATCTTTTCCTCTTCTCACTTTTATCTTAGTAAAGACCTTTGAGGGTGGGAAATGGGTTTTTCTGGTCTCATTTCCATAAAATGAGAAATGGCTGATGTTTAAATACATCAAAACCATTTTTTTTAAAATGACTGATGTGTGACTAAGTGTACATTACAGTCACTTTCCATTAAAAAAACACCTCTTGGACATAATCCATAATATAATCAGGATAGGCAAAATGTACAAAATATCAAAACAATGATACACCTACCATCTACCAAAAGGTACTAGATCAGCCACAATATAGTAAATACATTCAATAATAAAATGAACTCAATATGCTTTCAATTCCTTTCCCTTTATTTCTTTGTAGACACCACTCTCAATGAACCATCCATAAATTAGAGGCCTGAGAGAAATTTACTTAATCTATTTTGGGACAGTGTGCTGCACTGTCTGTTCTCCCCTCCCCCAGTTAAGATAACTAGGCATTATAAAATGTAAAAGGAAATACAAATGACTAGCTTCAGCAATTAATAGCAACTTTAAAGTAAAAATTTTCCGTTAGTTGCTGACCTGAAATAAAACACTTTTTTGTTTTATAACAAGGCAGTTAAAAAGCTAAATAAGGCACGTAAGTTTTAGTGGTCTGAAGTACATACTTATTCATTTCTTTAGTTCTGATGCACAATACTGCAAAGCATATGATGTAATTTAAAGAACCCTTAGGAAAATTTGTGCTCTGCTTAGATTGTCATGATTTGATATACTGGTGATTTTGAGTTTTCATAAATGGACCACAATAAAGAAACTACAAATTTATTCTACTGAAACATTCCCTCCCATAACCTCTTTTCAGGTCATCCACTGAAATTATGAAAAGAAAATACAAAGAAATGGCAGAACTGTTGGGAAAATCAATTACTTAGAAAATGTAAAATGGAATTCTCAAGGGACTCTTAAGCACGAGTGGTATCATAGAAAATTCTTGTATATATAGTATTACAGTATAAAAAAGCATTAGTCTTAAACACCATTTACACACAAGAGATTAAGCATGATAGCCAGGCCACAAGCTGTAGACATAACTGGCTAAAATTAGGTGTACTGTTTGAACAAAGCTGAGTAAAAAGCTGAAAAACAATTAGATTTGTTTTTAATAAAAAAAATAAATATTACAAACCCACTTTTCCATTAAGGCAGCAAATTTTAAATACCAGCCAGAAAAACTATATTATTTGTAATCTTAGGGCTTTGATGGTTAAAAGTTTAAAATGAAATTCACAATTAATCTTTGCATTCTCTCTTTAACTTACCATTCTGCGTTTGTAATTTTGGGATCTTTGAATATTGAAAGTTATTATGTAGTACAGAAATATTGTTATTACAGTTACTATTTGGTGAAAATTAACAGGAAATTCTATCAACATACATTTGTAAAAACACAAAACATTTATATTTTGCCTTTATTTTGAAGAAAAAAAACTTTAGTTTCTCTCTTCATTTCACATAATATATCTATCAAGCAGATAGACTGTGAGGCTGATGGCTGAAGAAAATTTTTTAAGTTTAAATTAATTTTTATTTCAGTGAAGGAGCTTGCTCCCACGATATAGAACATTAATCAGACTAGTTCTATTCCATGCTAGTTAGGTGGTACGTTCTTAGATGGCACCTACCTCAGCAGCAGATTCCCTAGATGAAAGCAACAAGTAGTTTAAACAAGAATTTATTGTGGTTTTAGAAAGTAGCTGTTTGGGAGATATAATTGTCACTGAAGGATACAGATGTGACAGACATTGTGGGAAACCTCTAATATATTAGAGAATTTGAGGGCACAAGATGGACTCATTTGGATCTGATGGTTATAAAGTCCCTTTTGTGAACTATTTATTAGTTTTGGACCCACTCATAGACTTTAAGGTCAGAAGGGACCATTATGATCATCTAGTCTGACCCCCTGCACAGTGCAGGCCACAGAATCTCACCCACCCCTCCCAGAATAATCCTCTCACCTATATCTCAGATATTGAAGCCTTCAAATACTTTGAAGACCCCAAGATGCAGAGAATCCTCTAGCTGTGATCTGTATCCTATGCTACAGAGGAAGGCGAAAAACCTCCAGGGCCTCTGCCAATCTACCCTGAAGGAAAATTCCTTCCCCACCCCAAATATGGCAATCAGCTAAACCCTGAGCATGTGGGCAAGACTCATCAGCCAGACACCCAGAAAGTTCTCTAGTAATTCCTATCATCCCTCCATTGACCTATTTCCCACTGATAATGAATGGTCAATTAGTTACCAAGATCATGTTACCTCATCAAACCATCCCCTTCATAAACCCATCTAGTTTAAACTTGAAGCCAGATAGATCTTTTGCCCCCACTACTTCCCTTGGAAGGCCGTTCCAGAACCTCACTCCTCTAATGGTTAGAAACCGTCATCTAATCTCAAGTCTAAACTTCCTACTAGCCAGCTTATATCCATTTGTTCTTGTGTCCACATTGGTATTAAGCTTAAATAATTCCTCTCCCTCCCTGGTATTTACCCCTCTAATATATTTAAAAAGTGCAATCATGTCCCCCCTCAGCCTTCTTTCGGGTAAGGTAAACAAGCCAAGCTCCTTGAGTCTCCTTTCATAAGACAGGTTTTCCATTCCTCGGATCATCCTAGTGGCCCTTCTTTGTACCTGTTCCAGTTTGAATTCTCCTTCTTAAACATGGGAGACCAGAACTGCACACAGTATTCCAAATGGGGTCTCACCAATGCCTTGTATAATGGCACTAACACCTCCTTATTCCTACTGGAAATACCTCGCCTAATACATCCCAAGATCGTATTAGCCTTTTTCACGGCCATGTCACAATGGCGGCTCATAGTCATTCTATAATCAACCAGGACTCCGAGGTCCTTCTCCTCCTCCGTTACTTCCAACTGATGTGTCCCCAGCTTATAACTAAAATTCTTGTTATTAATCCCTAAATGCATAACCTTACACTTCTCACTATTAAATTTCATCCTATTGCTATCACTCCAATTTAAAAGATCATCCAGATCTTCGGGTATGATATCCCGATCCTTTTCTGAATTGGCAATAGCACCCAACTTTGTGTCATCCGCAAATTTTATTAGGACACTTCCACTTTTGGTGCCAAGATCAGCAATAAAAAGATTAACTAAAATTGGCCCCAAAACTGATCCCTGAGGAACTCCGCTAGTAACCTTCCTCCAACCTGACAGTTCACCTTTCAATATGACCCGCTGTAGTCTCCCCTTTAACCAGTTGCTTATCCACCTCTCAACTTTCATATTAATCCCTATCTTTTCCAATTTAACCAATAATTCCCCATGTGGTACTGTATCAAATGCCTTACTAAAGTCGAGGTAGATTAGATCCACTGCATTTCCTGAAGTCTAATGACGGAAATGAACTTGCAAGAGTCTCTAGCTCACAAGAGACTTTCATGGGCGTCGGAAGATAAAGCAGGGTTTTGGGACTGAGGGTAGAGAGTGGATGACATTTGGCAGAAATTATTGCACAAATATTTTCAGTGATTTCCGTTTTGTCATTAATTTCTGCTTGGGGAATATTTTCAAATGCAAAGGCATAATTAATAAAAAAAATAATCAATTCCAGTCAGTCAGGGGTTCTCAAACTTCAGTGCATTGCATCCTTCTGACAACAAAAATTACTGCACCACCCCAAGAACAGGGAAAACGTGAGCTCACATCCCGTTTCCCCGGGCATGGGTGGCAAAGCCAACGCCCATGAGCTTCAGCTCCAGATGTGGAGGGGGTCTGTAGCCCAAGACCTGCCAGTTGGCCTCAGGCTTTAGCCCCAGGCAGTGTGGCTTGGGCTTCATTTTCAGCAGTTCTAACTCCAGCCACAGCAATCCTATTAAAATAGGATCCTAATTCACAGTTCGAGAACCGCTGCAATAAGTGAAACAATATGTCATGGGGGAAAAACCAAACCCAGCTCACAATGTTTAGGAACTTACCGACTCTTTTCTGCCCATGGTTTTGCTGTGGGAGCGAGAGCGGGAGATGGTACTGAAAAAGGAATCTTTCTTGGATGCAGACAAAGGAGGAGACCCTGTGTATTCACGTCCAGCAGACAAGCTCTCTATGCTTGGCGATGAACTGACATTTTTTGAACTTTGGCCTGTAAAATAAGCACAGAACAACAAAACATTAGATCAGTGGAAGAGTGCTCCATCAACTACTTCCTGTCTTGGGTCTTGCTTACTACAATTCATAAGCAGAATGACACAGAATGAGATTTCGCAAAATTAAAGTGTGCCTGTATGCACTATGACATGGAAAACTACTCTGACATACTGACCTCTGTGTATTTCTAATAAGAGTCATAGAAAAACAACTTCAAGTCTTAATAAGCACATATGATACCTAGGGTAATTTATAGGACACATACATAATATTAGAAGATTGATCTGAAGCATTCAGTCTTACACACAATATGTAGTGGGGATAAAGGGAGGGATAGGGAAATAATTTTTTGTTTAATAAATTCATATATATACACAAGGTTGTGAAGAAAAACTTTTAGGATGTTCTGTTTTCTACTTTTCTTCCATCATTGGGGGTTGTTTTGGGTAACTATAAATCAGGTACTATGACTGAATTGAGAAAGGATGTAAGATATAAATATTTTAAGGCATATTTTAATTGATGCAGTTCAGTTTAATCTTCTTACACCAATCACCAGGGCTTGACAAACAGCGGCGAAAGCCACTCGCCAGCCCTGCACTGCGCATGTGCAAGAGTCGCATTGCGCATGCGCGCACCGCTGGTAAACAGGCGAGTAGATTTTATAGTTTCTAGATTCTAGTTATAGTTTCTAGTAGATTCTATAGATTCTACAGGCCACAGGCAAGTAGATTCTATAGTTTGTCAAACCCTGCCAATCACAGAAGATGGTTCAAATCACCTTGAGAAGCTATACCAAATTCACAGGAATAAGCTCGCACTCTCAAATGCTTTACTTTATAAATGTTACTATCAAACCATTTGATTCGTTATGTCCGGAGAAATCCATGCTAACTTGCGTTAAGCTGATTAGCATAAGGAAGCACAAAAAGAAAGTCAATTCTCCCTTCTGATTCCTTAGCCCCTAAACTGTATTTTCTATCATAGGGATGCAGAGCTAACACATACATATTTTATATTCCGACTATACCTTCCCGTATGCCTGTGCAGCATCAGACATACCAGGCAGTGCTGAAGTACATAATTAAAATAAAATAAAATGAATTAACAATGTTATTACAGAAAGCTCCTGGCTCTTCAACTCATAATAAAATATGAAATATAAATATAGGCATGTCACCTGTTACATGTTATCCTTCATTAGGTGCTTAAAATCTGTATGTCTACACTTCTGACAGACACCTGTAGCAGGCCTGTGCCAGCTGACTTAGACTCATGGGGTTTGAATTGGAACGCTGTTTAATTGCAGGGTAGACTTCCAGGCTTAGGCTCTGGTTTCTTGAAAGGTGGGAGGGTGCCAGGGCTTAGGCTCCAGCCTAAGCCCAGAAATCTACCCTGCAATTAAACAGCCTCATAACCCAAGTCCCACACACCCAAATCAGCTGGCATGGGCCAGCACAGGTTTTTAATTGCAGTGTAAAACATACCTTATGCCTTACTCGCCTCATTTCCCCTAATGCATGGTTTATAACGATATACATCAGAATACTGAAAAAGCTCAGAGCACATCCAATGGACTTTATACTCTGCCTCTGAGTCAATCAAAGCTCTCAACAGCTGAGCTGAAGCATGACGACGATAAGGAGTTGTAAGTTCTAAAATGAAATATTTGTTTCTACTGAACATTATGTAGAAAAAATGTTTTTTCCTTCCACTTGGCTATTGTTTGCATGCCACTATAACATGTGGAGTTACACTTCTCCAAGCTCTATGCAATTTTACTTTAGTGCAGTGGAGGAAATATTTCAAGGTCCCTAGTTCACAAGAGGTAAAGTACTCAGGGAGCTAAAACAGCTCCCCTCTCCACTGTTGAGGTGGATTAAGATAAAATATTGTAATGGTTTTAAGAGAAGACTACCACCTATAAATACTGAATGTATATATTTTAGAGTATGTCTGTCTGTCTGTCTGTCCGTCTGCAAGTCAGTTTGTCCAAGAATTCTTCCTCAATGGTAAAAGCTAGGGCAACCAAACTGGGTATGCAGCTTCCCCTTCTTCTAACTTAAAACAAAGTCAGGGTTTGGTTGTGCCAGGACAATTGGAAGCCTTGAGAAAAGGACTGTTTCCCATAACATGTAAAGGGAGGGCCTGCTGTTTGGAGGGACACAATATGAGTGTGGCCACTGGGCGGGAGGGGGGGGAGGGGGAGTAGCAAGCATGCAAGGGAGAGCTGTCCACTGAGGGGCAGTCATTCTACCAAGTAATTCTGGCTAGTAGTGCTAGGGATCCATCATCTTACCTGCCAATACACTAGTAAGTAGCCACTCTGCCCCAAACCCTTCCACCTCTCCTGGCCTTTGGCTGTAGTACTAGGGGTAGGGGGAGAAAAAAAGTTCCTGGCCGCCAGGAGGGTCGGGGGGGGGGGGGGGGGGGAGGGGGAAGAGGAGGAGAGGAGGAAGAAAGTGGGAAGAAAAGGCCCATGTTTAGCCCCTCCTCACCATTCAACCCTTACTCTTGCACTCAGCCTTCTGCATTCCCCTCCCACATCCCCAAGGCCCTGAATAATATAGAGGATGTAGATCAAGAGGTTTTCATGTCCCCATTTCATATCACTCAGGAAGAATGAGACATTCAATGACATTGATAAGTGGCAAATTCAAAACTGAAAAGGAAAATCTATTCACACAATACATAATTGCCACAGGACAATGTTCAGGCCAAGAACTTAACAAGATTTAAAAAAAGTCTGGACATTTCTATTGATAGGACTGAAGGCTAAAAGGAATTACATTTAATGTAAACACGTTTTGGGAAGGAATATAAAAATCTTCTGCTTCGGGGTTTAACCAATCGACAAAAAACAAACAAACAGAGATTAGGATAAGGCCTTTAAAGGGGGCAGTTTACTGTGGGGTCTCTTATGCCCTCCTCCAAAGCATCCGGTGCTGGCTGCTATCAGAAAGATGATACTGGATTAGATGTCCCACTGATGTGATGCAAAATGACAATTACTATACTACCAATTGTGTTAGCTCTGAAAAGAAACAAAGAACTTTTATTTAGGTCAACAGGATGGTCTTTAATATTGTTTAAAGTATTAGTTTAATAGTCCTGTAACAAAAACAACATGCCAGTTTTCATCTAATACTGTACTGTCACTGGTGCTGAAAGATGAATTAGAACAGAGGATAAAAGCAGACCTAGGATTTTTTAAAAGCTTTTTACTTTTAAAAACGGTATATATGGTAAAGGAGATTTAGTATGAGGAACCCAAAATACTAACGTGAAAGGAAAGTTAAATACCACTGCAGTGAAAAAAAGTTATAAAATGCCACAATACATTATGGATCAGCTTTCCCCTCAGCCACTAGGGAGGGCCAAGGTGCAGCTGAGCCAGCCCGGGCCCCCACTGTGTCCGGGGAAGGCCAGGCTGAGACAGGCCAGCCTGGCTCTCCATGTGGCTGTTGGAGAGAGCCGGGCTGGCTGTGGGTGGAGCATGGCTCCAGGGATGGGGCCTGGAGCAGAAGGGGTGGGACTTTACCCACTCATGCCAACCCTCCCCCCGAGCGTGTAGATGCTGTGACATGATGATGTCACTTTGCTGTCCCACAGGATTTTTTTTTAATATACAGAGAGAGATTAAGGCCCTGCTAAATTGCAGAATGACTGTTAAATAATTGTGGATGAGTTGTGGACAAGACTCAGAAAATGGTGGCAAAGTAACAATAGACCTGTATTGAAGTAATTTGAAAAAGAGAGAGAAAAGCTATTTATTTCAAAAAATGGATGTAGCAATATTAATACTCAAGTACAACATTATGCTTCTACTTTGTAATGGCTGTTGATCAAACCATTTTGAAAATATAATGGCTCGCTGTGTCCCCTGATCACTGTGCTCACCAACCCCCTTTTCTCTTGGGAGAGGCAGCCCCAGCTCTGGCGCTGGGGAGGACCGGGCTGAGGCATAGCAACCCGAGCCTGCTCTTCCTCCCACCAGCATTTGGGCCAAGGGTAGGTCAAGCCCTGGTTCTGCCACCCACCCAGCCATTGGGCAGGGCTGAGAGCAGGCCAATCCTGGCTTCCCCCTGAATGCCCCAATGTTGGCAGGGCTGAGGCTGGGCCAGCCCTGGCTGCCCCTCCCCCCGGTTACCTGTACTTTAATTTGATCCTCCTGCCTTCATTTCTGCACTCACCATCCTCCCTAAAACAGATGCTTCTTGCATGTGGAGAGACCTGCAGTGTGGCCCCCAAGCACTGGGGCCAGGCCAGGGTGCACAGAGCAAAGCCATGTGGCAGGCACGTGGGCCTGGGGGTGGGGCTCAGAAGCAGGTGGAGGCTGGTCCAGGGGTGTGTGAAGATGGAGCCACCCCTCTCCCCAATTTCACGGAGTGGTCAGGGCTCCTGGGGATTTGGTATCCTATTAGGGATCTATATGAATTTAGGAGATGGTGGTTGAAGAAGTTCTACAAAAGATAACTGGTCTCATTTCCTCTTTTTTTTTTATTTATGAATGTTTTCTTTAGCAATTTAGTTTATAAAGTGGCCTATGATGCTCTCTTGGGTAATATACAAATAAAAAACTACACCAATACAAAAAAAAAAATCTAACATAGTGACAACTAAAAAGCATCCATAGCTTTCACTCAAATAACCTTCAAGTTCTTAAACAATCTCCTTTAGAAAAACTTAAACAACTAATAATCTAGTAGCACCTTAGAGACTAGCGATACATGTAGATGGTATCATGAGCTTTTGTGGGCACAACCCACTTCTTCAGATGAATGGAGTTATTAAAGGTCCAGTTTCTAAATGAATAGAGTATTGGGTGGGGGAAGAAGGAAAAAGAAGGGAAAAGAATAGTCAATTAGTGTCCATGCTACATGAAGCTTGGCTCCATGGATGGGGCCTGGAGCAGAAGGGGTGGGACTTTACCCACTCATGCCAACCCTCCCTCCCGAGTGTTCTTAAGAACCCATTGTAAAAAAAAAAAAAAAAAAAAAAAAGGATCACAGTTTACTGAAAGATTAAAATAAATCAATACTTATAAATGACTTGCATACTCTGACAGCAGAAAAGCTACAGCAAGGAGCTCAGTGGACTGGACAATAACATTGTTCTACAGAGGAATTACTGTACTTAAATGAAATCAAGAGATTTGAACAATCAAATACCTATTCAATACAAATAGATAAGTAAAGGACAACTAGAAAAAGTTACATGAAATTCTATGACAGCTAAAATACAGAAAGTTCTAAACGGAAAAAATCATTAGCATAAATATATAGCAATGATTTTCAAACATGGACACTTAACCATGAAAAAAAGACTCTCAATGGCAGGACTTGCACACCAATTTGAACAATTCGAAAGAATGTCATAGCCATTAAATTCTGTGTCTAACTCCATTGCTGAGGGCACTGCTTGCAGTACTGACAATTATTGGAAAGATCAAGAATTACCTGTCAAAGGTGTGCACATATCAAGAATTGTAAGAGAGTGGCAAATCACCATTAATTAAATCAGACTATCCCCAATGATCAGAAAGGCTGCCAAATTTAAAATTAGAGAAAACAAATCAAAGACAAGCTTTGACTAATAAAACATGACCCATTCAAACAGCAGACTCCAATGCGATCAGTCCAAAAATTTGGCAGAGTTGTACCTCCCTCAGCACCTTGCATTGTAGAAACCATAGTCTTACCATAATGCTCATGTCAACTATTTCAGATTTATTCCACCTGTGTCCATTTTTAAAAACTTAAACATCTTAATTTTTTGTTGGAGGAACACATTAGATTATTGCCAGCACTGCACAGGTTTCAGGACCTCAGCAAAAGTAAATTCAAAAGGACAGTTGGGACTTTATAGCGTGTTCCACCACACTTTCCAACTAATGGCATAGTACACTTGCCCCACAGATGGGTAATCACAATGAGAACATCTAAAGCAGCATACTATTTTGGAAAATCAAGCAGAATCAAAACAAATAAATATGGAACATAACATCTACCTACAATGTGCAGCCAAAATGCATGAGAAGATGACAAACAGAGCTATATATAGTAACAAGACTACTCTGGCTAGCTAAATAGAGCCCATTCTTCTCTAGTACTTCAGCTAGCAACCTTGCAGCATCACTTAATCCCAACACCATTCTCCCCTCTGCTACTCAATCTAAAATCAATACACTCCAACATTATTAAAAGGAGCTGAAAATAGCATATTGACAGTCCAGCCTTCTAGAATGATACGTCTTATATCTAGACACACCACACTTCAGAAAGCTCAAGGTAAAAAGCATTAAAATAATGTATTGATGAAAAGAAAAAGCTATGCAATACTAAAAGAAAGAATAGTCTGAGCACACTACCATATAGAAAGTCTACGCGTATATATATGTGCATGGATGCATCGAGATAAGGGATACCAAGTCAAAATGGAGAGTACTCCAGCCAGCGCATCCTCCCAATGCCAGTAGTGGTGCTCCCACAACACTATTTGCCTGCTGCTAAAGGCAGTCAATATTCTGCATGGTCCTGTTATCACAAAGGCTCTATTTCTGTACCCATGGCATAAAGCACACATGCTGGGTTGAGAGAAGAAACTAAGCTGTATATGATGGTCAGCATGGTTGGTGAAAGAGTTTGGGTGGAGGTGTGCAGAGCTTTGAAGGCAAAAATAAGAGATTAAACTGAATGCAGTGTACAGTGGGAAGCCAGGAGACAGACTCAGAAAGGGGATGACAGACTGGTGAGCAGGGGAGAGAATATTAGTGACTGCATTCTGAAGTTATTGAAGAGAATGACAAGTATGAGAGAAGGAGGTTGTGATGATCAAGATGGGACAAGAACAGTTATGAACATATGAGAGTTTCAGGACCAAAAGAAAATTTCTGATTTTCTGTCTGTTCTGGAGGAAGAAGCAGCAGGATTTAGATAATGCCTGGTGTGACAATGCTCCTACAGCGACTTGGTCCTGTGCTTCCTGGCAGATTTGCTTGCCTCAGAGACTCAAAGCGGGCCACAATTTTAGTCACCAGACTTAGGGCTTTAGTTTGCTGTTTGTTGAGCTCTTTTCATCATTAGCCAGTGCATGGTAAAATGGAAAATAAACTCCACAGTTCTTTTCCCTGAGTGGAAATGGGGAGGTGGGTGTTGGGGAGAACCCAGGCACACTCACTACTCCAGGTTTCAGCCCAGAGCCCTGTGATAATAGCTGCTTGTGTGAATCCCCGACACCTGCTAGAAGACAGCCCCAAGACTCCTAGGCTTCCCCACACCTTCCTTCTCTCTCATTCATCCTCCTAGTTGTGATCTCCTTTCCTCCTACTCCCAGCAGTGCTTTCCTCCCAGCTGCAGGCTACTTCTTTTATAGCCAGTCTTAACTGGTTTTCTTAATTACCCCAGGTGTCCTAATTGGGCTAGGTTGGCCTGATTCTACAGGCCTGGTCAATTAGCCCCAGGTGTTCCACTGCCCCTGATTGCCTCTGCTGATTCTAAAACAGCCCCTCCCTGTTACTCTAGGTGCAGGGATCTCCTCAGTCTGAGGTTTATATATCTCCCCTCCACTACTTTTTTATAGCCTTCTGCTCTGACCCTTTGTAAACCACCTGGCTCAGTCCTGGGCCCCAGACTTGTGCTCTGGGCTTATCAACAGATGCTCAGTGGTCCCCCTTTTAAGATCTGGCCCTGAGTATAGGGTGGAGCAGTCAAACAAAAACCACAGAGCCCAGTCTTTACATGGGGCCCAGCCCTGTGGCAGGGCAAACAGATGCCCAGTTGTTCCCAATTCACTCATGCCCAGTCCCTGGCGCAGGGTGGGGCAGACAAGCAAACAAAAGTTCTTAGTCTCAGTAGGCTCAGGCCCTAGCGCAGGACAGGGCAGACAAACAAACAGCAGACTGCAGTTTAGGTAGGCCCAGGCCCTGGAGCAGGGCAGGCAGGTAGACAACCACAGCTCACAGGAAGGCCCAGGCCCTGGGGCAGGTAAACAAATGTAGTCTCAGGAAGGCCCAGACTCTGGTACAGGGCAGGGCAGGCAAACACCGACAGTTCCCAAGGCACATAGGCCCAGGCCCTGATTCAAGGCAGGTCAGACAGACAAATAGAAAGTGTCAGTTCAAGAAGGCCCAGGCTCCAGTGCAGGGTGGGGCAGACACAAACAACTGTCATTCACAGTACAATTAGGCCCAGGGTGGGGCAGGCAAACAGACAGCAATCACTGGCAAGAGAGAGCAAGACTGCCATCTGGTATGTGGGGTGGCAGAGGGGATGTGGGCCCTCTCTACCAGGTCCAGGGTCCTAGCAGTGGCAGCCCACACTGCCATTGGGGTCAGCAAGGATCTGGCCCGCAACATGCTGACACACTCTAAAATACTATAAGGTCAGTCTGACAGTCATCGGTTATGCCAGGCCAGTTCCTAATTCCCCTTCACTGTCTACCTTTCTCCACAGTGGCTGCAGGTCCTTGGAAGCATCGGCATCTGATCCCTCGGGCAGGGTAAAAAGGGTCACTTTGGTGTAGGGGCTTTGCAGTCTGAACCAGACCTCAGCCTCAGTAAGGTCCTCAGTGGCCTCCTGCTTCAGGAGCTCAGTGCAGGCTTCTGCTTCCTCTGGTGTCTGGGGCCCTATTAAGCTCCTGTACTGGGCTTTTATACCACTTACCCCGACCCTTGATTCCTGGGGAGTTAAAGAGGCAGGACTAGGCTCAGCCCATCCGGGCTTAGAGAGGGGTTCTTCCCCCTCTGTTTCAGTGAACGGCCACCCCAGCTCACTACACCCTATCACACTGGATATGTGGGAACAATAGGAGTAAAAGGGCAAAGGTTACTTTCCAGGGGCCTAGAGGGTGGTGGCAATAATTTCAGTGAGGGAAAGTGGAGAGATTTAGGAAGAAAGAAAAACAGTTTGTTTTTAGCTTTACTAAGGTTGAATTTCAGATGGGCCATATAGAAACAAACACTGGAAGTCCACAGTGAAATCGGGGACTGAGCAGCAGGAAAAGAGAACAGCTGTAGAGAAGTTGATTTGTCAGCAGTCAGCATGAAGGTTGTAGTTCAATCTATGTGAGTTGACAAGGCTGTTTAGGGATAAAGAATGGTGCAAGATAAAGACTCAGGAGAGAGCAATCTGCAGGTCAACAAAAAGGAGAAGAGGATGATAACCAAGTGAGGACTATGCCATGAAAGCCAAAGCAAAACAGGATGTTAAGGAGAAATGAAGAGAACTCAGACCTGCTCATCTACAATACGACATTTGCAGTAACTGGGATATTACAGTACTGAAATTTGAAAAAGAATGTTTTTTACAGGTGCTGTTTCTTAACTTGATTTCCTTTGCTAATTATTTTCAAAGTTCATATAAACTATGGCACAATTCCCCTTTCTTTACCAATAGTATAACTGATATCAAGTTTTTAAACTCAGTTTTTCCAAATTATTTAAAAAACTCAACACACAGATATTTGTATCTTAATATTTCAGATTCTGGCGGCTAAGTTGTCACTTTAAGTAAGCTACCAAAATGCATCTCCTGCATATTACAGTAAGCTCCTGCTCCATAATGCCTCATTTAAAGATTATCATAGTGAATATATGTAACAAAAAAGAACATCGGAATATCAACAAAGTGTGAAATTAACTACAAAATACAAGATAAATCAAATTTTTAGTAGACAGAGATACTGGCCAATGGTGAATGTAAATCAGTATCACAGCACATTCAACATCATCATGTTAATGAATTGAAGGGAAACCTCTTTTGTTCTGAGCAACAGTGCCACTCAGTGGATGGATGAGGACAGTGAGTTAATAAGAACTGGAAATGGAAACATCACAGATGAAATCAGTGGGGGGTTCCTTGATAGACCAATGATAATGCTGCAAGCAAAGAGATACTATGAGTTGCCATAGCAACTGTACCTTGGAGGGCTGTTAGATTCTGAGCAGGAACAGACATCTGTGCTTCATTGACTGTAACTACATCTCCTAGTAAATAAATAAAAACATCTTAGGATTTTTACAAGAACAAATACAATTCATTGAAATAAAGATGGTGACACTGATGCCATACAAACAACATAAAGCAAGCAAAATCAGTAAATGAAAAATGTGTAAGAGAGTAGGCAAATATTAATAGGATGCTTTGGAAAAGAAAACGTTTTTTAATAAAGCAGGTATGCTGTAAAAATCCAATGAGTAAAGAGATTTTTAACGGGAATATGTGGGCAAATTTACACAACTAAACATAACGTGCTTCTGGCTCTTCACAATAATAGCACGATGCTCATACTAATGCACAAATTAGTATCAGAGAGTTGTGCTATTATTGTAAAGAGCAGAGGAAAAATATGTTTAGTAGTGCCAATTTGTTTTAGGGTACTGCTAATTTCACAACTTTATGATGCTGATTTTAATTTTAATGTTCTTATTCATGTATGAAGTTATGTTAGTAATGTAGTACAAAAATCAAAAAAGTAACAGACACTTGTTAGACAGCAGTTTATTCTATTTTTATTATGCAACTCAGCTTAGAGTAAACATAGCTGCTCCCTATTGCTCCAGAAACAGCATACTTCTTTTCCAGACATAATCAGCAGGGAATTTATATATATAGTGAATTCAAAGAGACTGTGTTGAGTGACACATCATAAGGGCATGCTGGGTAATAAGATCTTGTGTTACAACAACTGCTTCAGAAACGTAAACATTCAAAATAAATAGTGATCTGGTGTCTGGACACTAGGTGATCATAGTTTTGGTGGCATTCATTTTCAAAACAGTAATTTAAAATGTGCTTGTGATAAAGTTGCATTCAAATCAAAAGCCTTTTCAATTCAAGGATCAAAAGGGAAATCTATATCTTGTACTGTAGTTTAAAAGATGCAAAAAATTAGGTACAATCTATGTCAGAGAGATGAATTGAAGGTGAAACTTTCCTTGTATGAACACATCACCACTTGGTAAGTAAAGAGTAAGTGGCTTCTGAACAAACAAGAAATCCTGTGATCAATATACGAGCAATAACTTAACCAGGTTTCTTTTTCAAAAACATTTTCACCGTCACATTTATTTTCCTTTTAGGATAACAAGCTCTACACACAGAACTCTTAACTTAAGATTTAAATTTAACCTCAACATCAATATAGGGTTTCCTTCAGTAGGAATAGGACAATATTTTAATTCGGATGCTGTTAGCAAGCAATGAAAGTATGAAGGCAAGGATAATGTATTAGTAACGGTTGTTTCCCACAGTGAACCTGAAGAAATGTCTGAGCTGGTAGTACTTTGATATGTAAAAATGGGCATCTTGTAGGTTAAAGGCTAAAAACCAATTACCCTATTTTAGTCACAGAATGATCATTAATAGCATAGCCACCCTGAACTTCTGGCTTTGACAAACTAGTTGAGAGCTCTGAGAATGGGCCTCCAACCTTCCTTCATTTTGGGTATCAGAAATTAGCAAGAGTAGAACCTCTTGCCTCACAGATGTTGAGGTACTGGTTCTGTGGTTCCTAATTGCAATGTATCTCCTGCTGAAATAGAGTTCTGTGAGAAGGGCCCCTGAAGAGGAAAGAAGAAAAGTGTTGCGGAGGGAGGGAGGGAAGGTGAAGTGAATTAAATATCTGGATCTGGTGATTTCTAGGACCAATCTGTCCAACGCTATGAGCTTCCAGGCACTGCACAATGCTGTCCCATGGTGCAGTCACACGTAGTAGTGGGGAGTATTCTTGCATTGCCTCCAACTGCCTGCCAAAAGTGAAGCTTAGAGGCATGTGGTTGGGTCAAAGAATGACAATTGAAGGCTTTTGTTTTGAGAACTTTCCGTTTCTTCTCTGGGGATTATAGTGCCATTGTGATGGGATTTTGGACAAATAATGCCTCTGTTGGTACTGAGGGATAAAGTGTCTCTCTTGCCCCAGGGTATTGATTCCTAGTACCTGAATGTGGCCCTGGAATCCTTCAAGGAGAGGAAAAAGATCAGTTTTCTCAGTGAAGAACTTCATCTCATCCGAAAAGAGGTTGTCACCTGTGGTCTGCAACTCTTTCAGGAATCTCAAGAGGTAAAGACACAGTGCCCATCTCATCACTAACTGTGGAGATGAACTTGGCAGCCACGTCAGCTGGGTCAGTGTCTTTTGCAAAGATGTTTTTTCCCAGCAGTTCCCCTTCTTAGATAAGGCCTTGAAGGAGTTCTGGGAGCTCTCCAGCAGCTTATCAATAACAATTTATTATAATCCGTGTAATCATACTTTGCCGAGAGTACCTGGTATTTGGCAATTCAAAATTGTAAGGTGACCAAGGAATATGCTTTCTTACCAAAGAGACTCAGGTGCTTCCCATCTCTGTCATAGGGTGATGTCTTGGAGTGACACACAAGAATGCACACAAGAATTCACTAACTTTACCTTGATGGAACTGGATGGCGGGTGGGTGAATAGGAACTGTGATTCCTTAGTGGAGACAGTATTTTTTGTCCATCTGCTTGCATGTTGGGGCCACCGAGGCTGGGTCTGACATACCACACTAGCAGGGTATAAATGGCCTCACTGATTGAGAGAGCAATTCTGGAGGTAGATGAGGCATGGAAGATGTCAAAAAGCTGGTGGTGCATACCTTTAACCTCCTGCAATAATGTGTGGAGAATGCCTGCCACTCACTTCACCAGATCTTGGAACAAGTGGAAGTAATCCACCGTGGAACGTGGCAACGGCATGACCACTTGTCCAGCAAAAAAGAGGATACAGTACTTTGGGTGTGATCTCCTCCTTTGTGTCCACCTCTTGCGCCTCCATTTCACAAGGTTCTCAGGCTTGCGATGCTAGAGCTAAGTGGCTCTCAGATGATACTCAGTGCCTTTGGGGGCAGGCTATTGATGCACCACTGAGGGGTCCTAGTATGGTCACTGTGTTCACATAGGGCTTGGGGGTGAACATACAAAGACAGTGATGGTGCCACATCTGGTGGTACATTCTCAGACCCTGTTGATATTGGGTCCCATATGGACCTAGGGAAGAGTGCAGAGAAACCCTATCCGATGCACTGTTCAGTCCCTAATTTGACATCAGAGGGGCATAACATAATTGTGGGGAACTACTCCTTGGTTGGCCATCACTTGGTGCTGTGATCCCAGTTCTGAGGGGCAGAGACTTACAATATAGCCAGGTCACCGGCCTGATGGAATTCTGCTTTACTGGGCATCTCAGAGTTGGTAGTGCTGTCAGTGGAGATGGGGACCTCGTCCATATCGATCTCTCTATGCTATTGTCGGTACTAATGACAGCTCACATCATGGGAGCATCTTAGAATATTTAACAGTGAATGCACTGGAACAGCTTGTCTGTAATTGGGATTACATTGCTGCAAGTGCGATGCTTCTAGACACCTGGAGAGCCAGACATCCCCTTTTCCAAGGGTGTTCCCTCACACCAGGGATCAACAAAAGAATAAAGTCTTGTCGTACCTTTTTATTATTTATTTAAGGGCACGGGCAAATAAAAGTCAAAGAAGGCTAAAGGATTTCTAAAAGCTAAAGATTAGCAACTGAAAAGGGGTGCTACTGATCTGCTAGTGGACAGCTTAAGGCTCCGTCTCTGGCCAGGGACAGTTGAGAAAGACCTGAGGATGGTTGGCCTGTGTGCAGTGAGGAGAGATAGCACAAATATGGGCCAAATGAATATGGTTACCTAAACTCTCTGATCAGCAGCACAGGAATACAGATACACGTAGGAGAATACTCATATAGGACACAAAAAGAAGCAACAGGCACAACACCACTTTTGGAACTGTTGCCACAGCTAGTTGGTGACTCTTAACAAGGCGTGCTAATCTGAAAGAGTTATGTTATCCAGAGCAGACTATTTTTGTCTTTATTTTGTCAGGTATGCAATGCATTTCCAACTACCACTCCCTCACCCTCGACCCAAGAAACAAGTAAACAATCTGTCTTATCCACCATGTTTACAATACATTATACATTAATGTAAATGAATAACAACTTCAATTTTTCAAAAAAACCCAGGATGACCATGATCCCTGAAAACTAGCAATGCCTTTTTGACAGGGACGGCACCATTCAGATTTACAAAGTACAGTGCTTTTTTTTTTTTTTTTTTTTTTTATTAACAGCAGCATGCTGCCCACCTTTAGGAGCTGTCAGCCAGCTAAGCTGGTGAAACTGCCAGCAGGATAGGTGTGCACTTATGTGCCTGAGAGACCACTCTTGGATCTGATATGGTTGATCAAAAACCTTCTAATTAGCAGCCATCTATAGCCAATTCTCTTCATGCTTAGGCCAGCTCTAAAAAAAAGGGGGGGGGGCACATCAAACTAAGGTACACAACTCCAGCTACGTGAATAGAGTAGCTGGAGTCAACATACCTTAGTTCAACTTACTGTGGCATCTCCACTAATATAATATATGGAGAGATACCATCTCATAGAACTGGAAGGGACCTTAAGAGTCCAGTCCCCTGCCCTCACAGCAGGACCAAGTACCATCCCTGACAGATTTGCCCCAGATCCTTAAATGGTCCCCTCGTGGACTGAACTCATAACCCTGGGTTTAGCAGGCCAATGCTCAAACCACTGACCTATCCCTCTCCACAAACTGTGGGGTTTGACAGGAGAAATTCTTCCACTGACTCCCCATACTCTTCTCTCTCCAGTGGAGTACTAGAGTCGATAGGACATGGGAGCATGATCAGTGGCCGATTTAGCGGGTGTTTATTAGAGGTGTTAGTGTGTAGTTGTTTACACAATTAACTGATAAGCCTAGGCTCATCAGTTAACTCTAACGGCTACACCCCCCACACCTTCTGCTCCCTCTGTATCAGAGGCATCAAGGGAGAGGGAGACAGGAGCCAGTGATTTCTGATCTTTTAAAAATAATGTTCCCCTTTAAGCAATTTCACAGCCTTGTTTTTTTTGCCCCCATTTTTTTGTGGGACAGGATGGTAATCAAGCAATGTCCTTATAAATTTTGGAGGTTGTCTACATCAGATAAAAGCAGCGTTTCCTAAACTATGTGCCACGGCCTGGTACTAGGCCACGGGAAAAAAATACCGGGCCGGAGAAACCGGCCGCTGGGAGGCAGGGTTGGGGGCAGCAGGGCTGTCCCTCGGAGATCAGGACAGGCGGGCGGGCAGCCGGCGAAAGCAGAGCTGGGGGCAGCGGGACAGTCCAGTGGAGATCCGGGCAGGTGGGCGGGCAGCTGGCGAAAGCAGGGCTGGCGGCAGCGGGGCTGTCCTGTGGAGATCTGGGCGAGCGGGCGGGCAGCAAAAGCAGGGCTGCCGGAAGCAGGGCTGGACGAGGGCAGCGGTGCTGGTCAAGGGGATCGTTGAGGGAGTGGGGCTGACCGGGGGAGATTGGTGGGGAGTGGGGGGAACCGGCCACCAGAAGCAGGGCTGGACGGGGGCAGCAGGGCTGGACTGGGGAGATCAGGAGGAGAAATGGGGGGGGGACTGACCCGGGTACATGCAGACCCTGCGGACCCTGGCAGACGAGTCAGCATGGCCGGGGATTCCATTTTGGTCCCATCCCCCCCCACAAACCCTCCCTCGAGTAGTTGCGAACTGCCTGGCAGATAGACACACACACACAGACAGCGTGAGCACATCTACCAGCCAGGCAGTTCGCAGCTAAGAACTGATACACCTAATTATAATAAAACTTACCTAATTAGAAAATACCAGGCATTTTATATGTCTGGTAATTTCTCAATTTCTTTCCCGGACAAAACCTTCAAATACTGGACTGTCCAGTACAAAACCGGACACCTGGCAACCCTACCCTTCCTTGCACCCTCCCTCCTAGCCAGATACCCTACCCCCAATCTGCTCCTGCTCCCGCCTCCTGGAGTGCTCATGCGGCACCAGGTCCCCCAAGCCCTGGCCCAGGCTGGGTGGAGGATGCAGCTGGGTGAAACACTGAAAATGTATTCATTTTTCATTCTTTTTTTTAAATATGCGTTTATATTTTTGGGCTGCAAAAAACAGTACTAAAAAAAATGGGTTCCAACTAAAGTAAAAAGTTTGGGAAACCCTGATCTAGCCAGCTTTCTATCCATCTTACAGTCCATTTATCCAATCCATATTCCCTTAACTTGCTGGCAAGAATATTGTGGGTGACTGTATCAAAAGCTTTGCTAATGCTGGCACTGGGGGCTTTGGGAGGACCAGAAACAACTTATATTTGAATATTCATCATATGCTTAATGAATATGCAAATATGCAAATGAATGTTACCGGTCCTCCAAAAGCTCGTGAATGGATTTACTGGTCCCTGTGTCAAAAAGTTTGGGAGCCCCTGGATAAAAGGATTGAACAAGCGCGGAGGGTGTGGGGAGCGGGCAGGCAGATGACACATGAGGAAGCCAGCTTTCAAGCCAGCTCCCTGCATGTACCAGCTCCGATGGAGATGCCTGTTCCTTCCTTTCCCTCCCTGCTGCTGCCTCTGTATCTGAGGCAGCAGTACAGGGGAGGGAGGGACAGGACGACTGGCAGCTTACTTGTTTACAAAAATAAATGTTTGCTAGCATCCCTAGTCTTTATTAGACCGCTAACTCGCCCCCTGGAAGATCAATCAATGTAGCACTGACTGTAGAAAAGGCCATAGAGTCAGAACCCTAAACAACATGGGACTGTGGGCACTATTTCAAGTGCAGGTGTCTATTGGACTTTGGGCTGAAAATCCATGTTTCTAGTTACCTCAAGTGGATCATATTAGTGGAAGTGTACGGAGACCATTAGGGAATAAAAGGAAGCAAGGTGTATGTGTGTGGGTAGAAATAAAGACTAAATTTCCAACCCTACAAATGCTTATACATGACTTAACTTTATACACTTGAATAATTCCCCTGACTTCAGCACTCATGTACTGTACTTAAGTATTCAGGTACTTAAACATGTGCACAGGTGTTTGTTGAATGACAGCCTGAGAGCAGATGCAACAGAGAAAAAATGTGTGTGGGAAGGAAACTGAAGAGAAATACAGTGGTGCGAGCAAGGAAGGGAAAGGAAAATGGTTAAAGCAAAGAGAAGACGGCACATACACACCTCAGCTAAAAGACCCCATCTATACACATTTCTCTGACCTCTAGTAATCCCCTATAAAATCCCCATGGTATCCTGAGTTTAAACCACAATAAACTGTAAATAAGCTATTTTAAAAAATAAGTCTGGTTTCAAATCATTACTTTTTTGTAAGTATTAGCAATACCTCAAAGTCTTTGCTTTGTTTTCATGAGAGGAGAATGTCTGAGGTGAAAAGGTGGACGGTACCCAAGGCAAACCCTTCCCTACCACCTCTTTCTTTCATGATGCAAAATGATCATTTCAGTTATTTTTTTTAAAAAAAGTGACATGGCTGGAGACATCAGTACCTCAAGGCAGATAAGTAGGGACCTATGAAATTCATGGCCCATTTTGATCAATTTCATAGTTGTAGGATTTTAAAGATAATAAATTTTATGATTTTAGACATTTAAATCTGAAGTTTCATGGTGTTGTGGCTGTAAGTGTCCTTGGCCCAAAAGGGGATTGTGGGAGGGTGGGAAGTGTCAAACTTATTGTAGAGGGATAGCAGTATAGTCACCCTTATTTCTGCACTGCCATCAGTGACACTGATGCCTTCTGATTTGGTGGCAGGAGAGTGATCTAGCCAGGAGCCCAGCTCTGAAGTCAGCGCCACTGCCAGCAGCAGCGGAAAAGGAAGGACGGCATGGTATGGTATTGCCATCTGTCCAGCAGCCATTTCTTGTGTCCATCCAGCTCTGAAGGCAGGTCAGAAGTAAGGATGGCAATACCACAAACCCTTATGGGTCAGGACCTCCCAAGTCTATGAAATGCTGGTCTCCTCCATGAAATCTGGTGTTTTGTGTACTTTTACTCTAGGAGACCAGATTTCATAGTCCATGACACGTTTTTCAGAACCAGGTATTTAGTAGGGCTCATCAGCTACTCCAAACATATGAATTTATCTTCTCTGTGTCTGTGGTGGTAGCACTTCATACCCCTTCAGTAACATTACTTTACATTTCTATAACCATATGGGTGTGACTTTTCAACCCCCTCCTAATCGCAGGACTGTCAGACTCAACTCTATAATTTAAAAATATCAATCAACTGTAGCTTATCAAATGGAAATATCTACATAGAAAAATTAACAGTAGTCAACTGATACAGTAAATAGCAATCGTTGCCACTCTCACTACATTTACAAAAAATTACACTGTTAATGATTTCAAGGACTTTTAGTCTTTAAATGACATCTAATGATGCTATACTAATAAAGAGGAATCTCAAATCAGTGTACATCAGTGACAATACTGCACTAAAGAAAATACTAATAATAAATAGACAACGATGCTTATTACCCTTTATTATACTGAACTGGAATAGTTTTCAAGACAATGCATGGATGCTGTCCATTACTGAAGCATAATTGTAGGATTTTTCCAACTATGCTGCCCACACTGGTTCTGGATCTCTAACTTACATAACTAATATTATTTTTCAGGAACAGTACAGTATATAAATCCCTGTGCTGCTGCTTGTGCAGGAAGTTGTAATAATCATTGTTTGGTAACTTTTGTAATATTAGTAGCATGACTACAGATCTCTGCTTTGACTGACATTCCTCCCTGAAATCTGATCTGACATTACTGTATTTAGATGGTGTTTTTACAACCTGATGGCTAACATGTAAGAGGCAGCATGTTGTAAAATTCTAGTGTAATCAGAGCAACCCCAGGGTTAAATGGAATCTAGCTAGAACTACAATTTGTGTTGTCTACACTAGGATTTCAGAATGTGTTAACTGTTATGATTAGAAACTCACCTTTTTTCCTAGTTTACACATACCCAGTGTTTTCAAGCTGTCTAAGCTCATTCAATCCTTTTATCTACTGCAGACAACCTCCACAATTTACAAGGACCTCACTTTATTACAACCCTTCCTCACAAAAATGGGGGCAAAGAAAACAAGGCCGTGAAATTGCTGAAAGGGGAATATTATTTTTAAAAAGATAAAAATCATTGGGATAGTTTCCCTCTAGGTGCCTCTCTGCTTCCACTGAAGTGAATAGGAGTTTTTATCAAGGATTCAATAAGAGCATCATTGAGATTTCTGACATTTCTACCTGTGAGTCAGGCTGGGCCCTGCTTCAACTGAGACACATGAAAGAATTCATTGGTTTTCAGTTTTTCCTTCAGCCCATATACAACTACCAGTATTCAAAGGCCTTCCTTCACTTTTACATATTGGAGCCTTCCTTGGGTAGTATCTGTAATGCCCTGAGTATGAATTGGAGTTGCAGAGGAACTGCTTAACTGGACTTCAGCCAGATACCTATGCTGGCACCTGGAAAAATGCTTCAAATTACTGTACACATGTGCAGGAAAATCAGGGCTTTTGCGGTTTGCTCTACCAACGCCTACTGGCCACATGATGCTTGATAAGAGGTCATACTCTTGATATGATGGGGGAAGAGGAGGAGGAAATTTGGGCCCTATATGTACAAAGTATTGTTTTTATATTATTTTCCTCCCCATATCTTTTCAGCTCTGACCAAAATGCAACTTCCTACTGTGCACTTACTATGGGACTCGGGAGAACCAACATCAGCACTCAAGCTTGTAATCTACCACAATATACTTGGAAAATAATAAATTGAGAAATTTAAGGAAATAGAAACATTTTACGTCTCTAGAAAAAGTCAGTGTTTTTTAAAAGGAATATGGACTTCATGTGCAATGCCAGTTGTCAAAAGCAAATATTTATGCTATTAACTATAATCAAAATCAGATAGCAGAATCCTGAAAGGAAAGGGATCTAGACCAAACACAGAACATTTTACAGTGACATTATGTTCCTTCATTAGAACTTAGTACAGTTACAAAAGAGGGTTGTGCCTGATGTCTGGAATCAACTACGAGGGAATTTATACAGCCAAAAATGTCATATTAACTATTTATGAGACAGAGAAGAAAATAATATCTAGAGGGCAGCTAAGGCTTTGTCTTAGGTTGTTTTATCCCCCATTTCTTCCATAAACATTTTCTGTTCATTTTAATAAAGAATCCTTTTAGTATGTTCTCTACAACCACAATTTCTAAATGCAATCACATTAAGGTGCAAAGATACCACAGGACAATGAAAATACATCTGAATTTAGCAACAAGTTGACTCTGAGTTATATAAATGTAGATCTATAGAAACATTAACTAAAAATCAATATAAATATTTCTGATTTTTGACTAAGGTTCATTTTGGGATTTGTGGAATTCCATGTCACATCTGGAGTCTTTTCTTAGTTCTCACTTTTACCTTTGCTCAGCTGAACTGGCATGCTTTCCGACTTCATCATTCTCTGCTGTTGCTGTTGTGCCTGCAGGTGTTGGTGCTGGAGGGGCTCCACTGTGCTCCTGATGGGCACTACAGCAGACGGAAAACTGCTGCCACCGCTAGCAATAATAGCTGGGCCAGCAGGACTTCCTGAAGCCATAGCTGGGGCAATCAGCTTCCGACCAAAATTAAGCAAGCTATTGGAGACTTTATTAATGTTCAGTGGAGCAACCTTTGCACTGGCACTAAAAAATAAAATAGAAAGGAAAATGTTGCAATCATTAGTAATTTACAGAGCATTATGAAATATATTCAGTGCTTTACAAAGAGTGGTAAAAATCTTCTAAGGCACAGGGCATTACATGTACAATTTTACATACACCCATGAATTTGTGCACAAGTCCAAATACAGTGTCAATAGAAGACAAAGTGGGTGATTATGATGGACTTTAATATAACTGAAAGTTTTATACTGAAGAGTATTTATACTCTGTTGTATTCCTACCCATAATGAAAGCTGTAATATGTTGGGAAAGCACTACAGGCAGTCCCCAGGTTACATGGATCCGACTTACATCGGATCCCTACTTACAAACGGGGTGAGGCAACCCCGCACTAGCTGCTTCCCCCCAGCAGACCAAGGAGACGCGAAGCTAGCGCTCCCCACAGCAGACCAGGGAGACGCGGAGCGGCTTTTCTCAGCAGACACCTCAGCTTGAGAATAAAGGACTGAGGGAAGTGAGGTGTGGGAGAATAAAACTGAGCTCTGGAGAAATGTTTGGCTAGAGTTTCCCCTACAATATGTACCAGTTCCGACTTACATACAAATTCAACTTAAGAACAAACCTACAGTCCCTATCTTGTACATAACCCGGGGTCTGCTTGTACTGCTATATTACAAAGTGAGTATGGTTTGTGCATTTTCGTGGCATCCACTGACTCAAATCCAAGATACACACAAACTGTACTGGAGACTTTTTTCTTTTTCAGAATGGTGATTTGAAAAAGTTAGACTACTACATGGCATGTATATTACTATTCTGATTATTTCATGTTTTTCTTCTGCTCCTCCATTTGTGTTATGCAATGTTCTCTCATTCTGCAGCTACTTCATTACTTCAGTTAAAGAGTGTGGTATTGAGAGCTTTGGATTTGATCATTCTACCTCATGAGCTACTAGAAAAGAATAATACATTAATGAAGTGATTGAAGTAGATTGCAACCTGAAAGAGCCGGGTTCGGGCAATCTGCGCATACGCAGATCACCGGACAGCACAGCTGGTGAGCGGGGCTCGCTGCGATTCGCCGAGCCCTGCTAATGGCTACCCTTTGGGTTGGCTGTGGAGCCCCTTAGAGTGACCCCACTATGGTGCTGACCACGTCTCTGTTCCTTCTTGCCGGCTCCTCCAACAGAAGAGAAGGATGGTGGGTATGGAATAGATATGAGCTACACATCCCTAAGAACAACAGTTACAAATGTGAGTAACCATTTTTACTTCTTCAAGTGCTTGCTCACATCAGTTCCCCGTAAGTGACTCATAAGCCTTACTCAGGAGGAGGGGTTGGAGTCGTCAAGCTGCTGTCTGGAGCACTGCTACATCAAATGCTGCATCCTTTCTGTATTGCTGCATGATGGCATATTATGATGTGAAGGTTTGGACAGACGACCAAGTCGCTGCCCTGCAGATCACCTGGAGAGGAACATGAGCCAGAAAGGCAGCCTAGAAGGCTTGTGCCTGAGTTGAGTGTATTGTGAGAGATGGTGGAGGAACCTTTGCTATGTTGTAACACATCTGGACACAGGCCATGATCCAAGAGGAAGCATGTGCTGATGACACAGGCAATGTTTTCATGTGTTCTACCATTGCCATGAACAGATGCATTGGCTTCTTAAGGGCTTAGTGCAGTCAATGTAAAAGACAAGTGCCTTTCTGACATCAAGGGAGGGCAGCTGTTGTTCCTGTAAGCTTTTGTGGGGCTTTGGGTAGAAAAGTGGTGGTAAGATATTCTGGTTGGCATAAAAGCTAGATACTGCCTTCAAGAGGAATATTGGGTAGGGTCTAAGCTGAACCTTATCCCTATGAAAGACAATGTAGGAGGTTTAGACACTGGGGTGCAAAGCTCAAATGCATCAGGTCAACATGATAGACACCAAAAAGGCCACTTTCCAGGAGAGGTAAAGGGATGAACACATGGCTCCAAGGATGGCCCCATGAGCACTGAAAGGACTAAGTGAAGAACAGTGCGCTTGACCCAGTGAAGTCTTTCTAGGTCACTGAGGAAACACCGACCGTGGGCTTGTGAATATACAGCAACCTGCTTTTGGAGGATGGAATGAGGATATATGCAGCCAGGTAGACCTTGAGGGATGAAGTCACTAGAACTTGCTGCTTTATAGAAGTGAGGTACCTAGAATATCAGGCATTGTGACAGATGTGAGCTCAAGACAACTTTGGAAGCATGAGCCTGTGAAGTGCTTCCACTTTGCCATGTACATAAGTCTGGTACAGGGCTTGCAGCTGCTGAGATGGACCTGCTGCACCAGGTTCAGCCATGAAGCCTTCAGAACATGAAGTATAGGGAAGGAAGGTCCAGGTAAGGGAGGTGACCGTGGTCCTTCATAATGAGATCTGGAAGGAGGGGCTAAACCGTCAAGTTCCAGGAGCCTGGTAATGAGCCCAACCTAAGGCTATGAGAATGATGTCCACCCTGTCCCTAACCCCAGGCTGAGATTTCAGAAGGAACAATACTGAGGGCATTTCCTATTGCCTTGGGCCACACTAGGAGGTCCATTTGGGGAAAAGCCCACCACTGGAAGATGGTGTTGATTACATCTGCGGAACTGATGTAAAAACAACAACAACTCAGGTGGTCCATCAGCTGATTCTGTACTTTGGGTAGAAAAGATGCCTTCAGATGGATAGAGTGGGCTATGCACAGCTCCCACAACTGAAGGGCTTCCTGACAGAGCGGTAACAACAGAGCTCCACCTTGTTTGTTGAGATGTTACATGGTGGTCATATTGTCCGCAGTGACTGCCACATGCTGTTCTTGGAGTTGAGAGTGAAACATCTAGCTGGCAAGAGAGACTATCCTGAGTTCCCAGATGGTGATGTGGAGCAAAAACTCCTCCACCATCCACATTGCCTGCATGGTGAGGTAGCCAAGATGCATTCCCAGGCCAAACAGGACATGTCGGTGATGAGAGCAAGAGTGGGTTCAGGAGAGTAGAAATGGACTCCAACCCACACTGCCTGCAGATCTAACCACCACTGAAATATCCGGAGCTCATGCTGAGGGGACGTCACCAATGCCAGCCATGACTATAGGACTCTTAGAGCCTGGCAAATGGGACAACATAAATATAGGCCATCATGTGACCCAGTAATTTTAGACATGACAGGGATGTGAGAAAGTGAACGAGTGACTGTATCAACAGGGACATGGTCCCTAATTGCTGTTCTGGTAGAAACACACAGGCCTGCATGGCATTGAGGATGGCCCCTACTAATTCAATTTTCTGCGTGAGGATCTATTTCTTTGCATTAAGCAGCAGACTCCACTGCATAAGCATCTTTTGGGTCAGGCACACTTGGGCCTGTACCTGTTGGCAAGACTGACCCCTGAGGAGCCATTCACTGAAGTATGGATAAATTTGCATGTTTTGGCAGCGGAGGATAGCAGCCACTACCACATACATTTAGTAAATACATGGGGCACCATGGACAGCCCAATAGGGAGGGCTGAGAACTGGTACTATACATCTTTTACTACAAATCAAACGATCTCCATTGTGACAGATACAGGCAGTCCCCGGGTTACGTACAAGATAGACTGTAGGTTTGTTCTTAAGTTGAATCTGTATGTAAGTCGGAACTGGCATCCAGATTCAGCCGCTGCTGAAACTGATCAGTTTCAACAGCGGCTGAATCTGGACGCCAGTTCCGACTTACATATAGATTCAACTTAAGAACCCCAGGCGCCCCCAAGTCAGCTGCTGCTGAAACTGATCAGGCGGCGGAGGACCCGGGCCGGACCCGCGGCGCTTCCATGAGGCTATGCAGCAGGAGTTGGTCTGCTCTACAAAGAGACCCATGCCACTGAATGGGAGATCCGGGATGGTTTGCTGGACCTCTGGCAAAGACCATATGGCTAGAGCCACGTGTCATGGTACACAGCAATGCTTGAGGAGAGGACTTGGGCTGCTGAGTCCACCACAACCAATGGGACCTAGATGGAGGTCTGGGTAACCACTGTACCCTCCTGGATGAGCAGCGCAAACTGATCACAGGAGTCTTGGGATAAGAGCTTTTCTAACTTCTAAAGGGAGGCCCAAGAGTTATTAATATCTAGTCAGAATTGCCAGTTGATTGGCTATCTTGAGAAGTAGGCCCCAATGGAGTATACCTTGTGCCCAAATAAGTCATGGCACCTAGCATCCCTCAAACTTGGAGATGCTCAGTGCCCTGGCCTCTCCTTCTCACTCACTGCCTCCACCATGAGGGAACAAAGTACTTGTGTTCAATGTAATTGGCTAGAAGAGACTGAGGCAGGGGGCTTGCCAGATGGTCTTGGTAGTGGTTTGAATAATTTTGATCAGTGGGAGCACAACGCTGAAGGGGCCTTCAGATGCCAGTGGATCCTTCTGCTCTGCTACCTTCTCCTTCTGCAATTTGAGACTCTGCACCACCCTACAGAGTGAGTCCTGAAACGCTAAGTCCATTGGGGGAAGGCCTTGCCACAGAAGTACTGGCTACCACTTCATTGGGGGAGGAAGAGGATGGGAGGGGCCAGCTCTGGCTCATCCAGCTATTGTGGTCAGGGGCAGGAACCTCTGGAGTTTGCAAGGGGGCAGCTGGTAAAGGGGCTGGGTGGCTAACCATCACCTCTGAGACCTCAGAGACTGGAAATGGTGCTGAGATCACTGAAGGCTTCAGTGCCTGGGAGCAGTAGTGCTGAGCCTATTGTTCTGAGTCCCTTTTCTGCACTGATGCTGGGAATGCCACAGCGGTGCTGCAGACCAATGCATTCAGCACCAGGTCTTGCTGGGGCTGAAGAGCTGAATCCATGAGGAGTTGAGATTAAAATCTTGCTCCTTCCGGTACATGGTTTGAATGGCTTGCAGATCCTGCACTTGTCTGACTGGGGAGTCTTCTCCAGACACCGAAGACATGATCATAGGGGTCACCAGTGGGCATAGGCTTAGCGCAGGAACTGCATGGCTTGAAACTCTGGCACATGGTTATGCCCCCACATACCCACTACTATGACTAACTAGACTACAGTAAACAGCTAATTACTAACAAAGAAAAGAAAAACTATCTACAGAAACACTAGGGACACATGGATCACTTGAGAAGCAAGAGAATCACAGTTCCAACAACTATCACTTGCAGTAAGAAGGAACTGACGGGCAATTGAATAAGCAGGTTCATATATAGAGCGCCATGCCATACTGGTGCCATTCTGGAGAGCTCCACAGCTAAACTGATGTGTAGCTACTAAGGTAAATTTTTCAACCAATCACAGATGAAGCGCACATGCATGTAATTGGAACTGATATTAGAAAGCACTCAAAGAAGAATGATTTGAGCACTGGAGCTATATACCATTAATTAATCCTCAATATTGTTGACTTTTTTTTTTTTAAGTACAATGGCTATTTTTAATGCTCTTTAGTAATCTGTATTATTAAGAAAAGAACATTTGATAAACAATTTAATTTCTTCAAAATAAAGAAGAAAAGCAGCTCCTAATTTCTAGTGAATGTGGTAAGATAACCCAGAGATCAACAAAGCCATTTCTATTTGATCAGACAACTGATATTCAAGCAGTATATGATAAATGATTGAACCACCTTTGCAGGAATATCAATATCACAGTAAACATCAAGATTTTGCTTTTAATGACTTTTTCTTAACTATGACCAATATGGCTAGGGAAAAGAATCAGAAAAAATATATTAAAGATTAAAAATTACCCTTAGTCATTGTCCTAGGACAAAATAAAGTTTTGCACTGTTTCAGTGAATTTTAAACAGAGTAAGAATAAATTAGTATGGATATAGATAGAACTTGAATGTGCCTCAAAATATTATCCATAATTCCCAATTTTTTTTAGTTTATTTCTTAAAACCTTCTCCCTATTTGCTTCCAGAATGAGTTTCTACAGAGACTAAGCTGGGTTTCAAACTGCTTAAAAAGTTCTTTGACTTCAAGTTAGTCAGTAAGATTGAAACTGCAGAGAGTGAGAGCATGAGCAAGAGCATCCATCCTACTTATGGGCCTTCATTCACATCTTCATTTAGAGTTTTCCAAAGTCGGAAAGATGACGGCTGAGAAGTAGTCATTGATTTTCAGAAAGAATCTGAGTGATGAAACTCATGCTCAGTGGGCAGCAAGCCTTGAATATTACTAGCCCTGTCTCTGGCTACAGCTATGTCTATAATCAGACTCTTGTGGAGCCTGGAAGTCTCTTATGAACTGATTTTGCATTGGCAATGATCACCTCTCGACACAAACACAAGCCAAATAATGATGTTGGCACTTTAATGGTTTGCCATGAAAAGCGGATGCTATTTTTTCATCTGTCCCTCTCCCCCTAAGTAGAGTTATGCAGGGTTTTTCTTAAGCTGCAGTTTGAGGTAATGAAAGCAATGACTGGCTATTAGGTCTGCAGAAGGAGATGCTTTGACACCAGATTGAAGTTCAGAAGAATAAGGGAAATATATCTATTTCCTACCACCTAAACTATTATATTAAACTTATATACTATTGCAAAAGATGATGACAGCCATTAAGTATGGATCAATGTCTTAACTTGAGCCATCAAAATGTACCACCCAATTACAAGAAAAATAAGGATTGATTATATTACAGAGTTATCAGCAGAAGCATTTAAAAGTAAGGCGTCCATTTAAAAACATGAATGTCAAGGAGACGTGAATCCCATCTATGAAGCAAACAACTTTGTTTCATCACAATAAGCATCATTGACCTTGACTATGAATGGTATATTTTTAAACAAGATGATTCAATCTCTGCAGTTTTGTGCTAAAATGAAAATGTTTTGTTTTAAGGCCATTAAAAGAGAAAAATCTGTATGAATGTGACATTTAAACATTTGAAAAGAGCAATAAATTAAGATTTGTATAGATATTTTAAATGCATCTAGAATCTGAGAAATTAAAGATGAAAAATCTATTTAGTTATTGAATCCATTCTTCTGCTCACTGCAAACCCAATCCATAATGGTGTACTTTTGAATGCTTTGTTCAGAATATGTTTTAATGAATCCACCACTTCCTTTGGGAGAATATATCAAAATGCTCATCCTATTGAGATGATCCAGCCTAAACAGTCCTTTATTGAGTTCCATTCTTTCTATTTATACCCTCCTTGAGCTACTCTAAACTATTGTTCTACCACATTGGTATTTATCCTATCTGAATACTTGCAATTAAACTATGTCACCACCAGCAGTTTAGTTGTCTTTAAATTTCCATCACATGTCACTCTGGCAACCCTTAAGCCTTTTTGCTCTTACCATGGAACTCTCACCATTTTATTAATATCTTTGTGATATACTGAGGCACTAGGGTCTGATGCAATATTCTTAGAGTATTTCACCGATACTATATAGTGGTAAGCGAGTACCTCAATATATGAAATAAATAATATTTGTATTAGGGTAATCCTTTGATCATTTTGCCCGCAGGCAATAGAGGTACAGTGGAGTGGATGAACCCTTCATCTATTCCCTAAATAATTTAAAAGTATTTAAATTACATATAGCAGAAAGTGAACCTAATTAATAGTTGCACCCATACCAGTTCCATATGCCATCTACCCACTTCAATACATGGAGGAACTTGACTGGGCCAGCAGCTAAGGGGAATAGCTCCAGCAGCCAGGGAGGGAGACTCAGTGAGGGAAATCAGATAGCTTGTTCCCCATGGGAATCTCTGGAACCCATAAACCGGGAAAGGAGGGGAAGAAGGGGGAGGAGAGAGAGTACTGCTGATTGGGCATCATTCCACGCTGCCAGGATTTCACCTGCAGCACGGTCCTTATTCTTTTCAAGCTCCATTCCAGCAATCCAATCCAATCATCTTGGAACTTGAAATGGGGAAAACAGCTTAACAGATGGTGTGTGTCTAGCCCATTGGCTGTGTGAGGTTAAGGAGGAATGTGGAATTAGAACCCAACCCAGCTACCTGGTGGAGTTGCTGCAACTTTTGGCCAGTTTCCAGTGAATTTAAAAGGACAAAATGAAAAGTTCATATTTTTGATGATGGACTTTGAGCTCATGGAATAGGGTGAGACCTTGTGGCTCTCATGGACCGAGTTCAGAGTTTGTGGCCCTCAATGGCCCACATCCCCATCCTTATACACCCACAGTCCCCTTTGTGGGGTGAGCAGAGTCCTGGGGGTCAGGCTCAGGACAGCCTACCCAGAGTTATGGTTATATGGTAGAAGACATGTAACCCACAAATGATGGGCAGGTTTTGGCTCTTTTCCTGTGTTTAAACTTAAAGTTGCGGAGTGCCACTAAAAAGCCATCCATGTATCTCTCCTCTTTTCGCCACTGTGTCCAAATCATAGCACTCTGTTCTCCAGCGCTAAATGGCATGTTTAGAATCCTCTCCTCCCAGAAATCCTCAAGGTGAGGGGGGGAGCTTTGCCAGGAGCTGCAACACTGTTGTCATGCAAGTTCCACAATAGTGTAGCGACAGCCAGAAGCTCGTAAGTCCCATGATTATATTTTCATATGTTTCTACAGCATGGCCCATTCGAGACAACAAAAAGCAGATGCAGTTGTGTGTATGACACAGAATTCCTAGAGATCCTGTATTTTGTAAAAGAAGCTAATGGGCTCTGGAGAAGCCAACTGGGTCAAGTCGTCTTGCTGAAGGAGTTAAAAAGAGTGGCTGGGTGTTCCATTAAAGAGCAGCACAGGGGGAATATTGGAGAAAGAGAAAGAGTATAATAATCTGCAGCTGGGCGGCTTAAAACAGTTGTACAAAGAATACAGAATTGGAAGATGGCAGAAGAGAAGTTGAATCTTCTGTAAGGACATTTCAGGTGGAGACTGAATTTTGGTATTTCCCTATGCACTGGAAAAACAAAAACAAAACAAAGTCCCCATGCTACAAGTCAGAGGTCCAGGAAAAACAAGAATAAGGACCCTACAGATTAAGGAAGCTAGGCTAATACAAACATACTCAAAAAAACAAACTTGATTGCTGGACCAGGACAACCTCCTCTGGGTAAAAACAATGAGTAACCCTCTGTTACAGGACTACTCATTTTTAAAGCTACAGACTAACATGGCTATCGCTCTGAGACTCTTCTGGGTAGCCATCTTTCTAAGTTTCTTAACGGGACAAATTATGACATAGTCCACTGACAATCCTAATCACATTGTGATATAATATCAGTGTCTTTGTCACTCATCATCACTTGATATCATCATAAGGCAGGGTGAGAACCCAGAAAAAAAAGAAGCTTTTCATGTTTTTCTAGTCCTTCAAAATTTAAAATTCCTTGCATATTGTTATTTGTTACTGAATTAGATAGAAGAGGTGTGTGAAAAAATAGCAAGGCTGGCCCTTTTATTTCTTTTACAATAACAAGATTAGCACTGGCATGGCGACACATTCCATAACCACCATTTCAATATCCAAAGTGTACAATTTATGAGAGAGCATCAATTTATTTCAAATCTGATACAAAAATACCATTCTATAATGTTTACATATGTAGTAGTTTTCTCATACAGTGATTATTCTAATAAAGCAGAGCTTTTTGGCCACACAGCACTAAAAACATGGGTATTACAAATGCATCTATTATACTTTATGGGTCAAATTGTGCTTTTCCTTACCAGGAAAGAAGTTACTCACCTTGTGCAGTAACCATGGTTCTTCGAGATGTGTGTCCCTATGGGTACTCCACTTCAGATGCTGGTACTCCTCATGCTGGCAATCAGAGACTTTTCATAGCAGTGCGCCCTGCTGTGCCATGCATGTGCAGTCAGCACCTTGGAAACCTGTATATGGCCTCTAAAGTAGGGGAGGCAGGTTGGTAGTGGAGCACCCACAGGGACACACATCTAGAAGAACCATCATTACTGCATTAGGTGAGTAACTTCTTCTTCAAGTGCCGTCCTTGTAGGTGCTCCACTTCTGGTGTTTGTAGAACAGGGTCTGTGTTTGTAGAGGTGGGCTTTGGAGACATGCCCCAGAAGTGGCTGAAAGGACAGCTAGTCCTACTGTGGCTGTAGGGATTGGTGTTTTCCACAGGGGATTGAAGGCATTACCACACAATCCCCTTTTACGGTCTGCCCTGGAGCAGAAGTAGTGATATTTGCAATTTGAAAACAGATTGATTTCAGGATGTCCCCAACTGTGAAAGATCTTGTGAAGAACTGTAGTGTCTATTTCCTACTCATGCTGACTGGAAAAGAGATGGTTGAGAGTGTCTGCTGCGGTGTTGAGGGAACAGGTTGGCAGATGCACCAATTCCATAATGTGACTGCCTCCTCACAGAGGGAATTTGACCACGGTCTGCCTTGTTGATGGATGTAATACATACAGGTGGTGATGTCTATGAGGATCTAGATCGTTCTGTTGCATATAAGAAAGAGGAAGTGCTGGAAGGCACTGAGCACCACCCTGTGCTCTAATATGTTGATATGTAGTGCAGATTCTTAGGGAGACCATTTCACCTGAATCATGTCACTTCCTAGATGAGCTCCCCAATCAAGGAGGGAGGCATCCATGGTTATGACAGAAGTTAGAGTGAACTGATGGAATGGAACCCCTTGGAGGATATTTTGATGTTGTGTCCACCAATGTGGGGAAGAAAGAACATACTATAGAATCGATACCCCTTTGTGCAGTGCATCTCAGCAAGGAACATATCCAGTGGCAAGCCAGGCCTAAAGGCAGTGCATCTGTAGCCTGGAAAAGAATTTGGAGGCGTGTCCTTACTCTAGTGTAAGGGCTGAGTTGGACAGCATTGATAAGAGAGATAAGTGTGTTGAGTTTGTATTGGGGCAACTTTGCCCTGGCATGTGTAGAGTCTAGTAGAGCTCATATAAACTCACGGGTGTGAGCTGGTTCCAGTATTGACTTCTGAAAGTAGATGTGGAGCCCAGGTGCTGAAATAGTGTGATTATAATGTGCACCATGTCTGATGTGTCTCTGTAATTGGCGCTCTTGATCAGGCAAATGTCCAAATAGAGGAATATTATTACCCCCCGACGATGGAGTTATGCTGAGACCATTGCCAACATCTTGGAGAAGACTCTTGGAGCTCTAAATAAATCGAATGGAAGAACTTGGTACTGGTAGTGCTCTCTGTCAATCATGAAGTGCAGAAAACATCTGTGTGCTCGATGGGTCACTATATGAAAATATACATCCTGGAGGCTGAGGGCAGAGAACAGTCTCCCCTTTCTAGTGCCGGTCTGATTATGGCAAGCATAACCATTTTGAACCTTTGATGTATATAAGTATCAGTCTCCAACCCCATTTTCTTTTGCATAAGGAAAAATTTGGAATAAAAGCCTCTTCCTTGGTAAGGCTACCTCCTCTGCTTATATCTGTGACAGATGTTGCACATCCAAGTGTAAGAGGTTCTTGTGGGAAGGGTCCCTGAAGAGGAATGGGTAGAAGGAATGGATGTAAAAGGGACGGAGTAGCCAGACCGGACAATCTCCATAGATCTGATGTTATACTGGCCCATTCGGTGGAAAAAGGGCTGTAGACAATGTGCAAACTGAAGGTTGGGTGATGATGTTGCTTCTGGCACTGGGGAGAGGTTGCTCATACCTCGGACAAATCTTTCAAAATTGCTCCTTAGATGTAGATGGTTGAGACATAGTGCCTATGGGTGCTGTGGTGCATGTCTTTAAGGCTGTTGTTTTTGCCTAGAGTCAAAGTGTCTCTGATGTGTATAGTTGTCTCTGGATCTAGGGTACGGAGTATACCTTGTCCATTTATTTGTTGGGGTATAGATCCCAAGGGTTCTCAGTGTAGTGTCTTTCATAGTGTGTAAGACTTCTTCCATTTTGGAAGCAAATAGGTGAGTTTTGTTGAAGGGGAGATCCTCAGCCTTCATTTGTAGCTCCTTGAGAATACCTGAGGCTTGTTGCTAGGAAGCCCTTCTCATGACCACAGGGATAACTGTTCTACATGCTGCTGTATTTGCCACATCTAAGGTGGCTTGGGGGGCTGTATGTGAGATTGTCTCTCTCTCCTGTATTATTGCCTGGAGTTGTGAATGCTTCTACTCAGGAAGATGCTCGAGAAGATCTTGGAGCTTAGAGTAATTAGTGTGGTCATAGTCTGATAATAATGTAGAACAGTTAGCTACAAGAAGGTGGAAAGTGGAGGAAGAATACTTTCCATTTGAATAGATCAAGATATTTATGATCTTTATCATAAGGAGTAGAACGGAATTGTGGATATTTGGCTTGATGGTGATCAGCATCCTCAACAAGGGAGCTCAGCTGTGGATGGGAAAATAAAAAGTCCATGTCTTTGGCTGATATAAAGTAGGGATGTTAGTGTATAGTCATGTAAATGACTAATTGATAAGCCTAAGCTTACCAGTTGATCCTAACAGCTACATGCACTCCCCCCTTTCTGCCTCTGTATAAGAGGCAGCAAGGGGGAGGGAGGCAGGAACTGGTGTCCCCCTCCTGCATGCTGCTGCCTCTGATACAGAGATAGTAGCATGGAAGATGAGGAGGGCAGATGGAACCCAGTACACATGGGAAGCCAACTTTTAAGCCAGTTCCCTATGCATATCGGCTCACACAGAGCAGCCTGCTCCCCTGAGCTGCTGCCTCCCACAGAGGCGGGGGAAGGAGCAGGTGGGAGCTGGCGCTTTGGGAGAGCTGGCTTAAAAGCTGACTCCCCATGAACACCAGCTTCATGGAGCTGTGGACAGAGACTGCTCTGTAGGATAGTGGAGCAGCCTCTGTCTGCAGGGAACCTCTTTGTGCGGGGAGCCGGTTCTTGCCAGCCAACCTGCGTTGCTGCGTGGGGTAGCAGGGGACTCCCCAGGAATGGGGTCAGGAGTGCATTGGCTGCTGGCCCTGCCCCCCAGAACTATCAAATAATCATGTATCTGATAATTTTTGTGCCGTTACATGATTATTCAATTAAACAATATCTAACATCCCTAGTACAAAGTACTTTCTTTTATTTGTGGTAGTTACTGATGCCAGCGTTTGCCAAAGTGTATCAGCTTGCTGTAAAATGTCTTCATACATAGGCAAGGCAATCTTTGTGGTGGCAGAGACTGTAGGATCCTCAGGAGTGTGTGTGGTTTCTTCTGAATTTCCTGAAGGTCAATTTCCTGGGCTACAGGCAGCCTTTTAACGAGCTCCTAAAACTGTTTCAGGTCATCAGTGTGGGAATGGGCAGTTGGTATAACTGCCTCATCTTGTCAAGAAGAAGAGCTATGGAGAAAGAACCTTTGCTCCTCATCAGTAGGCTCAGGATCTTCCTCTTCAGGAAGTTCTTTGCCCTTCAGTATCAACTACATGACTTGGGACTAGTGTGTGTGTGTGTGTGTGTGGGGGGGGGGGGGGACCCGATTGCTCTGGATGGTGTAGATGGTGCAGTATAGTGGTGCCTTTAGGACAGTGTTTCTTAAACTTTCTGAGACCACGGAACACCAAACGATAATATTTTTTTATGCAGAATACCTATGAACATTTTCTTAAAAAAAAAAAAATTGTCAGACAAAAAAAAAAGACAAAAACAAAGTAGTAATGAAAACAAAGAAGTCGCAGCACACCTGCGAATTGTTCATGGAACACCAGTGTTCCGTGGAACATAACTTAAGAAACACTGCTTGAGGAGGACCACTGCTTTAGGAGGACCACAATTAATTTGCAGTGAGAGAGATTTAGGTAGATATTATGAATAAACCACACACACACACACACGAGAGAGAGAGAGAGAGAGAGAGAGAAAGAGAGAATAGTCTTTCCAGGGAGGTTCTGGAATCCTTGTCACAAGAGACTTTTTAGAACAGAATAGAAACATCCATCTGTGACAGTCTAGGTATACATGGTCTTGCCTCAACACAGAGTGCTGGAACAGGTGAAGATTTGAGGTCACTTCAGCCCTACATTTCTAAAATACTAAAGCATTTATTTGTGTTCTATATACTGCTTGCGTAATTCCTATTTTGGATCAAAACAACCTGTAAAATATTCACTATTATTCGGGTAAGATATCAATTAAACTACAACATATATGAAAGTGTCTTACCGGGTTTTATTCATCAGGTCTGCTCCACGCGCTTTGTAATAATCTAAATTTTGCTGGAACTGGTAAGTCACTGGTCTTGGATTTTTCTACAGAAAAGAGTGTTACAATGTTTACGTTAGAAAACATTGTAATAAAAATTAGGCATAACAGACTCTTAATAGAAAGTTCAGATGATATTTAATCACTAAGGATTATAGACTAAAAACTCATTTATTTTTACCTAGGACCATAATTCATAATGATACAAACATTAATAAAGGAAAGCCAGCTTTGAAATATTTTAGAATAATTTGTTGTCATCTGATGACTTCACGACTATCCACACATACCATAGCTAAGCATATTATACCTTCTCATCCATGTAAAAAGGGGACTGAGCCACCATGTTGGAATTAGGATCTGAACGTCTCCAATGTCTGGGGAAGTTTTGTCCCAAGCTACTTTTGTCCTAAAATGTCTACCTACAGAGAGATCATATTAAATAAAGCTACAGTTTCTCATTTAAAATTAATTTACCAACTTGCTAGTGAACGTTTTATTTAAAGACTGGTTTCATGCTAGAAATACGTTGGGTTTTTCTGCTGATCAATTCGAATATATCCACTAGATGGCACACTGAACCTTTTCCCCCCCCAAACCTCACAATATTCAGAATCTAGGCTTTGAATCCCAGTGTGCTATCCTGTACACTATTAATACGGAAATTAGAGTTTGTCTTTTAGTCCCAATTTTCACCTCAAGGAAACTAATTTATAGATACACATTGTCTTAAATAGCACTGAAATTACCTATTTTTGGACTTAATATTCTATGGAATACCAAAGAACCGATACCACAGAATTATATACCAAGGAGTCCAATTACACTAATTTAACTCAAAGGAATAATGCTTGATAGTGTGAACTACTATATTAATATGTATTATTAAAAATAAATTGAATATGCATCCAACTGAACAGAAGTACAGCATAGCAATTTATATAAATACTCATCAAAGGGATAAATTAGTTAAAAGTAATACATTTCCACAGCACCAGAAATTAAAATGAAAGAGAAAAAAAAAGGCATGATAAAATAGACTATCCATTCAAGTGACTTTTCTGTGCAATAATCTAAATATAGTAAATAAATAGCACTTTTTATATAAATAAATATCTGTTGAAAAAGTTAGGTTACAAGCTTATTCTCTTACAACTGTTTCCCCCCTCTTGCTTTTAAACATGCATTTGAAATATACTGACCTAACTTTTTTGGTTTTTATAGTAATGCACACAATTTATCAATCCATGCAATGCAATGCACTGATTTTTTTTAAATGAACGAAAAAGTACGTTGCATTTTCATCTTGATGATGGGCATGGAGTACACAAGGGAACAGGGGACTCTCTTATATTCTTTCCCACCTTTCCTACTGCAGTAATGGGCAGGGGGAACTATGCTCCATCACTCTTCAGGGAATTGCTGGAAACTCTTCCTTTTTGATCAATCTTCTCATGTTCTCAGAGTAGGTAGAGTTTATATTTCAAGCACCTGAATATTGTACTATACATACGTGGAATGAAGAAGCATGAAAGTTGAAAAGTCAACAAGTATCAAAAGGCCAAGAAAAATTGCTGGGGTCAAAATTAAAGTTGGTGATGGAACCCTTCAGTGAGAATTTCCTGATTTTTTCTTGCTGTCAGGCTTGCCCTTGTATTAAATTAGTTTTCGCCCACTATAGGAATACATTGAACATTATGTAAATGTATACTGGTTTGGTGTGTTATAAAAAAAACCGTAAGGCTATTACACAAAGCATGAAAATAAAATCCACATCCATTTTATCACCTGCACTGTAATGGTCACCACATATTTTTCTTCTCGTAACAACAGTTGCATAACTCTATCCCATTATCTGTCTTATAAGTCAGTCTTCATTTAACTGATAGCAATAACAATGAATCAGTTTTAGTTAGTATTGCTCTGGTTTGGTAATTCAATGCATTTCTATGATAATCAAATTTGAACTGATAAGATGAGGATAACAGATGGTTCTGTGACTACTATGCTAGTAATCAAACAGTGTAACTTTTCTCCAACAAATGTAATAGTCTTATATTATTCTTTATGGGCAATGATGACCATTTGAACCAAGGTACAAGAAGAAAAAGTTACCAGCATATTTCCAGTGGATCCAGATTCAATTGAAAAATTCACTTTCACAAGGCTATCACACATGCCCAGTTTTGCAGCTTATTTCCAGAAACTGTATATACACTTTGTTTTTGTTAAAATTTTTAAAAAAGCTTTCTTTTCCAACTTCCAACAAATCAAGAAAGGATTATGCTACTTTCTGGTCTGGAAGAAAGCGAGGTATGAGATCGTGTGGAGCAATTTATTGAAACACGTATTTATGCAGAAAATGACAAGCAATTCAAGACATGAAATGCTGATCCACTATCTAAGCACTTAAAGTCATTAATAGGAATAATGATCTAACTTGAACACATGAATGAGGCTCAAGTATTACTTTCAGTGGGGTCTATTTAAATTCCTGTGAGGCTTACTGGTATCAAAGGGAGAAACAATTTAAAGTACTATTACATAGAAGGGGGGAGGAACAGCCTCAGAAAAAAAAATGTTGAAAAAACAGCATTTAAAATGTAAGGCAATAAAAACAAAGGGATTGTGGTTGGAAATGTTTTTTAGCACTGAAAGATACCCTTTAAGAAAACCCCAATACCTGACACACGTGTTAACATACAGAGATCTGAAAACTACTATCCTAAACGTAATCAATGTTTCTGAAAGCTGCATTTCAAATAGACAGTAATAGAAATTAAGATTATGACACATGAAGCATTTTATTGGTAGGATCTTCTCTATTCATATTTTTTTTAAAAAAACTTAATTGCCCACATTTCCTGAGAAATAATCCTAAAAAAATGTAATTTCTTTCTACCAATTTCAAACTAATTTCTTTCCTAGACATACCCAATGCTGTGCATCCCCTATACTAGATACACTATGTATTCAGGATACATAAAATAAGTTAATCTGATTTAATGAAAGAGACAAAAACTCTGACCAGAGCATTCATAACCAAATTTTTCCCCTAAGTAGATTCCAATTTAGTGTAGTTATTTTACTTAATTACTTTTATTAGTTTTCATACCTTTAATTGTCAACTAATGTAAGTTCTTTTTTATCAATATTTTATTTTAGATTTAAGCCTATACTTGCAAAACATGGGCTATTAAAGGGTGATTGGCAAATGTATTACATATGGCACACCCCAACCTTATTATTATGTATTTATTTACCTTAACAAAAAGTATAAAAAGGGCATTCAGAAGATTAACAAATTAATTCCTCCCCTGCCTTGGTTTGTGAAATACAGAACTACTATGGATTTTTCCTTTAGAGATGTCACATTAGCCAGAAGTCTTGGAACCCATATTTTGCATGTAGGGAAATTATAAGTACCATTCTTTTAACAACATTCTGTGAATTTTTCAATTACTTTTTCAGTTCTTAAGTGCACAGCCCATGTTAGGCAGTCAAAAGCTTTAATTATGAATTAAAAGGGACAAATACTGTGCAGAGTTATAGTAATAAGCATGCAATGTAGTACTGTACATGTGGGAATCTAAGTTAAATCACTTAGAAGCACAGGACAGAAGTGACAGACCAGAGGGTGTAGGTGACTATTGTGGTTTTGAGTCACCTTTCTGGAATCTTGAGTCTATGCCACTCTGGAGACTGGTCAGCTCTCTGCATAATTAAACAGTTCTGAGGAGCTAACAACATGCCTCTGGGAAAGAAAAATCTTCACAAAATTGCCCCCTCAGTCACACCTCTTCCACCCCCAAGTTCATTCCATGCATATATTAACGTCAGGACTTGCAAGGAAAATCTGTGTTGTCTTTTTTTCAGTTCCAGACCAGATCCAGGATTTGAGAGCCCCTTTGCATTCCTTCGGCCATTTTAGCTGTCTTAGGAACAGGGGGTATGTCTACACTACCACCCTAGTTCGAACTAGGGTGGAAATGTAGGCAACCGGAGTTGCAAATGAAGCCCGGGATTTGAATTTCCTGGGCTTCGTTTGTATCTTGCCGGGTGCTGCCATTTTTAAATGTCCGCTGGTGCGGACTCCGTGCCGCGCGGCTACACGCGGCACGGACTAGGTAGTTCGGACTAGGCTTCCTATTCCGAACTACTGTTACTCCTCGTTGAACGGTAATTTGGAATAGGAAGCCTAGTCCGAACTACCTAGTCCGTGTCGCGTGCAGCCGCGCAGCACGGAGTCCGTACTAGCGGACATTAAAAAATGGCGGCACCTGGCAAGATGCAAATGAAGCCCGGGAAATTCAAATCCCGGGCTTCATTTTCAAGTCCGGTTGCCTACATTACCACCCTAGTTCAAACTAGGGTGGTAGTGTAGACATACCCAGGAGGAGCAGGAGAAAATCTCACTCAACTGGGCAGATGCTCGGAAGGTGCAAATTCATGTCTTTTTAGATTCTTTGTTATAACTTTAGATAGCATAATGGGTAAAACTGAATAAAGCATTTGTTTACTTGATTCTTTGGTGGTCACAAACCTAACATGCCTGTCTGGTTTCCGGAGTTGGAGACTGGTAGGGAAAAAAGCAAAGACAGTTTGCTAAATTAAAAATAAAAGTCAAACAAGAAAATTATATACAATTATTTATGTAGTTAAGTATCTCATAGTGGGACAGGATTGGGTGCCACAAGTCATAAAAAGATTGCTGTACCATTCATCAAGGAAGTTACTTCAATAAAGTAATACTTTAACTTGTGTGAGTGCTAGTTGGCAGTGTGTGCACACAGGTGGTAGTGATGAAATCTATAGAATACAATTTAAGATTTAGTTTTTCCTCTCCTTCCTTTTTGTTTTTTAAATATTCCAGACACTGAAGGTTCAGAAGATGAAATAGCACTGTAAAAAGATGTCTAATGTGCCTCTCTGATGAAAAATGAGACTTATTTTAGTGAACATATTATTGCCTCGATGCCAGGGGAAAAACACTCGTCATTAGAGAAATGAATTGCTCAGCTGTTTATAAGCAAAAAGCTCTGGGGGAATTTCTCAAGGCCCAAAACGCAAAGCATTGCAGGGTTATGCAAACATATGTTGCAGGTGTTTTAGGCTAGACAGGTGGGAAAACCTCAACCACTGAAAAAGATTTAGCTTAATAGATTACAACTGAAACTAGATAACCTAAATGCAACCAAGTGAGAAACAGCAATAGTGAACTGTATGCATATAACAAAACTCTCACCAAAGTAATTATCGAACATAGAACAAAACTCTCACAAAAATAATCTCACAAGCAAACTGGAATGTTTTTTCCATCCAGTAGTTTTATAGCAAACAAATGTTGCTAATTATATTTTTTTGGAAAACTAACGGTATTTTAAACTTGGAACAAAACCCAGTCTGAAATAGCAATAATTATCCAAAAAAGATAAAGATGAAGTATTGTAGCCGCTATTTAAACAAATATTTCTAAGGAGACAGTTTATTGTAATATCCCTTCTTTAGTTCACTAGACAACGTTAGATTTATCATAATTCTCCTAAAGCCTAAGATATTTCTATATTAAAATGCTAATTTTTTCCTTTTCATTTGCCTATAATTAAAGTTCGGAAAATTTGTGATCCCATATTCACTGTAAAAGTTTTACATTTTCCTTCTCCAATGGAATACAAGAAGCTCTTACAAAAATGATATATACAGAACTAAAATGTGGATTGGGAACAGAAGTGAAGTACGACTAAAACGTAGATAAGGAACACAATTTGTTCAATTCCACAGCTGTCACTTTTCATTATGCACCAATAATTAATTTGACTGTGCATATTAATGACTACCTAATAGCTTAGTGCTCAGAAAATTTAACCTCTCCACTCTTTCTTTGTTATGTATCCAAGAAACTGTATTTTTGTTATGTGGTTGGCAAATAAGATATAAACAACAGCTCAACATGAAATGCTGCTATAGATTGTACAGGAATCTATCCTGTACTATCCATTGTGGCAAAAAATGCACTGAATTAGCCTGCCACAGATTTTAAAAATATTTATTAAAAGACTGGGACATAATTTCGATAGTGTATCTCTATTACTATGTAACACTTCATGAACAGAAGAGGCAGAGCATTGTTACTGATCACAGGATGGCACTGAAGTCAGGAGACCTGAGTTGATCAATGTTTTTTTTCCAGTAATATGCTATATTATAGTTTTCTTATCTGCAAAGTAATTGTAGGCTTCAATTAATTAATTTTCTTGTAAAAAAAAAAAAAAAAAACCTTTGAGAATCTGCTACAGACAATACCATAGAAGTGAAAAGAATTATTATTTGATGTCAATTGACTGAATGGAAAAACAAGGAAATATTTTTCTTGAAACAAACAAAATGCCTCCAAAAGAACTGAAGAATTCAGTTTACTGAGTGTAACAACAAGGAGAAGTCCCTGAACTTACATCAACTAGAAATAATGACCAACTCTAGTTTCCTTGCATGTCAACCTGCATCCTTATTGTGAGTGGGAATTTCAGTTCTAGAAAAGTATTTTACACTATGGTATATATTACATACTATTCTACATTATGATCTTCTCTCTCTCTGGAGAAGAAGAAACAGAAATAGTAAAAATGTTAATTTAGAATTATAAATATTTTTGTCTTGAATAAAAGAACATTTTGGCCACACACATTTTAGCTCTTTTCCCTAACAAGTTGAAGCTTTTTTCATTTATGTTTTTACAATATATCACATATTTTAACAGGTAGATCAAAGCACACCAAGAAGCAGCCGTTATCAATATTCCAGACAGTAAAAAATACTCTGCTAATGTTCAAGTTTTTAACCTGTGTAAATACCACATCTTGCATAAACATCATTGCTTAGCCATATAATTTCCATCATCCTTTCAATTTAGTCATCTATTTTTGAACCCTTGTTTTCAGAAGTAAAGTAATATGTAAGCATGGCAAAAATTAGCTTTGCACCTATGACAGATTTATGACTTGGTATCTCAAAACCTCACACAGCTAAGAAATAGAAGTTTTATAGCACTAGAAAGGAAAGATCCATGTTTAAAATTGAACACACAGCTAGACTTGTTTCTAACCCTGTCCATATTCCAAGTTATCAGATTTAAAATGTAACATTTTTATTGACAGAAAAGCTACCACATTATGGTTTTATTGGCACTCATTTGGACAACCTGCGTAACTCGTTGCTTTTTGAATAATGCAGCTATTCTAAACAGACACCAATAAAACCCTATTCTACATTACAACATTAAGGGCATACATACACACATGCCATATACTGTATATGGGAATGGAGGAATACTTTAAAGATGTTATTTGGTTTATTTTTGCTATCTGGACAGTAAATAAGATGACTTTATTGTGTTCTGTGTACAATGTGGTATGTAAGAAGGTAGTTCTTAAAGATCTCAGATAGGCATCTTCTGAAATCCACCTATCTACCCACTATAGTAAAAGTAATATACTTATGTCATTGCTATCTCCATGAAGGATGGAAACAAGTTAAGTTTTTGGAGACGTGGGATAGGAAGAGCTATTCATTTTGGTATCCAGAAAATAAAAGGAAGATGCAGACACATTTTGGTCAATGCTACTTCTTAAAATCATTAAAAGAATAAAACTCCACCTCAAATCTCCAAATTTATCTGTTTATAAAAATAGTGACAGAAAAGGATAATATGTATCCTGCAATTTCTTTTACTGATCATTTCCAGTCACTTAACAATGAGATCACAGAAATATTCTATAATATAACCAAATTAAGAGTTGTACAGAATAAGGTTAATACATTAATATTTACTATGCTGAATTTAATTGTGTCAGTATATCATTAGTACACCTGAATTCCTGTCAAAATAGCCTACACTATAATTTAATTACACTAGACAGAACAGTAGCCATTTTTGCATATATTAAAAAGTTAAGAATCTATTCTATATATTTCATAATTTCTCTTTTGTGAATTTTAGTCAAATACATTAATTACATGGAAAAGTTTTCATTAGAAACTGTTCTAAGTGGTGCTTTTTGATAAACTATTTTACAAAATAGAAGTGATTAATTGAATTGTCAGATTGCACACAAGAAGAACCATAATCACCTCATTCTAACATTGCTAAATATGGTTTATTACATCATTTTACAGCTAATATCGTTACTCTTTAGGACAGGGTCAGTAGCTTTAGATGACACTTCAAATAGAAGTACACTAGTCATTTGAAAGAAACAGCCCCAACAAATTCATGTGCAGTAGATTTTATTGGTAACTGAGGTAATTAAGAGCTACAAGGTGCTTCATTTCCCTCTCTCTCTCTCACTTAAAAAAAATCAAATATGATCACATTTGCTCTTGCCTGTACTACTGTTATTTTCTCATGCTCAAAGAACAAAAAGATTCAGTCTGTGAAAAAACAGTTTGCTGTCTGGCATTAAAATACCCCAAGATAATTTCATTTCCAGTCTTTTTTCTCCTATCTCTTTCTATATCATCATAAAGAGGGGGGTTCACTGTGGAAATGAATCCCAAACCAATTTATTATCTTGCTGTATAGAAATATAAGGAAGGACAGGAAAATTAGTGAAGGCACAGTAATTGTGTTGTTTAGTTCCTTACTGTTGAAACACTACTGTATTCTTTCTTTGATACGAGTTGACTACAAGCACACCATGGTTTATACAGCAACATCCAAATCATAGTCTCCAAGGCTGGAAGAGATAAGTGTGATGACTGAGTCCAACCTCCTGTATCACAGATGCTACAGAACAAAATATTTGCTAGAGTATCTCTTTCAGAAAAAAAATCCAATTTTGATTTATCATGACCCTTGGTAAATTGTTTCTATAATTATTCTCACTGTTATAAAATGTACATCTTATTTAGGGTCTGAATTTGGTTATCTTCAACCACTGGATCACATGATACCTTTCTCAGCTATATTAAGCTAGAAAGCTTAACGTGTGTTCCTCGTGTATATATTTACAGACTGTAATTGTCACCCTTTAGCCTTTGCTTTGATAAGCTAAACAAATTGATCTATTTGATTCTTCTGAGATAAAGCATGTTTTCTAATGCTTTTAATCATTCTCATCGTTCTTCACTAAACCCAGCCTAATTCCTCAACTAATTTCAGGATTTTTTCTTTAGTACTCTCAGTTTCCCGTATTTCCATTTAAATACTCTTGTTGATTAAGGTGGGTTGTCACAATATTTGCATGCTTTTAGTTACTCAAGATGCCAGTCCACAGAATCCTAAGTAGAAACTGACAATATAAATGATACAGTCACAAATATATTCATCTACCTAAGAAACCGCCTCTTTCCTTCATATACTACCACCAGTGTTATGACTGATGCAGGTACTGTGGGTAACAGGCCTCTGGCTTAAAAGGGAGGGCAGCTATGAAGGATCCATGGTCATTATTCTGAGCACTCTATTTTCCAAGACTCTTCCTGAAAATACTGGTTGAGATCGATAAGATGCTATAGCAGGGAAGGCTAAGTTATGGTAGGTTGATTAATGATGACATATTTTGAAATATGGGGATCATGTTTGGCAAGGATGGGCAAGTCTTTTTATTATGAATACTAATCCTTTTTTATGTCAAAATATTTGAAAAAGGTATTTTGATTATGTTGGCTATTCCAAACTCTATTTCATTAAACCGGTAGCTATCTGTAACACTTTTATTTGAATAGTGAAAAATAATACAGGCGCTTAACTGCAAATTTCTAGACAATAATTCTTAAAATCAAATGTTTGTTGTTTCAATTGTTATAAGAAAACAAATGCTTCTGGGCTCAGTGCTTAGAAAATAGGTTAAGAAAGTACTAATTTTAAAACACTGTGTTTTAAAATGAACATATATTTAGGATCACATTTTAAAATGGTCCTCCAATTTTGGGCTGGCAGTCAACTGCAAGCACATGGGAAGGCAAACAATAGTACAGATTACAACTACCTTATCATATATGTAAATCAGGTAGTTAACTATCGAATTCTTTACTGTGCCAAGAATTTACTGTGTATAAATCTAGAGGCTAGATTACCCTTCATACTCTTGGCTGTTAAAATATTTTTATATTGTGTTAAGTATATGGAATTTTAATATTTTACACATGAAGGGCAAGTTTCAGCGCTCTCTGTGTTCTACCACTGACAAGCAGAAGATGAATTAATTTGCCTTTATAATTTCTCCTATTTGGATGGCAATATACTTCAGCTGCCTCCTCCCAACTATCTTCCTTCCCTTTCTTACCCTACCTCAAACCCATCATGTAGTGGCAAGAATATCTTGCCCTCTTACCAGTGCGATGGTGGCTTCGCACTTCCCACTGCCTCTCCTACAAGTTCACCCACGGTGCCTACTTTACATCTCTCTTACTTCTCTCACTCCTGCCTCCCCAATATTGATTTTTGGACTGAGCTATTAGTGACGAACAGCAAAGAGGAGGCCAACAACTCAATTTGGCTGGAACTTGAGCCTCTGTAAACTCCTGGGCATCTGCTCACCAAGTCTCTAAAAATCCCTCTCTAAAAATCCCATGGAAATAAGTCAGTTGACTCATGGCTGAACAGCACTTATTTATCTTAAATAATTAGAAGCTTTATAAAGAATTATTTGGGGGTGAGGGAATGACTAACTGCTATTACTCTAAAGTGATAAATTAACCATTAAATATTAAAATTCCACCTCTTGAGTAGATATTAATTAATGAGTTTCTAATGTCCAAATGCTAAAAGAAACTAACTCCTGATTGGTCACAATCTGGTCATTAAAGAGTGGTAATTACTGACAGATTGCACACAGTGCTAACCAACAAAACAAACTAAAACCTGCTCTTCTTTCACAAACATTGAAACAAACAATTCTGAAATAACGGCAGCTTTCAAAGGATAGTTACAGCTTTTCAGAAGCACCTCAGCTAATGAGTGTATAGAAAAGAATGTATCTGAAGAAGAAGAAAGTAAAGCTAAACAGCCTTTCAGGCACATGAAACCAGCTCAGAAAAAAACTATGAGATGTGGCAGCAGCTACTTAAGAAGAAAATTCAACTGAAAATAATGTACAAACAGTTCAGTTCATAATCTTAGTAATGTATTTTTCTCAATCCTGCCATTTACTGCTCAGATCATGTTGAGAGTTGAAGGCTGGAATGAAAATTCCTCTAGTAGTCTAGTTAGTCATTTTAAGTATGATCATGACCTTAAACCTTAAAATCATATATTACTGCTAATTTCATATTGTAGTTACTCTAGAATCAGTTATGAGAAAGTAATATATCGTCTTTGAGAAGCCATGTGTACTTCTGCAGGGATTCCATTGTAATTCACCAATAATACCACAAGCCATTATTTTAAAATGTTATCAAATTTCTCAAAATACTATGCTGAAATAAACGGACCAAACAGAAATTTTAATATAATGGAAAAAAGTTAATTTTAGACAACCTAATGTAACTTTCTATATTATATTTTAATAGACTGTTATTGAGGAGTAACACTTCAGAGCTGAATACAGCTGCCTTATTTCTAATTAGCTTGTTTGCAAGTAATACAACTATTCATGTTAAAAGGTTAGCAGACATTTTTATTTTGCCTTAATATTTTGAATAAACACTGTAAGCTCTCAAACAAAGGATGGTTGTCAGGTTCTTTGCATGTAATCTAAGTTGGCAATGTTCTACTTTAGTTTTATAAGTCACTGTGATAAGGTTAACACTTCTACACACAACTACATACAAATAAGAACTCACAAAGATGAAAATTACTTTGCTTATGTTGCTGTATTAGAATTTTATTTGCTAAAGGGTAAAAACAGATTTGCAAAATTCACAGTTAACTTAAAACAATAGTTTAAAACCTTTTATTCTAAGCCCTGACTGCCTTCAGGAGGGAGAGAACATCTGGTTATTTAAGGAATACAATATGTTCACATTTTCTATGACTTTTATTTCTAATTGGGTTTTTTAATTTTTTTTATTTGAGCAACTCTAGTTAGAACTATGTTTTTTAATCACTTTATATTCCTCTGACTGCCCTCCTTCAACATCTCTACTTCATGTAACAGTATCTGCTTTGAAAATTCACAGCACCACCCAACAATGGTGGTATGAAAAAATGGAAAAAAATAGGTACTTTGGAGTGCTGTATTCAGAGAGACACCTCAAATCAATTCTTTTGGGTATTTTACAAGAATAATTTTCTACTGTTGCCCTAATCTCTCACTTAACACTCACATGCTTTTAATTGCCCCTTCTTTCATATCAAGTCAGCTTTCACTTAACTCTTTCTATTCTGAAAAAACCCCCCTAATTGACTAGATATCCCACTGACAGATATAATTGAGAAAATATTTTATTAAAGAACTGGAAATTTGGAATAAACGCTTTGCTAAGTGAGTTCACAGTGCAGTCCTGGAGTGGGGGCAATAACATCGATTTCAAATTTCAAGTCTCAGAGAAGTAACCATGCTAAGTCTGCTATTTTTATCAATGTTGGGGGCCTTTTGCTTTCCCACTGCCAGAGTCTTCTCATACAGCAAGTCAGATTCCAGCGGAAGTGAAAGGCACTGGCATTTCCTCAATGCTGGAGCCTTTCTCTTCTGCTTCTCCTTGCCAGATCCTTTCACTATAACATGGAGCTCTACACACAGAAGGGTGGACTCCAATGTGTAGCTACTCATACCCTACATGCCAACACCTCAAGAGCACCTGTGAAGATGCATGCATGCAACTGAAGTCTTATGAGGCTAAGAATGGGTGGATCGTGTCATTAGTTTGTCAGCTTCCATCTACTGAACACCGGAAAACAACTAAGGGGGAAGTCAGGGGTGTGGGATGTAGGCGCCATCTCTTAGTAGTAAGA